>NC_140970.1:76627323-76729823 GCF_056783735.1 Eptatretus burgeri
TGTCAGCTTGCCGGGTACTTTTGTGTCCATCTATAAAAGTCTGTCACACTCGCCTCAAAGCCGTCTAGACAGGATTTGAATCCTGCCCAACTATAAACTGTCATCATGGTGTTTCACAGGTAGGACTATTCATCAATGTGTGTGCCATCCCTTGGATGGACGTTAAACAGGCATCCCATCTGCCGGTATTAGTTGGTGGACGTTAAAGATCCGACGGTGTCCTTCGCGAAGAATAGCCAAGCTATCGCCAGCACCATGGCCAAATTCAAAATTCCTGTCCAACAACTGCTGGGAAGGTAATAGCAAACCACCAAGTATAACCATTATTCAGGACGCTGTTTTGGTGGCACCAACACTCTGTGAAGAGGAGGGAGGGGTGGAGAGAGAAAGAGAAAGAGAAAGAGAAAGAGAAAGAGAAAGAGAAAGAGAAAAAGAAAAAGAAAAAGAAAAAGAAGGAGAAGAAGAAGAAGAAGAAGAAGAAGAAGAAGAAGAAGAAGAAGAAAGAGAGAGAGAGAGAGAGAGAGAGAGAGAGAGAGAGAGAGAGAGAGAGAGAGAGAGAGAGAGAGAGAGAGAAAATTAGACAGATAGATAAAAGGCTTAGTACTGCAGCATAGCAAACCAATTGTTCAAATTTGCATAAAAGTACCAAAATTGGTACACATGTAGAATAATGTATTCCGAACAATTCTAGATATGGAGCCAACTGAGATTTTGCCTTGATCAGCTTTGGCTAACCAAGGCACAACCTCGGGTGGTTCCATAACTAGAATTGTTCGGAATACATTATTCTACATGTGTACCAATTTTGGTGCTTTTATGCAAATTTGAACAATTGATCTGAAATATCAGACTACGCTGCTTGACTAGCTGTGGAACTTATAGGTGAATAAGTGGAAGACTTAAAAAAAAAATTCAACTGACACATGCCTGGTTTTCTTCGACACTTGTAAACTTGTATGAAAGGGCCAATGGGCTGGTTATTGTTAAAGCCCCACTGGGTGTAATTCGTAATCATAGTCACAACAAAGGAAAAACACCTTTGCTGTCCTTTCTGCTGGTCTGTGCTGAGCTAGTCCATCAAATCGTGTGGGTTATGTTGTGAAGTCCCCAAGCTCATGAGACTTAAATGAAACATCCTGTGTTCTTAGCAGTTGCTTTCCCAGTGGGGAATTAATTTGAACGTGCTATCATCAGGTTACAAGAGAGAAGGTCAGCCAGTTGAGTCATTTTGGAACCCGATAATGCAAAAATAAATGATTGATATTTGAGCTGATTATTACCAGTACATTACACGATCACAGCAACAACAAATAAAATTTGATGAAGACGAGACTAAGGAAGATGTATTTGTTTGAGAGCTTGAGTTACAAGCTCTGCTTTGGCAAAACCAGTAATTTCTGGCACAAGTGCTGTACAAACTAGATGGTTCGTACAACACGATACTTCATGCAATGTTCAAGTGTAATACTTCAATTTTAATAAAATAGTGAATTTAAAGATCGTTTTTAAAAATCTGAAAGTTTACAGCTAGTGAAGCAGTTTCAAATACGTCACACTTATACACTGAAATCAGATGATGTTGAGTCACAGTTTAGGAGGTGGAGGCTTTATTGATCACCATAGAGTTCAGCGTCAATTGATATCTTCTTCATCCTGACCCTTCCACCTGTCACGTCCTCTCATGCTATATATCGATGTGCAGCATGGTTCTTGGGAGAACGATGAAGGCGATTTGTATTCTATAGTGTTCAAGTGTATAATTCAATTTAAATAAATGTCTGAAGAAGTTTAAAGGTGTATAAATAAATTAATTCTGGGTTAATTGATCGACCATGTTACATTAGTTAATCGTGCTTGTTGTTTGTGTCCTTTGTGACGTCCTTAAAACCAGTAAGTTTCCCGTTTGGAATGATTTTCAATTCCATTTGACTGCCAGGCAGGCAGACAGATTAAAAAATATTATCTCACTCCTCTCTGCGCACTAATAAACACTAATTGTCTTCCGATTAATGTTCCGATTTGTGCTCAAAATATAACGTTCAATTGAAATAAGTTGTTCTCTGATCATAAGCTGATAAGACAGTTGGACAACCGGACATGAACCAATTGCTTAACCCCCGCTTCTCGCTTTGTGTACGAGGGGCAATACACGATCAAGGTTGCTATGGTCATGGTGGCCCTTCATAAATGAGGTCACGTACTTTTCCCAGCCAATCCAGGGACTTCAACAGCAATATATGGCATCTCCCACAGAAATTTCTTGGAAATTCGAAATCAGAGCTAAATCTCTATAAATGCCTGTGGACAATTGCTGTCTGAAGAGTTATATGAATTGATGGAAACTTATACTGGCTGCAGGAAAATTGGAGATTAATTTGAGAAAGTGTAAAGGAGATTGGCAAAATGGAAGACAGTATAGGTTTTGGGAGGGAAGGTGATGTGGAGAGGAAGTGGACTGGGTGGGGGCGGTTGAAACAATCACCAGCTTTGTATACTTGTTACTTAAATTCTGCCTTTGCTTACCTTCTGCAATCAAGGGTAATGGCTGTCGTCCTCGTCTTATAATGCCATGACACCAGGGTCTGGCAGTTTGTCTAATGCAGCGTAATCCCCCATGAGTTTGTCCGCGGGATTGTATGGGGTGTCTCTTGAAGGGCGTCATGTTCAATGCAAAACTGCAATAATATCCATATATGTCCTTGCTTGTAATGTACTGCATGTGCAAGCTCATCCATGATCATATAACTCCCCTAAAAGGTTTTAGTGCAAGTTACAGCCTGTGGATCTAATGTACACCCTCATACTGATTCATTGTGTGAATATTTTTTTTGTTTACGAAGTCGAGGTTTGTGGAAGAGCTAGTTAGTAAACTGAATGGATCAAGACATAACAGGAGAGAGGGATGGGGATACCAGCAGCGGAGTTTAAGGACAAGATAAAGAGAGACTTGGACAAACAATGGGTGTGTGCAGGAATGGGGGGAGAAAAGCAGGAAAGGATGCATGGGGTGGACAAGATGGATAGAGAAGGAAACTCTCAGGAAGGAAAAACTGGTAATTTGGAAGGAGGACTTGGGGTGGGTGGGGTGTGCGTGTTTTAGCAATGGTAGTAAAGATCATTGTTGTGGATTGGGGAAGATCTGAGATGGTGGTGAACAGCCATATTGAAGACCTGGGGGCGAGAATGAGATTGAAGAGAATGTGGAAGTTGATTCCACAGGCAGGAAAAAGAGGAATGAATGAGTGAAGGTGAGCAGTAATTCTCAATTTAGGTAGAATCACCAGAAGGGGTTTTATATGGTGGACCATGTGTGACCTGCATAAACTGGGGGGTGGGGGGGGGCAAAGCAAGGAAAGAGCAGAGGGAGGGGGCAAGACCAGAAAGGAAGCATAACAAGAAAGAAAACCACCGATCAGTCTCAGATAGTGAAGTGATAGTCCCATAGAATCAGGTTTATCGTGGAAGAGGCCAATAATCTTGAAGGCCTTGGTTTCCATGTTGTCAAGCTCAGCAAGGTGTGAGGCAGGGGAACCAGCCCAGAGGGGCCAGCAGTACTCCATCAAGTTGCGGATGAAGGCCTTGCAGGTGGACTGTAGCTCAGGTAAAGGGTGAAGTAATCAGCAAAATATATAAATAGGATTTTCCAGAGATTCGGAGATCATTTATGAAGATCAGAAATAGGACTGGGCCCAGAACAACACCCTTGACAGGGAGATAAAGACTAATGTCTCTGTACTGCATGTAATATGTGTACAACTCCCCCATGAGCCTTAGATTAATGCAGAACAAACAACAAAAAAAATGTTAGTTCATTGAGAAGTTATTACTGAACATCCAAACAGCGAAACTTCAGGTCTGTGCGTCATTAGTTGTTATTTCCATCTGCGGCTTTCCAAAAAGATGAACAGAGCCCTCCCAGGTCTCAAAGTATCCCTGTCTGTTAGTGTGTGTGTGTGTGTGTGTGTGTGTGTGTGTGTGTGTGTGTGTGTGTGTGTGTGTGTGTGTGTGTAAAAACGCTTTCTTTACGTGTGTGTATGTATTTGTTTCTTCTCCAAAACTACACGTACAATTCCTATGAAACTTGACCACCATCGTCACCACCCATGGTGCACTAAAGTTTGTTCATGACATTATGAAAATTGGCATCGAGGAGGGTCTATGGGGAGAGAGGGTTGTCCCACATAATATACATTTGCTTTCTTCTCTGAAGCCACACACACAATTCAATAAAACTTGACCACAACCTTTATCACCCATGATGTACCAATGTTTGTTCATGGCATTGAAAATATAATCCAGTTATTTACTTTCTTCTCCATTATATATTTTGTGGGTCATCCATGCCTTCCAGTGGTTTCCTGATTATCTTATCCAGCCACTACCAAGTGAGTGCCTAGGGGTACTTTCCCTATGTTTAATATCTCTCTGAGGTTCTTTGTCATCATTCCTGTAGGTCCAGCTATCACTAGTACAACTTTAGCATTCTTCAGCGTCCAGGATCTTCTCACTTTATTCTTGAGATCTTGGTGTTTGGTCATTTTCTTCATTTCTGCATCGTTTAGTGCAAAACCACTGCTATCAACACCTCAATAAGCAATGCCTTCTCTCTTTTTTTGTACCGAAGTATGATATCTGGTTGTAACACTTGGTTTTCGATGTTCACGCTCCATGGGATCATTAGTTTGTATGTGAGCGGTTGGTACTTCCATGTTTTCAGTGATTAGTTTTGGTTCATGTTCCCACAAATTTTCTTAAACTGGGACATAAAAGTTTTTGCAGATGTGCCAGCGGATTACATTATAAACCCGGTTGTGTTGTTGTGTGTAGAGCTGTTCTGACATGAGTTTGTTTTTGTGTGTGTGTGTGTTCGGTCATTAAGCACAATATATTATTCTCTTTACTCACCCCACCTCCACCCCTCACCTTACTCTCTTCTTATTTTTTCATTCTCTCTCTCTCTCTCTCTCCCTCTCCCTCTCCCTCTCCCTCTCCCTCTCCCTCTCCCTCTCCCTCTCCCTCTCCCTCTCCCTCTCCCTCTCCCCTCGCATCCCTTCCGCAATATAGCAACGTTTAGTGAGGCATTGTTCTCCTAACCCCCCCCCCCCTTCTCGTTCTTCCCCCCTTCTAGCGTCCCCTCCCTCTCTCCTCTTGTATATAATATGTTTGTGATCACATATCAATATATGTGTATATAATATGTATAATATAGTCCTTACACGTTGTTAGCAAAAATGAACCGTGCTTCTGCATTGTGTCAGGTCGCTCACCTGCATTTATGTTTTAAATTTTAAAAAATATTTATCTATTTTTACCTCTGCCACCGAAGGTGGAAGGAAGGAGTTTATGTTTTTACCCCTGTCTATCTGTTTCTTTGTTTGTGTGGAGGATATCTCAAAAAGTTGTGGATGGATCTGGAGAAATTTGGTGGGCAGGTTCTGTTTGTGACACGGACGAACTGATTAGATTTTTGTGAACATCCGGATCCGACAACTAGAATTTTAAAAGTGATTCTTCACCATTGAGAGATCGGGCTATAAACGATATATAACACGACGTCTCAAAAAGTTGTGGACGGATCTGGACGAAATTGGTGGGCATGTGGGATGTGTGACAGGGACGAATTGATTAAATTTGGGTGAAGATCCGAATCCGGATCCCAATCTGATTATTTTTTAAGTGATTCTTCACCATTGAGAAATCAGGCTAAACCGACATATAGCACAATATCTCAAAAAGTTGTGGACGGATTCGGATGCAACTTGGTGAACATGTTGAACGTGTGGTAAGTGAGAATTGATTCAATTCTGGTGAAGATCCGAATCGGGATCCCATAATTTTTTAAGTGATTTTTCTCCATTGAGAATTCGGGCTAAACCTATATATAGCACAATATCTCAAAACGTTGTATACGGATTTAGATGAAACTTGGTGGACAGTTTGGGAGCATGACAAAGAAGAATTGATTCGATTTTGGTGAAGATCTGAATCCTATCCGGATACGAGATTTATTTAATTTTTATAGTAATTCTTCAGCATTGATGCGGCTAAAAACTATATATTTATTGGACCTAATACGTTCTATTGGATCAGTCATTTGCGGCGGAGGTATGCACTTTACCAAGTGTTCTTCCAGTTTTTTTATATTTTCATTTATGGATGCTTTCCAACTGTTCTGTGATTTTTCCCGGTGTATCGGCTCCGATGTCTGTTGGCACACAAAATTACCACCGTGCTTCCCCATTGTTTCAGGTCGCTCACGTGCATTTTTTTTCATTTATTATATTTTGATTTACGGATGTTTTTTGACGGTTCTGCGACTTTTCCCAGTGTGTCGGCTTTGATGTCCATCAAACGCAAAATTTCAGCTTTCTATGTCACCCGGAAGGTACCGATCTTTAATATCAGTCATGAGTCAGTGGTTAGAATGAGATATATATATATATATATATATATATATATATATATATATGTATATATATATATATATATATGTATATATATATATATATATATATATATATATATATATGTATATATATATATATGTATATATATATATATATATATATATATATATAATGTGTATAATCATAATCGTGCACGTGTGTGTAAATCGCGATTCATGTATGCACATCTTTGTTCTTTGTTCCTTTCATACTTCTTTCTAATTTTTTTTCACAATTCTCTTTATTCTTCTGAATCGGATACCGCTCCTTCCCAATTCCATATTGAGGCGATGCTTGATGTCATCGCCGCTCGATCAAGGAAGGGAACGCTTAGTTTTTACTTCGGGTATTTTTCTTAGTTGTTTGGTTTCTTGTTTTTCTTTCTTGTTTGTCAGCCATCCTTTGAGCTAGGAAGCTGAAATTTAGTGACAAATGTGAAGATGTTCTTTGGCAAAAACGTATTTTTAATTTTATGATTAATCAATTCTTTGATTAATTACTTAATTATTATCGATATATTAATTCCTTATATATTTTCGTTCTGATTTGGGCAATATATCAGGCACCTCTTGAGTGAGGAAGCTAATATTTGGACACGACAGTGAACAATGGATTTGGCTATAAAGAGTATTTTTCGATCCTCGTGGAGGATCTCTAAGTCTGACTCACGTTGTTGTTCTTCATCGTCTTCGAGTGGACTTTTTTGTTTCACAGCCTACAATTTTCATCGAAACATCCTGAAACTTGGCAGATATATGTAGAAATACCCTGCGCAGACAGTAACCATCTCCGAGTTTGAAAATTCCTCCTAGAAAAAATGTTCTGACGTCAAAATATCTCCGCTAATGGAAATCGCCTAAAAAATTATCTCCGAAACTAGGCAAGCTTTTTTAATTCTGTTTGCGGGAATCGAACAGTGCATTAGCAGAGATGAATTGCCGCGCATATGATACATCACTATGACGTCATATCAATTTTTATGACGTCATTCCTATTTTTTGACATTTTTTGTTTCACAACCCAGAGTTTTCATTGGATCTTCGTGAAACTTGCCATGTATATGCAGAAAGCCCACGCGCAGGCAGTAACCATCTCGGATTTTGGAAATTCTTCCTAGAAAAAAAGTTGACGTCATAATATTGCCGCTAATGGAAATCGCCTATACCATTATCTCCGAAACTAGGCAAGCTGTTTGGATTTTGTTTGTGGGAATCAAGCCGGGGATTAGCACAGATAATTTATCACAAACCTGATACATCACAATGACGTCATATTCGTTTTTATGACGTCATCAATAAGAGGACGAGGATCTTAGCTCATTTGAGCTTGCTGATTTACTGATTAATCAATTCATTGATTAATTATTCATTTTTTGATGAATTACTTAATTTTCAACAACTTGCAGATTTGGCTGAAACAGTGGTGGTGGTTTAGGTATGATAATAGAAAAATTATGATTAATAAAATAATTATTTTACGGTTAAAATTTATTTATTTTAATTATGCAATTAATCAATGAATTGTTTACACCACTCCCTCCTAATTCCATCAACATGTGCTACAAGGCGGCATCGCTGGGCTCCGAAGGTGCTCCGGCAATGTCGCACGCTGGAGGATTTGTTATTTATTTGTTTGTCATGTGGGTAGTGCACGTTGAATGCACCTCTGCTTGTTCTTGCTTTTTCTTCTCTTTCATCTCTTGTACTCCATTTCTCTCTTTCATTAGCCATCTCTCTCAGGAGAAGTGAATTCTTACAGAATTTTTTTTCTGTAAGGCTCTTGGCTACACCTGGATGGGTTGAAGGGTAGTGTGGTCATGGCTGAAACCTGAATCCTATCAAGATTCCTCCTGATGATGTCATCTTTGGTCTTTACTTCTTCGGGTTCCTTCTTGGTCTTCCGTTTCATTATGTTTGTTTCACATCCTGATGCTGTGTGGACTATGCTTCCACACTGATGGACCTCTGGTAGCTTGTATCTGTTGCTGTTTGAGCCTGGGGAGAAAGTGCTGAAATATATCTGTCTGGGTTCTCCCTGACATCTGTGTTCTTTCTTTCTTTTAGATTTCTTTCAATTTTTTTTCATAATTGATTTTATTCATTCCAATTCTTACTTTTTATTCTCTTTCATCACTTTTACTCTCTATTCCTCTCTTTTTTTATCTATCTCTCTAAGGAGAAGTAAATTATTGCAGAAAGTCTTCTGTAAGGATCACGAGGCTGCACCCAGATGGGTTTGAGAATTGTGGGATAGCGGCTGAAACATGAATCTTATCCAGGTTCCTCCTGATGACTCCATCTTTGCTCTTTCATTCTTTGGGTTCCTTCTTGGTCTTCTGGTTTGAGTATGTGTGTGAGTGTGTACATGCTGCTGCCACTGGCCGTCATCTCCACTCGTGAGTGTCTAAGACTGAGTGGAGCCTTCCATGGTCCTGTAGCATCCATCTTCACTCCAGAAAGGAACCACAACTCATGGACCAAGCCATCTCCTCATTCATGCTCCATTTCCCCCTCCACCTGAAGGTGTTCGCCGATCCAACCAGTCACCATCTCCACACGCAGTCCCACCGAAGCTTGGTCCCATCCGTCCATGGCGGTATGGAGTTGCACCACAGGAGGGAGTTACCAAAAGGGAGTCATCCTCAGCAGGAGGGACAAAGTGCACCAAGCAGAGTGAGTCGACAAAGCGTACGAAGCTGCATGGCTAAGTTGCTTCCCAAATTTCTCAGCCTCACCAAAGCTGTTATATTCAGCACGGTTGTCGACCCCACCGAAGCTCCGTCCAACCAGCAACAGGATGGAGTCGAAAAAGCCCTCCAAGTTGCACAGCCAGGCCACGTCCCAAACGCATGTCGATCAGTGCTCTTGTGTGCATGCGTGTGTTTTATCTTTTGGTGTTTTTTTTCACCACCTCCACTGAAGGTGGACAGAGGTTAAGTTTTCACCTTGTTTCTCTGCGAGGAGGACATCTCAAAAAGTTATAGATGGGTTTTGACGGAACTTGTTGTACAGGTTGGGTGTGTGACAAGGATGAATTGATTAGATTTTGGTGAATATTCAGAGATGAGATTTTTTTTTTAATTCAGAAATGAATTTTCACCATTAAGAGATTGAGCTAAAAACGATATATATATATATATATATATATATATATATATATATATATATATATATATATATATATATATATATATATATATATATATCATGGTACTTTATTTCAAAAAGTTGCAGACAGTTTATGACAACTTGGTGGATGAGCTTGTTCTGTGTCAAGAACAAGCCGATTAGATTTTGGTGAAGGTACAGATGGAGATCTGGCCTTTTAGTGGGAAACAAAAGACAAACTGTTCAGTCTGACAGTGGTATGCGCTTTACTGAGTGTCATTCTTGTTTGTAAAGCATTTTCAAAGAAGTTCGAGATTTTTCTTTCCAATATAACTTTGCATTAATGTCCTAAATAAATATATGGGTGGACTTTGTCAAGTGCCTGGGAGAATTTTCAAGTGCCCAGACTGTGCAATTGTTGCGGCGCGATGATTTGAACTGATGTGCTGTTGTTCCAAAAGTCGTTTTCTTCAAACCCATCTAACCCCTTCCCTTTCTTTACATATATCCAGAATTGTCAATGTTTTATTCAAACTGTGGAAAGGAAGGGAACGCTGAAATAACAGCAATTTTGCAAACAAAAATTGCCTGCGATGTTATTATATATAATAGCATCGAGGATATTTTTGGTGCCATTCCAAATTTGAAGTTTAAACGGACGTAAAATATAGGAACTGAATCAAAGATTGTTAAAGAGCTTTCTTTCCTCAAACTACACATGGTTTTGAAACTGTTTTTGAGTTTATTGATATTCTTATTGTTTAGACCTCAAAGTGGTTCGTCTGTCAAGATACAGTGAGGGTTTAGCTTCTCCAGGTGTCGCTCATTGTATTTAGGAAATATTGAAATAAGTTACGAGGTCTTCTGCGTTAAACCACTCCTATGCACCGCATTCCTCAAAAATGTACATCTGAGCAATCAGGAGATCCTCAACATCATCTGGAGGCTGCGTGTGACCGATCGCTTCATACAGACCGAAGCACTCCACTGCCTGAGGGTGATCCATCGTTCCTGCCTGGGAGCAAGCTGGCTGAAAGCATTCATTATGGCTTTTGCTTGCACCCTCAGGCTCACCCTCCACTTCCCTCTCCCAACAGTCCAAGCTACCTTTGACAGCTGTTCTTTTTTTCTGCTTTGCTGTTTGCTTATCTTGCAGTTTAATATATTGAGAATCTGCAGGGTTTCTAAAATAGTCATAATTCTCTTCAAAGAGAAGACTGGAACGCATGAGGCAATATGTTTGACAAACTGTGGCTTGAAGAGAAAATATAACAGAGCAGGATTTTCATATTGATTTTTATCTTATATTTGGGTGGAGCAGGGTGGAGGGAAGTACATTGAGTGTCCGATAATGATGTTCGTTCTGCTTTTGGAGGTTACGGACTTGAATAAGATGTCGCCGATTCCAGGGTAAATCACTGCATCACAATTTAGAGAGGTGGCAGAGGCCGTATTACACCACTGCAGAAGTTTATAATACCCAGGAGGCAGCAGGTTTCTCCATTGCCTACTTGTAAGATATGGATTCATTAGAACTGAGCTGCTTTCCACCCCCACCCCCCCCCAATCCTCCCTTGTTAATTGCATGTTCATCATACGAGCCATGCTTGTTGGCTAAAACACAAAAACGAAGCATAATACTTTCCCATTATTTCTTGAATATGAGGCAGCTTACTGTTTGCTTGGCTATGAGTTATGACATGACATTGTTAGGGTTTCTCTAAAGAAGGAACGATTCACCGAGTTAATGGCTCATTCATCAGGTCACTTTAAACAGAGAATTTTTGAAATACTTCTCAAAATTGCAATCACTGCTTGCAAAGCTCATTATTTTTTCTCCAGAATTCTTCTCTCACTCTTAAAATAACTTCAAATTGCACAATAATGTAGTAGAACAATTATTCATTTGGTGTTACACTTAGTGTCGGACTGGATAACTATTTCAAGCATTATTAGATGGCATGTGATCTTTTCCTTTTTCTGACTCATTACGTCTACACATCCATCCATCCATTTGGAACAGACTGTGCAGAGCGTTCGTGCTGCCTAAGCAGTCTCCTTGGCTGTTGGGCACAATCCTGGATGGGTAGCCACTCCAAAACAGGATACCAGTAAGCTGGCACTCATTTTAGAGTAAGCTGGATGACAAGGCAGTCAACCCCACCTGGTATTCATTCAACAGCCGAGGGACATAAGAACTCAGGATCTGAGGATCCCAAACCCACCACCCGAACCATTAAGCCAACACCAGGCATATATGTCTACACAGATGGTACCAGAAGATATCTGGCATTTAGAGAAAGTAAACATATCTTCTGGTTAAACTGTCGTTGACATTTATTATTTTCCCTTGTCACAGGAGATCATTCTGAATGATTATGTGGCTGATAAAAAAAACATGCCAGCAGTGCAAATATTTTGTTTTTCCATGAGGATTAAAGTCTTGACATACGAATAGGATGCAGTCCGTCATATGGTTTGATCAGGAGTTGTGCCAGCAGGAATGAATATGCTGTTCCAAGAGGGCAGCGTTCTGCAGTCATCCAATCGGCTGCAAGAACAAAATAAACCGCTTTCAGATGATCTCACGTTTGTTGTGCTTTTGTGGGCTATCCTTATTTGCTTCACTCGTGGGCCCGTTGGTCCATGGGGCCAAATTTTCATTGGTCTTCACAGACTTGTAGCATACCTGCCTGCTGTACCGCTGGAGCATTCGCAGCCTTGCACCAAGCCCAGAGGTGCTTGGGCCAGGGTGGAGATTATACGTTCGTTATTAGTATTGCCAAATGATACTACTATTATCGTTGTTGTTACTATTATTGATATTAATTAATGTTTGCTTTGTTACATTGTTGTCATTGATATTTATTTTGTCATTAGAAAGCCATCCTGTGGAAGGACCAAGTATGCTGCCCTGCACACCTGAACATGACATGAGTTTTAAACACGGGAATTCTTCCAGATTCTTTGTAGTTAATTAGCCTAATCAACTCAGGAGATCATGAAGATCATTTTTGTGCATCACCCTCCACATCAGAAAGCTCCAGTAGATCTCCACAAAAACATGGCACACACACACACACACACACACACACACACACACACACACACACCTTGCCCATTTCTCATAGATTAACACACACCTCGCCCATTTATAGTAGATTAACTAGCAAAGTACCCACCCATGGGCGGGTACAGTTATCTGTTGAATGGCGTTGGTCCCATCTCGATTGGATGAAATTGAGAAATTGACGTTATCCAGTGACCTTGATCCCGTGACCTTGACCTTGATCCCATTATGTCCGTTCCCAAGGATCACATATGCCAAGTTTCATCTCATTCTATCCAACGGTTTGGCCGTCTATAAAGGACAAACAAACATGAAAAATTGACGTTTTAGTCAATTTATGACGTCATAACTCGAAAACAGGAAGTCGGAAGTGAATGTCGTCAATCAAGTGTGTCATTTAATTTTGATTATCTGTCGAATGGCGTTGGTCCCGTCTCGATCGGATGAAATTGAGAAATTGAAGTTACCCGGTGACCTTGATCCCTTGACCCCGTGACCTTTGAACTTGAACTTGACCCCCCCGCCCCCCATGTCCGTTCTCATGTCCCAAGGATCACTCATGCCAAGTTTCATCTCATTCGATCCAACGGTTCGGCCGTCTATGAAGGACGAACAAACACAAACACACACATACATACATACATACATACATACATACATACATACATGTTCTATTTTTTTAGTATAGTCGATTAATGATGAGCCTCTTGATGAGAGATCGAATGATAAATTTATGATCATCCTGAACTTCTGGAAGAATTTCATTTTCATGAACTCCTCGGTTTCACCATCATGCCCGGCCTCGTTTAAGAACCAGAATTTTACAAGCAGGACATCAAAGCTGGACACACCATCAAAGCTTGACAATCTCCTCCTCATCAACCATTTGCTCAGCACCCATGGAGTTTCTTGCAACCTCTGTTGCATTTGTAATGTCGTGTCCAGGGGGCAGGGGGATTGCCCATACCTGGACGGATGGCCAAACTATTTGCCTTGGAGGCTTACAGCTGAGATTCTCAGAGATTAAGGCACGCACGGGGAGGGAAACAGCTCGGCGCTTCACCAGGACGGTGCAGATGGAAACACAGCACAAGGGGGGTTATCTCGAACCCACGACAGATAGACACAAGCAACTTAAATAAATACGGGGTTTAATGAAAATAAATCAAATATTTACAATGGCGATAATTCAAAACAGGATTATAATGAAATGCGAGATAAATTCAATCTAATGTTGAGGCGCCTCCACACAGAATTTAATACAGACAAGTCTGGAGACGGCGATGGTTCACGAGCAATGTACACGGTTCGCCTTTTTTTTATTTTTTGACCTTCGAGGGGATGCCACGGGTAAACTGGCGGGAATCGGGAAAAACGTAAATGATGAAAGTTGTAGTACTCGAAGAGCACTACTTGCATACCAACTTTCATTCGAAACAGCTGAAAACCCTAGGAACTCGATGCCCAGTTTATTGATTTTTTTTGACATTTTCTAAGTTCGTGACCTTGTGACCTTGGGACGAAAATGAAAAAAATTGAGCTCCGTGGCTGGGTAGTACGGCTTGATATGCACTCATCACCGGTATCGGGATGCCCTCTGGAGGATTCTTGGTCTTCGTGATGGTGCCACCAAAACTGATCGATCTGATGTCTGAACTCTACTCTGGTACTGAGAGTGCTGTGAGATGTGGAGGTACCATCTCTGACTTATTTCCAGTTGTTACTGGAGTTCGTCAGCAGTGTCTACTGGCCCCCACACTTTTCAGCACTTGTATGGACTGGATTCTGGGGAGGATGTCGGAGAGATCAAGCTGTGGTGCATCATTTGGGAATGTCAAGATCTCTGAACTTGATTTCGTAGATGATGCAGGCATCTTTACAGAGACTTTAGATATCCTTTTGGGGGCCCTCGAGGTGCTGAATGAGGAGTCAGAGCCACTAAGATTTTGGGTTTCCTGGGTCAAAACTAAGATCCAGGCTTTCAATGACATTTTGGATGCTGCTATTCTGTCTGTGCCTGTTTGTGGTGAGGATGTTGAGGTCGTGGAGAGATTCACTTACCTTGGCAGTGATATTCATATGTCTCTGCTGGCTGTGAGTCAGAGGTCAATAGATGTCTGGGTCGGACCTGGGGAGCCATAGATTCACTGGATAATGGGGTGTGGCACTGCTGAAACCTGTGCGGGAGGACAACAGTCCAAGTCTTCGGGTCCTTGGTGCTTCCAGTCTTGCTCTATTGATGTGAGGGAGTCTTGTGAGTGTTGGAGGCCAATGGGCCGACCACGTTCCTCGTGGTTGTAGCAGGTTGATCGGCATCTCAAGGAGATGGGGATGGGTGAGGCATCTGCCTGGAGGATGGCCAGACGGAGGCCCCTGGAGTATAGTGGACTGGCGGAAAGTGGACGCAGCAATGCGCTGCTCTGGCGCATGCTCCCATACCTGACCTGACCGATATCTGGATTTGCACCATCTGCTTTTTAGCTCTCCTCTCCTTCCTAACCCTACTTCATACAATAGGCCCTCTAAAGTCCAGGTTCATGACTCACCCACAATCCGTTGTCTCTCTTCTCCCGTCCGTGGAATTGATTACAAGGCCTGTCTGTGCCTCTCCAATAATTTACCTGCCGTCTACCCAATACTCACAATTTGGGCATATATGTTTCATGTATACAAGTTTTCCTTAAGGTAACCTTTTATAATTTGTTCTGTTGTTCTTTCTTGTGCCTTGATTTTTGAAAAGATTACAATGAACAGCAGAATGTGTAGTGATCCCATTGGATATTTTTTAGCTTCCTCACTATAATTCACGGACCGTGTGTGTGTGTGTGTGTGTGTGTGTGTGTGTGTGTGTGTGTGTGTGTGTGTGTGTGTGTGTGTGTGTGTGTGTGAGAGAGTGAGAGTGAGAGTGAGAGTGAGAGTGAGAGTGAGAAAGAGAGTGAGAGAGAGAGTGAGAGTGAGAGGGAGAGAGAGAGACCCTGCCCCAGGGGCATGGGGTCAAACTGACATTGCTCTTGTACCTTCTTGCCATGTGGTGATCATAACTCCCAAGCATGGTGAATTTCTGCATAACCGTTTAGGAGGAAATAACATGAGACAGACAGTCTGACAGACAGAGACAGACGGAGCCACATTTTGTTTTTTTTTGTTTGTTTTTAAGTGTGGGGATAACAACAATCGTGTTTGTTATTTCAGGAATAGTTGGAAATTTTAATAATCTTTATGATGTGATGCTATATTGTTGTGGTTGGCCGATTTTGTCACATCTGAATGCATTATTGTTCTTGGGATCCTCGGTGGTACTCGGGAGTTAAGAAAATGGAGATGTTGAAGGAATGACCCAAACCTATTTTTGAACATCAGTTGCTCCAAATGTGTCATGTTCACATCGTTTGGTAATTTTACGAGGCTGCTTTTAAATTTTGAAAACCGATCAAGATGTGGCCAAGTAACATAACATAAATGTGACCAATTAACATAACATAATTCCTCTGCAACCTCATTGTAATTTGCTGATGATTAATCTTGTTCCAATCTGTAAAGAACAAAAACACTATTATTTGCATGTTTTGTTATATTTAAAATTGCATGAAGACCAGCTGATTTTATGCTCGGCTTACTGTAACACGAGCTTTGATCTGTGTGCTCTCTCACAGTGACCCCAATTTTTAGCTCACCTGGAACGTAGTTCCGGGGAGCTTATGGGATGGTGCATCATCCTTCCGTCCATCCATCCATCCAAAAACACTTGCAACTTTCTCTCTGAAAGCGCACATACAATTTCAATGAAACTTGACCACAACCTTCATCACCCGGTATGTACCAAAGTTTGTTCACGGCATTAGAAGGTGGGCTACTGTGGGGTTCCCTTCCAAAATATGTATTTTATCTCTTCTCAGAAACTACACACAATTTTGATTAAACTTGACCACAACCTTCATCACCTGTGATGTACCAAAGTTTGTTCATACCGTGAAAAACAGAAAATCCATCAGAATTTACTTTCTTCTCTGTTATATATTTTGTGAGTCATCCATGCCTGCCAGAGAGTGGTTCCCTAGTTTACTTATCCAGCCGCTACAGGTGAGCACCCAGGAGTGTTGCTCCTACTTTTGACCTTGCTATGGCACATTTCCACCAAAATTCCCTGAAAGATTTTTTCAGCAAAGAAACAAAACATTCACAGGTACCCTCTAAGTTAGCTTGCTTTGTGAATGTTAAATCCAGCTTCATCACATTACCAAATAATGAATGAACCTCATTGATCGTAATGTTTTCAATCTTGTCACTGACTCTCATTGGAATGAAACAATACACAAAGCTTGATCTTCTCCACCCCCATCCCCCTAGTACATGCTAATCTCCAGATCCACACATTTCAATCACCTACACTCCTTTGTCCCTATTTTTTCTCATTGTGGAATTGCTTCACTGCATCCATCCAATCTCACTTTTCCCTTCAAACGTAAGGCTGTGACTCTGCCATTTTCTGTTGACCCTCATACATACTCGTACTTAAAACCAGTCTACATCCCATGTTCCTCAAAGTTCCACTGTCACTAAACTAACCTTCTCTCTTTGATGTTTTTGTTCTATCTTTTTGTTTATCTCATCCATGAGTCTTGGCATTCTTGTGTAGAAAACATTCCGACAGAGCTGGACATAGTTTAAACTGTTTGATGTGGAATATTGGCTTCCGTCTGTCAGAAGCAAACATATGGATTCCTTTCCTGAAATAAATAAATAAATGAATAAGGTCTACTTAGGGTAACATACTAACTAAATGTGTTACAAGATTATAACGATATGGCACAGCGAGCATTAGCACATATAAACTTCAGTTGGGATTAAAGGATTTTGAAATGTGTTTTACAATACTTTTTCAGAGCATATTGTGTACTATGAGCTGAAGCATTCCTTTCGAGGGGCCAGCAGGTTTCCATTAAGTGGTGGGTTTTGCAATATGGAGCACACAGGTTGTTATGAACAAGCAGGAGGAAGGAGATGAGTTTTGAAAGGTGAATTGCAGGCAGGAAGATAATAAAGTTAGATTTCCACTGCGAAGGGCATCTTGTCGAAAAGTAGGCGTGGATCAGGGTTTGCATCAGTATGAAGAGACACAATTTCAATATTGTGATAACTTGGTGAGAAAAACGACATGAAGGAGGTTCTTGAAAATATTTAAGAGGGACTTTGGATGTATTTGTCTGATGAGAGACTACTTTTAATTTTATTTTATTTCCTGTTTGCTGGACATTTTGAACAAAATAATAAGAACAGGAGCGAAGTTGATAGCGCGTCATTGCAAATCCCCACGCTTCCCACCTTAAGGAAAGTTTAAAGATGGGCGAAGGTTCCACTATGAATGACCCAATATCAAATTTTGAGTTAAAAATTTTCCCTGTTTTGACCCTTGTGACCGTAAGTCAAATCCCGTGGGACGTGAACCGGAGGTCAAATCAAAAAACTCATTAGATATTTCATGCCTCCCCCAATGTTGATTGCAGATACAAAGTTTCATTAAAAAACGTTTTAAAGTGTGCCTGTAATTGCATTTTTAGGTATTTGACCTTTTTACCTCCCCCCCCCCCAAAAAAAAAAGATACTGCTCTTGCACCTTTGTGCCATGTGGTGATCATAACTACCAAGTTTGGTGAATTTCTGCACAACTGTCTGCACAAGCAGAGCCGATTAAAATATCCCTTCATTTTTTTTCTTCCAAAAAGCAGGGGGATAATACTGAGTTTGGCAGTGAAGCAACATCTGCATTTAACAGACAATTATGACCGTGTATCATTCAATGTGACTTCGACAGTCATATTTCGTGCCATCTCATATTTTGATGAAATTGTGCGAATATCAATTATCTTAAAAATAAATTAATTTCACATGGGACAGGAGATATATATATATATATATATATATATATATATATATATATATATATATATATATATATATATATATATATACATATATATATACATATATATATATATATATATATATATATATATATATATATATATATATATATATATATATATATATATATATATATATATATATATATATATATATATATATATATATATATATATATATATATATATATATATATATATATATATATATATATATATATATATATATATACATATATATATATATATACATATATATATATATATATACATATATATATATATATATATATATATATATATATATATATATACATATATATATATACATATATATATATATATATATATATATATATATATATATACATATACATATATATATACATATACATATATATATATATATACATATATACATATATATATATATATATATATATATATATATATATATATATATATATATATATATATACATATATATATATATATATATATATATATATATATATATATATATATATATATATATATATATACATATATACATATATATACATATACATACATATATATATATATATATATATATATATATATATACATATATACATACATATACATATATCTATATATATATGTATATATGTATATATATATATATATATATATATATATATATATATACAAACAAATATTTCTTACTGCAGAACTTTAATATGGAGACAAAAAACACGACATAATAGTGACAGAAGCTTTTCGTGCTGCACTCTTTAGGGAAAAAAAAAATCGCAGCAAGTGAAGGAGGTAGTGAAGGAGGAGGTGAAGGCGCGTGCTTTATACACAGGTCTCAATAAGGTAGACACTGATTGGTTCAACCGTAATGATGTCACGGTTAATCCGAATGCCCTTTGGTCGGCTCATCATCTTCACCTCAAGCTTCCATTGGCTGGAGCAGAGTTCGTCGATGATTGACATTTGCAACCACATGCTGGAGAGAGGGGGGATGGGTTTCCCCTGAGGTCCATTCACCATTTGTTACCGTACTTCCCTTGATCTTTCCATGCTGAAAGACACAGAGATCGTATATATTCCTTTTGACGACATAGTATTGGATCGGTGGTAAGGATGAAAGTTGCTTCCAAAATACGTAAATGAAACGAGCTCTGACCTCGGCTCAATATCCTGAACATATCTGCATTGTACTGGTCTGCACAGATAGGGTTGGCAACCAGGTGTTGTGCAATGGCAGATGAAGCAGGTACAGTGGCCGGTGGTTGCTGGGTATTTCTCCATGCTCGCACTGGTTGTGTTCGAACCCTCACAATCTTTCTTCAAATCGCCAAGGGGATGTGTTGTTTGATCTGATCAGCCAATCTTAGTGTTGTCCGGCCCACGTTCCGAGCTTCACATCGGCACTTAAACTCATAAATAACATTGCTGGTTTGTGAGGTGTGTTGCACATCCTTGTTGACTGACGTCAGCAAATGGCGAGAGGTAAAGATGAGTCAGGGTTGCACAGCCAGAAACGTGTTGGATACAATATGTTTGATTTGTACTTCAAACTTTTGTGATGATTGACCTTTCCAGGGCATGTTGATATCGACTGGACATTCGTCTGGACCAATCCTCTGATATTTTGTCGTGTTTAGAAACTTGTGCATGTATCTCTTAACTATATGCTCAGGATAACCATTCTCACCGAGTATATTCATGATTTTGTCAATTTCAGCAGAAAGATTACACGGTGAACAAATCCTCTGTGCTCTGTTCACCAGGATATTGATCAAGGCAATTTTGTTTCTCGTGGAGCTGGAGGAGTCCCACCGAGTAGACTGCCCTGTGAAAGTCGGCTTCCAGTAGACGGATGTTGTGAAACCAAGGTTGGATCTATCAACCAACACGTCCAAAAACGGTAAAGTGTTTGATGATTCCAGCTCCGTGGTAAACTTCAGTGCTGGATGGAGAGTGTCGAGCCATGCCTTGAAATTGTCACATGCCATCTGAGACTCAAACAAAGCAAAGATGTCATAAACATACCGATAGTATACGATGGTGGAATCGACCCCTTGCTGACCAATAAGTTTCTGCATTTCATGATAGCCTACAAAGATATTTGCAAGAGCTGGGCCTAATGGAGAACCCATGGCCACATCGTCCGTTTGAACATACATCATGTTGTTAAAACTGAATTCCACCTTCCTTGTTGTTGTGTTCATTAATTCCACGAAGACATGTTCCGAGATCATCGGTTGTTCCAGATTGGTGCGATACAGCAAATGTGCGCATATCTCAATCGTCTCCGTCAATGGGACATTCGTGAACAAGCTTTTAATATCAAAGGATGCCATGATGTTGTCCTCACTTGTCGGTGTTTTAGCTCTAATTGATTCTGAAAATGTGAAGGAATCCTTAACCACGAAATGAGAAAGTGAATCCAATACTGGTTGCAGTACCTCTCCCAACCACTTGGCAAGTTCATGTTGTTCCGATCGCACCATGGACAGTGTCGGTCTTTGGGGGATATTGTCCTTGTGAATCTTCGGCAGGCCATACATTCTTGGACGTTGGGCTCCAACAGGTTTAATTCTGTCGTACACCTCCTTTGAAAGTTCTCCACGTTTGAGAAGCTATAACAGTCGTTTGACGAAATGACCTTCCCCCTGAGGCATGCGATCATGTTCCGTTACACCGCCCAGATATTTAAATTTGGTTTTGTTTTTCAGGATGTCCATCTTCTTGTCGATGTAATCAATCTTATTCATGATTACCACTCCGGTGCCTTCATCCGGTTTACAGATGTGAATGGCAGCATTCCTCCTCAATCCTTGTATTGTCAGAACATCCCATTGTATGTGAAAATCCACGACGTCATTCGGGATTCCACAGTACGCATGTGCGAGGTCCGATAGTCCAGCCCTCAGCGCCTGGTCTGCTTCATTTGACACAGCCTGATGTGTTGAGAGTTAAGCATACAGGAGTTCAAACTCGGCAAAAATGTCTTCCCTCTTGATATTCTGGTTGGGAATGCCGAAGTTAAAAGCGTGCGCCAACGTGAACCTTTCCGTGTCAGATAGCTTATAGTCCGATTAATTGATAATATATATATATATATATATATATATATATATATATATATATATATATATATATATACATATATATACATACATATATGGATACAAACAAACATGACATAAGTCCGGTCGTCCGAAAACGGCAACGAATGTAGCTAAGGCTGAAGAAGCCATCAGAAGACTGGAAGAAAGTCCGCATAAGTCAACTCGCCGTTTATCTACAGAGTTGGAATTGAGCCAATCAAGTGTTATGCGTATCCTCCACCAGAAAAAATGGAAACCTTACATTCCATGCTTACTGCATGTCCTTCATGATGGAGATGATGACTGCCGTCTTCAAATTTGTGAAGAGTTCTTAGCTGAACTTCACGAAGAGGACACAATGCTAGACAACATCTGGTGATCAGATGAGGCATGTTTTAAGCTTAATGGGCAGTTAACAGACACAATTGTGTCTATTGGGCTGTGAATAACCCAAGAATGACAGTCGAGAAGGAGGTAAGTTTACCTGGAGTGACAGTTTGGGCAGCCATATCTCCATTAGGGATAATTGGACCCTTTTTATTTGAGGGATGTCACTGCAGAAATTTACCTGGATATGCTCTCCCTCTCTCACTATCGAGTGGCCGGCACGCTACCCAAACCTTACACCTCCAGATTTCTTTCTTTGGGGGCTCATGGAAGACCTTGTTTATCATGAAAATCCTCGTACCATTCAGGAATTGAAGGCTCAAATCACTGTAAAGTTTAAGGGAATTGATATCCAACTCTGCAGACGTGTGTGCCGCTCTGTGACTGCTCGGCTGCAATTGTGCATCTATCACGAGGGAGGGGAAATTGAAAATTGCAAGTAAAACAGCTTGGTAAGTTCCGTAATAATTTTTTTCTTGAATAAATGGTTAGATAATCATGTCATTCATTTATTTCTACCTTATTGTGCATTGTAATACAAATGGCAAACAAACAATCAACTGACAGAAATTGGGTGCTACTTCTGACTTACCCTGTATATATATATATATATATATATATATATATATATATATATATATATATATATATATATATATATATATATATATATATATATATATATATATATATATATGTATATATATATATATGTATATATATATATATGTATATATATATATATATATATAAATATATATATATAAATATAAATATATATATATATATATATATATATATATATTGTTGTGGTTACCAAATTCGCAAACCACCATTCAGGTCCCTTAGGTGAGATATCTCGGTAAGTATATGTGTAGTTAGGCCCAAACCCGTTGTCTAGTGGGAATACATGTCATTTATGCGTGCTGCGACTCTTCAGGATAGCCGTTTTTCTTTTACTATCTTTATTTTGGACCAACCGCCATTGTTACAACCACATCAACCACCCACCGCGGCGCCGCTTCACGTCACACCTCGCAACCGTCGCATCGCCACCGTTCTTGCGCCGCTTGTGGGTACCGGTGTTGGACTCGTGCAGGGCGCGCGCCGAACAGCGTGTACAAAACCACGGATTTTCCACTTCAAAAACGGATCAAAAACGACACACGCCCACTTTTGTTCCGTCCAATCGGTGAGCGAGGGGCGATTTGGCCCCGCCCCCAGGGCGTTGGAGGGCGATCGATATATGCAAATTTATGGATCAAACAGCATTCACGCCCACTTTTCTCGGGCCAATGGGGAGCGAGGTGAAAGGTCGAAGGGAGGGGGTCAAAGATGAGAGAGCGAAGCCACGGGGCTTATATAAGCGACCGTGTTCGTCAGTAAAGTGAATGAGAGAAGAAGTAGAAGTAGAAGTAGAAGTAGAAGTAGAAGTAGAAGTAGAAGTAGAAGTAGAAGTAGAAGTAGAAGTAGAAGTAGAAGTAGAAGTAGAAGTAGAAGTAGAAGTAGAAGTAGAAGAAGAAGAAGAAGAAGAAGAAGAAGAAGAAGAAGAAGAAGAAGAAGAAGAAGAAGAAGAAGAAGAAGGAGTTGGTCGTCGTCGTGTGCGTTGGAGTCGGAACGGAGGGGACGGAGCTGTGGAGAGGCGGCGAGGGCAGACGAGGGGGTGCTCGCGTCGTGCAGGGAGCTGCACACCAGGGAGGCCGACGGCGCGACCTGGCCGAGGTGGAGACGCTCGTCGCGGGACTCGAGGCAGAGTAGGAATCCTCTATACCCCGAGCATCAGCAATCCCCCTCCTGTTTCCCCCGCGCTGAGACAGTGCGACGAAGGGGGCCCCTTTCCCACCCCCTACCAGACACTGCCCGCGAGGCCCGCGGAGTTGAGGAACCATCGCCGCTCCGCGTCTCATCACCAGACGGGTAGGCCCGACCCGGTTTCGGCCTCAGGCCCGCCTCATCCTTGAGGGTTCTCTGTTCTTTTCCTTGGTTTTGGGTATGTGTTGTCGGCGCCGTCTGTGAAGTAAAATTGTATAAGTGTTGCCGTGTGCTCGCGTAATCGGTATTAGATCTGCATTGTCGCATTTGCTTTTTGTGTAAAATTTGCATTGTGTTTCTTTTTCTTTTCTATGTGCTTTTGGTGGAATTGAATATGTGTGCTTTCCGTTCATCGCGAATAAATGTGCTTTGTGTTGAACTGTTTCCCGCTTCGCTTCGTCATTTCTTTCATTGAATCCTCATCTTGCTTCACGTAAAGGGTTGGTAGTGGGCTGAATACGCCCGATAATTAATCGAACCGTCGAGGTCGACGAATAACACCGCTCGGTTATCCCGATAGTACGGAACGGGTCGCTTAAGTGGCCCGTGTCCGAAGTCGACCTGCGGCGAGGTGCGATCGCCCGGTCTACCCTCCGCGTGGGTACTTAGGTAGGTCGAATTTGGCGAGCAACCCTATCCCACGCGGGGGCTGATTGGCTCGATCGCGGTGAGACCGAAAGGTCCACCCGTGACTGGTTCCCGGCGTTAGTCCGTGAGGGTCACGACTGGATTGTCCGTCCGGTGGGCGACGTGCCGCGATTCGAGTTACGTGGCCGTCAGCACGCCGGCGGGCGCGAATCCGCAACACTGGTGTCAGGTCGTGCGATACAAATTCATTGCCCTCCTTGCGGCACTGGTATCGGAGAACAGGAAAACGGGCTGTCCTGTCTCCAATTAAATTCACGGGAACGGTCCAGGGGTGAGAGGAGCGACCCCCGATTCCCTCCAAATTACGAGCGAGCGAAATTAACCCTTTAAGAGAAGCAAGATGGCGTCTCAAGGCGAGCGGGAGCCGGGGGTATTAGAAATGGATGTAGAATGTGTAGAATCCATGGCCCAGGATGGAATGCCCGTGCAGGAACACGGACTCGCCCAACTGAACCCAGAGCCCGAAATGGGTGCGGCAGCGGCCGCGGTGTATGACACCCCCCCCCCCTCTCCACCAAAACCCTTCCCCGGCCCTTGCCGAGGCGGCTCGGCTGAGTGCATCCGACGTGGCCCGGCTGTGCGCCGTGCTGGCGGCAATGACAGCGAGAATCGATGCGAATACACAAAAAATGGATGCGAATACACAACAAATGAACGAAAAGATGGATGCGAATACACAACAAATGAACGAAAAGATGGATGCGAATACACAAAAATTGGATGCGAATACACAACAAATGAACGGAATGGAAACAAACATGAAGGAAGAAACGAAAAAGCTCCGGGGTGAGACGCAGAACATGGGCCGATGCCTGCAGGTGGGCATGAAGGCCGTGACCAGGGAGCTGGGAATGGCGACTCCACGTGTGGGAGCGAACGAGCTGGAAGGGGGTGCAACGGCTGACAGGCCCGCGGTGGAGGCGGGTGAAAAAATAATTCAGGGGGCGTGTTGGGCGATGGTCGTGACAGAGGTATCGACGGTGACCAAAAGGGAAAAATTAAATGGGGAGACCAAAACGTGTGAGACGAGACACGAGGTGACGACGACAGAAACTTATAAATGTATAGAGACACGGGAGATAGAAAAAATAGAGGAGAGACAACACGATGAAGACGGGGTAAGTGACGCACACACACAGGTAGTGGAGGACAATGGGGTTGAGCTCGCGGAGCGTGTAGAGACCCAGTGCGAGCACCTGGATGGCCTCCTCCAGGAACGAGGGGAGGGAGTCTGCCCCCTTGAGGCGAGTCACGACCAGGTGAGTTCGGTCGTGTTTTGCGAGGTTGAGGGGACGGGTGCTGTGGACGGGTGCACGGAGAGCTTGGGGGGTATAGAGGCCCCGGAGACCCTTGTGGGGACTCGAATCCCCAGTGTGGTTGTCCCTGTGTGTGTGGTGTAAGGTGTGAGTGCGTCCCCGTGTGTGGAAGCGACCCCGTGTGTGAGTGGTGTGGTGGCGATGGTGCCGGAGTGCGTGCTTCCCAGCACGCCGTGTGTGGATGAGGCACCGTGTGTGGAAGAGGCCGTGTGTGTGAGTGAAACGGCCAGTGTGGATGAGGAACCGCGGTTGAGTGCCCCCGCGTGTGTGGGTGAGGCACCGTGTGTGAGTGAGGCCGTGTGTGTGGATGAAACGGCCAGTGTGGATGAGGCACCGCGGTTGAGTGCCCCCGCGTGTATGAGTGAGGCACGGTGTGTGGATGAGGCACAGCGGTTGAGTGCCCCCGCGTGTGTGAGTAGTATGGTTTGTGTGAGTAGTGAGGCACGCGTGAGTGAACGGCCGTATGCAAGGGAGACCGTGTGTGTGAGAGAGCGGTATGTGAGGGAGATGTCGGTTGGCATGCGGGAGCACGCAGCCGCGTCTCCCGGTGTGAATGTGATGGAGTGGAGTGTGTGCGTCGTAACACGCAGGTGTGCGTGGGTTGAATGGAGACGGAGACGGCGACATGGGAGAAACGAAAGCCGAGTAGCGGCTGTAGTTGTTTCGGGGACCGTGCCGGGTTCACCCAGCAGTGAGCACGAGGTTCGTGCTGTGCAACGCACGAGACCGCCACGTGCTCGCTTGCGAGAGTGAAGTCCCGGTCCGGAAACGCACGCGGTGGATTTGCCGATCCCGCGGACGGCCAAAGTTTAGGCAGGATAATGGATTTGGACCGGACGGGTTCTCCACGCGATCGTGTGTGTTAAGCTGCAACGGGCAAAGCACACGTGTTCGCGTGGGGAACCCCTCGAGACGTGGGGCTTGTGTTTTTTTTTTATGCGCACGGTGACGCCATGGCTGCACGTGGGGTTGGAATCCGGCAGGAGGGGTATCTCTGCCGGATGGTGCCGTCCAAGGGGGGACGAGGAACACGTGCAGCTGCATGACGTCACGGGCAGGTGCAAAGTGCGCGAGTTCCCGCGCTGGTGCTGCACAATTAGAAAAAAAAAAAAAAAAGAAACAGCAAGCCTCACTTTCGGGTGCACAGGATTCCTGGGCAAGGGGTGGAAGACCCCCTTACCAGGGCACAGGATGGAAACTAGTGAGGGGGAAGGGTTAGCTTAGCTAGACCGACTTCATGGGGCAGGGGTAAGTCCTCATGGAGTCCGTGGAATGGATTAGGGAGAGGGATTTAGTGAGCTTTAGGTTGGGAAATAAAATGAGTTCGGAGACAGTGACAGACTTGTGAATGTGTAGAGGGGACGTAGTTTAGCTACGTAGGTTAAAAGGAACGTGCTGTAGTTTAAGGGACGACGTGGGAGCACGAGTTAGTTTGGGGATGCAGATAGAAGGATGGCAGAGTTCAGTGGTGTGTGGTGTTGAAGAGTTGTTGGTGAGTTATGAGGTGAAGACATGTTGAGTGAGTGAGGTCAGCGGGTCTGTGTGTGTGGAGTGAATGGGGAATGCATGGTGCGATGAGTGATTGGGGGGAGGAGCGACTCCCGCCCAAGGGACCCCGGGGTCAGTGTAGAGTGAGTTAGCTGGGTTAGTCAAATTGAAAAATGGAGGTCGTTTTGTTGTTGGTGGGAAAGTAGGCTCGAGACCCATTTGGAGGGGTGCAGGAGCCCTGTTGACGGGCTTGGGAGCGTGGCTGCGAAAGGTGAGTATCGCTGAGTGGGTACCCCGGGCACCAGGCTAGTCGGCCGCGGTAGGCCAAGGGCCCATGGGGGGCCGGGATAGCGTAGTGGGCACGGGTGCGCCTGCTTGGTGCGGGGGCCCAGGGCGCCATTAGCCGCGTGGGCAGTGTTGTGGGCACGGGTGACCCTCGGAAAGGGGCCTGGGAGGCCGGCCTGCCACGTGTGCGTTTCAGGGGAGGTGCCAGGGGGGGCACTCCCCGGTGTTAGGGAGCTGGTAGGCTCGGAGGCAGTGTAGTGCCCGGGGGTGCCATAGCTGGAGATTCGGCAGAGGGTCGTGCCTGCCAAAGGGGGCCACGTGTCCCAGCCATGAGACCGTGTGAGGGCACGGAGAGAAAATTGGGGGGAGAGGCCCGAAATTGTGAGGACACCAACACAGGCGACGGGAATCTGGGTTGTTAGAACCAATAGTTTAAGCAAGAGGCACTTGTTGAAAGCCCCGGGGTAGTTTAACAGTTAAATGGTTAGGGTAGAATAGGAAGTGTACCCCTCCGCACCATCCATCCCCTCGCTGTCGTTGTGGGCCGCTGGACCCACTTTGGTTTTAGATCGCCGAACTCTGGGGAGGCCATTCTGAGGCTTCGTTGGGCCTCGACACAGGACGTTAGCTCTCCCTTGTTCCCCTCCGGGAAGGGAACGTAGGGGTTGGGAGTAGGCTAGGTGACAGGATAGGTTAGCCGAACAAAGACGATAAAGGGGGTTAGGGGACGATTTATAGTGGGGAAGTAAAAATAAAAAATAAATAAATAAATAAGTTGGGGCTAAATTGGGGTTTGACAAATTCAGGGAGTGGGTATGTACAGTGACAGGCAAAGGCGATAGGTGGGAGGGAGACAGGTAGGTAGGTCCGAGCCCGCCTTCCAAGTGGCCAGCACCACCGCACTCCCTCCACCAACCTCCACTGAACGGCAAAGGCTGGCCAACTTCATCGGCTGGCCGTGTTTTGCTTCAAGGCGGAGGCCGGCCAACTTCATCGGCAGCTGTTGTTTTGCTGCAAGGCCTGTGCCGGCCAGTTCATCTGCCGGCTGTGTTTGCCTGCAGCGGCCTTCTTCTGTGGGCTGTGTTTGCCTGCTGCCTTTGCCATGCCATGCCCACTGCCCACGTTCACCAGCCCCGTTCAATTTTTGCTTTGCCCCCCCTGTTCATTTCCATGTGCGCCAGGATCAAGGCAACAGTTTGCAAGCTGCGAGAACTGCCCTGTTGGCAGCTACAACACGGGCCTGCAGTGGCGGCCCGTGCACCGTGTTTGTGTTCATCCATCCATTCGTTGTGCTCATTGCATGTGCCACTTGAGCTGGCACGGAGACTGCGTTTGTGCAGCCCATGCACCGTTGTGGTTCACTGCGTTCAGTTCAAAAAGGAAGGCCTTGGACTGCGTGTGAGCAGCCAGCCACGTTCCCTGTCACCTGCATTGTTTTGAGCCAGAGACTGCATGCGAGCAGCCTGGCTCCCTGTTAACTGCTTTCTTTTTGCAGAGTTCAATGATCCTGGGCCATGGTTTAGTGTAAAATTTGTAAGTTAAGGTTAAGATGTACTGTAAATATGAGTGCGCCCCCGGCATGTCTGTCTAGCGCCGGCAATTTTATTTAAGTCGTCCGTGTGAGTGAGTTTGTTTAGGTAGTTACGCAGCCCTCAGGTTATTTATTTTGGGGACACGAATACCATGAATGTCGCACTCAGGGATCCGTAGGTAAAATGTACTAGGGGAAAACTACACATGATGGCACACGAAAATTTGACGACTCGGGACGAGTCTGTAAAAAGGGGAGGGGGTAGTGTTGTGGTTACCAAATTCGCAAACCACCATTCAGGTCCCTTATGTGAGATATCTCGGTATGTATATGTGTAGTTAGGCCCAAACCCGTTGTCTAGTGGGAATACATGTCATTTATGCGTGCTGCGACTCTTCAGGATAGCCGTTTTTCTTTTACTATCTTTATTTTGGACCAACCGCCATTGTTACAACCACAACATCAACCACCCACCGCGGCGCCGCTTCACGTCACACCTCGCAACCGTCGCATCGCCACCGTTCTTGCGCCGCTTGTGGGTACCGGTGTTGGACTCGTGCAGGGCGCGCGCCGAACAGCGTGTACAAAACCATGGATTTTCCACTTCAAAAACGGATCAAAAACGACACACGCCCACTTTTGTTCCGTCCGATCGGTGAGCGAGGGGCGATTTGGCCCCGCCCCCAGGGCGTTGGAGGGCGATCGATATATGCAAATTTATGGATCAAAAAGCATTCACGCCCACTTTTTCTCGGGCCAATGGGGAGCGAGGTGAAAGGTCGAAGGGAGGGGGTCAAAGATGAGAGAGCGAAGCCACGGGGCTTATATAAGTGACCGTGTTCGTCAGTCAAGTGAACAAGAGTTAAGACTTCGCGGGCGGTGGAGTTGGGAAGAAGAAGCAAGAAGGAGTTGGTCGTCGTCGTGTGCGTTGGAGTCGGAACGGAGGGGACGGAGCTGTGGAGAGGCGGCGAGGGCAGACGAGGGGGTGCTCGCGTCGTGCAGGGAGCTGCACACCAGGGAGGCCGACGGCGCGACCTGGCCGAGGTGGAGACGCTCGTCGCGAGACTCGAGGCAGAGTAGGAATCCTCTATACCCCGAGCATCAGCAACCCCCCTCCTGTTTCCCCCCCGCGCTGAGATAGTGCGACCAAGGGGGCCCCTTTCCCACCCCCTACCAGACACTGCCCGCGAGGCACGCGGAGTTGAGGCACCATCGCCGCTCCGCTTCTCATCACCAGACGGGTAGGCCCGACCCGGTTTCGGCCTCAGGCCCGCCTCATCCTTGAGGGTTCTCTGTTCTTTTCCTTGGTTTTGGGTATGTGTTGTCGGCGCCGTCTGTGAAGTAAAATTGTATAAGTGTTGCCGTGTGCTCGCGTAATCGGTATTAGATCTGCATTGTCGCATTTGCTTTTTGTGTAAAATTTGCATTGTGTTTCTTTTTCTTTTCTATGTGCTTTTGGTGGAATTGAATATGTGTGCTTTCCGTTCATCGCGAATAAATGTGCTTTGTGTTGAACTGTTTCCCGCTTCGCTTCGTCATTTCTTTCATTGAATCCTCATCTTGCTTCACGTAAAGGGTTGGTAGTGGGCTGAATACGCCCGATAATTAATCGAACCGTCGAGGTCGACGAATAACACCGCTCGGTTATCCCGATAGTACGGAACGGGTCGCTTAAGTGGCCCGTGTCCGAAGTCGACCTGCGGCGAGGTGCGATCGCCCGGTCTACCCTCCGTGTGGGTACTTAGGTAGGTCGAATTTGGCGAGCAACCCTATCCCACGCGGGGGCTGATTGGCTCGATCGCGGTGAGACCGAAAGGTCCACCCGTGACTGGTTCCCGGCGTTAGTCCGAGAGGGTCACGACTGGATTGTCCGTCCGGTGGGCGACGTGCCGCGATTCGAGTTACGTGGCCGTCAGCACGCCGGCGGGCGCGAATCCGCAACAATATATATATATATATATACATACATATATATATATATATATATATATATATATATATATATATATATATATATATATATACATACATATATATATATATATATATATATATATATATATATATATATATATACATATATATATATATATATATATACATATATATATATATATACATATATATATATACATATATATATATATATATATATATATATATATATATATATATATATATATATACATATACATTTAGTTTCTTTCTTCTCTTTTTTTTTTTGCAACACACTCTAGCAACGACATCCCACTGACTAATTCGTGCTAACCGTCATCCCTTACTCAAATGCACGTTCCTTTTAACTCTACGTAGCTAATCTACGTCCCCACTCCATGCTCCATGTCTGCCCATGTCTCCAATCCATTTCTAAATTCTAAATTAAAGTCCCTCTAACTGATTTTACCAGGGCCAAATAGAGGACTGCTCATACCCCATGAGGCTGGTCTATCTAACGCTAAACCCATCCCCAAAACTAGTGCTCCTATGCCCCACGCGAGGATGTTTGCTGCATCCTGGCTGGGGATCGTTTACTCGGTGCAAAGCTCTACGAACCTTGTGTCTCCACGGGAGCGGTGGTCCTAGCTCCGGCTCCTTCAGTCTGGTCCATCCATGAGGGCGTAAGGTCGCCCTTATAGGGTCTCAGGCGGTCCGCATGAACGATACGGGGAATGGCCAGTGGCCCCATTTTAATTTTGATGACGTCACCAATTTACACCAGGATGACTCCCGGGCCCTGCCAGGGTGAAGTGAGCTTCGGGCATTTGCCCTTCCTCCTCCGGGGGTTGAAAAACCAAATCTTCATCCCCAGGGAGTACTCCCTCGCCTGGCTCTGATGGTCGTACCTGCACTTCATTTGCACACCCACCTGTTGGAGTTGGCGGCGGCCGAAGGCATGGAATCGTTCCGTGCCCTCCTCCAACTAACGTGCGTAGCCCTTCCCTGGGGGTCCATCGCGATGCTCAGGCGTTGGGCCGCACAGCAAATCGATGGGGGCTCGCTAGTCACGTCCATACACAAGCAGCACCAAGCTGCAAGCGGTGGCCTCTTGCTGACTCGTTCGCTTGGACATTAATAAATACGGGAGATGTTCGTCCCAGTCATCCTCACGAATGGTGGTAAAGATTGCCAATTGCTGTATCAAGGTTCTATTGAACCTCTCCACCATCCCGTCAGATTGTGGTCTTTAGGGCGTTGTCCGGGTTTTTCGAATTGACAGGAGACTACACACTTCTTTTAGCAATTCACTTTCAAAATTTCGCCCCTGGTTGGTGTGCAGCTCCTCCGGAATCCCGAGCGGACATACAAAACTTTCTATGAAGGCCTGTGCCACAACCCCAGCTTCCTGGTGGAGAAGGACATTGGCCTACGGCCATTTAGTGAAGTAGTCCATCATTACGAGGATGTACCGGTTACCTTGGCGAGTGGGGGGCAGTGTTCCCAAAATGTCCATGGCCACTCACTCAAGGGGGGCCCCAACCTGATGCAGTTGAAGCAGGGTCCTCATCCTCCATGCCGGTCCCTTTTTGGCAGTGCAGGCGTCACACGATTGACACCAGTTCTGAACATCGCACCCCATGTTGACCTAGTAAAACCGCCGGCGGACCTGAGATGTTGTTTTGGTCTTGCCCAAATGGCCGCTGGGGCAGGTACCACCACCTGGTCCAACATTTTGGTTTTAAATTGGTCAGGGACTATCACTCGCCAGGAAGCTCTTTCCAAGGGGATCTCCACCCATTTACGGTACAAGATGTTATCCATCATTGCCAAAGTTTTCCAATGAGCCCAGTATGCCTTTGTTCGCGCTCCAAATGGAGTGACCTCCTCCCCGCTGGATCTCTTATTTACCCAGACCTACTCATACACGGGCCTTAACACAGGGTCTTCCCGCTGGGCCATGCTCCACGCCAAATTACTCATCCGCGATTAGTGGCAAAATTGGGCCGACCACCAAGGTTGCACAGACTAGGAGCTTCTGGGAGGTGTCTGCCAATTGGTCGCTCTCCTTGTGCCTCATGCAATATGGACAGTTTTCTCCCAGACAGGGGTGTTGAGAGAGCGCATCGGCATTCCCATGAGCCTTATCGGCTCTATGGGCCACATTAAAATCGTACTGCTGCAACTTTTCCAACCACCTTGCAATTTGGCCCTCTGGTTCCTTAAACCGTAAGAGTCATTGCAAGGAGGAATGGCCAGTTCGAACCAAAAATTTCCTCCCGTACAGGTACGGGTGGAAATGGATCACGGCAGACAGCATGGCAAATAGCTCCTTGCGAGTGATGCAGTAATTTCGTTCGGGCCGACTCATGGTCCGACTAATACGCGATCACTCTTTCCACGCCCCCCTGTGTCTGAGACAAGACTGCACCCAATCCTTCCTGGCTTGCATCCGTGTCCAGGGTATACATCCCGTCATCGGGTGTGGATGGCAAACACCCCTTTAATTTGAGGAAGGCCTGATGGCATTCCTCTGTACAATTCAATTGCGACCCCTTCTCCGTAAGCCGGTGAAGGGGTCTGGCTATGGCCGCAAATTTTGCCACAAAGCGCCAGTAGTCAGAGCAGAGACCCAAAAACCCTGTACCTGTTTGACGTTACGAGGTACGGACCATTTCTCTACCACTGTAATTTTTCCTGGGTCGGTTTTCACCCCATCACAGCCGATCACGTGTTCGAGATAGGCCACCTCTATCGCGAACAAAGTACATTTCCCCGAGCTCAACTTCAACCCTGCCTGCCTGAGGTGCCCAAACACCTGGTCCAAATTGGCTATGGCCTGGAAAAATGTTTTAGCATGTACCAGGACATCATCCAGGTACACCAGGCATGATTGCCATGGCATGCCACCCAGCACACGCTCCATCAATCGGTCAAAGGTGGCGGGGACGTTACACACACTGAACGGCATTACAGTAAACTGATACAGTCCCTTCCCTGTAGAGAATGCCGTTTTATCCTACCCCATCTTATCCATCTCCACCTGCCAATACCCACTCTTGAGGTCTAAAGTTGAGAACCATTTAGAGCCTGAAACGGCATCAAGGGTATCGTCAATTCTAGGCAGGGGATAGGAGTCTTTTTTTTCGAGCATCTTTTCTACCTGTTCATCAGCCTCCTCTTTCTTGCTCCAAGGGAGCCATCGAGCAGGCTGACGGGCCAGTTAGGCTCCATCGGTGTGGATCTGATGTTTCACCAGGCCCGTACGTCCAATATCCGTGGGTGAAAAGGAGAAGATCTCTATATGTCGGTCGACCAGTTTGTGTAAGGCCTCCCACTGAGCATCCTCTAAATCTACGCTACTACGATTTACCATCTCACAAATGGGATCGGGCCAATTCCTTCCAGACTCTGGAGACCCGCTCTGGGGCCGGTCCGACTCAATGTTATCGTTCCTCAGCTCCGTGACTTGTACCACTGGGGTGCAATCTGCCACCTTCGTGCCCCGTCCAATAGTTCGTGGTTCTGTACTGACATTAATTACCCTGACGGGCATGACCGGCCCGTCGGTGTTTACCAGGGTGCGGCCTACGACTAAGCCCGGGGTCGATTGCCCGGTCAGTAGTTCTGCCAGGCCACAGGAGCCCTGCCATGTTGGGTGAGCCCGCTACCATGCCGGAATTATTGCCTCAGCACCCGGGGGGATGAACACGGAGTTGGGAGGCTCCAGCTCTACCTTCTCATCCGTGCTCATACTCCCCAGCGGAAACTTATTACCACCCATCTGCATGACCCCCCGGCCCAAGTCGATTTTGCAACCACCGGCGGTCAGCGCATCCAACCCTATTAAACATGGGTCGCACACCTCGGCCACCCAAACCTCTTTCCTTCTTTTAGGCGAGCCCAATTTAAGGGTCACGAAACCACGCCCTATGATGGGGGCCGTTGCCCCGGTAGCTAGCTGCAAACTATGATTTTGCAGATGGTGGATCTCATCCCAACCGTCTAAACTTAAATTTAGGACCACAGGGCTGATGATTGTGGCACTTTCTCCTGTGTCCACAATGGCATCTACCCCTATGCCAGCAATTTTGCACCTAATTGTCAAACTGCCCTTGCCAATTTGGCCACAATAAATGACCTGTTCCAGCACTGAGGGCTCTTTCCCATCTGGTGCTGCTGAACACGGCCCTACATGCTCGACACTCGTTAGTTTCCCTGGGACTGGCGGGGGGGGGGGGTGTTGGGAGCCGGCTGGTCCGGTCTGTTCGGGCGGAGTTGGTGGTCTGGTGGGCCGGGGCCTCTCCTTGTGAGGGGCCCTACACTCCCGCGACAGATGGCCCACCTGATCACAGTTAAAGCACTTAACCGGGTACGGTGCATGCCTCCAGTATTCCAAATTATACCCCCCCCCCCCACCGTTCCGAATTGAGGTATTGTCCAATGACCCACCATGTGTCCTCCTGTGAGCCGCTTGCCATGGTCCAGACCCTGCCAACCGGCAGTCAATCATGTCTCGGACCATTCCCTCCAGCTCCGTTCGGGTGCCAAGACCACCCCCGGCTTCAGGCTTACGGCTGTCCACGGGGCCCATCTGCCGGACAGCTATCTCATGTCGCTCGGACCCTCCAGCCAGCGGCTTCGCTGCCTCCCATCGGGCTGCAGCGTCAGCCGCCTTCTGGAGGTTTTGCGGCCGAAATGTCGTCAGCAGGGCCCTGGTGTCGGTGCCCGCAAGAGCCTGGATGAAATAATCCAGCGCAAGGTCTTCCTGGTCGGGCAAGGTCTATATATATATATATATATATATATAAAATAACTTTTCCGGAACCAAAACCTACCATCTCTGAGGTCATAAACTTTGTAACTCTTTAACCAATTATAATATACAAGACCACATTTGAATCGTATTCGCTGGAATCTTTTACGGTTGCATGATTTTCTTTAAGTTGTGAAAATGTGAAATTATTTTGTGTATTTCTGTCAAATTATGAACTGCTTTATTCCGATTTATTTCGTAATTTGAGCTTACAATTTACCCAAGCTCATCACAACCCTTTCTGCACTACAAAGTGAACCGTCACATGCTTCAAAGCCTTCTGTGGTGAACCGTGCTGTGCACGGGAGATTGTTTTGGTTTTTCATCTGCTTGCATCCCTAAACATTGCACCTTTTTCATTGTTTTGTCTCCCTGTCATCATTATTGTAATCTTTGCTCCATTCAGTGGGATTTGAAAAAGAGGCACGATTCACTTTTTTGCGGCAAAATGCCATGTTGAAGAGTGTTGAAAGACCAAGGAAGGTCTTTGTGACCTATTTTATTCATTTTTGTGCTCAGCTTTATCATCATTATTATTAATTATTTTCACTGCCTCACATCTCAAGGTGCTTTGTAGGTAGCAACAGGTATCCATTGGAGAAGGTTGCTTGAAAATAAGGAAGACAGCTATTGGGATTAGGGAGTGTTGTTCGCTTCCTAATGTATAATGAACGGGGATTCAATTATGTATTTGGCCGACTGTTCGCGTCATCTTTGAAGTCCTGATGTGTTCCCTGTATGTTTGGGCAGGAATTTGGAATTTGTTTACAGGACTGATGATACCACCTACCTCACATACTCTGTAAAAAAACAGCTTGATCTGTAATGTCCCCAGCAACTATTGCTGGGAGGCAGAGAGGGTCAGGGAGTGATATCTGGGAGGGGGTAGGGAATTTTGAGATGGGAATTGAAGGTGAAGGAACCATTTTGGATGCTTTTTCCAGAGGTACGAGGCACAAACAGAGAAGGCCATGCATAAGTGTGAACAAAGTTGAGTGAGATATGACAAGGAGATGTGCAGTGGCAAACCAGACATGGTGATGTGGGGAGATTTGGTAGGAGGGTGGAGGGTATAAAAAAAATGTAATGCACAATTTGAAGGTTAGAGTCAGTATTTCTTTTTGTAGTATGTGGAAACATATTGTGAGCAAGTGGAGAGTGAAGAGTTGAAGCTGGAGGTTTGGAAAAGCAGCATTGTCGGGGTGTTTTGAGTTGACGGTACGGGGCTCAAGGTGGGATTGTGGGAGACCATCGAGCAGATGATTGCAGTAGGCTAGCCAAGAGAGATGAGCACTTGAATGAGAGTGGCAGCTGTGACTCAGAACATCATGGCGTGGATTCTGCGAATGTGGGGGAAGCGGCGGCAGAATGTGGTCAGGTATTGAATGTGGGAAATGAAGAAGTGAGAGGTGTCAAGGGTAATGCCAATGTTACTTGCTTTAAAGGTCAGGTTGGTGTTGTTGAATGTAACTTTGAAAGGAGGATGGAGGCTGCAGTCTGACCGCAGGATTACCAGTTCACTTTTGTCAGCATGGAGTTTGTGAAATGTCGCTATACTACATGCAGCATTGTAATTTTTCAAGTTTTTATGTGTTACCAGCTGGGACTTCACATTTGCAAAGCACGTGGCATGTTGGATAAGACCGGCTTCTAGATTGCTGAATCAATCTTCTCCGAAACGACAAAGGACTTTGCACTCTGACCACATGACAAATGGGAACTGAGGTCACATGTGCATGGATGTTGGTTCATAAGTTCACCTGCTAGTTTGCTTCCGTGACAATATATTATCAGCCATTGCCACAATGTCAAGGAGCTCCATTAATTTGGATCAGCATTGGAATTTCGATAATGGAAAAGCCACTTAGTTTATGAATCAGCCCTTTGTGATCAACAACCTGAGAGAATTCCGTCTCGTATGTCCGGAAATTGTGTCTGAAAACAGCAAGTTGGAACTATCTGATTTCCTTACTCGTTCAGCATATATGGACTTTATACACATGCAGCTGTGTCATAACCCGTACTTTCAGCGCAGACATTTTAAGAATGGTAAATGCATTTGATGGTTGCTCAAAGGACAGGGTATGTTCATTCACTGCATAAACTTGACGTGATAAAGGTCCAGCTTTCTGCCAGATGTCCTCTGTTGGAAAGATGTTTCATTTTTTTGGAAAACTTCAGAAAGCAGCCAATAGCACAGGGACCTGCATCTCTGGCCTGATCTTGTTCTTGTGAACATGTTTGTCGTTTTATTTTAGTAAATTGTTGAACATCTCCATGATTTGCATAAATGTTAAATGGCTAATCTTCAGTATCGAACTTAATGGGCCTCTGTCAGTAATATTTTTTCTGTTTGTACTCAGAGCTCTGAGAGTCTGTCGTAGTGGACACCTTATTAGTTTAATCATACCCTTTAGCTCCTTGGCCCCCACCTTGCTTGGATCATGCATTTGCCCCTGTTGTAATGACATCATATAGCTCCTCATTAGTTACCCACCTCATGATGTGTGGAATGTGACATGACCCACTGTCATTTGCCAACACCTTACAAGGATCAGCAAATTGTTTAAAACTATTTTGGCTCTTGACTGTGTGCTATATCTCATTAAGCTCCAAAATGAAGGTATTTTTCTAAACCATATTTTTGTAGCATCTTTTATTTTTTATATTTTTTAATTTAATGGCAAATTATGGCTGAAGTGTTTGATTGCATATTTTTTATTTTGAAAGCAATCTGTCAATTTTATCACTTTCTATTACGAAGTTATTGTGTTTGGGATTTGCTTTCATTAATTTGTCCGTGTGACCTGTTGGTTGATAATGATATAAAAAAACAAAGACTGAAAAAAAGCTTTCCAAATATTTTGAAGGATGCTCAAATTCTACCGTGAAGGTTTTTTTTTTGAGGTGTCACGTGTCATCTTGTGGACTACTTTACCCAGGATGCTGACAGGGAGACGATATTATGTTTTGGTGCAGAGTTTTGCTCCAACCAAACCTTCAGAAATGATGAAAAATGCCAAAGCTGCCCAATCGGAGAAGCTTCCAGGGCAGCAATGTATCGGTTGTGTCGAAGCTTCCTTGGGGAACAATGAAGGACAAAGCTGAGCCGTCAGACAAACTCTGCCGAACGATGTTCTCTACAATCTGTTCGAGCTCATTGTTAAATATATTCCATGCTTTTGGCAACTCTTGGAAACATCCGAGATAAGTTTCTGGAATCGCTGAAAGCATTTTTATTCAGGGTGGAATGCTTGGGAATGGATAAATGATCACTGTTTGAGTATCACTATATATTCCACCATTTTCTTGATTGAAATAGAAATAATTTAGTTGATTTTAGCTGCCTTTTCTTCCAGAGAGAGAAGCCCTGTCAGATATAAGCACACTCGCCTCTCAGCTGTCTAGTCTTGGTTTGACTCCTGATCCAGCTATATATTGTCATCCCGTTGTTTCACAGGCAGGGTTATTCATCAATGCGTGTCGTCCCTAGGATGGGTGTTATATGGGAATCTCGTCTGTCGGCATTCCTTGGTGGACATTAAATATCACACAGTGTCCTTCACGAAGAGTAGGCAAGCTATCACCGGTGCCCTGAACAAATTCAAAATTCCTGCCCAAACTTAGAGAGCAGCACAGCCATGCCCTCAGCTTATGATGCTACCCACAGCGCTGTGCTGCATACGAAAGAAGAAGAACAAGAAGAAGATATAAGCAAGTTTACAAAAAAAGAAACACTGATGTCATTAGGTCGTTGCTTGCTAAATCCATCAAAGGACGAGCTGTGTGTGTTGGTGCCAAAAAAATTTGCAAAAGTCCTGATGTTTCAGTCATCGCCCTTCTTTCCTCACTTCAAGGAAGGGCTATCCCCAAAACGCCAACACTTCCACAATTTTCTTCATGGTAGATAACCGACTGATTTATACGGAAGCAATTAGGTGCAGTGTCAGAGGAAGAAGTAATTTGGCCAGAAACATCTCCACTTTATCAGAAAAGAATCTAGTTGCTGTGCCAGAAAGCAATGGCTGATGAATATATATATATATATATATATATATATATATATATATATATATATATATATATATATATATATATATATATATATATATATATATATATATATATATATTGAACTTTGGGAGTAAAGTCAGAGAAGAAGCACTCTTACTTGTCATTATCATTCTAAATTATATTATAAAGACCAACTCTTTCATCTCCAGTTTTCCCTTACAGTTTTTTCAGCCCTTGACTTGTGCTGGAACCTATACCCAGCATTATTCCCCTCCCCCCATTCTTCAAAGTGTCCCTCTGTCATGTTCCTTAATCCTGCTGGTGATGTGTTTACCCACTTTCCCCTGTGTTCTAGCTCTTCTCCGAGCGTCACCTTTTTAAACAAAATAAACAAAACCACAATGGTGTTGAGCATGATGCTGGCAAGCACCGCAGTAAATAAAAACACTCACTCTCATGTGCAACCTATGGCTGCTGGTTGCATCATTGGTTAAGGACACAGCTATACTGCTGACACAGTGCCCTTATTACCAGGACACCAGTGCTCATTTCACCAACCTCAGAAGGACGACAGGCTGAGTCAACCTGACTTGGTGTTAATTCAGTGGCCAACAAGGCTCAAACTCAGGACCCCAGGATCCCAAGCCAGCCATCCGAACCGCTAAACCAACACCAGGCTTGATATAGCAAATAGTTATTCCTTTGGTTACTGTATTCCACAGCCACAAGAAGAAAAATGTCTTCAGTGATAAATATTCCACAATATGTAATCTAAAAGATGAAGCTGAGATATAGTTGTATTTACATTATATGAGTATGATTGTCCATATTGCATTATCGTTTTCGTATTTCCACCTTATGATATTAAAATGTGGATCCTGCATAAGCACAGCTTTCATTTCCTTTACCTGGTGCTCGAAACATGCACAGAAGGTATCATTTTTGCATTATGTGTAAAATATTCATTAAGACGCTGGATAAACGTTTCGGTGTAATATCACAACATTACATTGACTTGAGGCACTTCATCTTGCTTTCAGTGATGCACTGTTGAAGTAACTTGTGATTTGACATTCTTGAAGGCAAAATGTCCGCTTCTTAACATAGTTTCAATTATCAATTTAAAAATAATTTTGCTGACAAGCACTCTCTCCTTTTCATTGAGATATCCACATTTTAGTGGATTTCATTAAAGGCACATCTGTTTGTATCTTTTTTTCTTCACATTTGCTGACAGGCTAAAATAATTTGTGACGTCATCTACCGAGTTTCCATCACTTCGTTAAACAACGTTTATATTGCTAGTGGACAAGGTAATTGAAGACATTTTCCTTTTGCATGTGGCAGGACTTTTGCGTCCAGACATGGTTTTAGAGTCTGTCTCATCTTTTTCAGTCGTGCCACCTGGCAGCTTGCTCCTTTCAATTTCTGATGTTCATTTCTCCAAACGACATTCTCTCATGAGCATTGCAGAACTCAACTGCGTGAAGAACGCCGAATATCATATTCCATAAAATATCTTTCCACTCGAGCCAGTCTGTCATCGGGATGTCTTCAGCAGGAGAAGATTTGCTCCGCTTGTCTCCTGGTTTTTTTCGATTAAGGTTATTCCACATGAAATGTTAACCACTTGTGAAGGACATTGTTCTCTCCAAACGGGGGACATGGAGAATAGACTCCAGGAATCTATGGTCACTCAATGCCATATGATGCAAAGGTTCAAATAAATAACATGAAAAGGTTCAAATTTATTATTTATAACAAGAATAATTTTTTTATCCACATCTTTACATCTTTATGGGTTTTTTTTTTTTAATAAAAAAATTATCAGAATGAATCCAAAACAATTTGAATAAACATTTAAACTCAGAACAAAATCAGAAATAAATCTGATATTTAATGCTGGTAATTCGGTTTTTTAATGCATATTTTTTCAAAGTTATGAATTTATTGTAAATACTGTATACGTGTTAAAAACTGGGATAAGAAACTATGGCTTTTGTCATGTAGCAGGGCCATTGTGACCGTTTCATGCACTTTCTCAATGTTGATGTAAATGTGGTGGAGATATATCTGAACCCCTGTTAACTCTTGTAAAAATCGTGTTTAACCACAAATGGCATCATTGCTTCCAAACTAAGATTGGGCCTTATATGAGCTTTTGAAGACATCTGAAACACCAACCTTCGAGTGAAGCTAATGCATTTTGGGTTGTTTTTCTTTATATTATGATCATACAACAACCACTGATTTGATATATGGCCACATTTGTTGCAATACTTGTCGTATAATTGGTGTGACATCAAACCAATGTAGTTTGATGTAACGTATGAAATATTAATCCACAGAATAGTATTCATTTGTCACTGTATAAGAACTGGCTGTTTGGTCGAGTGGTTAAATCTAGACTTGTTTCTTTCTCCCCTGGCTTGTGTATGTTTGATTCCCTCGACTGCATCCGAGCTTGGCAAGTGCAACGAGTTTTCCAAAACACCTCTCGACATGACTTGAGGGAGGTCTTCATGCTGCAGTGGACTGCTCGAAGGTGGCTACCGGATTTTGTTTAACAATCTTCCATAACTAGCTACTTCCAAAAGAATTTCAAAAAGCGGTTCCTCTTAATAAACGTAATACCGTATTGCACACTTGAACAAATTATATAATTTTGAGGGCCAGATGATATCTCACTTGGGAGCACATTTACCACGTATCTGTCTGGTTAGGGGAAAAGATGAGAGAGAAGGGGAGGTAAAACAGCAACCTGCAATCAAGAGGGATGGGCCAGGTAGGGTCAATGTGTGTAAAGACAAAAACAAAATTGTGGGTAAGATGTGGGATGACATGGAACGGCATTGCACTGCCTGCTTGAAGTTCTGGTGGGGAAGAAAAAGAAAATCCTTTTTGGTGTTTGCCAGAGCATGCAGTCCTTCAGAAGCATTGCTATCCCATCTGCATTTAGATTGTGTGACATTAAAGATACCATGCTGTATTTCAAAAAAAAAGAGCAAGCACATCATGTGCTTGATCTTTCCCTAAATCTCCTGCTTGGGATTAGTTGGGTAGCTCATAGTACTAATGCAGCAAGTGAAAGTCACCCATCCCTCTAACCCATCTCTGTCTCTGACTGTATAAGGAAGATATATTAGCAAATGCAAAAGGATGTGCTTTAATGAGCTCCTTTCCAATCAAATACCAGCACATTGTCTTGTACATATGGTAAATAACCTTTTGCCCCACCTCCCCCATAACTCCATCCCTTTAGCCCTTTTTTCCCCTCTCGCCATTTACCATGTTACAGTTCGCATTTACTTTGAGCAATGCATTACCATTATGAGGCAGGAAGGCATTATTCTTTCAAGAAACACTCCAAAAGGTCATTGACAAGACTTGCAGGCTTTTAATTTATCCTCTGTGAATAGCTTAAAGTTAAAAGGAAAGAGATAACTTGTTTCTGTTGGGTTTAAATTTCCTTGCCATTCAAAAGGTATGAATCAGATTTTTGAAAGGACTCTAATTAAGGCTGGTGTAGAATTATTGTAAAGTGTGGAATCTATCACGAACATGACAATGGGCAGATTTCCGACATTATTCCCTCCTTTAAATGAAGGCAGAAATGAACGGCTCTCGAACAAAACGTGAATTATCGGGAGCGCAGTTTGTCATTAAACACGCGTGTCAGAGGCTAATTATGACGTAGCTTAGCGCTTGCCGTGTGTGCAATTGTGACGCGGATGATGAGATGTGAAACTGCGTAATTCGATTACACAATGGGATGTGAGCGACGTGCCAGCAAGCATCATGGTTCTGTCGTGGAATGAATGCTCCAGGTTGGTGGAGATTCCACCTGAGTCATGGATGTCATGATAATTGCTTTCAATTTTCAGATTATTGGAAAGGAGGCTGACATGCATATCTGCAAAAAAAAAAAACGAATGCCCTTATAATTATCTCTTTTTCTCCTTACAGTACTGCTGCAAACATTTCTTTTATTCCTTCAAACTCTGGAAAGGCTGCATTGACCCTGATTAAATTTGAGGATGATGGAGTGTTTGGGTCTCTATATAAAATGGATCAGTGATAATATTGAGGTGCTCCTTCTTGACTGTATACTGTATTAAACAGATTATTTTTCCCAGGTGTATCTCAGGAATGGTTCTATAAATTTTAATGTTAAGAGTGATTAATCCTTCAAAGTGGAAAAGGAAAATGAAAATGAGTGAATGTAATGAAGCTATACTAACACTTTGAAATACTGTTCCTGGCTTTCAATAATTTTGTTTCTTTATAATTCTTTCATTCAAAGTGGCTACACTGAGTTCCTTGGTTCATTTATTCAATCCGATCTGCAGCTCATGATGTAATAATTGCAGGGATGATCCCATATACTTTGCTATTGTGTCCATTGTCGACTAATTACCATCACCAGAGGAGAGGGTATTGCACTTGGGTGCCTTTGTTTGTCTGCTCGTTTGTGTGTCCGTCCCGTAGAATGTGAGTATGTGTATTAATAATGTACAATTGAAATGCGATTACTTCTATTCATTACATAGCATTAGAATGTGAGTTTGTCCACTAATTATGTACTATTGGAACTGAGTACTCAATTAATACGGGACTTTCAAAGTGGCGTAATCTGCCCCCAGAATGCTCGGCGTGCACGTGCAGAAATCCCAAGCAATAGCTGTCATTGGGGCATGTCAGCAAACATTGTGCATGCGAGATAAGGATTGTTCCCTAAATGGCTCACAAAGCTTCTAAAAAAAGCTGAAAGTACTTGTAAAATTACTTGAGAGAGAGGGGTGTGGCTTTGCACAACGAACAAATTGGAGAAATTTCTCAGCTTGCCCAAAGGACTGAGATTGTGCAGCTGCCCGTACTGCAGACTCCCAATGATGTTGAACAGGTATGTGCTACCCAAAACGGGTGTGTGTGCCACCCAAACCCTCAACCATTGCTGCCAGCGAGGAGACTTTGAACACTCCTGTGGGAGTGCATCCTCAGACTTAGTGATTTATTTTAAGGATGTCTGCAAATTGGAAAGACGATACTGTGCTTAAATATTAACACAGTAATAGCTACCATCTGTTCGACAAATAACATTTCATGACGTGAAAATACATTAAGTTTCTGCCAGCTATATTTACATGGGACCCCCCCAACCCCCCAACCCCCCAACCCATAGAGCCCTTTAATGAGCGCAGATTTTGATGTTGTCGATATACTTTGGTCCATCACAGGTGATGAATGTTGTGGTTAAATATCATCTAAATTGTGTGTGGAGTTTCGGAGGAGACAGCAAATACCTATTTGGGGTGTCAAACCCACCCTCACCCCATAAACCTCCTCAATGAGCGCAGATTTTGACGTGGTTGATAAACTTTGGTAGTTCCCTTGTGATGATGGTTGTGGTCAAGTTTCATCAAAATTGCTTGTGTAGTTTCAGAGAAGAGAGGTTTTTCCTATTTTGGGGAGTTCAACCCCCTGCCCCCATACCCCTTAATGAGCGCAGATTTTTACACGGTTAATAAACCTTAGTTAGGCATCAGATATGAATGTTGTGGCCAAGTTTCATCAAAATCGTGTGCTTGGTTCAAGCGAGAATGACTAAAGTGTTTATGGACTCACCGACTCACTAAATGACACCTATGGACACTGCTCAATCGCGTAAGCTCACCTGAATGTGAGCTAAGAATATATGAAACGAAACTTTGGAAATGAGAAGGAACAGTGAAGAAAGGGTGAAAGGGGAGGGGAAAGGGAAAAGGAGAGGAAGGTGAGAGTAGAGAGGGAGTCACTAACTTGACAGAATCTTTCTGAAATTTCCACAATGTACAAGGAACATGTTCTGATATCAGATGAGTTGACATACCTTTTCAATTAATATGACCTGGAAGCCATTATTTTAAATTTCAAAGATTGCAGCTCGTGTTTGTGTAATTCATGGAAAAGTAAATTTACATTTTCATCGTACCTTTGTAAATGCATTGGCTTCTACATGGGCTTTAGAAATTGTAGGGACTAGAAGGGCACTCGGTACAGTGCATACCTCTGCCACGTAATGCCTGATCCACAAGAACATATCGGGCGAAATACATTTTTGAAATATCATGCAATACAGTACAATATCGTTTTTGCCCCAATCTTTCAATTGTGAAGAATGACTGAAAAAATAAATAATTATCATATTCAGATCTGGATTCGGATCTTCACCAAAATCGAATCAATTTGTCCTTGCCACACACCCAACCTGTCCACCAAGTTTCGCCCAAATCCGTCCACAACTTTTTGAGATATCGTGCTATATATCGGTTTAGCCCTATCTCTCAATGCTGAAGAATCACTTTAAAATTCTAGTAGCCGGATCGGGATCTGGATCTTCACCAAAATCTAATCAGTTTGTCCTTGTCACACACTGAACCTGTCCACAACTTTTTGAAACAGACAGAAAGGGGTGAAAACATAACCTCCTTCACCTTCAGTGGCGGAGGTAATAATAAAACGAGTATTTTTAAACATTACTACACTTGATCATTCACTGACATTACAATGGAAATTTTGTACATAATACTGTTTCTACATTATGTGAAGATATTCAAGATTCACCAGTGATCGAAAGTAATAAATTAAGAGAAATGTGTGAAAAAATTTTTTTTTTATCCAATGGAATGTACAAAACTTTGGAGATGAAAATTTTCAAGCGCACAGTTTCTCAAGCACAAGCAAATTAAAGGTTTTGTATGTTTCTCGACATAAGTTAGATTTCAGCCTTTGTAACTCGCTGCAAGATTGGAATCGAATTACTTTGATAAAGATTTTGGTTTGGACAATGACTCATTGCAAGTGACTTAAATGATGGCACAGTGAGGGGAGAATGTGCAAGATGAAAAGGTTTCTTGTATCATTATTAACCTTTAACAATGGAAGATTCTCTCGAAATCCACCCAGTTAAAAAAAAAACAAGTTGGACTAAATTTAAATCAAATCGAGCAGTTAAATGCAAACTGTGTACTCTTCGAAACTGTACCTTACAGAGTCGAATATCTCTCAACGATTCACAGTTACTGCCCAGAGTTCACTCCCATCAGTAACATCACTCATCAGCAGTCTTTTGGCCTCAGACCATCTTGTGACATTACATAACACCAGGTGGGTTGACTCAGCCTGTCAACCTTCCGTGGTTGGAAAAATGAGTACCAGCTTACTGCTAACAGGGGCACTGCATCAACGACACAGCCACACTTCCAGCAATGATGCAAACAACAGCCACAGGCTGCATACAAAGGAATAAAAAAAGTTCAGACAAAGCCAGATAATGCAATTTGGAGAAATGGAGTACAAATTAGATCAAACACAGACCTGTATACTTTCCAACACTGTTATTGTTATAAACACGACTGATCACATTGTGCACTTGCAATAAAACGCTAGATCCTGTAAAAACGCTATTGTGCACTGTAAATGCGACACACAATAATTCTCGTCACGCACTTCCAATCAAATGTTGTGCAGTCTGCATGCCACCGTGCAATAAACAAATTATACACACTGTAATGCAATGTTGCATAGAAAATCCCATCGCACACAAATCAAAAATATATCCCACCGTGCAGCACAGAAAAATTCCATATCTAACATATGAAGCTCATTGAAACCACTGACTCACTGATATTACTGACTGATATTAAAGTTCGGTACCTTCTGGGTGACGTAGAAAGCTGAAATTTTGCACGCTGATGGACATCGAAGCCGATCCACCGAGAAAAATCACAGAACTTTTGGAAAGCATTCCAAAATGAAATATATAATATATATATATATATATATATATATATATATATATATATATATATATATATGAAAATAAATAAATGAAAACAAATAAGTGAAAAAAATGCAGGTAATTCACCCGGGATAATGGGGAAGCATGGTAATTTTGCGTGCTGACAGACATCAAAGTCGACACACCATGAAAAATCACAGAACTCTGGGAATGGGTCCGTAATAGAAATATAAATAAATGAAAAAAACTTAATGCAGGTGAACGACTTGAGACAACTGGGAAACACGGTAATTTGGCATGCTGACAGACATCAAAGCTGATACATTGAGAAAAATCACATAACTGTGGGAAAGCATTCATACATGAAAATAAATAAATGACAAAATGAAGAAATAAAAATGCAGGGAGCAACCTGAAACATTGGGAAGCACAGTAATTTTGTGTGTCAATGGACATCGAAGCCTATCCAACGGGAAAAATCACAGAACCCTCAGAATGCATCCATAAATATAAATTTTAATAAATGAAAAAGACAATGAAAAAAATAAGTGCAGGTGAGTGATCCAAGACAGTTATTGGGAAGCATGGTAATTTGGCATGGCGACAGATATCGAAGCCGATACACTGGAAAAAAAAAATCACATAATCATCAGAAAGCATTTGTAAATTAAAATATACATAAACTAGAAGGGCACTTGGTGGAGCACATACCTCCGCCATGCAATGCCTGATCCACGAGAACATATCAAGCACATTACATTTTTAAAATATCATGCTATGTAGTACTATATCGTTTTTGGCCCAATCTCTCAATGGTGAAGAATTACTTTCAAAATTAAATAATTCTCGTATCCAGATCCGGATTTGGATCTTCACCAAAATCGAAAAAATTCGTCCTTGCGACACACCCAAGCTGTCCACCAAGTTTCATCCCAATCCGTCCACAACTGTTTGAGATATCGTGTTTTAGCAAACGCAGTGAGCTTCATACTTAATGCGTGCACGTGAGAGAATAGGAAACAACAACAACAACAACAACAACACAATACCTCTAGCTATTTGGAATCCGTGTCGTTGGATATGACCTTTTGCTTCCAGTTGTTTTTAAACGCTATGCAGTGTATAAACACGATTGGGTTTTATTTATATCTTGTGAATATTACTTGACGTGTGCACATGAGGGAATAGGAAACAACAAAAACAACACAATACCCCAGCAATTGTGAATCCGTGTCGTTGGCTATGACCCTTTTGCTGCCGTATTTTTTTTTTGTTTGTTTCTGTTTTTTTCATGTTGAATGATGCATGCCGGGACATAAAGGCATCGTCGGAGACATGAAAGACCCAAATAATATCAGACATGGTGTATATTTCCTCCACTGATTTTAATCTAAACTGATATCTCCCGCATCATCAAAAAATAATTTTTAATCGTGATTTACGTTATTTGATCGCTGATCCCGAATCCAGGCCGAAGTAACCGGAAATTGCATATACAGTTGTCAACAAGTTATAGGTAAAGTCAGAAGCGAATGTAAGAAGAAGTCCATGTTTGCTTCAAGGCTTTGCCTATTCCATATTATATTAGTTTAGCCCTATCTCTCAATGGTGAAGAATCACTTTAAAAAATTATCAGATCCGGATCCGGATTCGGATCTTCAACAAAATTTAATCAATTCTTCCTTGTCACACACCCAACATTTTCACCAAGTTTTGTCCGAATCCACACTGTATTAAAATGCTGCACACTGTGTAAATCACATAATGCACTGTATTCACATGTTTCACACAGTGTAAATTACATAATGGACTGCGATCAAATGTTGCACACTGTATAAAAAATACCATCCACTGTAATCAAATGCTACACACTGTGTAACTCACATAACTCACTGTATTCAAATGTTTCACACTGTAAAATCACATAATGGACTCTAATCAAATGGCACACACTGTATAAAAAATACCATGCACTGTATGCAAATGTTTCACACTGTACAAATTACATAATGCACTCCAATCAAATGTTGCAAACTGTATAAAAATATCATGCACTGTAATCAAATGCTGCACATTGTATAAATCACATAATGCACTCTAATCAAATATTGCAGACTGTATAAAAAAATACCATGCACTGAAATCAAATGTTGCACACTGTGTAAATCATATAATGCACTGTATTCAAATGCTGCACACTGTATAAATCACATCATGGACTGCAATCAAATGTTTCACACTGTATAAATCACATAATGCACTCTAATCAAATGTTGCACACTGTATAAAAAATACCTGCACTGTAATCAAATGTTTCACACTGTATAAATCACATCATGGACTGCAATCAAATGTTACACACTGTATAAATCACATAATGCACTCTAATCAAATATTGCAGACTGTATAAAAAAATACCTGCACTGTTATCAAATGTTGCACACTGTGTGAATCACATCATGGACTGTATTCAAATGTTTCACACTGTATAAATCACATTATGCAATTGAATCAAATATTGCAGACTGTACAAATAATACCTGCACTGTAATCAAATGTTGCACACTGTGTAAATCACATCATGGACTGCAATCAAATGTTTCACACTGTATAAATCACACAATGCACTGTAATGAAATGTTGCACACCATATAAATATTACCATGCACTCCAATCAAATGTTGTACACTGTATAAATCACATAATGCACTGTAATCAAATGTTTCACACTGTATAAATCACATAATGCAGTTTTTTCAAATGCTGCACCCTGTATAAATCACATAATGGACTGCAATCAAATGTTTCACACTGTATAAATCGCATAATATACACAAATCAAATGTTGCAGACTATAAAAAAACACCTGCACTGTAATCAAATGTTGCACACTGTGTAAATCACATAATGCACTGTATTCAAATGCTGCACACTGTATAAAAATAGCATGCACTGTATTCAAATGTTTCACACTGTATAAATCAGATTATGCACTCGAATCAAATATTGCAGACTGTTTCAATAATACCTGCACTGTAAACAAAATGTTGCACACTGTGTAAATCACATCATGGACTGCAATCAAATGTTTCACACTTTATAAATCACATAATGCACTCTAATCAAATATTGCAGACTGCATAAAAAAATACCTGCACTGTTTTCAAATGTTGCACACTGTGTAAATCACATCATGGACTGCAATCAAATGTTTCACACTGTATAAATCACACAATGCACTGTTATGAAATGTTGCACACCATATAAATATTACCATGCACTCCAATCAAATGTTGTACACTGTATAAATCACATAATACACTGTAATCAAATGTTTTACACTGTATAAATCACATAATGCAGTGTTTTAAAATGCTGCACCCTGTATAAATCACATAATGGACTGCAATCAAATGTTTCACACTGTATAAATCACATTATGCACTCGAATCAAATATTGCAGACTGTTTCAATAATACCTGCACTGTAAACAAAATGTTGCACACTGTGTAAATCACATTATGGACTGCAATCAAATGTGTCACACTGTATAAGTCACATTATGCACTCTAATCAAATATTGCACACTGTATAAAAATACCTGCACTGTAATCAAATGTTTCACACTGTATATGTCACACAATGCACTGTAATGAAATGTTCCACACCATATAAATATTACCATGCACTCCAATCAAATGTTGCACACTGTATAAAAAAATACCTGCACTGTAATCAAATGTTGCACACTGTATAAATCACATCATGGACTGCAATCAAATGTTTCACATGGTATAAATCTCATAATGTACTCTCATCAAATATTGCAGACTATAAAAAACACCTGCACTGTAATCAAATGTTTCACACTGTATACATCACATAATGCACTGTATTCAAATGCTGCACCCTGTATAAATCACATCATGGACTGCAATCAAATGTTTCACACTGTATAAATCACACAATGCACTCCAATAAAATATTGCAGACTGTATAAAAAATACCTGCACTGTAATCAAATGCTGCACACTGTGTAAATCACAGAATTCACTGTATTCAAATGTTTCACACTGTAAAATCACATAATGGACTCTAATCAAATGGTGCACACTGTATTAAAAAATACCATGCACTGTATTAAAAGGTTTCACACTGTACAAATTGCATAATGCACTCCAATGAAATGTTGCACACTGTAATCAAATGCTGCACACTGTATAAATCACATAATTCACTGTATTCAAATGTTTCACACTGTATAAAAAATAGCATGCACTGTTATCAAATGTTTCACACTGTATAAATCACATAATGCACTGTATTCAAATGCTGCACACTGTATAAATCACATCTTGGACTGCAATCAAATGTTTCACACTGTATAAATCACATAATGCACTCTAATCAAATATTGCAGACTGCATAAAAAATACCTGCACTGGAATCAAATGTTGCACACTGTGTAAATCACATCATGGACTGTATTCAAATGTTTCACACTATATAAATCACATTATGCACTCTAATCAAATATTGCAGACTGTACAAATAATAGCTGCACTGTAATAAAATGTTGAACACTGTGTAAATCACATCATGGACTGCAATCAAATGTTTCACACTGTATAAATCACATTATGCACTCTAATCAAATATTACACACTGTATAAAAACACCTGCACTGTAATCAAATGTTGCACACTGTGTCAATCACATAATGCATCCTAATAAAATATTGCAGACTGTATAAAAATACCTGCACTGTAATCAAATGTTTCACACTGTATATGTCACACAATGCACTGTAATGAAATGTTGCACACCATATAAATATTACCATGCACTCCAAGCAAATGTTGCACACTGTATAAATCACATAATGCACTCTAATCAAATGTTGCACACTGTATAAAAAATACCTGCACTGTCATCAAATGTTGCACACTGTATAAATCACATCATGGACTGCAATCAAATGTTTCACACTGTATAAATCACATAATGCACTCTAATCAAATGTTGCACACTGTATAAAAATACCTGCACTGTAATCAAATGTTTCACACTGTATATGTCACACAATGCACTGTAATGAAATGTTGCACACCATATAAATATTACCATGCACTCTAATCAAATGTTGCATACTGTATAAAAAATACCTGCACTGTCATCAAATGTTGCACACTGTATAAATCACATCATGGACTGCAATCAAATGTTTAACACTGTATAAATCACATAATGCACTGTAATCAAATGTTTCACACTGTATAAATCACATAATGCACTCTAATCAAATGTTGCACACTGTATAAAAAATACCTGCACTGTCATCAAATTTTGCACACTGTATAAATCACATCATGGACTGCAATCAAATGTTTAACACTGTATAAATCACATAATGCACTGTAATCAAATGTTTCACACTGTATAAATCACACAATGTACTGTATTCAAATGCTGCACACTGTATAAATCACATCATGGACTGCAATCAAATGTTTCACACTGTATAAATCGCATAATGTACTCTAATCAAATATTGCAGACAATAAAAAATACCTGCACTGTAATCAAATGTTTCACACTGTATATGTAACATAACGCACTGTAATGAAATGTTACACACCATATAAATGTTACCATGCACTCCAATCAAATGTTGCACACTGTGTAAATCACATAATGCACTCTAATAGCGAACGCAGTGAGCTTCATACTTAACGCGTGCACATGAGAGAATAGAGAATAGAGAATAGGAAACAGCAACAGCAACAGCAACAGCAACAGCAACAGCAACAGCAACAGCAACAACAACAGCAACAGCAACAGCAACAGCAACAGCAACAGCAACAACACAATAACCCTGGCTCTTTGGAATCCGTGTCGTCCACTATGACCTTTTGCTTCCGGTTGTTTTTAACATTGTGCGGTGTATAAACACGATTGGGTTTTATTTCTATCTTGTGAATATTACTGAACGCGTGCACATGAGAGAATAGGAAACAACAAAAGCAACACAATACCCCGGCAATTGTGAATCCGTGTCGCTGGCGATGACCATTTTGCTTCCGTTTTTTTGTTTCCGGTTTTTGTCATGGGGAATGATGCATGCCGGGAGATAAAGGCATCGTCGGAGACATGAAAGACCCAAATAATATCAGACATGGTGTATATTTCTTCGACTGATTTTATTAAAGATATCTCCCGCATCATCAAAAAATAATTTTTAATCGTGATTTACATTATTTGATCGCTAATTCCGACGTAACCGGAAATTGCGTACAGTTGTGAATAAGTTGTAGGTAAAGTCAGAAGCGAATATAAAAAGAATACTGCGTTCTCTTCTGGTATTTATTTTTTTAGATGAGATCCTGTTCTAGGCGGTGTAGTTGTCGTTGTGAAGGTAATGTTGAGGAATTTTTTTTCAGATGAAATCCTGTTCTAGGCGGTGTATTTGTTCTTGTGAAGGTCATGTAGAGGTATAATGTTGAGGTAATATTTTTTTTTAAGATGAGATCCTGTTCTAGGCGGTGTAGTTATCGTTGTGAAGGTAATGTTGAGGAATTTTTTTTTTCAGATGAAATCCTGTTCTGGGCGGTGTATTTGTTCTTGTGAAGGTCATGTAGAGGTATAATGTTGAGGTAATTTTTTTTTTTTAAGATGAGATCCTGTTCTCGGCGGTGTAGTTGTAGTTGTGAAGGTTATGTTGAGGATTTTTTTTTTTCAGATGAGATCACGGACTTATAATAACCTGGAGCAGCAACGGCCTCTGTCGACTGAAGTCGCCATGTTGCGTTGCTAATCCGAATTCACAGATTGAATATATTAATTTGTGCCGAATTTCTCGCTGGAAACAACATTTTTGTACAGCTTAATAAGAAGAACAGGATTTTCATTTCACTAACAACAGTCTCCACCGCCCATTATCATTACCAAGCTAATATAAGCTCTGCAGCACGAATCAATAAGGTGAGTGAGTACGAGGTGTCACAATTCTCATGAATGATTATCATATCATGTCATATGATCTGATGATCATCAGTGTAATGTGTTGATGATAATCAATGTAATGTGTATAGCTAACCCCCTATGGCCTATAATATTTGTATTGTTATAGGCCATAACGCGGTAGCTTTCAGCTACCCCCTATAATAATAGGCCTCATGGCCTATAATTAATAATGTATTGACCAATCATCAAAACATTGAACAGACATCGGACAACCTTAATAAATATGATCTATAATCTACAGACTAACCTATAGCCTCCTATTAATATGTGTATTATCGAGGGTGGCTTTCTGTAGTAGGTCGAAGCATATTGAACCAGTACCAATCTCATTAATGTTTTCATGATTGATAAATATATTATTGGCCATAGTGGGTAGCTTAAAGCTACCCCCTATGTGAGTAGCTTAAAGCTACCCTGTATGGCCTATAATATATTGATCAATCATGAAAACATTGAACAGTGATTGGACAACCTTAATAAACATGATCTATAATCGACACACTAATGAGACTGGTTTAATATGCATTGACCTATAGAAGATGACTATCAACTATTATAATCGCAGTAGGTTGAAACATAAGATATGTCGAAACCTCGGAGAAACACTTCAATGCAAATGGTTAGTAAACTATTGATGTGCAAATAGGATCAGTTTGCTGAATTTTTTTCCTGATGGGTTTATCTTTCAATCCGTGTTCATGGTTCGAACAACATGGTGGAGACGAATCTTTGTATAGCACTCACAGATGTGCTGTATGAGAGAAAATACATGATTACAGTCTGCCTCTGTCTCAAACATGTGATCACTAAGCGAGTCAAATGCACTGATGCAGAGATTGCAGATTTCAGGTAACTATCATGAGGAATCTTGCCATTTGTCACCGCTAGCATTCTCTTAAAACATTTCTCAGTGGCTTCACATATTTGAACAACGCTTGATGATGGAACGATAAGGCCACCCCTTGTTTTAACAGCATTCAGCCTATGGGCAGGTAAGTTGACATTATCATTCTGCGTGAGAGCCAGCAAGCAATCTTGACATCTGAGTGTCCGCTTAACCATCATAACCACATATCCTGCAATATAGGTTACAACTGACTCCAGGAACACAGAACGTTTGTTAAATGGTGGAATATCGGCATAATCGTGGTGACTCGTCATTGGCTGCCGGAGCTGCAAATCGTAACATCTGGCTAAGAGCATATCCTGCGTCTTATCTGGGACAGCCCTCTTAGTGATATTTTTGAATGACACAGCTGTGAGGATGCGTGTTGCGTCCTGGGCTGAACAGTTCCCCTTGTTGGCTTTGATATCATGCCGCATCAGAAGACGCTTGTACGCTGCGATAAACTGTCTGGCTGTTGGATTGTTATTGCCACCACATGCTAGACGGACGGCTCCAAAGAATAACTCGATGTGGTCCTGGCTGAGCTTATATATAAGCAAATACTTTAAAGATGAATTTTGGGGCTGGACGTATGTCAGATAGAGGTTTTTAACGCTTACGATACAAGTCAGCATCCCAATAAATGCTGTTTTAAGTCTTGTCCTTGTCAGGTCAGGTATGGGAGCATGTGCCAGAACAGCGCGTCGCTGCGTCCACTTTCCGCCGGTACTCCAGGGGCATTCCCCAGGCAGATGCCAGGCCCATCCCCATCTCCTTGAGATGATGGTCAACCTGTTGCAACCATGAGGCACGTGGTCGGCCCACTGGCCTCCTCCACTCATGAGACTCCCTCGCTGAGAGAATCTGGTGAGCAGGATCAGCGTCAGGAAAACGAGCCACATGTCCATACAGCCACAAATGACGCTCACGGACGATGCAGGTAACAAATCTCATCCGAGTCTCTCTCAGCAACCGCTCGTTGGACACAAAATCCGACCAGCGATAGCCAAGGATTCTCCGAAGAGACCTGGTACCAAAGGAATTAAGTCTCCGTCTCAGATCCTTGGTCAGAGTCCAAGTCTCGCACCCATAGAGCAAGAGTGGAAGTACCAAGGACCTGAAGACTCGGACTTTCGTCCTCCCGCACAGGTACCGGCAGCGCCACACCCCATGATCCAGTGAATCCATGACTCCCCAGGCCCGACCCAGACGTCTATTGACGTCTGACTCGCAGCCAGCAGAGACATGAATATCACTGCCAAGGTAAGTGAATCTCTCCACGACCTCAACATCCTCACCACAAACAGACACAGACAGGACAGCAGCATCCAAGATGTCAGCGAAAGCCTGGATCTTAGTTTTGACCCAAGAAACCCATAATCCCAACGGCTTCGACTCCTCATACAGCACCTCAAGGGCCCCCAAGAGGATGTCTAAAGTCTCCGCAAAGATGACTGCATCATCTGCAAAATCAAGGTCCGAGATCTTGACATTCCCAAACGATGCCACGCAACTTGATCTCTCCGACATCCTCCCTAAAATCCAGTCCATACAAGTGCTGAAAAGTGTGGGGGCAAGTACACATCCCTGACGAACTCCAGTAACAACTGGAAATAAGTCAGAGATGGTACCACCACACTTCACAGCACTCTCAGTACCAGAGTAGAGTTCAGACATCAGATCGATCAGTTTTGGTGGCACCCCACGAAGACCAAGAATCCTCCAGAGGATATCCCGATTCACTGAATCGAACGCTTTACAGAGATCAACATAGGCTGCAAGCAGCCCCTGCCAAAACTCTCGTCTGCGTTCGGTGAGGACACGAAGTGCAAGGATACGGTCAATCGTTGACCTCTGGTGTAAAGCCTGACTGCTCTGGACGCTGGTGCTCAAGCAGATGGTGGCGAACCCTATCAAGAATTATCCGAGCAAAGACCTTGCCCAGCACTGAGAGCAGCATCACCCCTCGGTAGTTGTTGCAGTCTTGGCGATCACCCTTCCCTTTCCAGAGAGGGACAACAAGGCCCCTCTTCCAGTCAGTTGGGATGATGCCTGTGTTCCAGGCAGAGCACAAAACTGCATGCAACTACATGAGTGCAGCATTTCCACCAGCCTTGAGAAGTTCGGCATGGATGCCACAGATCCCTGGAGCTTTTACCCGTTTCAACTGGTTCACCGCAGCCCGTGTTTCCACAAGCGAAGGTGGACCACAGTTGATTCGAGGGTCAGCAACAGGGATTGTAACACCCTTGACGGCCAACTCGACAGCTGGAGGATCAGCCCGGTACAACCGCACAAAGTAACCGGCCCAGCGGGCCTTCACTTCAGACTCCTCTGTCAAGAGCCAACCACTCTCTGCTCGAACTGCAGTGCTCCGAGGGATGGGCTTGGATGAGCGTAATGCGCGAATTCCCCTGTAAGCGGGACGAGAATCACCTGTCCACAGGTGATGCTCTACCCCCTCACAGATTCCTCGCACATAGGCCTCCTTGGCCACCCTCAGTGCACGTACAGTTTTACGCCTCAGCTCCCTGAACAGCTCAGCTCTGCCATTCAGCCTGGCCCTGCGACTCTGGTCAATGGTATCCAGTGTCCCTTGAGAGACAAAATTCTTCTTTGCCCTGCGGTGAGCTCCAAGGCATCCACCGGCAACATCAAGGACTGTGGTCTTGAAGGCGCTCCACAACTCTTCAGGACCCCCCAAAGCACCCAGACCCCCCAAGTGTCCACTCAGCCTGTTCGCAAACTCCTCAGCTACTCTCTCATCCCTGAGCTTGCCAACATCCAGCCTAGGCTGGGATGGTACCATTCTCCAGGATTTAAGGTGCAGCTTTAGAGTTGCTACAACAAGCCTGTGGTCAGTATTGAGGAACTGAGCACTCCGGTAGACCCTGCAGTTCTGGATCATCCTTCAACGACCGTCAATGAGGACATGGTCAATCTCCTTTGCCACACCGCCAGCGTTGGAATACCAAGTCCAGCGATGAGCTTGTGGGCGCTGAAACCATGAACCAGCCACCCTAAGTCCATGACATCTTGCAAAGTCAAGGAACTTAGTGCTATTCTGGTTCATAGTTCCTGACCCATGGGGACCAACACGCACCTCATAACCATCCCTATCAGTTCCAGTTGATGCATTGAAATCCCCCAAGACTAGAAGTGTATCTCGTCTGGGGCACTGATCAACCACAGACTCGAGCGTGGCGTAGAATGCATCCTTCACGTTGAGATCACTCGCCTCAGTCGGAGCATAAACAGAGACCAGGGAAATGACACCTAAGGAGTGACGAATCCTTAATCTCATAATGCACTCGTTGACCGGTGTTACCTCAATTATCATTGGGGTCAGCTTATTGGACACAGCTACAGCAACTCCTTGGGTATGGTAACCATCAGAGCGACCAGACCAATAGTAGGTGTAACCACCCACCATTATCTCGCCGCAATCCGGTCTCCGAACCTCGGAGAGAGCTGCAATCCCGATGTCCAAACGCTTGAGCTCAGATGATAACAGAGACAGGTGATCATCCTCTTTTAGGGATAGGACATTCCAGGCACCCACCCGAAGGGACCGCCTCATGTTAACCCAAGGAGACCGCCGTCTGGTGGACGACACCTCGGCACCACTCCGACACACACTCCCGCAATCTGACCCAGGGATGTTACCCCGTGGTTTCCCTCCTATCATCAAAGATTGGGGGTCCCGAAGGTTTTGCCCCAATCCCGTCATCCGGTGAGTTGCCCTGCGAAGGGAAGCTGCACAGGAGGTACTCCCATGGAGTGGGTTTTCAGATTTTTTTTGCGTTTTTGCGTTTTGCGGAATGAAGCGTTTACGGTGGCCGGAGTGCAAATCCTGCCACCAACCTCCTAATAAGTGACCCAACTGCAGGAGGACGTCCGCAGACACAGTTGGGCACTAGATATGGATGGCCGTTGGCTCACAAGGAGCTCCTCCGCCTTTGACAGGTTTTGTTTTTAATCCTGCTGGGTGTCCATATCCAAACACCCTCCTCACCAGAAAACCTGGTGGGGGAGACGGTTTAGTCGCCGACAACCCGACCATGGAACAGGTTAGTATAGGTTTACATGGTACCTGTAGCAGGTCACAGATCGAACCTGACCTGACAGTGTCATGAGTTGACCAGAAGTATTAGTCAAGGTCGTGAGATAATTACTTGTCTTTTCCAGGAATGGCAAAAAAGCTGCCTCGCGAGCAGGATGCATCGGTGCCTTGTAGTTGCGTGCCAAAGGGTTCCTGGAGTTCAACGGATCGAACAGTTGATCCAGTGTGCGGATGAAGATGCAAGTTCCCTCACTCCCTTGAAATTCAGGTAGTTTCAACTCTTCGCAGCAGAACTCAATTGCGTCCGCGACACTTGAACTCAGCGTTTGAGCAGCCATATTAACTTTCATTATATTTGTCTTCCATTCGATATGTTTCCGACTAAGTTTGTTTGCCAACCTTAGTCCTTCCTGTTTCTGCAGTTCATACAAGTTTTCTATATATTTCCAGCAGATGACCTTCTGAGAACTGTCTCATCATCTTCAGTGTGCCGAGGCAATTCCTTGCAAGCTTTAACATATGACACGTGTCGAGGAATGCCCAAACGAGCTTGTGAGGATCTGCTGGGTGAGGGATACGACAAATTCATATTATCCAGGTTGATACTTGCGCCCAACTCTTTCAACATTGTCAAATGCGCTGAAGGCCCGTCACAGATAAGCGAGATGACATTAACTCCAATTTTGTGTAGCTTTAGTAAACACTGAGACACAAGATTGGCCTGTTCTTTACCAGTCAAACCATTGATGAAGAAGTGGGCGACTGGAACTTTCCAATGATCATTCACCGCGACCAACATGATTACTAAAGCGTTTTTAGCAAGTGGCGCGGTATCGTCCAGATTACCTGCTCCAATGTCCACATATCCTAGCACCTTGTCACCAGACATCTCTGCTGATTCCATCAGTGACATTTCGTCCAACATTAGGGCACATAGCATACTCCTATCCTCTTTAAATCTCACCTCCAATGCATCAAATACTACCTGGTTGAATCCCGGTGATCCGTCTATGGCACTGTACTAGGTTCGGATCATTGAAGGACTTGGTAGAGCGAGATCGAATACCTCGCGTACATAGTCGTAGGCCTTCGCAGAATAGAAATTTCGCGTGAGGGCGAATGACTTGATCACAGTATCGTATTCTTGCCTGGATTTCTTTCCGCTCGCCTGTATCTTTAATATTCGACTCATAAACCGCCAGTGGTACCCCAGAAAATGTCAAATTTAGTATCTCGACACAATTTTCCGAAACCATCCCTTTGTTTTTTAGTTCTTCAATGACAGAGCTTAATTTCTCTACCTTTTTCTTCAATCTTCGCGTTTTCTGCCGCGTAACCTTCAGTTTTTTCCTCAGGTTCTTGATGGTCTCGGTTGCCGTACCCAGCTTCCGTTTCATTTTACTGGGACTTGGATCGGCGCAGTACGTGTGGTCTGCTGAAGTCGACCGCCTTGGTGGTGAATCTGGCACAGCTGTGAATTCTGGCTCTGGGGCCAGGTGTCTGTCAACCGGTGGTTTCCGATGTATCGGTTTCTGTGTAGAAAATAACATAATTAATATCGGATCGAAATTTCGAATTAACTGGTGAACAGAAAACTGATAATTCACGGAAATTTTAGTGATAAATTCAATACAGTGCGAACCACTTGATAGAATCACAATTGGAGCACTCTTATTCAGGATTCCATTTATTTTAATTGCATATACAGGATGTCCATGAAGTTTGAAAATTTGCGCTAAATTTGATTTCCGTGGGAATTTATTCCTTTTATAAACATTTTGAATGTGTTTGAATTAATTTTTTTGGGCACGAATACAAAACGACCTGCATCGTCTGACACAGTCAGAATCGTACAGAAATTCATAGAAAAATCCTGGCAGCAAAGGAGGTCGTTTTTCTGGGTATTCGCACCCAAAATCAATTCTAAAACCTTTATAGATTCAAAACAATTTAATATGTGTCAAATAAATATTTGTATCAAATAAAAATATATAATATTTGTATCAAATAAATATATATATATATATTTTTAGTGGAGACCATTGTAATAAATCGTGTATACTAACCTTCTGGAGATGAGGTGGAAATTTGAAGACGCTTGGTATGACGCCTTGTTTAAGCCGTTTCGTCTGGCCCGTACTGTCAAAGTCAGAGTTCAGGAAGTGTTCACTACAAAGTAATGTCACACCGGGCGTTGGTGTAAAGTGTTCCCTTCTCTGCGCCTGGCACCATTGTCTGCACAACTTTTCATCCTTAGGGAATCTGGAGAAAAAAGATCCAAATGACGTTTTCGATTATTGGCATTTGAAGGAATGGAAGGATGGGTACTACAATTGGCGTCAGTGGAGGTAGATTTCTGATATCACGATAGATACGACCCCCTAACCCTAAGGCGCGTAGGAAGCAAAATGATTTTGGGGGTAACATCGGGTTAGGTGGACCGCGGAGCCAGGACCCTCGGAATAGGGAGGGCCTGTGCCCCCAAATAGACAAATATTGTGAGCTACCCACCCAACTATTTACGCAGCCACAGCGGTCGATGGGGGGGAATGAATCTCTGGGAAAAAATTGAATTCTAGACGCCTGGAAAACTCATTTCTGGCGTATTCCTGGATAATATCATTTTTTTACATTTTCTTTCAAATTATCGACTGTACTTTGCCATCATTTAGATTGTTATACTGGCGTTTAGCATTTAAATTGTAACTTCGTAAACTAATACTCTAAAAATAGATTGACGATTGAAAGAGAAAAAAAAAGCATCAATAATCGCATTCTTACCGATGAAAGGTGCATGTGGAGCTCTTCCCAGACTTATTATTGCATCCGAACGCTACGCACTGTGGCATTTTTACGTTTACCGGTTCAAAATAGTTAAAACTCTCAATGCATCTACAGGTTTTTTGAATTGCGCGAGACTAGCAAGTGGCAACGCAACATGGCCGCTGAGCCATTTCCGGTGACTTCAGTTCTCACTGCTGCGAGTCGATGGCATTGTTGGTCCAGGTTATTATAAGAAGTCCGTGGATGAGATCCTGTTCTCGGCGGTGTAGTTGTTGTTGTGAAGGTAATGTTGAGGTAATATTTATTTTTGCAGATGAGATCCTGTTCTCGGCGGTGCAGTTGTCGTTGTGAAGGTAATGTTGAGGATTTTTTTTTTTTCACAGGAGATCCTGTTCAAGGCGGTGTAGTTGTTGTGAAGGTAATGTTGAGGTAATATTTATTTTTTCATAGCAAAAAGACTGTTTAATTTGATATATTTAAGAAGAATTCTACGCTTGCTTCTGGGCTTTGCCTATTCCATATTAAAATATTGCAGACTGTATAAAAATACCTGCACTGTAATCAAATGTTTCACACTGTATATGTCACACAATGCAATGTAATGAAATGTTCCACACCATATAAATGTTATCATGCAATCCAATCAAATGTTGCACACTGTATAAATCACATCATGGACTGCAATCAAATGTTTCACACTGTATAAATCACATAATGCACTCTAATCAAATGTTGCACACTGTATAAAAATACCTGCACTGTAATCAAATGTTGCACACTGTATAAATCACATCATGGCCTGCAATCAAATGTTGCACACTGTATAAATCACATAATACACTGTAATCAAATGTTGCACAATGTGTAAGTCACATCATGGACTACAATCAAATGTTGCACACTGTATAAATCACATAATGCACTCTCATAAAATATTGCAGCCTGTATAAAAATACCTGCACTGTAATCAAATGTTGCACACTGTGTAAATCACATAATGCACTGTAATCAAATATTGCACACTGTATAAAAATACCTGCACTGTAATCAAATGTTGCACACTTTGTAAATCACATAATGCACTCTAATAAAATATTGCAGACTGTATAAAAAATACCTGCACTGTAATCAAATGTTTCTCACTGTGTATGTCACACAATGCACAGTGTATAAATCACATAATGCAATGTAAGAAAACAATGCACTCTACATATCACGCAATGCACTGTAATAAAACATCCATCACATTTTACACTGTGGTGAAATATTGCACACTGTATAGCTCTCACCATGCACTGCAATTCAATGTGACATACCATAAATAGTAAATCACTTCACACACTCTCATGAAAGGATGCACTATCAACCACATTGCACATTGTATATAAATGCTACAAACTGTATAAATCACTTTATAAGCTGCAATCAAATGCCATCTGTCAAACTCCCTTCACACGACGTGTATTGTGACCACCATGCATTGTAGTTCAGATTACCAAGTCATTTTCCAACTCTCCCTACTCATGTACACCTGCCTGTCTGCTCCTCACTACATACTGCTAATGTACCTTTTTCGCTCGATAAAAGGTGGTTTAATGCATTGGACATTTCCACTCAAACTTTGTACTTTTAAACGGTCAATTACCGTGCTATCGAAACTCTAAACTGTGCATTCAAGGAGGAAACAATTTTTGTTCGATGCACTTTCAAATCGCTTGCTTAAATCAAATGTTTACAGCGTGAAACGTATGTGCACCGACTGGTGAAGCATTCCTGTTAAATGAGCTCTTACTGATTTACAAATAAACCGTGCGATGCACATATGTCAGCAAAAGCACAGCAGCGATGTTTGCCTTTAATATCCAACACCACGGAGACAAAACTATATATATATATATATATATATATATATATATATATATATATATATATATATATATATATATATATATATATATATTGTCTGCATCCGAAAAATGTTTTTCTCGTCAATTACCAAACTATCAAAACTTGCAAGGACAAATCAATTTGAAAGGCATTTAATAAACTCATCCAAAAGGACGTCAAAGTTTATTCTTTCAAGTTTGCCATTCCCATCTGTGCACACGATTTGTGTTCTATAGCCTCAGCTTCAAGTCCCGTATACTGCGTTGATAAATCCACTTCAAATTTGCATATCATGCAAGTACAATAATCCATGACTAAGGAGAAGCATCCCTCCATCACCCAAACAAGAAGCAGGACATCAAGCTTCAATATCACAGTTCCTTATGTCATCTACATATGACTAAAACTCTCAACTTGATTGCATGTATGTATTTATTTATGTATGTATGTATGTTCCCGAAATACATCCAAAACTGTGAAGGATAGCGCAAAAATTTTCAGCCCACCTTACTCAACATTCTCCTGCGGTGTGCAGTATCAAGCTTCGTTCAAATCGAGCAACGAAAAAAAATTATTAAAAAATCAATTCCTGATTCAGTCAAGTACTCTTCGGGAGTATTTGATCAATGCAAACAACCTCAGCGGTATAGTTCGCTGGAGCTTTTTAATTTTTTTCATCAACCGCTGCCACAACGAGAGCCCAACTGGTTCACGGGTCGTCTAGTAGAAAAATAAAGATGATTCCACAGAAAGCTAATATAATCTATTCAGTATGTTTGAAAGCTAATAATCGATTTACCTGGATCAACAATTTGACAATTTAATCAGAAGAATGCTTGTTTTAAAAGGCAAAAAGAAGCAGGAATGGGAGCATAATGCAGCAGTTCCACTGGTAACATCTATTATTCGATGACAGCAGGATGAGGTGTGTGTGTGTGTGTGTGTGTGTGTGTGTGTGTGTGTGTGTGTGTGTGTGTGTGTGTGTGTGTGTGTGTGTGTGTGTGTGTGTGTGTGTGTGTGTGATGTTATTATTGTCATGATCATCTGAGTTAATTGGACTAAACAATAAAGAACCTGTAAAAATTCCCAAGTTTTAAATGCATGCTATGTTAAGGTGGAAAGAGCAGCTTAAAGGTCCTTCCAAGGCATGGCATTCTATTTGCAAAATATATAACAAAAACAATAACATTGTAACAATCCATATATTAATTAATACTAATAATATTAGCAATAATAATTGTAGTATAATTTGGCAATAATAATAACGAACGTATAATCTCCGCCCTGGCCCAAGCACTGCTTGGCTTAGTGAAAGCTAAATCAATGCTCAAGCAGTCCTGTCGGTGGGTTTGCTACAAGGCTTTGATGACGAATGAAAATTTGGTCCAATGGGCGCATTAGTTCGACAAAATGAGCAGATTATGCATACTACAGCATATTGAAATCACAGTACAAATGATAATAGTACCATGATGAAACCATGCAATTGGTGATATATCTTATAAATGATAAGATGATACAGACACTTGGAAGAAGCCATTTGAAAGCCATGTATGGGCTACAAAGAAAAATCCATTTAATTGATTGTCACAAAATGTTTGTATAAATTGATCAATCTTCGAGTGTCACTGTGATACGCACGTGCACTCAAAGGTTCCGCAGACAAAATGTCTATTGATCTCCACAAGATGGGTAGTGAAAGCGTTGAGCTGGCCAAATCTGCTAGCTTTTGAAGTCGGGTGGCCACCACCTTGCCCTGCATAAGAACACACACCCAATTAACTCCTGTGACAGAGTGCATAGCATAGCCACATGCATCCATATCATTTATTAATGCAGCATTTTCTGACCTTTTATTCCAACCAAAGATGAGGCTTTTATGTTCAAAAGAGCTAGTAAGTATGTAGCTTGTTACCTCCGCCACCGAAGGTGGACGGAGGTTATGTTTTCAACCGTCTGTCTGTTTCTTTGTTTGTGAGCAGGTTATCTCAACAAGTTGTGAACATATTCAGTCAAGCTTTGGTGGACAGGTTGGGTGTGTGACAAGGATGAATTGTTTCAATTTTGGTGAAGATGCTAATCTGGATATGAGATTTTTAAAAAATTTTTAAGTGATTCTTTACTTTTGAAAGATGGGGTCAAAAACAATACATAGCATGGCATTTCAAAAAGTTGTGGACAAACTGATAAAACTGGGTGGATGAGTTGGTTCGGTGACAAGAACAAGCCGATTAGATTTTGGTTCATATCTGGATCTAGATCTGCCGGTCCATCAGTGGGATACAAAACGTAAACTGTTCAGCCTGGCAAAGGTACGTGCTCTACCAAGTACCATTCTAGTTCTCTCTGCATTTGGTGAAAGACAGTTTTTATTTCTCTTACAGTCTTTGTAAGTAGTGTTTTCATGTGGATGGTTTTGAACAATAGAATGTAAATTTGTTTCAAGTTAAGTGTGGATTTGAGACTGATTTACATGGAGTTGGCTTGACCATGCTGTTTCAGTCATGAAGACTGGTGTCTCTCTATCTGTTAAAGCTTCTTGTTCATTCAAACTATAAATTGCCACATTTTTCTGGATTTATTTTGTGAACCATCCTGCGAGGCCATTGAATGAATTGCTTATGTCGAGTTTTCCATTGTCCGACAGTAGTCGTGACTGTTGGGAGAGGGAGGAGTTTTGCTGTGTCTCCTGATGCTGCTAAAGGGCACATTAAGAAAATTGCATTCGAGAGGAAGGGACTTAAATTTCAAAGCTGTTGTTTTTCCCACCCAGTTGCCATAGCATAGATGTGGGAAGAAAAGATTGATGTTTTTAGAACTGCCATCATGTGCATGGAAGCACAATAATGGAGTGTTTGGTAAACAAGGTGTCATGATTAAAGCACCCATGAGAGTCAGTGTTATAAATAAAGCACTATGAGCAGTTATATAACAACAGGTCCACTTCTGGATGAAGCCATTTCCCAGGCAAATGCAGACTTTATTGACAATGCCACTGATTGACTTACACTTGGATGAGATGATTATCAGACTTTCTAATTTATTTGAGGACTTGGAAAGTTTTAAAAGTGGGAGCATCTTGATGTAAAAAGTGGCATCGTAAAGTGCTTGTGTTAGTTGGAGAGAGAGAGAAAGAGAGGAGTGTCCCCAGTGAACAGAGTGAAGTCATTCACTGTACATTGTGCTGAGTTGAGGTGGTGTTTTTGTTGAGTGGATCACTTTAAGAGGGAAGGAAAGCTGAGTTCAGGTTTTGCTCAAGCTATGCTGTACATTGAGCTCATGGTTCAAGATTGATGCATTCATGGTGTGGGCTATGCTGGGTGTGCAGTGATGCCTTACGATTCACCGGATGCTGCACTGCTGCTGGGTGCAAACTGGGGGTAGTCTCTCATCTGCAACCCCTGCAGGCATGCCTGGCACCAAAGCATCTCAAAGGGATTGGAGCGTACACGATGTTTTTTTCTGACACTTGCTTATCTGGATTCGCTATACAAATTATGAGATGGAAACCAAACACTTGGTCCCTTTTTGCCCTGAAAAGACTTTGACAACAGGAAAACATTTTCATACCTTATATTGCCAGTTAAGTAGACTCAATGACATAATGGTTAGATTGTCTGCTTTGAGTCTGGGAGGCTGGCAGTTTGGTTCTGATCCTGGCTGAGTCATACCAAAAACTTCAAAAATGGTATGTGCTGCCTCCTTACTTAACATTCAACATTTAAATAATAGAGCATGGACAATCCCCAAAGGTTGGTATCCATGGGGATGAGCAAATTCCACCTTAATTGCCTCTGACTGCAGAGAGAAAGGCAAAGTCATAAAGATGGCATTGTCAGTACCCAAAGTGCCCGATTAAGTTGCCTCTTTTCCCAAAGCACAGGAAAGGTAGAGGGTGCCAGACCATAAAGGAGGTGATGGAAGATAGAGAGGCCACTGACCTGCTTGTGAGGTGGGAGTAACAGGGACAGGAGTAACACGATTCAGCTTCATTGTGGGCGATTCTAATGATTTTAGAAGGCCTTGGTCTGCACAAAATCAAGGTGTGAGGCAGGGGTGCCAGCCCAAATGGGAGAGCAGTACTCCAATGAGCTGTGGATGCTATAATCTGTTTCGATACATCCCCATATCATGCTTCATCGTCATCATAATCCACTTCATTCAGCATAGGTGTGTGGACGCGAACTTCCATAACAGAGTAAAGATCACAGCAACAGAACCTGATATGCTGTTCGATATTTGGATTTGCCAAGGAAAGAGTTGTCGCAGCAGAGGATGTCCAGTTCATGGCTGGCTTTGGAGACCATCTTCGATAGCTGGTTTGGCAAAGAGAGTGTTGGTTATGGTGAGGTGTGATATTCTAACCTTGATAGATAGAGGAGATGAGACGATCATGTTGAAAGCCACTCACAGACTGCAAGTTTGGAGCTTGTCAGCAAGCCTGTATTATGAGTAAAATTTATGACCGTGCTGCAGTTTTATAATATTTTCTCCATTTCCATCAAGTAGTGTCTGACTTATGGTGACATTTATGATTAGATCTCTTCAGACATCTCTATCCATCACTGCTTCTCGAAGCTCTGGCAGAGACAGCTTGATTGCAGCCTTTACCCCATCCATCCAGCACGTATCATGTCTGCCTCTTCCTCTTCTTCCCTCAAACATAACCAGCATGGTTGACTTCTCCAGACTCGTTCCCTGCACGCATGATGTGTCCAAAGCATGACAATTTATGTTTTATCGTCAGTGTTTCTAATGTACATGGTGGTCTGATATCTTCAAGCACTGATTTGTTTGTTCTTCTTGCAGTCAATGGATTTTTTTTAACGTTAATTTCCAACACCACATTTCAAACCTGTCAATCTTCTTCCTTCCTTTTTCACTGTCCATGACTCGCATCCACACATTACAACAAGAACACCAGACCATTCATGAACCTCCTCCTGGTTTGAATTGTGACTTCTTTGTCTTTCCAGATATTTGTCAATCCAGACATTGCTGCTCTTCCCAATGATAACCATCGATTAATTTCTCCTCTAGAATCTCCACAAACTTCAATCTTAGAACCGAGGAAGATGAAACTTCCACGGTTTCCACATGGTCGTCTCCCAATCTGAACGCACCGATCTTCCCAGTTGACAAGATTTAAGTCTTTGTTTTAGGTTTAAATAAAGACAATTAGCTTTTCACTTTCCTTCTTCACTTTCTGCAGCAGCTTCAACAAGTCCTCTTTACTTTCTGCCAACAGAGTGGAATCATCAACATACTTTAGATTGTTGTTGCATCTTCTGACAATCCTGACTCCACCTCAATGTCATCCCAGATTGATGTCCTCATGATGTACTCACTATACAGATTGAACAAGTACAGCGAGAGAATGCATCCCCATCTGACCCCTTTTCCAATTCCAAACCATTCTGTCTCTCCATGCTTTGTTCTTCCTGGTGATTCGTGTTTAGTGTACAGGCTTCTTATCAGACAAATCTGTTGCTCCAACATCTCCATTTATCTCAGCATAATTCCCATCAATTAATGATCAACACAATAAAAAAGCTTTGCTATAATCTATAAAACAGAGATACACCTTCCTTTTTGATATTTACTTGCTTTTTCCATGAACCACCTCAGATTTGTGATTTGATCTCTCGGAGCTCTTCCTTCTCTGCAACGTGGTTGCTCAATGGGCATTTCTCACTCAATTATGTTTTATTTTCTGTGTTGAATCATATTTACTAATATTATGCTCCCATGTGAAATCAAGGCAATGATTTGGATATTTGAACATTCTCTTGCATCCCCTTTCTTTGGCAATCTTTGGCCACTGACTGCTTAAACTTTTTTAGGCCATAAAATCCTTCTCCAGATTTGTGTATGGATAGCTGTTAAAATTTTGAACTGCTTCCTTTTGCTGGATTTTAACCCACAACCTCTGGTATGCCAAGAGAGTTCCCTCAAGAGTAGGACGTACATACAAATTGCAACTGTTGGTGCAAATCAATAGTGCTTCAGCCTTTCTGGCATTAATTAATAGCAGGGACTTTGAAACAGGTGAAAAGCAAGGTGTAAGCCATTACTTTTCCAAATAAATTAATATCAGTCGTTTTCCTTTTTTTTTTTTTTTAATCGTTGGCGTAATTGCATGAATTTGCATTTGCCTGCAATTACACAATTAGAAGCATCTTTATTATGTACACAAATGTGGTGGAATTTTGACCCCTGCTCCCTCTCCTTCCATTTGCAATATGCATTGGAACTTTGTCTCTGTCTCAGTAATATAATGGCATTGCCAGAACAGTGTCTGGAGATTTAAGGTTTTAAAAAGGAAAACTCCCTGAAATTGCTGCACCGTTGAGGTATGTGGACAATGCTTCATTAAGATGTATCTTAGTATGTCTTGAGTTAATCAATAGCAATTTTATTCATGTAGATGTGCCAAAGATATATGCATGGAATTTTTATTACCTCGTGCGTGCGGAGCGAAAAGTGGGGTTAAGCAATTGGCTCACTTTGTCTGTGTGTGCCTGTCTGTCTACAAATGTCAGTTTCTGATCAAGGAACAAATTACTTTCAATTGAACTTTATATTTTGATGACTGCAGTGCACGATTCGGAACATGAATTGCATCACGAACCTGCAGTTTTGCTGTACTTTGGCTCTGAATTTTTTTGGTCCTGAATTTGTCCTGATTGTGCATGCGCAAGGGAGTAAGGTAATCTTTTTTTAGTCATTCTGCCTGTCTGGCATTCAAACAAAATTGAAAATCATTCCAAACAGGAAACTTACTGTTTTTAGCAACGTCATAAAGGACACAAACAAGAGGTATGAAGAACTGATTTAATGTGTAAAACACAGTTCATCAATGGCGGTAAACTTCCGAAAAAAGTTTTTCTTTTTCTGTGGACTACTAAAACTTTTATTTTATTTCATTTTAATTATATTCAGTATTGAACACTCTAAAACACAAATTGCCTTCTCGGAACTTTCAAAATCCTTCCATTTAACAGTGCTTGGACAAAGCATTACGACATCTCAACAAATCAAATTTGCCGTTTGCTCTTTCGGTGTTGGAGATGATTGAGATTCAGAGGAAATGGTGGCTTGTAGGAAGTACAGATCATGCTTGGAAATGCAAATCAAGAGCTTAAAAGATCCTTCCCATGTCCTTTTTCTTGTGACTGCATGGGGTGACGTGTTCTATGAACTCTCTCGTAGTTTTTATGTATTTGCGCTTTTTCCTGCCATTAGGATGGAATTAAAAGGGACACGTTTTTTGAGCAAAAGTTATTTTATGCATTCGTTACAAAACTATTTGAAGTCATTGGGTCTACATCTTGAACATCAAATTATATGCTTCAGGATAGGTATTACTTGTACAAAGTGTTCATGATGGGGATGATGGTTGTTTCCACATCCTGAAGACATTTTTTGAAATGAAAATTCCAATTAATAGAAGTTAAGCACGTTTTGATTGGCAAAGCTTCGATTGAACGTTTCCATAAAAAACAATCGGTATAAAAAATAATGATGATAAGCAATATGATAAGGAAATATTAAGAAAAAATGCACAAATATTAAAATTTGTTTATTTATTCAATTTGATTGTCACAATTACTCCCAAGATGTGCTTGCTTCCGAGGGCATTTTGATGAATTGATCTGATTTTGTGTTGAACATGTAATAAAATACCCATTTGAGAAATACCTCTTGTTGTATTGAGGTGGGAAGATAAGAAAGCTGGAAAGGGTGTGGGAGGACTGTTAAACGTGTTACTTACACTGCTAAATTGTTATAGTGACTAAATATTTTTTGGTACAATGACTGTTGCAACTAAATGCTTGAAAAAAATTGCTGAAAAACTCCAAATAAAATATTAATGTGGCAATTGTAATTTGTGCATACAGTTACTGTAAAACACCACCTTTTTCCACCCTGTACACACATGTCATCCCAGACACACAGCTGCAACCCACACCTGACCACTCATAATATATAGATGGCGTAATCTACCCTTACTTGATCATCTTTGATCACACGTTCAATATTCAGTTGAGCTGTGCAATGCAGGGCTAAATGAAAGTGTGTTTCAGTAAGGAAAACAAATGATGATAGTTACTTTTATTTATGGTATTGTAACATTAAATGACCCTTTCTCCTTACAAAGAAGTATTGTGTGGTATTTTGCTCCAGATCGCTCTGTCCTCTCTCTTGCTCTCCCCCTCCCGCCCCCTTCCCTCAAAATAGTGAAACGAGTGTATGAAATATACACATGCTTTAGGCCCTGTGCTGATGAAATGTGTGTCACTGATTCTGCCGACTATTCTCAAACAATGTACGCCGCAGGCCTTCGGAACTGAAATCTTCAGAAGGAAATCCTTGCTGTTCCTTCAAGGCATCATCCATCACAAAGCAGCCAGTAGTGAAGAATGAAGTTTTTAATAGTGTTGAGGCGTGAGGCTTTTGTTGGCCTGCTGACGGAATTTGGTTCTGATAACCCTCTGGCTACTACTTCAACCTTTAACTCTTTTCAAAGTTATTTTCAGAGACAGACGAGTCGCTAAATCTTTAACCAACTGACTCAAATGTGTTTCTGTGTTTCTGGATATTTGGATGGTTTGCATTCAAACTCGCTTATCAATTATATTGTTTTGAAATTTGTTTTGTTGTCCTGTTGGTGTTCCCCTTTTGAACCCCCTGCTCATAATGCAAGGAACACAGGTTAAAATCCCTGATATCATCTGTTACTTCTCCATCTACTATTGTTCTTGTGTACAATCCAGATGTAAAAGTATGATAATTAATGTCTTTATTTTACATGCATTATACTATACATACCAGCTTCTCCAGACCCATAGATCAATCTAAAAGTAGAAATTATAAACTTATTTAATGCATGACATTCCACTTGGGGTTTTCAAAGTTCATTTTATCACGAAAAATTTGGGAGATCATCTGATTGCCTAATGCACTCAAGACCATGGAAATTGGATTCTAATTATTGCACAGGTAATGCTCTCCATCTACACAAAACTCACGATGGGTCGGCTGCTCAGACCAGAACTTCTAGATACAGATCCAAGCTCAAGCTCGGATGCTAAGGAATGGGTACACTGGTTTAAGACTTTTCAGAACTTTCTTGCTACACTTCCCCTTGAAGAACTGAGCAAACTATGTGTTCTGACAAATTTTGTCACACCAAGGATCTCTGAGAGTATTGCAGACTATTACTGAAGAGAACGCCAGTGGGATATTGGAGTCTTTGTACATAAAGCCGATAATGAGATTTTCACCCGCCATCTCCATGCGACTTGTCACCAACAAGCTGGCAAATCCTTGGACAAATATCTACAGGCTTTAAAGACTTCAAGTAAAGACTGCAACTTCAAGGCCATGACCGCCACTCAACACCAAGAAAAATCCATCAGAGACTCATTCATCAGTGGCCTACAATCCTCAATGATCCGTCAACGTCTCTTGCAAGATAAGAAATTAGAGTTGGCAACTATGTATGATCAGGCCAGGGCTTTAGATTTGGCACAAAAGAGCTCCGAGCTCTACAGTGTGCCATTGGGGTCATTGTTCAGTACAACTGGTTCTGTGCCAAAAAGTGCTATTGAGGACTCGCCTGACTGTTCATCTATATCTGCTGCTGTCGACAGTAAATGCTTCTTTTGTGGTTACTCAAAGCATCCACATTCAAGATGTCCTGCACAAGAGGCCACAGGTAACAAGTGCCGGAAGAAGGGACATTGTGTGAAAGTCAGCCATTCATCACCAGCTTCCGCAGGTTCTGGTGTTACCTCATCTTCAGTGAGTTGCCCGACCCTTGCCTCCTGTGACATCCGCAGCCACTCCTCCAGCGTTATCTAAAGTTGTCATTAATGGGACTTAAGCTGATTGCCTCATCGACAGTGGAAGCACTGAAAGCTTCATTCATCCGGAGCTCATTGGACGACATTCCCGAAAGTTTTCCCATTTGGGCAATGCTGTTTCGATGGCCTCGGCCTCTTTTTCAACAAAAACGCTTGGGTTTTGCATTATCAATCGAACTTTAAAGGGACGGAACAGTCAAGATGTGCAATTGTCCACACTTCACAAACTTTGTGTAGATGTTATCTTCGGGCAAGATTTTCAGCAAGAGCACGGCAGTGTTACATTCAAATATGGTGGTATTCTGCCTCCTCTCGTCATTTGTGGACTGGCCACCCTGCGTGTTGACCTTCCGGAACTGTTTGCTTATCTCATTGCCAAATGTCATCCTCTTGCTACCAGGTACAGCTTTGATGATCGCTAATTTATCGAGAACGAAACCCAGCGGTTGTTACATTAGGGAATCATCGAACAGAGTAATGCGCCATAGTAGGTGCAGGTTATTGTCGGGAATAATGAAAACTACAAGAAGCAGCTCATAATTGATTGATTATTCTAAGACTATCAACAGATTTACGTTACTTGATAGGTCCCCGCTCCCTTGTATCTATGACACAGTCAATAAGATTGCTCAGTATCACATCTTCAGCACCATCAATCTGCATAGCGCCAACCATCATGTGCCCATAAAGAAGAAAAACAAGCCATATATGGCCTTCAAATCCAGCGGAGGCCTCTACCAGTTCATTCGAATCCCATTTGTTTCCAACATATTACGGATTTATTCATTAAGGAGGAGAAACTTGCTGGAACATTTGCTTACCTAAACAATCTGACTCTCTGTGGCATGACACAAGCTGAGAATGATGCCAACCCGAAGCAATTTCTTGAAGCAGCCAAAAGGAAAAACATCAGCTATAATGAAGATAAATGTGTGTTTTCGACCACAAGGCTCAACATCCTGGGCTATACAGTATAAGATGGTCAAATGCATCCTCTCATGAATGGCTCCGCCCCCTGTGAGAGATACCTGTGCCTCAGAAAATGAATTCTCTCCACCAGATCCTTGGGTTCTTCACCAACTTTTCTCAGTGGATTCATGATTATTCGAGCAATATTCACCCACTTCGTGACACAAAAAACCTTCCTCATCTTGACGGTGGCTGAAAAGCATTCCAGCAACTCAAACGAGACATTGAAGAATAAGTGGTAAATGCAGTCAATGAGTCAATACCTTTTGAAATCGAGACTGATGCATTGGAGTTTGCTACAGCTGCAACAGTCAATCAGGCTGGGCGTCCCATAGCCTTCTTCTCTCGCACCCTTCAGGGGTCTGAATTGTGCTATGCATTGGTTGAAAAGGAAGTTCAGGCAATCATCAAAACTGTCCACCATCTGACTGGGGAACATTTTACACTGAAGACGAATCGGTGATCTGTTCGTTGCATGTTTGACAAACGACAGAAAAGTAAGATAAAGAACGACAAGATCATGCGTTGGCACAAGGAGTTATCGTGCTTCGATTTTGACATCATATATCGTCCGGGGAAGTATAACATACCTCCTGACGCCTTCTCGGGGTCATACTGTTCACTGACATGCCAGGATCATTGGTCACTACTTGATCTTCATGAGTCACTATGCCATCCAGGAGTCACATGTATGTACCACTTCGTGAAATCTAGAAACTTCCTTCACTCTGGAATATATGCGAAGGATGACCAGCTCATGCAAAATCTGTGCAGAGTGCAAACCCAGATTCCATCAGCCAAAATGGGCTCATCTCATTAAAGACACTCCATTTGAACGCCTTAATATGGATTTTAAGGGACCTCACCCAAGCATTGACAAAAACCACGACTTCCTCACTATCTTGGATAGGTAGCATATTTTCCAGTTTATAACCCCCTCTTTTTTTCTTGGGAAAAAAGGTAAAAGTTGGGGGTGCGGTTAATACATGGGTACAGACAAAATCAGTCTTAACAATGATCAATGCTGAATTTCAATTATATTCCAGATGAGATGAACACCTTTTTTTCTTTTTTTTTTGTTAGAAGTTGGAACTGCTGTTAAGCTCAATTACACCGTTAAAATTTTGAAAATCGGTTCAGGTTAAGAGTTTGTACAGTGTTTTATTAACCACGAGATGACCCGTGAACCCATTGGGTTCCTGTTGTGACAGCGGTTGATAAAAAAAAACAAGAAAGAAAAAAAACAATATAGCTCCAGCGAACTATACCGCTGAGGTTGTTTGCATTGATCAAATTCTCCCGAAGAGTACTTGACTGAATCGGGAATTGATTTTTTTCATAATTTTTTCGTTGCCTAATTTTAACGAAACTTGATACTGTACTCCGCAGGAGAATTGTGAGTAAGGTGAGCTGAAAATGTTTGCGCTATCATGTACCGTTTTGGCTGTATTTCGGGAACATACATACATACACACAAATATACAAGATGAGAGTTTTAGTAATATATAGATGTGCAGAAATTAAATAAAGGTCAGGGCAGGTGTGGAAGCATGCACTGGAGCAGTGCATCACTGCATCCACCTTCCTCGAGTATTCCAGGGCCTCCATCTGGCCATCCCCCAGGCAGACGGCTGGCCCATCCCCATCTTCTGGAGATGCTCGTCAAATTGCTGCAACCACAAGGCACGTAGTTGGCCCATTGGCCTCCTCCACTCATGAGGCTCCCTCACTGAGAGAATCTGGTGAGCAGGATTAGTGTCAGGAAAATGACACGCATGTCCATACAGCTGCAGCTGATGCTCACGGTCTATGCAGATAACAAATCTCATTTGAGTCTCTCTCAGTACCCGCTCGTTGGATGCCAAGTCCGACAGCAATAGCCAAGGATTCTCTGCAGAGACCTCATACCAAAGGGATTAAGTCTCCATCTCAGATCCCTGGTCATAGTCCAAGTCTGACAATGATAGAGCAAGACTGGAAGCACCAAGTACATGAAGAATCGGACATTCGTCCTCCTGCACAGGTACCGACATCACCACACCCCATGATCCAGTGAATCCATGAGTCCCCAGGCCCGACCCAGACGTCTATTGATATCTGGCTCACAACATGCGGAGACATGAATATCACTGTCAAGGGAAGTCAATATCTGCAAGACCTCAACATCCTCACCACAAACAGGCACAGACAAGATAGCAGCATTCAAGACGTCATTGAAAGCCGGGATCTTAGTTTTGACTCAAGAAACCTGAAACCCAGTGGCTACGACCCCTCATTCAGCACGCCGAGGGCCCTCAAAAGGACATCTAAAGTCTCTGCAAAAATGACTGCCTCATCTGTGAAATCAAGGTCAGAGATCTTCACATTCTAAATCATGCAACACAGCTTGATCTCTCTTGCATCCTCCCCAGAATCCAGTCCATACAAGCACTGAAATGTGAGGGTGCCAGTACACACCCCTGAGGAACTCCAGTAACAACAGGAAATAAGTCGGAGATGGTATCACCACATCTCACAGAACTCTCATTACCAGAGTATAGTTCAGACGTCAGATTGATCAGTTTTGGTGGCACCTCACAAAGACAAAGAATCCTCAAAGGGCATTCCAATTCACTGAATCAAACACTTTGCAGAGAGTAACATGACCTGCAAGCAGCCCCTGCCGAAACTCTCGTCTGTGTACAGTGAGGACCCGAAGAGCAAGGATACGGTCAATGCAATGACATGAGTCCAGCATTTCCACCAACCTTGAAGTTCAGCATGGATGCCACAGACCCCCGAAGCTGTACCCCATTTCAACCGGTTCACCGCAATCTCTATTTCCACAAACAAATGGTAGATCACAGTTGATTGGTGGGTCAGAAATCAGGATTTGTAACACCCCTGACATCGAACTCGACAGCTGGTGGATCAGCCTGGTACAGCTGCTCAAAGTAACCGGCCCAGTGGGCCTTTACTTCGGACTCCCCTGTGAAGGGCCCATCACCCTCCGCTCTAACTGCAGTCCACTGAGAGATGGGCTTGGATGAACGCAATGCATGAATTCCCCTGTAAGCAGGACAAGAATCACTTGACCATAGGTGATGCCCTACCCCCTCACAGATTCCTCACACAGAGGCCTCCTTGTCCACCCTTAGCTCACATACAGTTTTACGCCTCAGCTCCCTGAACAGCTCAGCTCTGCCATTAAGCCTCGCTCTGCAACTCTGGTCAATGGTATCCAGTTTCCTTTGAGAGACAACATTCTGCTTCGCCCGACGGCGAATTCCAAGACATCCACTGGCAATATCAAGGACGGTGATCTTGAAGATGCTCCACTACTCTTCAGGATTCCCCAAAGCACTAAGACCCCCCCCCAAATCCCCATTCAGCCTGTTCACAAACTCCTCAGCTACCCTCTCATCATTGAGCTTGCCAACATCCAGCATAGGCTGGGATTGTATCATTCTCCTGGATTTAAGCTGCAGCTTTTGAGTGACTACAACAAGCATGTGGTCGGTATTGAGGAACTGAGCACTCCCGTAGACCCTGGAGTTCTGGATCATCCTCCAGTAACCATCAACGAGCACATGATCAATCTCCTTTGCCAGACCACCAGCATTGGAATATCAAGTCCAGTGATGAGCCTGTGGGTGCTGAAACCATGAAGCAGCCACCCTGATTCCATAATTTCTTACAAAGTCAAAGAACTGTCTGCTATTCTGGTTTACAGTTCACAGTTTCAACCCCATAAGGACAAACACACATCTCATGACCAACCCTATCAGTTCCATTCAATGGTTTAAAATCACCTAAGGCACTGATCAACCACAGATTTTAATGTGGCATAGAATGGGTACTTCACGGTGAGATCACTTACCGTAGATGGAGCATATACAGAGACCAGGGAAATGACACCGAGGGTGTGACGAATCCTAAGTTCCATAATACACTCGTTGACCGGTGTTACCTCAGTTATCATTTGAGTCAGCTGATTGAACACAGCTTCAGCAACTCCTTGCGCATGGTAACCATCAGAGTGAAAAGACCAATGGTAGGTGTAACCACCCGCCATAATCTGGCCACTATCCGTTCTCCGAACCTCAGCGAGTACTGCAAAACTGATGCTCAGACGATAACAGAGACAGATGATCATCCTCTCTTAGGGATAGGACATTCCAGGCATCCGCCCAAAGGGACTGCCTCAGGTTAACCAAGGAGACCGCCATCTGGTTGACGACACGTCAACACTAACCTGGCACACAAAACCACAATCCAATGCAGGAAGGTTACCCTGTGTTTTTTCCTCCCATCATCAAAGAGTGGGGGGTCCTGATGGCTTTGCCTTAATCCTGTCATCTGGTGAGCTGCCTTGCGAAAGGCAGCTGCACAGGACGTACTCCCACGGAGTGGGTTTTCAGTTTTCTTTGCGCTTTTAGTATGTTTTGAGGAATGAAGGGTTTTACGGTGACTGGAGTGCAAATCCTGCCACCAACCTCCTTAAAAAACGTAAACCAACTGCAGAAGGATGTCCGCTGACACAGTTGGGCATGAGAAATGGATGGCCGTTAGCTTACAAGGATCTCATCCGCCCTTTGATCAACCCCCCCCCACCTCCCCCCGTATTCCTGCATAAACACAAATTAAATAAAGCCACACTCGAAAACGTATGGGAATATCCAAAGACGCCCAGACACCCGGAGTTTAGGTGCGTGGTGTGAATAGAGCCTCGCGGCTCTGAAGATGCCATTAAACACAAAAGAAGAACACCTACTCTCACATGAAAAGAATAATTATTAACAATAGCCATAGTCGAATTGAGCACCCACCTCAAATAAGCCTGCGTGCAATGTGACGATCATCACTACAGGTCACGAGAAGGACGGATTCATTGTCATGCTTCCCTGCACTGCAGATGGTGGCAAGCTTTTCAGGTATGTCATGTTGCAGAGGAAGACAATGCCCAAAGACAATTTTCCAGGCAGCGTCATTGTTTGTGCGCAACATAAGGGGTGAATAAATGAGGGACTGGTCCAGGACTGGGTGTGCACTGTCTGGAATAGTAAGCCTCTCCCGATGATGAAGCATACTAGTCCTGGATGTGTTCAGTTGTCACAAAACCGACGATACCAAAGCTTTGCTCCATAAGACCAACACTGATCTTATCATCATTCCAGATGGGATGACATCGCTCCTGCAGTCCTGCAATCTGTCGCTCAACAAGCCATGCAAGGACAGGCTACGTCGCAACTGATCTGACTGGATAATGAGTGGGGAGACGACCTACACCAAGTGTGGGAGGATGAGAAAGGTTGACCTTCCGATGATCCACGGCTGGATCATCAAGGTGTAGGAGTAGATATCATTGGACATCATCAAGGGAGAATTTCTGAAATGCTGCATTTCAAACAAGGATGGCATCATTTGTGAGGAGGAGGCTGCAAATGATGGTGACAGTGACGGGGACTTGCTCCACCCTGATTCGGAACAGGAGTTATGTGCAGTCTCTGACACGGAAAGCATTGACAAGGATTTCCTTGGGTTCAGTGGAGAAGCTTCAACAAACCCAAACGCCCCTTTTCAGGGCCACAAATCCACAAAAAATGTGTATGATACCGGTGTAAATCCCTTTTCTTCCTTTTTCTGGAAACACAAAAAATCCTCTATAATATTAAAAAATAAGAAAGAAAAATAAAAACTTCTTGGTATACTCTCCTCTCTCTTCAACTTCTTGAAAATGAGAATAAGACTGTTTGACAAAATTAAGTGGACATGGGAGGAAGCATGTTGATACCTCCGTCACTTTGTTCCATAAAAAGTTAATGTACAAACGTATGTCGATCTCGATCAGAAAATAAAATTATCAATATATTCATTTATTTTGAGCTTGCAAAAACATGGGTGTGGTTAATCCACAGCCGCGGTTTATACACCGGAAAATATGGTACTCGAGATTCTCTTTTTGTTTTCCCTTGTGGATACATGACAACTCCTGCCATCAGCGACTGCCTTTGCCAACTTTTGCTCTCTTTGGAATGCCCGCCTACATTCATTCAGACCGTGGGCCCTCAAGTCGCACTTCATGAGCAGAGAGCTCCATGAATTCCTGACACGTAAAGGCATTGCTCGCAGCAGAACTACCAGTTATTATCCTCAAGGTAACGGACAAGCAGAACATTACACTGGAGCAGTCTGGAAGGTGATCACTATGGCTCTGAGGTCACGTAAATTAATTACCGATGGTTGGCAAATGGTCTTGCCTGATGTGTTGCACTCAGTGTGTTCTCTCTTGTCAACAGCAACAAACAATACTCCCATGAAAGACTGTTAAATTTTGCTCGTCGTTATGTGTCTGGTAGTTCGGTACTGACTTGGCCATATACACCTGGACCTATCTTACTGAAAAGACATGCTCCAGAGTAAGATGGAACCACTCATCGACGAAGTGAAACTTTTTCAAGCGAATCCACAGTACGGTCATGTCTGCTACCCGGATAGCAGGGAAACCACCATATCCATCCGACACTTTGCCCTGACAGGAGACACGAAGAAATGTGAACAACAAAATGATGCACCTCCTGATTCTGAGAGTGGGAGTGGTAGAATTTTGCCAGAAACGAATGATCCGAGGTCCATGCCCACTCAAGTTCTTGAGCAAAAGGCTGAGAATAATGTTGATTTGCAACCTTTGCGATGATCAGAACGTGTCCGTCGAACCGCAATCCTTCTCGACTTCTGAGTAGTATCCTTTCTGAGCAAGGGGAGAATGACATAGCTGTGTGTTTGATTGTTCCTGAGTTTTGTGATTGTGACAGTATGATTGTGTGACAGTTTTTGATGACTTTTGCACTCTTTTTTTTAATTTTTATTCTTCCCTTTTATAATTGTTGCAGATGCCACTCGCCATTTTTGTGTTGATTAAAGCCGACTGAAAGGTCCACTCGTTCTTTAACATTTGGACAAAAATAACGTTTCATTCACTTCACGTGATGCAAAGAGGGAGTGAGGATGTACCAAGGAGGCAATGGATGGGTATTAGATTATAACTATTCATGTCCACTGTACAGGCTGGCTGGTTAGACAGTTATACGTATTCCATTATGTGGAAAGGGAAGGTGATCCATAGCAAGATTAACTAGTGTGGAATTACTCCTGTACTCGGGATCTGTCAGGTTTATGTCATCGACTGGAAACTAATAAAAGTGTGTGTGTGTGTGTGTGTGTGTGTGTGTGTGTGTGTGTGTGTGTGTGTGTGTGTGTGTGTGTGTGTGTGTGTGTGTGCGCGTGTGTGCATGTGTGCGTGCGTGCGTGCATGCATGCGTGCGCGCGCGTGTGTTATTTCATCAAACATAGCATATTCTCTCTATATGTCTATATATATATATATATATATATATATATATATATATATATATATATATATATATATATATATATATATATATATATATATATATATATATATATGTATGTATGTATGTATGTAATGTATGTATGTATATATATATATATATATGTATATATATATATATATATATATATATATATATCTGTCTCTCCGTATCTTATGGATATCTCTCCGTATTTATACTCAAGGGGTCATTGTGGCTTTGTTTTTCTTATTTGTAAGAATCGGTATTTGACCTGTTTAAGGATACTGGGAAGGATCCATGTTCATGATGATGATCCATGCCCATCCAATGTTGGAGATGGATATCAGAGAATTTCTTCAATGTCAAACTCAGGATTCTGATCCAATTCCCTGCACAGCCTGCAGCTACTGATAGTGAGTGACAAACCACGACTCTGGTAAGGGCCTGTTGATACTGTACATACTGTACTTGTAGATCGACATGCAATATACATATAACATGATCAGCTTGATGATGAGCGATATGAAGTTCTCATTTAAGGGATGAGCAAATGGCGCACACACACGCGCGCGCGCACACACACACACACACACACACACACACACACACACACACACACACACACACACACACACACACACACACACACACACACACACACACACACACACACACACACACACACACACACACACACACACACACACACACACACACACACACACTTTCACGTTCTCTGCACTTATTGAATGGATTATAATCTATTATAACTTATTGTCAGACAGAGAACAAGATGATACAGTTAGACATCTCTTTTAAGAGCGACATGATGCTGCTGAAGGGTGGTGATGTTGCCTCGGTGGTCAGGACCACATAGTCTTCCATAATGTTGTTGTTGTTGTTGTAGAATAACCCCCGTCAGAACTGCACAAACTGTCTCGCAGCATGGCTACAGCCAACTTATCCTGCAGAAGTCGTCCAAAGATCACCAACAACTAAGATGCCATGCTGCTGCCCGTGTAGAGCCAAGACCATGCAGCTTTAGACTGAGACAGAAGAGACCGCGCACGCTACCCTCTCCTGCACCCTCCCCTTGCTCTGCACACAATGGGCCATGTAGCCTGCAGACACACCTCAATGGCTTAGCCTTTCAGTTTGGCTGCTTCAAAGCCTCAACTGACATTCATAACGGTTCAACCACATCATTTTTTATTACTACCCCACTGCATTTACACTTAACTAAGGTCTATGATAATGACATTATGATGTGACGCTGGACTTGACACTTGCCCTCAAGGACTTGAGATAGCTCAGGTGACTTGATGACATCTCTGCCTGGCACAGCCTTTTAAATGGATATCCCAACAGGCCATGTTGATCAAAAACTGTATGCCATGGTGGCAAAGTAGGCAGTAGAGCCCTGGAGAGAGACAAAGCACTTTTGCGAAGAGCTGTCCCAAAGGGATGGATGGGCTGGAAGATGGCGCTGCCCACAGATAGTGGACGGCCAATGGCGGGACCCGCTGCCCATGAAGGTGGTCCCAAAGGTAGTAGAGGCCATGTCCGTGCATGCACATGGCAGTTCAGCTTTTGGTATAGAGGAGAAGACATCTTTCTCTGTTTCAGCGTTCACCATGAAAGGACTGTTTTGGAGAGTTGCAGAGACACCGCTCCTCATCCCCATCCCCTCATCTCTTGACCTCCTTATCACCATCGCTTCCCGAACTTGCAATTTCCCCTGTGCCCCACCAGTTCTGTACAACACCAGCCCAAGGCCAGCTCGTGCCTGCCTCAACCCTGTACATTTAGTCTGCTAAACCCCATTGTCAATTTGAATCTGATACATTATCACCTTAGCAGGGTATATTTTTATTTCCTTTGTTTGATAAGTTTGTGTCTTTCCTTCCCTATTTGCCTGTCTTTGTGCACCAGAGCTGCCTGGGGTTTGTTATCTTGTCCATTCTCATTTCTGTATCATTTTATAATAGTCTTTATTTGCTAAGAAACGTCTTTCCACCTTTTTCCTTCCCATGCACGAACAGGACCATAATAATCAAAACGACTCAGTAAATTCTGAAAAAAACATTGTTTCTGCATTCACGGAGGACTCTGTCAGACCTCCTGCTTAGACAGTCTGTGTTAGCGGGCCCTCTGATGTGACAATGCAATAAGGTGGAAGGAAATCTATGGCAAGCCATTAGTGATGTCTCCTCTATGGGGAGAAACTCTCATACCTGATGTCCACTAGATATCACATTGTCAGGTAAAAGTTCCAAGCAAACGTTACAACCTTAGGAGTGGAGGGGGTGGCGGGAGTGGACTAAGCATGCAGGTTCTTTAAAAGTGCTTGAAGTTTCCTTCCTCTCCCTTCTCTTTTCCTGTTTGTTTGTTCCTTTGCTTATTGTGTCCAATAATTGCCCCGCTGTTCTTCTGTCAGTTCATACCCTCTGTCACTTTGCTCGTCCATGAGTCTCGATCTTGTCAAGAAAAATACATAAATAAATAAAGGCAGAGGTTGTGTGTGCTCTTTGGTGAGACATCGTATTGTCACAAAATTATAGGCGTTTCCTTTTGTCTCTTAATTTATTTAAATTAACCTTTTGTGGCTGTGGGAATGATGGAAGGATGGTCGAACTGTGGAATGCCACAAAGAACAAGGTAGGAAAGGTCAGTCAAACAAGCATCAATATGTGGAGCTTATCTGAGTAAAACGACCTCGGTACAGATTAAAAGAACTCAAACGATGGAACAACAAGAAAGTAATAAATTGGTATAACATTCTTGCAGGAAAAAAAAAGAAGTTTATAAACCGTGTATTTTAGAGATTTTATGTTGTGGAACAATTGAGTGTAATTACTGTGCATTTGATTGATATGTCTTATGATATATTTCTAAATCACGATGTTAAAGAAAATAGCCGAACAAAGACCAAAAGGCATTGCTCTTGCCACACTTTGTGTTTTTTTTCCCCCCCAAAAATGGTGTTTCTTGCCATTTTCATTCAGTGAAGACATTGTGGTCTTTATTGGCTTTGCTATAGTGAATGTGTCTGCATTGTAATTCTTAATTATAACCTTTAAACGTGTCATTGTGCAGAACCCCCGCAACGTAAACAGCCACAACCTCATGTGTAAACTCTATCCTGGTGTGATTGTGTTAATTGCCGCCTCTTTCGACAAATGAGAGCAGCATTTCGGAAAGGTTCGCCAATAATGAACCGGTGCGTCTGAAATCACACATGTCAGGAATCGCCAGGTTTAATGATTTGAATCGAAATATTGCGAATTATCATAACTTTAATATGAAATGCATAGTAATTGGTATATAAATTGTACTGCCTAAATATGCATAATAATTGGGCAGAGATTTTCTGCACTAATTGTGCATAAATGTGGAGCGCATACAGAGTGATGGAACTTTGGTCTTAAAGAATGAAAAAAACAACTTTTGTTTGGATGAAGGAGGTGGATGGGAGGTTGCCTCATGAGATTTAGTTTCTGGGCAAAGTGGATTGGGCTTGATGAAAAGTGCACGGTCTAATACAACTGGATCATGCCAAATAAATGTATCATAGTCTGAAATTTCTACATTTATTCCAGAACTGCAATCCTCTTGGCCCTCGAATCTCTCTCTCCCGTTTTTCATGGTTTAACATAAATAAACCCACCTCCTTCAAATTCCGTGCTTTCCTTCCTGAAAGTCCTTGTAATGTCCATTTTGTATACCCCGTGTTCCCTGCCCCATCCCTCTCCCTTCCACAGATCTCCTAGTATATCTGTTCCCCACTGCTTTGTCCTTCCCTCTCCCGCCCCTCTTGTCTCATGCCCCCCTTGCTGTGCGTTGTGTGTTAGCTCTCATACGAGCCTCGACAATGTATACAAAAATAAATAAATGGTGCAAGTGAGGTTTGTGAACAAATTTGCACGCACCTCACATCACCTCTAGTAGCCGTGAGCTGTTAAAGCAAATACAAGAAGGTGCATTATTCTAGGCTGGATTAAACTAACAAGATGGGAAAGCGTAGCGCAGTTTGACTACGCCTTGATTACCCACTGCTGTCAGGCCCTTTTCATGACTTGCACAAAGGGTTAATCACGAAAGCGACCAGGGGGTATACAGTTGATTTCCACAAAGCCGAGCGATCTTAATTGGTGCTTATTAGGGCAATCTTGCGATCCTGCCAAGTGACCCTATTTTATGTGTCAAAATAATGATGCGGCTTCTGTCGAGGTGGGTAATGTAGGTCTGATGAGGTGTTCTTGGCCACTGGTACAACACCCTTCTCCACGGTGCGTTTTTGTGAAACTCCAATTGGCAAGAAAATGCCTTCTTTTAAGCATGTTTGCCTATTATCCAGAGCCGTGGCGCCGCTTTTGTTCAGTCCTGGGTGTGAAATGGTTCTCGGAAGGTAGAACGGCTCAGGTGCTGTGATTTAATGGAAGCGTTACGTCGGAATTGTACTAATAACTTGAGACGTGTGTTTTTGCAACTTAACCGTGGCCGAGCTTGCAATGGTGCTGTGACTTAACGACTCAGACATTTTACCCAGTTCTTTGCATGAATATAAAAAAGCTGTTAAGGAGAAATGTTCCCCAAAATATTTTGCAGTTCATGGGTGACGATATCACAGGTGTACCAGCACTCTGAATTTTAATTTGATGCTTCACTCTCAGAACCAGCCAAATGTCTGTCTGTGTGTAATTTATTTAAATTTATACTTATTTACACAAGCAATATGATATGCATCTGTTTTGCAATGGGGTTGGAGGGATGGTTTGGGTGGTAGGGGGATCTGTTGAGCATTACAAACAGGAAAAGCTTTGTTCCCAGCATTCCTCAATCAGATTGGGATTTTTGAAGTTTAAAAGTAAAGTTTTTCTTCCAAGGGAGATTCAAAAGATATTCTTCTTTAACAGCCACTAAATTTCAGCATTGTGTGGTCAGCCAGGGGAAGCTTGGCCCAAGTATTTATGAACCAGCTGGCCAGGCCTGACGTTCAACTAGTTCGAGCAGGAATTTGGCCATGGTGCCAGCAATGGCTTGTCTACTCTTTGCAAAGGACACAATGGGATCGTCAACATCCACCAACGAATGCTGGTAGACATTTAACATTCATCCAAGGGACAGCACACACATTGATGAATCACCCGGCGTGTAGCTGGCTTTACCGGGATGACAGTTTATAGCTGGCTCGGGAATCAAACCTTCGAGGTGACTGTGCATACCTCTTGGCCATCCTGCCAGCCAGGAGATGCAAACGATATTTGGTGATAAATTGTAGATTACATTTTTAATGAAAAAATAGGGTTTTAAAATTTGGTGGGTTTGTTGGTGGATTTGTTTTATAACTTGGTGATCAAGTCCTGACATCAAACGTGCCAAACATTTCCGTGATCCCATGAAGGTGAGCCATTTATCTGACAGGTGTCTCACGATTGTTGTTCATCGCGCCCGATTGTTGTGCATTAGGATAAAATAATGGTGAAGAGTCTGGGAGAGGCTTAATCAACTTTCTAACTGACAAAAGGTGGCAGTGTGGATTGTCCCATGATGCAAAAACGCAAGGCTTAGAAGCCCATCAAAACAAGTTTGTGTTCCATTTATTTTGAGCACAGAGCCTAATGCAGTTGACCCAGAACTACTCGAGTTTAACCGGCAACGTAACGGTAAGATGTGTTCCATGCAGCCTTGCTGTATGCACTTGCCACACCTAAAGTATTCAAGTTGCATTGTTGTATCACTTGTGATTCAACTGGAGGCTCAAGATGCTGAAGACTCATGCACAGCACATGAGATGCAAACTTTTTGACTCGTATCTTTGAATCTGTTACATGATTGAGTTGTCTTTTATTTGACTACTTGCATTAAGTAAAATGTTTTTTTTCTAAATATCAGAGTGTAAAGAGAGTAAAGCAAAAGAGTAGGAGCAGAAGACACCAGTTGGAATGTGCAGGTAACACGGAATCGGCATCGGACATCCAATCCAAAAGTGCATGTCGTATCATCATGTATACAAATTGAGAGAGTGTAGCCTTTTCTCCTCCATAAGTTAACTTTTGCCGATTGGATTTGTTTTGTCCACTGGGTTATTATTCGTTATATCATTGTAAAATACTTGGTTACTATTTGTCGTGTCCAACACTGTACCAATAACTCCTGTATGTCTTTGCATCTCCCCTTTTGTGTGACTAATTTGGGAGATACATGAGTACAATTCCGCCTGTACTACCTGTCTGCTTTCTTGTGTTCTTATTAATAAAAAAATCCCTTTCACCCTCAGCATTTCATCTTTCCGATCGTTTTCCCGCACCCACCATTTCATGCAATGTGCACCCATTCTGCCCTCTATTATGCTGCTCATTGGTATGGGTAACTTTTTCATCTTTGAATTAATCCATTAATTTAATTCCCTCTTCATTAACTTGCATCTTCATTGTGGCCATGCTACCTGTGCACACTAGCAATGTTATAGTTACCTCCGTCAACGAAAGTAGATGGAGGTTATGTTTTCACCTCTGTCTGTCTGTTTGTCTGTCTGCAAGCAGTATATCTCAAAAGGTTTGGACGTATTCGGACAAAACTTGGTGGAGAGGTTGGAAGTGTGACAAGGAAGAAATGATTCGATTTTGGTGAAGATCCGGATGCGAATCCGAGAATTTTTTTCAATGATTCTTCACCGTGGAGTGATCGGGCTAAAAATGATATGCAACATGATATCTCCAAAAGTTACGGATTAGTTTTGCCAAATTGGTGATTGAGTTAACAGCTTGGTTAGGTGACAAGAACAATCCAATTTAATTTTGGTTCAGGTCCGAATCTAGATCCGGTCTATCGGTGGTATACAAAACGTAACTTGTTCAGCCTGGTGGAGGTATGCGCTCGACCGAATGCCATTCTAGTCTTCTGTTATTCATCCCCTACTTTTCTTCTCTTCCCTCTTGCATTGCTACCCCTACCACTCACCTTGCTATGCCACCACGCAACCATTTTCATCTGTTGAAATGAACATTAGAAGCCCACTCTCCATTCTATTGGATTTTTCCCTTCAGGTTGCAAGTTCATTTACAGATATCATCGGTCTAACAGAAACCCTTCGTTCACTGAATATCACAAACTCTTCCATCTCCTTCCGTGGCTCCATCTTGAATAGCTTTGATGACCCAATCCTTGTGCTGTTGGCAGTGCTACAATCTATACCAGGAGCTCCCTGTCCTATATTCCCCTCCACTCTCCCTACCTCCCAATACCTATTGAAAATATCTTTGTCCTTTGTCCCTCTTTGCAGATATGTCTTGTTTATATGCATGATGTACTATCCTCCCAACTGTTGACTCTCTGTACGAGGCTTTCTCGGCCAACTTTGACTCCTTCCTTTCACCCCAGCTGTCTTTTACTAATCTCTAGCGACTTCAATTGCCACCATTCTGTCTGGCTTGGCATCAGTCCTTATACTGCTGTCCATGATATTTGCAACCAACGCTTTATGTGACACTTTCGGCCTTACCCAATCTGTTGGATTCCCAACCCATATTTTGGATATCTCCCCAAATGGCTCACACTCTCTTCTCAACTTGATCATGTCAAACTTTTGCTCAAACTTCCTGCTCTTCCTCAGCTCCCTTTGGTACATCAGACCATGTACTCTTGAAAGTGTCTTTCTCGCGTGGTCATATGAGAAACGACCAAGGTGCAAATTGGTCGAGCCTGCAGTCCAACATTTCTTCCATTCACTGGAAGATTGGTCAACTTTCTCCTCTATTTTGAACAGCACATATTCCCAGACTACTCTCTTCTTCATCAGTTCATACCTTCACACTTTCAGCTATCCTTCCTAGCATATTGCCTTGGTATACCAGTTCACATGGTAAGGAGAATTTTAGAAAGTTTTTTTTTTTAATTTTTTTTATTATTTTTATTTTTTCCTTCCTGGAAAGCTAATTCTGCCAGTGCTAGCCAGTGTTCTTTAGAGAAATCTCACAACCATTGTGTTTGTGTCATGGTGGTAATTTGTTGTAGTTGTTTATGGTGAATGTACCTGTTTTTTTTTTTTTACTTTTGAAGAATGGGGTCACAATGAATGCTGCTCATGCTTGGGCTGACTGCCTCAAATCAGTATTTGCATAAAAGGACGACATTCTTCCTGTACACATTATGCCCCTCCAACCCCCAGCTACTGAAAACTCCCTCCAGCAGTTTATTTTCCTTCTGCAAAGACGTAGAAATTCTGAGTCACGATTGACTCCTCCACTGTGACTTGAACTGAGAATATTGTTGCAGTTCTGTAAAACCGCATGCCTCCAAAACAATGGCACACAGCATACAGCGATCTCAAGGCAGTTATTTCAAAGTAATCTTAGATCGTCCCTTCCATAGGTCCAGTGGGTAAAAATGGGAAAGATGCGTTGCATGGGACTCTCGTAGTTAGTTTTTTTAAATATATATATTTCTTACATCTTCCACTTTAACCTTTGACCTTGTCCTTTCCGTGACACGAACAATGCAATCAAGCACACATGCCACACAAATAAGAATAACCAACATGCTACGAGTGTCTCCAGCATGCTCGTGCTGCGAGAGCATCCAGCCAACAGCGCACTGGAACGTCGTTTTGTTGGAGTTTGCGAGCCCATTCCCCGTTCAAATGTGCGCTCCATTTCCCAACTGCCACCTCACCGAAGACTTCACTCCGCTCACCAAACCTCACCATGTTCACCGCAACCACTTCCTACAACTAGAGAAAATACCCCTGCAACAACCCATGCTAACAAGCAGCTTTTATTCGTCCATTTCACTATGAACACCACGTGGCACTCAGACCTCACCATGGACACCACGTGGAAATCAACACTCATTGCAGATGCTACATTGCCACCACCTCTCACGAAGAATATCAAGACCAGAGTGCCCTGTATGACAACTACCATAACTGTTCCATGGTCGCCAAATCCACACCGAGATGTCAAAGGGCCCGGAGGAGATGCGGTTCGAGTTGTTCCAGGGCATAAAGCGAGGCATGAATGTGGGCTGCAACTTATGAGGGGACCGGCAGGTAGCACAATAATTTCGCTCCGATTCCTTATGAGAATGAAGAGCAGTGCACGTTTGGGGCTAGACCATGCGTCCGAAGACCACGGCCCCATGCAAAGCTCAGGGCTCCAATCCGTGCCAAGGTCGGCAAGTGACTAACCCAGTTTCCAGCTCCGAGGCCTGGCGGGGCATTTCTACGGCCACTGTGGCCTCCTCAGGGAGCGGGATTTTGCCTGTGGCTCGTCGAGATTCAGTCCTTGGCCCCTGCCTTTGTGCGGGCCCATAAATAGGGTAGTGCAGGGCTAATTCCTTCTTCGCCCTCCGCTCTTTTGGGTCACGCTCTTTGAGGGTCAGTCGCTCTTCCAGTCAGCCTGCTCGTGGGTCGTTCAGTCAGCCTGCTCGCCTGCATGACTCCATCCTGTTCGCCCTGCTCGCTGGTCACTGCTGCTGCTCACCTTTGTGTTTGTGCTGCCGCCAAAGAAATGCAGAGCCAAACAGGATCGACAAGCAGGCACTTAGCGAGCTGGTCGGCGCGGAGTGAAAGGTGCCACGAGTCCCAAAACCAAGCGGGGAGAGGAGATCTCACTCTACTGCTGCGAGGTGGGGCCGCTGCGTTGGAGCGATCTCCAATAGGTGCAGACATTTACACAGATAGGATAGGGACTTTCTCCTGATGGATCTTTTTCTTCCATCTTTCTTTCCATCTACCTCGTCTACTGTGGACACATAAAAGAGCATTAAAGCGGGCGAAGCCCGGATGTTCTTTTATGAGCCGAACCGAAGGAGCGAACATACTGACTCATTCATATTTTCCTCTTGCACGATGCAGCACCCCCATGTTGCACTGCACCACACATCACACCCACACTCGAGATACAACCAGTGTTCCTCCCACCTACCTCTCGCTAAGCATTCAGGGTTGCGTTGATCTACCGACTGCACCAGGTATTGAGAGATTGTTTACCCTCACCTGCTTTCTTTCTCTCTGGGCTATATATAATGTGTGTGTGTGTGTGTGTGTGTGTGTGTGTGTGTGTGTGTGTGTGTGTGTGTGTGTGTGTGTGTGTGTGTGTGTGTGTGTGTGTGTGATCCTAGCATAAATTAAGATTGTCGAAGATATACGGGATAACTCTGCACTATCTGCTTTTGTTAAATTGTTTGTCTTTTTCCGCACCCCAAAAATTCCTTGCTTTCCCTGCTGTACTTGCCAATAAATCCCATCCTCTATGCCACATACCTTTCCTCACTTTGGTTTTCATGTTTTCCTTCATTGGTCTAGCATGGCCCACACCCAAGCTTCGCCAGGACGTTATTTCCCAAAGATTTCCTTTAAAGCCGATATGTACTTGGCAGTTCCGCTCGGCTGCACCTAATCCGGTCGATAATCTGGTGAACACAAGTACATATCAAGGGTGTGTTCCCTGGTGATGAGGTTACATCGACCCTTAGGTAAATGGTTTATTCGACTGAGGACTCTAAGTCACGTAGTCGAGTCACTGGCACTCGCTATCGATTAGCGACCCACCGCATCACTAAGTTATTCGTGTGTGATTGCCTGCAATTCTGGTTAGTCTGGCAAGGAACCCGAGGAAGTCCGTCCCTCATGGCCTCCCCGCAACTCCGGGACCACAACACTATCATTACTTAATTGTCTATACTTGTTCATCTGTCCTGTCTACTCCTGCTTTTTTCCAATTCATTGTATTGTGAGCTGCTTGTAGGCATCATGCAAGGTCATCGCAGTTACTCCAGTTCATAAAAATGATACCTTATAAAACCTCTCAACCATGAACAATTAAGGCAGCTTTCTCTCAATCCCAAGCAATGTCATGGAATGATTGCAGAAGACTACAAGACGTCTTCTTTAATTTTCTCATCTCCAATCATGAGTTTGGCTTCTTTCCAGGCCATTCCACATTGAATATGCTGCTTCAGTGTGAAGAATGGATATATGCCCTCTCTCAAACAAGCCGAGGGCATCTCACACTGGACATATCCCAGAAGCATTATCTTCTGAATGGTACCACACCCTGCTTTCCAACTGTCAGTGAATGGGATCCAGAGTCTCCTGGACTGGTTGTCAGATTTCCTTTACCAGAAACACCCACTCCATTTGGGAGCAGCCTCGGGGCAGGGAAATGGTAAGGGGGGGGGGGGTTAGTGGGGGAGGTGGACAAAATTTATTTTGTGCCATGGCTCATAATCTCCCCTGTCTGCTGCAGGAGTCAGTAAACCACTTGCACTGTGCCGCATGTACCGGAAAAAATCACAAGTTGTCTTCCCCCCCTTGCTTGGGGGGGGTGGATTATGCCCATGACCTGACCCTGAGTAATACCTAACACGTATGCACAATTTGGTTGAAATAGGCACAACCCTGCTTTTTTTCTCCATGACTTTCAGACATATATATATCCTGGTGTTGGCGCAGTGGTTAGGGCAGCGGCTTGGGATCCAAGAGGCCCTGAGTTCAAGCCCCGTTGGGCCACTGAATTAATACACCAAGGGGTTGACTCAGCCTGTCATCCTTCCGAGGTCGGCGAAATGAGTACCAGTATACTGGGCCGGTGTATACCCCGGTTAAAATAGGTGTACCTTATCCCTGTGTCGTAAGAGGCGACCAGGGTTGCGTCAGGAAGGGCATCCGGCGTAAAACATGTGCCAAATCACTATGCGGATCATACGGATGATCCGCTGTGGCGACCCCTAACGGGAGCAGCCGAAAGAAGAATATACACACACACACACACACACACACACACACACACACACACACACACACACACACACACACACACACACACACACACACACACACAATTGCCTTATTCGTCTCCTTCTGGTTTCTCCGGTTTCTGTCTCCTTCTCCTTCTGGTTTCTGTCCATCCCTTTTTGGACTTACATAATATCACATTATACATGGGTCAGTGTTCAGCCACTCTGACTCCACCCCACCTATTGGCTGGACAGCTGGCCTGACTCCACCCCAATTAAATTGTGCGCCGCCATTGCATGAAGCAGCACAGATCGGCAGGCCTGGGTGTTGGTCCATGGCCCAGTGCAATTGTCATGATCCCAGGTGTATAACCATGATATATTATATATGCACAGAAGCTGAACACATGTTTTTGCTTCATTGTATGTACATTGTGTTATTTTTAATATGAAATATGCAAAGCCTATAAAAACTGACAAAACACACTGTGCAAAAAGAGTATCTTCTTGATTTTGCTTCCAGTATCAGCTTGAGCACGTGTTAAAGTAAACGAATTTTTATCTGGTTTCTTATCCCAGTTGTCTTTATTGATTTCTTGTCGACAAAATACATCAGTAAATGAAAATTGCTTTTCCTTTTATTTTGCCGAATAGACTCAAACACTGTGGGTTAGAATATTTCTTCATCTTTATTTTGATTCCGGTATCGGCTTGAGCATGCGTTAAATGCAAACAATTATCTCCCAAACATTCATTGGGACCAGTCGGGGATATTTATTGCAAAGCAATTCTCACTGTTGTTTAATATAGTAGGTTGCTTGCAAACAGCAATTTGCTTTAATGGGTGTTCTCTACCATGCTCCACCACAATAAGCCAGCGTCCATTACAGGAGTGTTTTGAGACCATTCGCTGAGATCTGAAATCTGACACTTGATCACTTGAAAAATTCATTGCATCACTTTTCAGATGATTCCACACTGTGCAGGATCCTTCTTCACTTCTTCACCTGGCAGGCTCTATCAGTATCCCTCTCTGCCGATCTGGAGGGGAAAAAATGCAACGAGTGATCTCCCTGGAAAATGGTGTAATATTAAAAAAACAATTCTCTCACTTTGTTACAATATATGGACTGTATGGCAACCTCCTCCCCCCCTCCCACCCCCAAAAAAGAATTCCTGTATTCAGCCTTTTGCAGAGGTACACACTCTGGTGCTTCTGAGCTTCACCTTTAGTTATCACGTTTCTTGGGCAGATCATATCTGAAAGCTGGACTCGATTGCCCACTGGCACCTCCTGATTCTTCCCTGCACTAAGTCATTCCTTGACTGTCCTCTGTTTATAAAGCTGAGTGTGGTTTTCATCTGAAGTTTCAAAGAATATGCTTCCCCTCTATGAAATGGTGCTGCTGCTTCCAATCTTTCTAGCAATGCTACAATTAAGCCTCCCACAATCTAAAGTAGCACTCACTTCCATTCATTAATTTCCTTCTCTCACACTTGGGACTGTCTTCCCAAGTCTATAGTTGAATGCTCTTCCCACCAGCACTTCAAGTCTGCCGTCCGATGCCACCTCATGATATCTCCTATTTTACCTCTCCATTAACTTGTGGTCTACTTTTTAGCAGTGCTAATTTGTTAATATTTTCCATCATGAACTTTGTTTTTTTATCTGATTTATAACCAATCATTTTGCCGGACACAACTATCGGGCTCCAGTACCTCCCCCTCGAGGGACGAGGAGAGAGGAAGGCTTTCACCAAGTGTAACGATGCTTCCCTGTCTGGCAGCTCGCTATTTACACCATCGTGGCAATGACTCATGGACTTGACTTTCACTGGAGTTAAACTAAAGGTCACCGGAGTTAAAGTAAAGTTCACTGGAGTTAAACTAAAGTTCAATGGAGTTAAACCGCTTTTGCGGCCCTATCCTCCAGCAGCACATTGTTCTCTGCACCCGCAGCCTTGTACCACATGCCGCATCGTGGCTCTATCTTCAGTGGGTTTTCGCTCCTTTCAACCGTGGGAATGCTGTCATCTTTTGGTGGTGCAGACTCTTTTCATGGGCACTGGCTATTTTATGAAACCTCAGTCACCGAGTGGTTCATATTATTTCGTGGACACCATGCCAAATTAGCCCACTGGGATTTACCATTTCTTGCTTCTTACTGAACTTGTGACTGTATGCACCCACACTCAAGCTTAACAGCTTATGGGACACCATTCAGACTGAACAAAGTCATCGTCCTTTGGCGGTGAGTCGAAGTAATATTCTGTCTCGTTATTGTAGATCATCCTTTGAAATTCAATGAATTATATCCACATCAAATAGACAAACTAAATAATTAATTGATTTCCCATGTTGCAGTTTAAATGATTCCAGTTTTTTTGGAAACAGAATCAAGGCTCATGGAGTAGCTTCAGTTGCTGGTTTGCATTCCAGTGCAATAAATCTCATTAAAGCTGGACTTTAAGGGCAATGGCCTATTATGGATGTGGAGGTTTCAGACTTGCTGCAAATAACACCAGTATCCCTCAAGTCAGAATTTTGATATGGAAGGTGTGGGTTGTGCAACAGGGAAATCTTAGTTGACTGGCATGGCATTTTGGTGTGAAGTAGTTGGACCTTTTGCTGTTTCCTCCTCTTCGCAAACTGAACTTTAATGACTTTGCTGTTCACTCATTGAAATGCATCCAATGATTCATAATTTAAGAGTTTATCCCTTTGATTGTGCCTGTAAAACAACAGAACACAATGAGCACTTGTCTGACCTTGAAATGCTTTTTGTTGAAATTTTTATGGAGCTTTGCCTTTACTTATTTAACGTCGTACACTGTGGATTTCAACAATGATTGATTGATTGCTCATGCCTTGCTACAAGTTCTTTAGTAGTTCACATTTTGTGTATGCTTTTAGAATTATTCTGCATGAGGAGTCAACCACCAATAGCTTTCTCGACTTCCTTCAACATATTTCTTTATGCATGTAAAGCAATCAAAATACACCGTGCACAATACACCACAGTTTTATCGTGAATGGAATGACCGCAGAACACAGTGCATTGGTCTGTGCTCGAGCCTTCACCCAAACTACCATGTAATTCTGCAATAGAGCATGTTATTGTATGGAAACTTTTATATCCAGACCCTTTCCAATTTATACTGTTAATTACGAAGTCCTTGCTCATCAATGTTTTACTGTGATTTTCCGACTTCATGTGGTATAAGTGCCTCAAATTGAGATCCCTGTCCGACAAAAAAACAATTTTTCCTGTAATGGGGCTACAGACCATCCTCATCAATTGACATGGTCTTTATCTTGAACAAATATTGAGACTTTCCATCTTTCCTCCTTGCTTAACATGAAACAACACCAAACATTATATTTACCTATCGATACTATAAAAGGTGTATGTGTGTGTGTGTGTGTGTGTGTGTGTGTGTGTGTGTGTGTGTGTGTGTGTGTGTGTGTGTGTGTGTGTGTGTGTGTGTGTGTGTGTCTTGGTCAACCTTTCAGAGGTTCATCGGCGAGTGTTTTAGGCCAAAAATGATGTTAAAAATTCTGACAAAGTTAGATATTTTCGGATTTTTTTTTTTATCGCTCTATTGTGCCTAAACCTTTCGTAGCTATGTGAAAGGTAATATTAAATGATTCCCGAATGTATTCCTTAGTGGGTGTATGGAAGTGTTTTAGCCCCCCCCCCCCCCACAATTTTTTAAAAAGAAAAACAAAATTTGATTTTTTTTCAAAATGCCAACAGGATTAGAACAGCACGAGGCAATACCGGTACTCCTGCAAGTATATTATAATATACTAGCAGGGCTCCACGTCGATTAATTACCTACAATTAGAACATGTACATCTTTTAATTACATACCAGTGGAACATGAGTACGTCTATTGATTACATGTCATTGGAACGTCTACAGAGTGTTTCAAAAAGAGTGATGCAACTTTAAATATTTATTTACAAAGAAACAGAAACCTCAGGAATGTGAACCAAGCATTTCTTGAAAGCTTATGACATGGTATTTTATATTACTGATTGCTATTACAGTAAGTCACTGTTAGAGTTAGTGAGAGCCCAAGGGCTGAAATTGGTATTGACGCAAAATCCTTGTCATTGACGTTCTCGATGTGTGCCCCTCCATGGTTCAGACAGGCATTGATCCTGACTCCAAAGTTCTGTCCAACTTTCCTGTAGGTCTCATGTGGCACTGCCTGGAGGTAGTGTGACACCTCCTGCTTCAGATCATCTAGTGTGGTAGGGTGGTTGGTGGTGTAGATAGAGCCATTGGAAGCCCCCCTAGAACCAGTAGTCCAGAGGGCTCAATCCTTTCACTGACCCAATTGTACATATCAAGTCTCCTTCTCATGTCATCTTGACTCAGTTTATGCCAAATAGAGATGATGTATGGGAAAAGCTTCAGTTCCTTAGTGAGGATATGCCAGACTGATGTTGGTTTGATGCCAAGCTCCCGGGAGCGCTGGTGGTGGGACTTCTTGGGACTGACCTCTGCAGAATCCTGCATAACATCGATGTTGGCTTGGCTCTTGGGTACTGATGCTGGCCTGCCACTGTTGCCCATGCTTTGGTTGAGCAATGTACCCTTGTGCTCAAAATGTTTCACAATACGTTGAATGGCACAATTTGTGGGTCCATCCTGTGTTCTGAGGTCATATTCCGAGCAGAACCTCCAGCAGGTGTCTACATATGATTTAGTCTCATACCATAGAACCACCACTTTTGTCTTCTGCTTCACTGTCAATGATATAGTCGAGCTACGGAGCTATAACTCCCAGGGAATAAATACCACAATATCGTCACCAAACCCTGAAAAGGAAAATGGTATAGGTCAAAAAACAAAGAAATGGCAGGAAGTCAATGTTGTGTCAATGTTTTTGAAACATCCTGTATACTATAATAGTTCCCAGAAGTCCTTTCATTCAAACATTTACTGTCAATGGTTTACTCTCATCACAGGAAAAAGGGAATGCTGTGAGGTGGTTATCTTTCACTCTTAAAAAATATTAAGAATTAAAAATATCATTTTTGTATAGTCACTGGCATGAACGATATGAAACATTTAGCCACAAATTTTGAATTGTGTGGAAATATGCCAATATAAATTTAGTTGGCCAATACCAGGGTCAATCAAGAAGTTCTCACAAGATACAATTTTCCAAGACATGACAAGGTTTTTTTCAGTATATAGTACAAGTATATTTGTAAGGTTATACATTTTTTTTCGGTGTGTGTTGGACAATTACCTTGTTTGTAGAATTGTTTATGAATGCTCCATGTACGATTGCAGGTTTTTTTGTTTATTAATTATTTATTTATTTATTTGAAACCGAAGCTCATGGAAGAGTGAAGTAATAGGTGTAAAATGGACAATGTTGGGCAATGAAGCCCACAAGATCATGCGGTCCAGACAAACACACTCAAGTGCATTGCATCAACAAACCAGAAAAAGAGCAGTCAGATATTGCAGACCCTTGCCAGGACTTGTTTTGTGTGGTGTTTATATGCTGGTATGTTACGTAATTAATAAGAGATATAACGAGAACTGCCACTTTATAACTGCTGGTCGTGATGACCGGGTACCAAGACGTCCCACTTTGATGCAACCCTGCTTTGATTGGACACCCGACCCTGACCCATGACATTCATTCTTATGCAGAATGGGATTAAAATTAATTCAATTCAAATCAAATGGAAGACCAAATAAGTACAATCCTGCATTGGAATCATCAGAAAGAACCCAAACAAGAAAAAAAGCAAAGATGAAGTCATCAGGAGGAACCTGGATTCACATTTCAACTGCTGCTCCTCTACCCTCAAACCCATCCAGGAACTGCCAAGTGAGCCTTATTCAAAAAAAATTAAAATAAGAAAGAACCCAGATCAAAAAAAATTTTAGATTCTGGCTGCCAGACCATGTCCCCGATCATGTTGAAATATTTTCAATACAACGATCAAGTGGCGGTAATAGATATAACACACATGTGAACGGATGCTTCTCCCTTTACCAATAGATGCAAAAATCGAGTATAATTTCTGTTGTGGTCCTGGAACCAAACAAAAAACTCCTCTTGTACTTTTGCATCTATTATTTTGCATCACACTTAAATTGAAAACGGCCCTCATCGCCCATACATACAGCTTCCAATCACACCCCCAACCCCTCCTCCCAAACATCGTTAATAGTAAATATCATTTCATACTTATCCTGTGTATTACCAAACTCCAGATATGACATTCCCCTCAGTGTTAAGAAGCCCAAAGGTTTGGGTATAACGTACCCATCTACAAACCTTTGGGCCTTGCACCGGTCCACCTCCTCGGGAGTTTGCAGTCTGAGGAGCTACAAGCTGTCAGGTTTTTGGGCGAGTTTAGAAAGTTCTTGAACTCTTTCAATGTGCAGACACGCCTCTTTCTCGCAGACACATTTCCAAGTATTTTGGCTTATTTTAGTTTGCTTTGTGAGCCATTTTAGGGAACAATTCTTATCTTGCACACACAAAATACTTTACGTTGCCCGAAACACCATCGTTTCCTGGGGTTTCTGTGCATACACATCAAGCATTCTGGTGCGAATTGCATCATTTGAAAAGTCGCGTATTGGTGTTGCCAACTTGGTCTCTGTTTCCTTCTTTCTTCTGATCAGAATATTTAAATTCTGAAGAATTGTCTGAACTGTCACTTGGTGATGCATCATCAGAAACTCCTTCCAGGAAATTGATCCGTCTGTGTGCAAAGTTCGAAATCCCCCATATTTACCAACATCTTGGGTCCGTTTTTGAAATCCTTTTCATGACAGTGTATTACAATATGTCCATAACTCCAGATTCCTGAAAATATATCAAATCTCTTTAATCCAGAAAATATTTTCCCTTCAAACATACTTTCTTGTTGGAGAAACATATTTTATATAACTCATGTTATTGGCAATGCATCTTCTTTTTTTCTTGTATTAAACCTTAATTGATTATTTTTCAATTGATTATTTGCTGACTTTGCCGTCATTATTTTGTCTTTTCCGCAGAAATAATGAGAATAAATAATTTAACAGCACAGGAACAAAATTAATATCTTTGGTGCCAAGTAATCTTGGTTCATGAATAATTTACAATATGAGCACAGGCTGTTCACGTAAGAAAACTATGATTATATTATATCTACCACAAAACTGCAAATCCACCCCAATATGGTATCTCGGTAAAGAACGTTATGTCAGCACATTTCTGTGATCCAGGGATTTATTGAAAACAAGTGTAATATCTTGAAAGTCATGGAAATGAAATGTCTTCCCATCGCAACACATTGATTCGATTTCGTTGAGTTGGATGGCAGGTTTGGCTATGTAAATATTACACACTATAGTCTGACGATCACTTGGACGAGTCCGACATGACTCAAACCTTGTGACCTGGTGAGTTAACACTCCATAAGATTTCATGAGTGCAAAGCCTTTAATTTCAACTGGCTTCTCACCAAATGGTGGCTCGGGAAAGCGTTCTAATCCACAATTTGGTTGCATAAGCCGAGAACGTAACTGAGGTAATTTTGCTCATGCACGAATAAGCAATCAATCCCAGAAACCATGAGAATAATAAATAATAATGTTTAATTAAAATGTAGACAAGAAACCAGGAAAGGAAAGCACACAAAACTATGCTGCAGTTACACAATTAATTGTGAAGAAGAAGAGTGCGTCCCAATCGGAAAATAAATCACGCTCATCTTTATAATATAATAATAAATGTCAGTGTGTGTCAGTCAGTCAGTGTGTATCCTCCGTAACTCCAAAACCATGAAACCGAGCGGCCCAAAACTGTGCATGCATAAGAAGGGAACTCCAATGAAGTGCCTGAATGAAAACTGTGTGTTTGGATAAGTTTTAACACCAATTTTGAAGATACGGAGGACCCTAAGTCACGTGGTTGAGTTATTGGCATCCACGGTTGGTTAACGACCCGCCGCGTCACAGAATTATCCATGTGCGACGGCCTGCAATTATGGGGAGTCTTGTGGGGAACCCGAGTTAGCTTTCCAGGCGAGAAACCAGACATGGGTGGTGAGTCACGTATGCTGAGCACCCAGGTGGGAGGAATGTACCAGTGTCTGGCCGAAGCCCGGCCCAGGAAGGTGGACCACATGAGGGATCAGAGCCAGTTGGAATGCCCGACTCGGACGATGACGTTGGATTCGGCATGGCCCCTCCCCAAACCTCAGGCTCTATAAAGCACGGCAAAATCCTCCCTGTAA
>NC_140970.1:76754823-76757319 GCF_056783735.1 Eptatretus burgeri
GATTTACATTTACCCTATATACACATTGAACATATATTATTATTACTCTGGTCAACATATATATATTATTAGAGACAAAATTCTTTATTATTGAATATACATACCAACATATATATATTAATTATTAACTCTTAGGATAAATACACCCAGATATTATATTATTATTATATATTATTATTAACATATATACACATATTATAATTTATATATATACATATATATTATTACATATATTTATATAATATATATATTATTATTACATATTATATACATTAATACATATTTATTAACACACTATATTATATTATATATTACATATACATTATTACCCATACCAATATTACACATCATATATATATTATATTAATACATATTGAATATTAAGACTAGATATTATTATTATATCAACCACATATATATATATATATCCTATATATATATATTATAGCATAAATAGAGACATATATATATACATATATATATTATATATTAATCTCATATATATTATATTATATATTATATTATTATTACACATACACATATTATTATATATACACATATTATATATATTATATAACATTATTACATATATATATATATATATATACAATATTAAATTATACATATAACATAGACATATATATTACATAGACATTACACACATATATATTATATTATATATACATATATATACTATATATATATACACATTACATACATATATATATATATATATACATATACATACACATGTACATATATATATATATATATATATATATATATATATATATACATATACATACATATATATATATATACATATACATACATATATATATACATATACATATACATATATATATATATATATATATATATATATATATATATATATATATATATACATATTATTATTACATATATTATATATATATATATATATATATATATATACATATATATATATATATATATATATATATATATATATATATATTACATATATATATATATATATATATATATATATATATATATATATACATATACATACATATATATATATATACATATATTATTATATATATATATATATATATATATATATATATATATATACATATACATACATATATATATATTATACATATATTATTACATATATATATATATATACATATACATACATATATATATATATATTATTATACATACATATTACATTATATATATTATATACACTATATTATATATATATATATTATTATACACATATATATATATTATTATTATTATATATATATACACATTTATTACATATCATATTACACACATACATACACATTACAATATTACACATAAACATTATTATTACATTATTACATATTATTACATATACACATTATTACACATTATTATTATTATTATTACATTATTATTACATTACATATACACACATATTATTATTATTACATACATATATATACACACATTATATTATTATATACATTATACACATATACACATACACACATATTACATATTATTATTACATATTATTACATACACATTATTATACACATATACACACATACATATATACATATATATATATATTAATATACATATTATTATTACATACATATATTATTATTATTATTATACATATACATATTATTACATATATATATTATATATTATTATTATTATTATTATTATTATTATTACACATATTATTATATATTACACATATTATATATATTACATATTATACATATTATTATTATTATTATATATTATTACATTACATATACATATTATATTATATATATATATTATTATATATATTATTATTATTACATATATATTACATATTATTATTATATTATTATTATTATATATACACATACATACATTACATATACATACATTATTATTATATATTATTATTATTATATTATATATTATTATATATATATATATATATATACACATATACATACACATATTATTATTATTACATACATACATACATTACATTATTATTACACATTATACATTATACATACACACATTACATATACATATATATATATACACACACATATATTATATACATATTATATACATATATACATACATATTACATACATACATATTATTATACATACACACACATATTATTATTATTATATTATTACATACATATACATACACACATATATTACACATATTATTATATATACATACATACATATTATTATTACATATATTATTACATATACATATTAACACATTATTTACATACATTATTACATACATATATATTATTATATTATATATATATATTATTATTATTATTATTATACATATTATTATTATTACATATACATTAATTACATATATATACACATATATACATTACTTATTATTACATACATATACATATACATATTATTATTATATTATATATATATATATATACATATACAC
>NC_140970.1:76757819-76792819 GCF_056783735.1 Eptatretus burgeri
GATACGTGCAGCGCGCTATGCATAAGTTAGACTATCGTTGGGCATAGGTTGTGAACGCTGACAACAGGCTAAGCATTCGTTGGTATAAGTTATCCATAAGACAAGGAAACGTTCTGTGTCTGTTACTAATATGTTATGCATACGACCAACTCGTTATGAATACGTCCGAATCTTTAAAAAAAAAAACATCAAAAGTTCAGCGTAAGCCAGCGTTTTACATACATTTTGATACGTTGCCATTGCTGGCTAAAACGTCAAGGTGTGACTGGGCCTAAAGTCGACTTGGTCGTAAGTCGGCCAACGTATATTTTACATACAAAAAAAATAAAAAGTAGAGTTTGGGGCACTTTATGTGGTCGTAAAGTCGAACAGTCGTAAGTCGCATAGGTCGTAAGTCGACGACTACCTGTATATATGTGTGTGTGTATGTATATATATATATATATATATATATATATATATATATATATATATATATTGTTGCGGTTCTAAACCACATGCCTTCAAAGCAACAGCAACCATCATACAGCGGTCCCTAGACAGTTATTCCATTAATATATGTTTCGATAGTCCCTTCCCTTTTCTACAGCGGGTCAAACAGGACGTGTGTTGCGGGGATCTCATAGCTAGCTCTGTTTACACCACTCTAACTTCATTTCTATTCTTCTTTTCTGCTTATTACTGAAATAAATCAAAGCAGACACTGCACCTCGACAACTGCCTGTAAAAACCACAGCCACATCCTCAACGTATGCGTCCTCGTGGAAGCCAACACGTGCAGCACATGCTGCGGCCGGGGGAGGGGAATAGAACGCCGCAACAACACCACACGGACATCGACAGCGCAGCTGAGATACCCTTGAAGGAACCTTTGCCACAATCTCGAGATGATCATCTGACGTTTCCAATGATCTGTGATGAGATTGCTGGTTGCATTGAAAAGGCATACGAATGAATGTCTCTTAAAGAGGCTGCACGGATGTTGTTTTTCACAACACAGAAGCAAATGACCCAATATCGGCGAGAGCATTCCTGGCAGCTTGGTCCTGATAACTACATCGTCAGAGGCCAATAAAAGAAAAACAACAACCATGCCACGTACAGGACACACCTGTGCAAGATACGGGTGGCGTGTTCTTTCCAACCAATTTCTGGATTTAATTATATCGGCATCCTCTTTTCCCTCCATTTCTCCATCTGATACGTATATGTATATTCTTTTTCATTCCAAACCTCCATCTCATTATTATATCCGATCGTTCCCCTCAATTCCTGACACAGATTTCTGGTTGGCCCTGCGCACACGATAGCAGAATTGGGCGAACCCGAGCGCTGGCCATGTGCTTAATGGCGGATCCATGCATACTGTACGAAACATACTCGATAGCAAGCGGACCTGTGCTTAGCTCGTGACACCTTATTATCGTACTGAGCAGGGCACTGATTGCACACATCTTGTTCTAGTCTGTGCATGGGTTTACGCGAACACCTTACTGTCGGTCCTCGCTGGCAGCCGTGGGTGTTCCCCATGGACGGCTGACGTCTCCTCGCCTCTCCGCCCGGCGAAGCCGCGATCAAGCAGAGGTGTGCTGTGCAGTTCAGATCGCAAGGGCCGCATGGTACATCGCGGAGCAGGCATTGATCAGTGCTAATCGGGGGTGCCCGGGTGGGCAAGCGGGGCTGACGCCACCCTCGTCTGGTCACCGGGCACTGTCCGGGAGATCGGTGCAAGGCAATTCATGTCATGCAGTTCAGTGCAGGGCGATTCATATCATGGGGCTCGGAGTGAGACGATTCCACAACTTGGAGTTATCTTGCCAGAAGTGGAGTGGAGCCGCTTCCAGCCATCACGGCCGGGCCACGCAGTGGTGTGGGCCAAATCAGAGCGTCCGATTCGGGTGATGACACCGCTTTGGGGTGGCCCCCACCCCCACCACGGGGTCTATAAAGGACGATGCGCGAGGCCGTCCAGAGTTCCAGTTCCGATTCTGGTGTCTTGTCCATCATTGTTGCCGGCTCGTCCCGTTCTCTGCCCGGCCTGGGATTGATCACTCCGCCTTCTGTTCCCGCCCTTCTGTTATCATCGCCTGCGACTCTGCCTCCACTTCTCCGCCCTTCTCCTTCCACACGTCACTGACTCCACCCACCCATCTGGACCCGTCTACCACTCCTCCCACTCGCTCTCGACTCCGCCTTCTCCACCCAAGTCCCACTCTTCACGCCCGATGGTCACATCTCATTTTCTGGACCGAAGCAAGCTGCATGAAGTGCCACGAAGGAAGAAACGACATGCCAGCTGTCAAGGAGGTATCGCCCAGCAGAGTATTCCCCTCAAAACGTATTGGTGGCGTGATCGGGCAATCATGCAAGGTATTCAGAGACCGTTAGCCTCATCTCCTCTCCTCCTTTTTCCCTTCATTAACTCCTCATCGGTGTGTGTGTGTGTGTGTGTGTGTGTGTGTGTGTGTGTGTGTGTGTGTGTGTGTGTGTGTGTGTGTGTGTGTGTGTGTGTGTGTGTGTGTGTGTGTGTGTGTGTGTGTGTTGTCCTGGCACCTGTCCTCATAAGTTAAGATTGCAGAAGATTATTATTTCGAGTTAAGTTTGCTCTATGTCTGCTTTCGTAAGTTGCTTGTGTAATTGTCACACCTCGTGATTCTTTCTATCCCTGCATTGCACAACAATAAAACTACTATTCACTGTGCCACATAACTTTCCTCACCTGCTTCTAAATAAATTATTATAAGAAATGTTCCCAGCTCGTTTTTGTCTGTTCTTTCATTGATCCAGCATGGTCCGAATCCGAGCTTAGCCGGGACTTTATTCCCAATGATCCGTTCCTTTTAGCCGGTACATCCTTGGCAGTGTCGCTCGGCTGCATCCGGTCCGGTAAAGTAATCCAGTTTAATCAAGTCGTAACGAGGGCGTGTTCCCCGGTAATTAAATCATGTGATTAATTAGGTAATCTGGTTAACCCAAAGACGGGAGGACCCAAAGGTCCCAAACGCGGTTGAGTTATTGGTGTTCACTGTCGGTCAGCGACCCGCCGCATCACGGAATTATCCGTGTGCGACGGTCTGTAATTCTGGGGAGTCTGGTGGGGAACTCGATATAGCTCCCCCCCCCCCGCACTGGTGGTCTTCTCACCCGACCCCTGGCCCGCAACAATATGTATATATGTATACTGTATATATTGGCTAATGCATTATATACCTTTTTTGCAAAATTTTATACACTTATTTTCTTGCTAATTACCCATGTATTTTTAAAAATAATAATAAAAAATGCTGTTGGCATGTCTTTTACTCGAAAAATGTTGTTCGTAGGACCGTTTGAACACCCCTCTTCATATGGATGGCAGGCTTGGATATTAAGCTTGCATGATGGACCAAAGGACTTCTTACTTCTCTTTGATACCTCCTTAATTTACTTCAGAACTAGTAATTTGTCTTGATAATCTGAGGAAAATAGAAAGTCACAGAATATGAAAATAATATCTCGAATTTCTCTTGTGTTGCAATGTCATAACATTGTAGTATTTGTAGTATTTTCACTTTTCTATGATTTATGTGTCAGTTAATTGGGATACGTGCATCATCTTATTTAATTTTCTGCATTTTAAAAACTGAGACTGCTTTGATTGTAAATTTACTGGTGCTTAGTTTGATGGATCCTCATCTGTGTGTAATCATCCATATCTCAGAGTTATGGGTTGATATGAGCAGTGCAGTGTGTGTTATGGAAATAAGTTATCTTGTAGTAATGTGTTGGATGTCAACATGCACTGTGACACCATGTTGCTTTTGCAAGGTTGGTTATGCATTTGGTGGTTTAAAAACTTTTGGTTATGCTCTGTGTTGATAAATTGCTTCATTGTGTTTTGCCTGTTGCGGCAGTCCCAAGTCTGGGTTCGATCAGACAATGAACTGCCATCCTGGTCGTGCTTGGGTAAGGCATTGCATTGTTGAGCACAACATTTTTTTTGCAGTTGTCGAGTCTGAAATCCTGTGTTTATTCGTCCACTACCAGTTTCACCGGAGAGAACTATAGGTTTGCTCTCCGTTTGTCCCGTCCGTCCATCCATCCGTCCCACCTGTGGTTTTTCAGACTTTTTTTCCCCATACCCTTCAATATATTCAACTGAAACTTGGTACATGGCTTTATTATGATAAGTTACAGAAGTTCTAGTTTCAGGGCGTTTCATCAATTTTTACAGTTATGCCCTTTTTAAACTTTTTCTTTTTTTTTTTAACAGATTTGGTAGCATGATGGTTTGACCGTCCACTCTGAGTCTGGGAGGTCAGTAGTTCAAACACAGTCATAGCATCTGAAGATATACACCTCTCGTTTTGGTTCATAATATGTACAACCATCATTACACAAGCCTTTTGTTACCCTCGTTCCTCTGAAGGATTCTCTTGTCACAAGGCACAATGAGGTGAAAGGAGAGAGGAACAAAGGAACAAGGATAGAACAGAGGGTATGAGTGTTTGGGGAGAGAAGTGTGTGTGCATGTCTGTACATGTGTCTGTGTGTGCCATTTCCTGATAGGTTGGACTGGTTAAATTAATTTTGTAATCAATCATTTATGGCGTAATGCCATATTCCAATTGGCTGCTGGTCCTCGGACGCACTGAGAGTGCCTTAAGGGCCTCCCAAAGAAGGCGAGAGGAATGAGGATCATGGCTAGTTATGGCTGGAATTTAGAATGTGCCTTCGGTGCCGGCGACAATCACCTACTTTTTGTGTTAAACACCATAGGATCCTTCACGTCAATCAGCAGCCATTGCTGACAGATGGGTCCTCAGCCGAATGAGTCATCCAACAGACAGCAAATTCATTGACAAGACACAAGGGTGGTTGCTTTATAGTCTGATCGGGAATCGAACCCAGGAGAGCTCAATGCTGTAAAATAACTACATCTGAGCTATTCTGCAAGGTACGGGAGAGATTTGAGTCTGGATCGGTGAAGTCACAGCGAACCTATCTGATAGCTTGTATATACCTTCTGTGGGGAAGCTTTCAACCCTGCCAAAGAAATGTTAATGTTGAGTAATTCTGTCAAAAAACGACTTTTTAATGTCAGGCAAAATACATTTGTTCATTTCACAGTAAATTGCATTTTAATAATGAAAGCCACGTGGTTGATTCCACCACATTTGGTACCATAGTAACATGCTGACCTTTCATGACTGTTTTTACCTGTATAGATATATACAGGTATCTTCATTGATAGCAAGAAGCCATCAAAATACAAAAAAGCACTGCACCTGTCCTAGGGATTCTGTCTATGTATGTAAGGGCTATAGTTGTGACACTTTTACTACCCAACTACCAATCAACAGCCTGTCGCCTCCCAACACGAACTAAAATCCTGCTTGCCGCATGATTTGCTTGACAGAATATTCTGAGTAGGTCATTTGTTCGGTATGCTATTTGCTGCTCATTTGGCTGAAGAACGAGAAGCGGCAGAGGGAGCACTGATAAATGAGCACATTGAATTGCTGGGAAGCGAATCGGCGATCAATCAAATGGCCACAAATTCGATGCACAATCAGGGATGGAGCAATCAAGCAAGCAACAGCTCCACCAAATGCCACGGATATACCGACCCAACGGCAGTACACTATTGCATGTACAAGGAATAGTCCTTGGCACAGTAAACTGTATGATTGAGCACTGAATGACTGACAGTTTATGTGTAGAGAATGAGTAAACTCCATGTGACCACTGACTCGATATTTGTGTGAGCCTCATGGTTACTGAACAACCTTTTTGGTTACTGCACACCATTTGTTAGGCTTCGCTCAGTCATTTTCTTGTGACGAGGGTTGCAAAACCATTAATGTTCATGAAGAGTCTGCAATTTGGAAGTCTTGTACCTTGTGGTTTTATGGTACCTGCAACAAAATACAGGACATTCAACTATCCTGCAGACTTTTATCCCAACACCATAATCATGTTGGTGATAGTTTTGTTCAACTATCCTCTGCACAAAGCATTTTCTCAGATAGCCAAGGAGTAGCACAGTCTCCTTTGAGTTGCCTACTCTATGTTTGATTCCGGACCGGAATATAAACGATGATGCTGTCAAGGACATTTCATCAGTATGTCACACATTTGCAGAGGGCGTTAATCCAGCTGTCCTATCTGCTCGCATTACTTTGTGGACATTAAAGATCCCATGGTGCCCTTTAAGATGTGTAGACTCTTGTGTGCCGATACTCTGTTACAATTCCAGGTTGCTGCGATGATCATGGAAATCATCGGAAGAGCTGTGCCCCAGTGATGATTCAACCAGCAGACTGCAAATAGTTCCAATTATTAATACTTCCTGTCACTTATTCAAGATGCTGACAAGTTTAAACGTACACCTGTTGATAAGTTGCTGAGTTGCAAATGACATCCTCTCTGCCTCACTGAAAGTTGATGTCCCTGAAAAGCAGCAACTGATTTATTATTTATTTTTGGACTTTTCATGCACAGGTATTGCACATGTATTGGTTCCGACGAAATCAAGCAGCCTAACAATTCTAAACGGCAATGTGAAGAATCTTCCACGTCCACACGACTGACTGCAGACTAAAAGTTTCAGAATTGAGGTGATCTACGATGCAGCTCCCCCTGCTGGCAGCATGTGATAATTTTTGTGAAATTGACCCAAGCAGAAATCGAACCGAGAGAAAATGCAAGTTACTTGTCAGTAAGATGCGAAATGGCGACCAAAGGAGATTTCTCATGGGTTTTTAAGAAGTGTTCATTAGAAATACATTTTGGACAGCAGGAGGGTTGTCAACACAGGCGGATTATCAGCGCGGAAGCAGCTGGGGTCCCTGTTCTCGCCTCCAAGCAGGAAAGCAGGCACGTGCTTCCTAATTCCCTTGCACTACTCACTGAGGACCAAAGTAATTACTTAAAATACATTCCTCACCTGAGGCTGAATCTCGTGGGACTTTCGTGGATAACGCTGTGAGTTTTGGCACCACCTAGCATTCTCATTGTGGAAGGCAGATCTGTGTGTTACCCCTCACTGATTATGAAAATACACAAAAATCACTTCATTTGCCATCGTGTTATTCATATTTTGGCCCAGATTCACGTGTTTAATTACTTTTCAAAATAATATGTTTCAACAAAATGCTGTACAATTGCATATTTTTCTTCAAAACACAAAGGGAAGTGGAAAATATTAAAAAGCTCATTCCTGTATATTCTGTTTGTAATGCACTGCATGATACCAGTTACAACATTAAATTTCTATTTAAGATATGCTCACTCACATCTGAGCTGCTTCAGCCTGGGTTTGAATCCTGACCCAGCTATGTAAATTTAATTTTGTTGTTTCGCTTGTATGGCGATTGATCAATATGTGCGCCGTCCCTTCGATGGATGGTTTAACTTGGCTCCTGTAACTTCACATCTTGCTGTGATCTATTCTACTGTTTCTATCGCCTCGTATCGCATCCATCTGGTGTCTTCTAAGGTGTAACACAGTGCAAGTATTTTAATCTTCTGTTCTTTCTCGTTTGACTTTTCAATGGGTGTGCCCGTTCTTTGGAGAACAAAGAACTACATTATATTGTTAGCATTTCATATAAGTTTTCGCTAAGGAGAAAGGGGAAACACCAATATCAGGGTGGAGGGAGAAGGTCGATGGAGACCGACAAACAAGGGATGCAGTAATGATGAGGGTTAGGGGAGAATGCAAAGGGTGGACAAGATGGATAAATAAGCAAAGTTTTGGGAGGGATGGGGGTGGTTTAATGGGTGGAGAAATTAATGGGGGGTGGCCTGAGATGGTGATGAACGGCTGTCTTGAAGACCAGGAGAGAAAAATGAGATTGAAGAGAGTGTGAAAGGTGGTTCCACAGGCTGGAAAAGAGAAGAATAAATTAGTGGAGGTGAGTAATAGTTCTGGATTTAGGTAGTTTCGCTACCTGGAGGGTGCTGTTGGTGGACCATGTGTCCTGCAGATACTTGGAGGGGAAAGATCACTGAGAGGGCAGATGGTGCAAGACCAGAAATGAGGTGGTGACCTGTCAGCGATGGCAGAGTGCCGAGAGACTCAGCTTTATCATGAGAGATTCCAATGATTTTAAAAGCTTTGGTTTCCATGCCATCAAGCTGAGTAAGATGTGAAGCAGGGGAAAGGGGAGAACAGTACTCCATCAAGCTCTGGATGAAAGCCTTTTAGGTGGATAAGAACTCAGGTGTGCCAAGGAAGGACATTGCATGACAGAGGATGCCCAGTAAGTGTCTGACTTTGGAGGCCAGCTTTGGAGGTTTATGCTTTGTATCATATTCGGCTGGCTTGTTCCTCTCACCTCATCAACTCATCCCCCTAGTTTTGTCATAACTCATCCACAACTTTTTAAAATATCATTCTTTTTGGCCCCATCTCTCAATGGTGAAGAATCACTTAAAAAAAATTATAAATTTCTCGTGACCAGATCCGAATCTTCAACAAAATCGAATCAATTCGTCCTTGCCATATACCCAACCTCTCCACCACGTTTCATCTGAGTCTGTCCACAACGTTTTGAGGTATCGTATTATATATCGTTTTTGGCCCGATCACTCAATGGTGAAGAATCACTTTTAAAATTCCCAGATCTAGATCATCACCAAAATAGAAACAATACGTCCATGCCACATCGATCAGTCGGACAAGTGGTTGCAGAGAGAGAAAAAATTAAAGTGAAAATATATGGACATGCACACACAAATGCAGACAGAGACAGACAGGGGTGTTACGAAAGTCTCACAACCACTTTGGGGTGAGATAAATAACAACCAGAGCTACGACAACAAGAAAAAGAGCAATCACAGAATGCAGACCCTTACCAGGACTTGTTTTGTGTGGTGTTTGTGTAGTTTTCTGTGGTGTTTGTGTACTGGTGTGTTCCGTAATTAATGACAGAAATAACTAGAACTGCCACTTTATAACTGCTAGCAGTTATGACCAGGTACCAAGACGTCCCGCTTTGATGCAACCCCACTTTGATCAGACAATTGACCCTGATCCATGACATTTATTATTATTCTATTTTATTCAGAATGGGGTTAAAATAAAGTAAATTCAAATCAAATGAAAGACCAAATACTGGAGTTAGAGTATTGCACTACAATGGAGTCATCAGAAGGTACCTGAACAAGTAAAAAGCAAAGATGAAGTCATCAGGAGGAACCTGGATAGGATTCTGGTTTCAGCTGCTACTCCTCTACCCGCATACCCATCCAGGCGCAGGCAAGTGAGCCTAACAGAAAAAAATACCCCAGATTAAGAAATATATATTCTACCTGCAGACCATACTTCCAATCAGATTGAAATTTAAACCATATGTTGCCTATCAATACAAGATCATAATTATGACGTTTCATGTCCATTGATGAAGCGCTTCAAGAGAATTTTTTAAAAAGAATTTTCTTAAGTCCAATATGGCTGCCAGACCATGTGACCTAATCAATTATTTGTGAACACCCTGGCATCCCCAAGGCTTGGAGAACATGTCGGTGAAGTTTCCCCTCAATCTCTCCATCCTTTCTGGGGAAGAAGATTGTTAAGGGTTTTAGGGTAAATCCAATATAGCTGTCAAACCATGTGATGTATGACCTCATAGCAGGGAACTTTTTGTTCCTCATGGATAGGCGATCATAGCTGTAAAGTTTCACCTCGATCTGTTCAGCCATTTCAGAGATTTTTGAAGGTTAAAGAAAAAGATGCCGGCAAAACAACGTGATTGATGACGTCATCAACTTTTTTGTCAACCAATTAATCCCAAGATAACCTTCGAATATCAACATACTGATTGGGTGTAGCATTCTATGTATGTAATTATGACATCATGACGAAGGCACCGATGACATTAAAAAAAAATCAAACACTCCTCATGAGTGCATGTCATTTGCCAAGTTTCCATTTTTTCCTTGGTGTGGTTTCGGAGATACAGACATCCAAAGTTTTTCCTTTTTTCCAACATGGTTGCCATATAACGTGACATATTACGTCATAATTATCATTAAAACATTCTCCATGAGTAGTCGCTCTGATGGTGAAAATTTTAGGTCAATCCAACAAGAGGTTGCAGAGAAAAACCGTACTCACCTTCTGTGTGGACAAACAGACAGACAGACAAGTGGACCCAAATGCAGTTCCCTTTCCTCTGGTGAGGGTAATTATGTGTCATATAAGATCCTTTTCATGTGCTTTAATTCAATCTACATCCTCATTGAAATGCACAGATAGACATGTAATATATTTGTGAATTACAACATGCTGTCTTTTGATTAAACCCATCAGCGAAATGACAGGAAGCATGGCCTCGTGATCATAAAACTAACAGTAAAATAGGCATAAACATTCAAAACGTTGTGGGACACCCTCTCTCAAGAGAAAAAAAAGATAAAGGATGCAGTTGCTTGCAACTAATTACGATTGGATATACACATCAAAGAAGGGTGAGGAGGGCCCGAGGACACCAATGACAACGTGGTGACAAAAAAATGGAGGCAACACCAATCACGTGCTCTTGAAGTGCCACCCTTCGAAATGCAACGACGTCATCCAACATGGCGAACACTTTAGACTGGCTCAAATGGAATAAAAGGAGGAGTTGGAAGTTAAAATGTGTGCCGTAAGCAGGATTGTAAAATATTGTTCATTATAACGACGAAGTCTGGTGACCATGCGTGAAGTGATGGGGAGGTGGGTGGAGGGGACAGGATTTTTTTTTATGTGGAGCCCAGGCTTCTATAAGAGCTAGAACACAACACATAAAGAACCCTTTCTCTCAAGCAGTGCTCTTACTGCAGAGGTTACCAGGTTTTCTGTTATTTCTAACTATTTCCTCTTGAAATTATGACTGGTTTCTGTGAAGTCAGTGATAGCATGATAGGGGAGCAGAAAGTGTTACATATTCTGTTGTTTCGACATGAGAATGCCCATTTGCTTTTATGAGCGGGAGGAGGGTGAGAGTAAAGATGGGACATCTTTGGCAGGAGGAGGTTGAGGCTTTTTTGTGAAGTTGTCAGAATTGCATGTGGAAGTTTACTCACAGTGTGTGTGTGTGTGTGTGTGTGTGTGTGTGTGTGTGTGTGTGTGTGTGTGTGTGTGTGTGTGTGTGTGTGTGTGTGTGTGTGTGTGTGTGTGTGTGTGTCCATAGTGGAGTGATGCAATTGCCCGATGGGTAATGTGCTAACATACTGTATATAGATGAGGTTGGTATCTATAAAGGGCAACTCAAAAGGGTCCGATTACATATATATATATATATATATATATATATATATATATATATATATATATATATATATATATATATATATATACTAACAGCTATACCAGCCAAGCCAATTAGTGGCACCGGCCAACGATTTTCAAAATCGAGCTGACTCGGTGGGACTCAAACCCACTGCTTCAATGCAGCACCAAGCACCAGGGACGAGGGATAGAGCGAGGGACACCAGACAGCACGAAGGCGGACGAGGCAAGAGACGATGAGGCGACAGGCGATCAAGGCCAAAAAAGCTTCCAGGCAGATCAGACGACACCAGGCGAGGCAGACCCAGCCAGAATCATCGCCCCGACCATTGTTCGTTCCTCTCGTGAGGTGGGAGGGATTTCTTCCCTGGTCACATGCCTCCTGATTGGACGGTTGCATCGCGCGATTCACTGGCCGTCCCTCATTGGACAGGCCCAAGGTAGGCGGGGCAACTCCCACCCTTCTGGGTGGAGTCCCGATCTGAGGCGATTGTAGCTCCGCCTACCTCCTCACCTAAGGCCACGTGCGTAATGGCGATGGTGGAGCGAGGCGATGGTGCCACTGTTGTTGTAAAAAAACCCTGACTAAAAAATAAAACCGCAGCGCACACATGAAATTCCCATTAGACATAAGGGACGGGACCCAAACTATAAACACATACTTATCGAAATAACTGAACTGTGGGGGCTGCTGACTGTCTGTGTGCAAAAGGCTTCCAAATCCATAACAATATATCCATATGACTACATGGATTCATTTGAGAAGTATAAAGAAACACAACTTCCTTCAAGGGAAAATTTCTATGGCAAGTTGAATAAAACTTATTTCCAAGAGAGATTATACACAAGCTAAAAAGGTTTGGGAGAAGTTTATAATAAAGAATCTTGGACATTATCATGATTTGTATCTGAAAACTGATGTATTGTTATTGACTGATGTGTTTGAAACTTTTAGAACAGTCTGTCATAATAAAAATTCTTATGGATTAGACCCCGCTCACTATTACACAGCCCCGGGTTTGGCTTGGAGTGATATGTTAAAAATGACAAAACAGAATTTTGAATTAATCAGTGATGTAGATATGCTTTTAATGAGAGAGAAGGCTAAAAGAAGAGGAATATCTCAAGTATGTTCCAAGAGATATGCTAAAGCAAATAACAAATATCTTCTTGATTATAAGAATGAGGACAACTCTTACCTGATGTATTATGATGCTAACAATTTGTATGGGTGGGATAGATCTCAATCTTTACCTTCTGGAAAACTTAAATGCGTTAAAGAAAAACATTATGAAAAAGTTTTACAAGACATTGTTGGCTCCTCTCAAAAAGAATTGGATGAAGCTGAAGTTGGATATTATTTGAGGTTGATGTAAAATATCCAGAAGAACTTCATCACAAACATAAAGACCTATCTTATGCCTCCGATAAAGAAAGTCCAAGAAAAGAATGGTTAAGTGATTAACAACAGTCATTTAATATAAAAGGTAAATCTACAGAAAAACTACTTACTACATTAAATGATAAAGAAAGTTATGTTTTGCATCAAAAGAACTTGAGACAATATTTATCTGCTTGGTTGAGAGAGAGGAAAATTCATAGGATTTTGAAATTTAAAGTCATTGGTTGAAGAAGTATATTGATTTTCATACAAAAAGGAGAACAGAAGCAAAAACAGATTTTTAGAAGGACTTTTATAAACGAATGAATAATGCTGTATTTGGAAAGACTATGGGAAATGTTTGGAATCGACAACACATAAGACTTGCTATATCTTGGAAACAGGCCTCAAAGTAAATTAACAAACCAAGTTTTGAGCAGGCGGAGGTATTTTCAAAGAACTTTTGTGCTATTCATTTGAAAAAAGAAAGTATTGAAATGGATAAATTGATTTATGTAGGAACAACAATTCTTGACTGGTCAAAGTCATTGATGTATGACTATTACTATAATAATTTTAAATCAAAGTATAAGGATAATGTGTCATTGTTATATATGAATACAGATAGTTTTATATTAGAAATTAAGACAAGTGATGTATTTGAGGATATGATTGATAATATTGACATGTATGACACAAGTAATTATAAGTCAGGTGATGTGTTGTTTTCATCAAATAATAAAAAGGTTATTGGTAAGTTTAAAGATGAATTGTGTGTGAATGTCATGAGTGAATTTATAGGATTGTGATCAAAGTCTGATGCTTTCAAATATATTGATAATAATAACATTGAAAGGTGTGATAAGAAGCTAAAGGGAATAAAGAAAAATAAAACCAAGGAAACAATAAACTTTAAACATTATTACAACTGTTTAACCTTAAAGAAGGAAGAGTACAGAAAAATGAATACAATAAGAAGTTATAAACATCAATTATATACAGAAGATATAAATAAGAAAGCATTTCGAGCTTTTGATGATAAAAGATATATTTTAGAGAACGGAATGAATCGTCTCCCTTATGGTTATAAGTATAAGTGTTAAGATATTGGGTTTTCGAATTTTAACAGGTTACCGCCATCTTTTTACTGATTTATAAATCATAGAACCTCGATGAATATACTCGATGGAAATAAATGTTATAAGAAAATTAAGTTATTCCCTAAAGTAGAACATGGGCAAATATTCGTTGGTTCGCTCTTTGAGTGGAATGAAAATATCAAAGGGAAGAAGTGCTTTAATCAGTAAGTCTCAATCTTTCATAGTCTCAATTTTACACTTGCTTGTATGGGAGGGAAGGGGATAGGTGGGGAGAAAATCAGTCTCCTATTTTGAGCTTTTTGGGCTTGAGTCAGAAAGTTTTTCCCTTTTCCCCCATTCATTTGAATGGGTGCCCCAGAAGCCCCATTTATCATCTACTCATGGGCACAATAAAAACTTCCCCTCGGGTTGGGTAGATTACGCCCGGACAAAAAGTAGATTGATGTACGCGTATTAGGCTGGGACATAATATTTAAATCAAGTACGTATTGATCCGTGCTTCCAGGTTTTTATTGAAGGGGCAGGGGTGCGCCCATAATGTGTATAATGAGGGAGGAGTCACAAATAGAACCCTTACTATATTTCACAGACAGGTGTTTGTTACTTACGAAATCTAAAGATTTCCTAAGTATATTAATGACTTCCGTCCTCTGTTTGTGTGTTTGTTTGTGTGTGTGTTTGTGTGTTTGTTTGTAGGCACGATAACTCGAGAACGGAAGAAGCTACCAATGTCAGATTACACCACCTGATTCACGAGGGTGATGGCTAGTGCTGATTAGATTTTGGTCAAAATCGGTCAAATGTCAAGGTCACAGTGAGGTCAAACATATTTCCGTAAATTCATGTGGAGAAATGGAGTATTTTTGCTTTGGTCGACGTTACGAGTTCGTTTTAACTTCGATTTTAATTATGTCTTCGGTTTTTTGCGATCGCTCACGACGCTTAACACCCAGTTGTCAAAATTCTCGTAAAAATCGGATGTTTTGGAGACGTTTTAAGATTGTATAAAAAAATATTTCACTTGCTGCGTCACGGCTCATCACATGGTGCAGCACGCTCGAGCAGACGCGTCATTGAGTCACGTAAAGGTTTTGCGTGTGCGCGCTGATGGTGTTTTCGATAAAGATGGTGTTTAAAAGTCATTTTTTTTATCCCAATAAAGGTTTACGTCGCATGCCTGACTCACTAAGCCGTCAGATTATGTAAAGATTGTTGGTGGATGGCCGAATATTACGGTTTTGTGACTTTGATAAAATAATATTAAATAATTGCGTGGATAAATGGAGATTTTTTGCTTCGGCCGACGTTACGAGTTTGATTGAACTCGGATCGCTATTCTGTTTTCACTTTTGGTAATGGCTAAGTATGCTTAACACTCGGTTGTCGAAATTCTGGTAAAAATCGGATGTTTTATGAGATTTATGTCGGGTGTCGTATCTGAGGCTTAACTGAAGATTATGCTAATGAGGGGGATTGTAACACACGGCATTACGCACTCGTTTTAAAGTCGATTTCAATCCTGTCTTCAATTTTGGTAATGGTTACGTATGCTTAACACTCGGTTGTCGAAATTCTGGTAAAAATTGGATGTTTTATGAGAGGTTTGGTTCAGAGTCATTGTAGAAACTTCTGGTTTGCTTCGCTACCTTCTCTGTAGAGAAGCTTTCATTAGACAAGGTCAGAGGTCAAGTTGACGATTTCGCAAGTACTAGTCTATGACTGCTTATTTGTTTGTTTGTCTGTTTGTTTGTCGTGCTACTCCTCCTACAGTTCTGTGCTGATTACATCCAGACTTGGGTCAGTATGACCCCAATTAGTGGATTGAGGTGTTTTTATCTTTGCTGGTGGGTTTTGGAGGGGGATGCAAATTCTTTATGTAAACGTGTATCATGCAGTGTCACTCCAGGTGGGAGAGGGTATTACAAGAAACAAGTCCCCACCCTTTACAACACATTAATGCAGTATTCTTGTCCCCACGTTTTCCAGTGTTGTGAGGTGCTTTGAATTATTAGCAGTAGGTATGTTTTTGCTTCATGCACGTAACCCAGGTATTTTTTATTATTAGTATTATTTTTTTGTCTTTACATAGCTGTCAGTTGATGACACACGGCCCAGATAAAGGTATTTGTCAGAAGAACGCATGGCATGCTTGGAACAAGATTGACCATAGGATGGGTTCTCTGTTATTTTATATAAAGGGGAGAGGGAGAGGTAGAACCAGAATTTTTTTTTAAAGTGGGGAGGGTAGGGAGCTGTACACATGGCATTGTGTGGGATTTTTTACTGAGACCATAATTTTCTCCCAGATGAAGCAATGCTTTTGGTAATGAGTCAAGATTGAAACTTTCTGATATTCTCAGAAATGTTTTGCACAAATCTAATGTTTCAGGAAACAAAATAAAAGCACCGTTTTTAATATGTTTTTTTGATATACCATACCAATTACAGATCCTTGGTACCACCAAAGCAATTTATTGGCAATAACTATACCAGGTGGTTTGCCATTGCCTTCCTTGCATTAACCTGTGCTCTCTGCTTTTAAATGCTCAGCGTCAAGCAAGCAAGGAGCACATACCATTTTAAAAGTCTTTAGTATGACTCGGCCAGGATTTGAACTACAGACCTTGCAGATGCTATAACCATTACACGCCATGTTTGGTAAAAAAGAAAAACACCAAATCTCAGTTTAATTCTGAGTTTATTTTGCTTTTATATTTTCCCAGATAAGTGACATCATCACCCCAAACACGATCTGGAAGAGAGTATTTTTTAACCTATTGAACCCTCGGGGCCATTTTACCGGCTGCTATTCAAACGTCCATACACCCGAGTGGCCGATTTACCAGCCGCTATTCAAACCTCCATTTACCCAAGCGGCCGAAAAACCAGCCGCTATTCAAACCTCCATATACCCGAGTGGCCGGTTTACCAGCCGCTATACAAACCTCCATATACCCGAGTGCCGGTTTACCAACCGTTATTCAAACCTCCATTTACCCAAGCAGCCGGTTTACCAACCGCTATTCAAACCTCCATATACCCTAGCGGCCGATTTACCAGCCGCTATTCAAACCTCCATATACCCTAGCGGCCGATTTACCAGCCGCTATTCCAACCTCCATTTACCCAAGCGGCCAGTTTACCAGCCGCTATTCAAACCTCCATATACCCAAGCAGCCGGTTTACCAGCCGCTATTCAAACCTCCATATACCCTAGCAGCCGATTTACCAGCCGCTATTCAAACCTCCATATACCCTAGCGGCCGATTTACCAGCCGCTATTCAAACCTCCATATACCCTAGCGGCCGATTTACCAGCCGCTATTCCAACCTCCATTTACCCAAGCGGCCAGTTTACCAGCCGCTATTCAAACCTCCATATACCCTAGCAGCCGATTTACCAGCCGCTATTCAAACCTCCATATACCCGAGCAGCTGGATTTTTCTTCAGAGAGCTCAGAGTGGGAGAGCTGAAAGCCGAAGGATCTCGCAGTTCAAAGGGTTAATTCATATAGAACTTTCAAACGATTGAATGGAATCCTGTATTATTAGGAAAAAGTACATCATTTAAATCCCTGTCAATTGAGATTCAATTCGCTCGAGATTCCAAACATTCTGTGATACTCCATATGGCATGTATCTTCTCAAAGTAGGGGATTCCTCACACCCCCATGAGCAGGGCATTGTTCCCAGCAGTTGGTTGTGGCCCACACCATGTGATGTATTCAGCACATCTCACTTTGACAACCTGCAGTGGTAGAAAAATATCACACTGAATGAGCCACTGTATGAGTATTAAATCTAATGACACACACATAGCACCGTCTGTCTTTTCGGTCACTTCACATCGCACCTCATTATTGCTAGGAAGCCTGGATCGATAATTAGATTAATCTTGAAACCACATTCACTGCATCCAAACAAGATGGAGTGAGGAAAATGCTGCAAGCCCTAATCCTTCTCTTTCCATACCATGGAGGAATGCAAAGCATTAGGTAATGTACCATAGATTAACTTTCATTGCTACAAGGCAAGCATTTAGGTTCTGGTATGAATGAACACAAAGTTTCATTACGTTTGTGTAATACCCGTGGGTCTCAATGGATGTAAAACGCTTTGCGGAGAGCCAGGGCATGAATTCTGGAGTTCCAATGAGCCGATGAGCGTACACCCAGAGTTGATGGTTGGAAGGCAATTGATGGACGTTTCAAATTTAAAATGTGACACGATTCCGTTTGTTGGTACAATATGTGGTGTTACCTGAACTGGTGCTTTAACCAACTGGGACAAAAGGCATTTGAGACCATAAATGTGGTGAATTTTTATTCCATGGGTAAGTTTTAATGGTTCTGCCAATGGACATCGTCGGTATCAAATTTGGCAAGTAATAAATAAAAAGCATTTTCTTCCAGGAGGCTCTTCCTGCATCAGACACAAGTGCTTGACATTTTGAAGTTTTTTTGACTTATTTAAGCCTCGTTTTTCACATGAGCCAGCACTTGCTTAATGAACTGGCCCTTTGAGTATTGGAAAGTCTGTGCACCTCTTATGCACCAGAGAGAAGCTGCTGAGAGTCCGTTAAATTAACAGATAAATCCTCATCTTCAAATCCGATGCTTTCAAGATGCCTTGCAAACAATCGATGCTGGGTGATGAGAGACAGGAGGTGATAATGCCATTAATTAGTCATCTTCAAAAGTAAACTGTGCTCTTTCTACTGGAACCAACAGCCAGGTGTTGTGAGAAAAGGTTTTCACAAAGTCAAGCATTTATGCTTTCGCTGAACATCTCTGCACTTCGTCAAGAATGGTCTTATCTCCAGCAGAGCGTTTTCTGTATTGAGCAAAAACTTCACACTTTGAGTGATTATCGATTACAACCGAGTGCTTAACTTACCTTTTCCTTTCTATTTACTGCACAATCCACAGCAGGGTAGTCATAAGAAGCTCCTTCCGTTCAATGTAATCAATCAAGACGTGGCATCACATCAAGTTGGTGCTGTATAGGCATCAGGTGTTAAGTGCAGAAGTTAAGTATTCCATCCCAATTGGAGTGGGCATCGCTTGACTGCAATAAGCAAATTGTGAGACCCAGCGTTGTTTCATGAAAACGACGTGTGGATTCAGCATCGCATGGAAAGACGTTGTCTTGCTATCAGCAGGCAATGATGAGTCTCATCATCTCCTGAAACTATTGAGTGGTGTAAAGTTCACACCTGGGCTGACAGGATGGCCGAAAGGTATGAGCACTCGCCTCAAAACCATCTAGCTTGGGTTTATGTGTGTGCAGTCCCTCGGATGGACGTTGAAGAGGCGTCCCGTCTGCCGGCATTAGTTGGTGGATGTTAAAGAACCCACGGTGTCCTTCGCCAACAGGAGGCGAGCTATCGCCAGAACCATGAACAAATTCCAAATTCCTGCCCTAACTGCTTTGTCAAGTGTCAGGCCTGGCCAGCCAGTTCGTGAAAGATTTGGGTCAAAATCTTCCTCTGCCAACTCCACAAGAATGTGGGAAAAATTGTTGCCATTATAATATAAAAATATACAGGATATACATATATATATATATATATATATATATATATATATATATATATATATATAATTTTACGGCCTGGGGTTTGAGGTTCACCAGGAGGGGAAGTGCTCGAGTTCCACCCAAACACACAGTCCTGAGGCCACCAGCCCCAGATAACTCTGAGGCTCGGCGGGTCGCTAATGAAGCACGGAAGCCAGATGGAACAACCAATCCTGACAGGATGTCACTACTTCATGTGGTTAAGACCTTTGTATAACGGTTTCAAGGGGGGCTCGTGCCCTCTGCACAGTTGTCTTAACTTACCTGGTCAGGTGCAGCCGAGCAGCACTGCCAAGCACGCACCGGCCAATGTCTCGAGCCCATCGGTGGGGTTGAACTTCCCTGCTAACACTACATGCGAACTATGTATGATCAATGGAGGAAAAGACGCGACGAACTGGGTACATTTATAATACAGGCAATTTTTTTATTACCAGGGGCGAGGAAAGGAATGTGGCACAATAAGCAATAAATTTAATACATGAAAATACATACAGCAGGGAAAGCAAGGATGGATGAGTTGTGGCAAAAGAAATGCAATGACTTATAAAAGCAAAGAGAAAGGTGCAGAGTTATACCGATCTAAAACTTCTACATTCTTATCTCACACTAGCCATCAGAAACACTCCCGAAGAAAGTTAGATATTTCAGAGAGGAGAGAAAGTTTAAGGCATTTGCGACTTCATATTTACCAGGTGGAGTCAATGGACCTGCACAAACCCAGTCACCAAGTAGGGCGAAAACTGTTAGTGTTTACGGTGTGTGGACAGGGGAGGTGCAAAAAAATGAGGGGGTGGTGCGGCAATTGGCAGGTGATGTGCAGAGGGGAAAAATGTAAAATATGTGGATCAGTGGGCCCGGGCGCACGTTCACACCCCAAGTTAGAGGTCTGTACATCCAGACCCGAGAGTCGGCAATGGCGTGCCACGCTCCCCCATTCCCTGTTTGTTCCCAGAGGCGGTGGCAGTCATTGGCGGTGACCATATTTGAGTGATGGCAGTATCAGCATAGCGGTGAGCATAGTGATGAGTTCTGGTGTGGTGGTGGTTGTGGAGTCATTGGCGAATGTAAGCGAGTTTGAGCTGTGGTTTGATGGAGGGGTAATTATACTGAAGGAGTCCTATTGGTTTATGAAATATTGTAGTGTTTGGGTTTGAGTATGGTGAAGACTGCGGTGTAATGCCCATTGGATGATGGCATGGGATTTGAAGGTTTTGGTGCACGTACGCTAATGACTGCCTGTTTGTTATGATCTGCTTGCATGCATGAAGAAAGCTCGTGTGCGCAGCAAAGCAAGATAGGTAACTTCAGGTAGGTAGGGCAGAAAAACCTACCTAAATCCCATGAAACACAAATTGATCCATAAACCCACTACACATAAGGGAAGGGCTATCTAAAATTAATTCCAATGAAATAACTATCTTAGGATATACAGTCCCTTCGGAAAGTATTCACACCCCTCGACTTTTGTCAGATTTTGTTGTTATAGCCTGAATTTAAAATGGATTAAATTTAAAAAAAATGTCACTGATCCACACAAAATAGCCCATAATGACAAAGTGAAAACATGTTTTTAGAAATTTATACAAATTAATCAAAAATCAAAAGCTGAAATGGCTTGTGTCAGTGAGTATTCAACCTCCCCCCCCCTCCCCGAGTCAATACTTTGTAGAAGAGTCTTCTTGGGTATGTCTTTCTTGGGTATTTCTGTATCAGCTTTGTACATCTGAATTTGGGGGTTTTCCCCCATTTTTCCTTGCAGATTTGATCAAGCTCTGTCATGATGGATGGGGAGTGTCGGTGAACAGCAATCTTTTTTCTTTTTTTTGTATACCTTGTCGAGGCTTGTATGAGAGCTAACACACAACACACAGCAAGGGTGGCATGAGATGAGAGGGGCGGGAGTCAGAAGGACAAAACAGGGGGGAACAGAGACATTAGTAGATCTATGGATGGGAGAGGAATGGGGCGGGGAACACGGGGTATACAAGATGGACATTACAGGGACTTTCAGGAAGGAAAGCACGGAATTGGAAGGAGGTGGACTTGGGGTGGATTAACGGGGGTAGAAAAGATCAAGTATTTGGATGAGGGATGATATGAGGTGGTGGTGAACAGCTGTTTTGAAGGCCTGGAGGGAAGAATGGGATTGAATAGAGTGAGGGAGTTTATTCCAAATGCGGGAAAAAAAGAGGAATGAAAGAGTGAAAGTGAGCAGTGATTCGTGATTTTGGTAGTTTTACCAGAAGGGGGTTGTTGGCTGATCTTGGGTGCCCTGCGGAAATGTGGTGGGGATAAATCGCAGAGAGAATAGGGGGTGAGACTGGAGAGGAGATGGTATAAGACAGAAAGACCACCGACCTGCCTGCGGTGAGAGAGTGAGAGGCCCAAGGACTTAGTCTCATCGCAGGAGATGTGAATGATCCGAAATGCCTTCGTTTCCACAGCGTGAAGCCGAGAATGGTGGGAGGCAGGAGCATTTACCTTCAGGAACATTTACCCTGGCCAAAGTCCTTCTTTCTCTTCATGCTATCCATGACCACAACAGCAATTCGACCACCATATCCATACTGTATACGGGTTACATTGTGGTGCAATTTAACTCAAATGGCAAATAATTTTCGAATTTCTACAAATATGTGAGGTCAGGAATTCCTTGGTGATTGATGTAATACAAACCGAGATCGTTTCATGCTCCACCAATGGACAAAAGATTTGGGGGATGCCAGAAATTGGAGGAGATTTGTTCGGAATATTTTTCAGAGCTTTTTGTATTTCTATTTGCCACCATCTACCATCTATTTATTATAATGGAGAAAATGTATGCATGTATGTATCATATGCTCCTCCAAGAGGATTTAACCTAGGACGCTAAAACTTTGCGCCCTCCCCCCCCCCCCACACTTACTACTGACCCCCAGCACCACTCCCCCATCCATAATCCCCCATCAACTATTACCCCTACAATACCCACCACCGACACACACACTCCTCCACTATCCCCCCACAATCCCTCAGCAAACCATTACCCTCACAATACCCACCACCACTGCACACCTCCCCTCCACCACCCCCCCCCACAATCCCCACATTAACTATCACCCCCACAATACCCACCACCATCCCTCACCCGTTTATGTATAGCACCACTCCCCCATACCATGGGGCAGGACATCGGCACCTCACAGACACGACGGTGGGACACAGCACTGACATGGACACAAATGACGTACAGGAAAAGTATGAAACGGGACAATCCCGGAACATACAAGACAGCCTGTGATGGTGAGACAAAGCATTCGTCGCCCATTTTGTCCACGTTGTGCGTGGGCAGTGTCCGAGTGTGCCTGGCTGGTATGGGCTGTTGGGCGATGACAGCTATTTGAGCTCGAGTGATATATATATATATATATATATATATATATATATATATATATATATATATATATATATATATATATATATATATATATATATATATATATATATATATATATATATATATATATATAAACCGATTTATCAAGTAATACTAAATCTCTCCCTTATAAACCATCAATAAAACGGAAAAACAAAACCTACCAATCTGTAGTGAACATGTGACCAGCGTTTTCATCTTCATGAACACTTCCACCTTCTTCCTCTGAATTGCTCGCAAAAGGCTCAAAACGATTCGGCTCTATAATTCCCCCAAGAGCGTTTCCATCACTAATTTTGTCTCCAACCATTCCTTGAAAATCCGACTGATCAGCTTCAACAAACTGAGAACCTTCAGTGTTGCTCATGACGGGGAAATCAGTATCGGAATCTGAGCTCGACATACATTGTTTCTCTATCTAAACCACAATCAGATAATCACGTGACTTGACAAGTGAAGTCGAAAATCGACTCTCTGGGATTTTTATCAACACTTTGTGATTGGCAAAGAAAATTCCAAAATTGTTTTCCCTTCAAATTAGAACCTCGTGAATGATTATCAATGGCTTTTAGGAAAGAAAAAAAATTGCATTCGGGTTTCCCTTTAAGTTCATAGAGTGTTGATACAGGGTCAAATTACCTCCACGTATGTCTGCAGTTTCATGTATGTCCTTGTAGATTAAGAGGCTGCACCGCTTGAGGTATGACAGTTCATTCTAAGGCAGATAATAAGTATTGGAAGAAGTCTTTACAATGTCAGAGAGGAAAAAAAAACCCAAATCAGATGACTTTGCTTCCTTCTCTCTTAATTTATGCGTCGGGGCCCACCTTTTTTCTCTCTCCAAGCAATAATTTTACTAATGAATGCAAACCAAACTGTTGGTTAATGAATGCAAAAGGTAAATGATGTAACCATTGAAGGCTTGCCAATGTGCTCTGCAGCCATGAACGAACAAGTTAGCTCAAGTCAAATGTGTTTAAAAGCCAAACAAAGAGAACCATTAAAATACGAGAGGGCCTGAGAAGCGCATAATACTGTGTTGAGTTTTCAAATAAAAAAGGAGCCATTTCCGATACAAATTTCACTTGCATGAGAAACTTGAATGTCAGGAGAAAAATGATCAAAATTATGCGTTTTGTTTCTTCCGATGGACACGTGAAATGTTCAGACTGGGATTGGATTCGTGGATATGTCGCCTATATTTTACGCATGCATGGGTGAGGTCAGGGGTGGTGGAAAGGAAGAGAACATTATGGGATCAAGTGGGGGTATAAAGTTCTCCCACATTTGCATACGTAATAAATGTATATTCTATATTTGACAGGATGGAACAAGATGTAAATCTCGAATCTTGACTTGAGATTACCTCCATCACCTCAACCTCCAACCTACTCAATGACCTTTTCGGTAAACCTGCTGCCAGCAGTGAACTTTTCCTCGATTCGATATGACGATGATGCTAATTGGATGCGATTGCCAAAGCTTAATGAGACCTACTCGTCGAGCTTTTCTTGGCCCAAGGTGTTCAGACACATAAGCAATCAATAGTGTAATTACTGAAGTGAAAATGTGCAGCAGATTCTATGCATACATTATTGCTCCTGCCCTTTGATCAAAGTTTAATGAAAGCCGGTGTAAACATCTGCATGCAAGGCGTTTGACTGTTAGACACAGACGGTTTGATTATATTTGCCATCAGCAAATGCACCTTCTGCAATAATGAGTTGGAGAGATTTGAATCGTGGTTGCTCTGAAAACTGTACGTACCTTGATTCTAATTATTCCGCTTATTAACCTGATGTCACCTTGTCACAACACTTCCTGTGTTAGTAAAAAAGTCGGATTTGCTGACGTTGGTGCAATTTCAAATTTTGCCGAAAAAGCGACCCGTCAGTTTGCAAGTTGGCGAACATAAGCGCAATGGCTCCTTTCGTGCAATTTCTCATGTGAATAAATAATGAATTGTGTTTCCTTGAACTAACATTCCTGGCAATATGGTGCACAGGTAGCGCACTTGCCTTTGTGCTGCCTATTCTGGGTTTGAGGTCTGTTCCCACTAAACACTCGGATTGGGGCTTTGCAGGAGGTGGGGGAGTTTTTTGTATACAGGATGGAGACTTGTGGAGAAGCTAGAGCAGAATGGAAGGGAACAAAATAGGAAGGGGGAAACACCAACAGCAGAGTAGAAGTGCGAATGAATCAAGGGGCGGGGGAGAAGGACCCATGGGGGTAAACAAGCTGCACACAAGCTGAATGAAACAGAACAAGAAGAGGAAGGAATGTATGGATGAAACAGAAGAGGAACAAACCGACCAACAACTAACAAACAAAAAGAGGTGAGGAAGGGGGAGGGGGAAAATGCAATAACCTGAAAAAAGGAGTGATTGGGAATGGCGTAATTTAGGGTTGAAGAAATCATGGGTATGGATGATAGTGGTGAACAGCTGGCGTGAATCGCTGAAGGGATGAAAAGGACTGAACAGATTGGGGAAATTAGTTCCACAGGCTATAGAGAAAAGAAGTGTTCCATTAGGAAGTGTGCTGTTCCTTGGATGTGTGTGCCTGGCTTCCAGCTTAAACTGATGGACGTTAAATATCCCACTTTGTCTTTCGATGAAGGCTTGGTGAGGTGTGGGGACATCCTGAACAAATTAAAAATCCCTGCCCAACCGACCCTGCCTAACCTACCAAATTTCGTTCAAATCTGTCCTATTTGGGGTTTTCCTCCTTGCTTTTTCAGAGTGTGCTTCATGTGTAGGGTTAGGATACTACACTAGACAATTGTTGATACACTTAGGTGTTCGCATACCATGTATGAACCCAGGATTTGTCAAATTTGAGACACAACGAATTACATCTCTTATTTAACTAGACCGGCACTCGGTGGAGCTGATACCTATGCCAGGGTGAACAGTTTATGTTTTGGATCCCATTAATAGGCCAGATCTGGATTCGGACCTGAACCAAAATCTAATCAGCTTGTTCTTGTTACCTAACCAACTCATCCACCATGTTTTGCCATAATCCATTTATAACTTTTTTAAATATCATGTTATACATAATGTTCAGCCCCATCTCAATGGTGAAGAATCACTTTAAAAACTAGAAAGAGCAATCAGAGATTGCAGACCCTTGCCAGAACTTGTTTTGTGTGGTGTATTTTGTATGGCGTTTATGTACTGTTGTGTTACATAATTAATAAGAGACATAATTAAAACTGCCACTTTATAACTGCTGGCAGTGATGACCAGGTAACAAGACGTCCCGCTTTGATGCAACCCCACTTTGGTTGGACACCTGACCCTGACGCATGACGTTTTTCATTGTTATTCAATTGAATTTAGAATGGGAATAACATAAATTCAATTCAAATCAAATGAAAGACCAGAAAGAAAGTACAGTCCTGCAGTGGAGTCATCAGAAAGAACTCAAACAAGCAAAAACCAAATATGAAGTCATCAAGAGGAACCTGGATAGGATTCACATTTCAGTTGCAACTCCTCTCCCCTCAAACCCATCCAGGCACAGCCAAGTGAGCCTAATTTAAAAAAAAACCCAGATCTAAAAAAAAACAAATCATAGCTGCCATACCATGTGCCCAATCAAGTTGAAATTTAAAACATGTATTGCTAATCAGTACTACATAATAATTGTGAAGTTTCATGTCAGTTGATTAAGCGGTTCCAGAGAAAACATTATTTAATATTTTTCTTCAATCCAATATGGCTGCCAAACATGTGATCTATCAGTTCTTCCTTCACAAATTTGTACAACCAAGGCTTGGAGAACATTTGTGTGAAGTTTCCCTTTGATCTGTCCAGCCGTTCTGGAGAAGAATCTTTTCAGTGGTTCGGATAGCTGACTTACACTGAGGTGGCCCAGGCTCCATTCTTGGTGCAGACTTCACACCAGCAGGAGTTGCAACTGCAAGTGTAGCGACTCAAGTAAAATTGAATGGCAAGCAATCGAAAGGTGTTCCTGTGTTCACTTGATCAGACGATGGTGATTAATTGATTGAGACGATCTAAGGATGTAAACTTGCAATTTTTAGGATGCACAATCGATTGTGACATGTTCCAAGGTCAAACCTAAGAAGCGACTTTTGTGGGGTTTTTTTACATATTACAGCAATGCATGCTCTGATTGAGAAGATCTCGGTACGTAAACCGACAGTTTTTCGGAAGCCTAATCGATTGAGACATGCTTTGATGCCCAATGAGGACAAGGTCATCCCCAAAGGTCAAGCACAAATATATCAGACATCTCAGCAATGCATATTCTGATTGAGATAATGTAAGTATATTAACTGATAGTTTCTGGAGTGGCAATCAATTTAGACTTGTTCTGAGGCCCTTTAAGGTCAAGGTCATACTCGAAGGTATGCTAACAAAAGGTCAATCTACATGCTAAAAAAAGACAACCCGTCGCTTCACTGACCGGGAGTATTAAGGTGGGGGCGTGAGAGAGGAGAGAGGGGAGGTAGAGAGAGGAGGCAGGAGGGAGGTGAAGCGAGTAAAGGGGCAGGAGCGAGGAAAGGGGGGGTGGGGAAAGCTATGCCTCACCAAACGTTGCTATACAGCAATGCATGTTCTGATTGAGAAGATCTAGGTATGTAAACCTACCGTTGCGAACATTGAAAACAAAGCGTTGCGACTAGATATCATATTTAGGTACACACACAGACACACTCACATGCTTGGCCGATATTGGCAATTTTTCGGGAATCGGCAGGTTGGGGGTCAGTTTAATTACCGACTACAGTATGTACGACATACAACCCAAAAACCTTGAGTAGTTTTCACCGAAAAACAACGTTACATTTATATCGACGTTTTCGGGATATTCTCACAAACATTATTCTTTATAAACAGCTGTGTGTGACAAGCAGAAAAAAAATTGACTTGGTCATTTACAAAAGAGGGAGAGATGCGAAGTGGGGGTGAGAGAGAGAGAGAGAGAGAGAGAGAGAGAGAGAGAGAGAGAGAGAGGACGAGAGAGAGAGAGAGAGAGAGAGAGAGAGAGAGAGAGAGAGAGAGAGAGAGAGAGAGAGATATATATATATATTGTTGCGGATTTCGCGCCCGCCGGCGTGCGGATGGCCACGTAACTCGAATCGCGGCACGTCGCCCACCGGACGGACAATCCAGTCGTGACCCTCTCGGACTAACGCCGGGAACCAGTCACGGGTGGACCTTTCGGTCTCACCGCGATCGAGCCAATCAGCCCCCGCGTGGGAAAGGGTTGCTCGCCAAATTCGAACTACCTAAGTACCCACGCGGAGGGTAGACCGGGCGATCGCACCTCGCCGCAGGTCGACTTCGGACACGGGCCACTTAAGCGACCCGTTCCGTACTATCAGAATAACCGAGCGGTGTTATCGTCGACCTCGACGGTTCGATTAATTATCGGGCGTATTCAGCCCACTACCAACCCTTTACGTGAAGCAAGATGGGGATTCAATGGAGGAAAAGACGAAGCGAAGCGGGAGAACAGTTCAACAATAAAGCACATTTATTCGCGGCACACGGGAAGCACACAAATACAATTCCACCAAATGCACACAAAAAAAGAAAACACAATTCCATTTACACAAAAAGCAAACATAAAAGTGAAAACACAGTGCAGAGCTAATACCGACTACCGAGCACACGGCAACACTTATACAATTCTACTTCACAGACGGCGCCGACAACACATACCCAAAACCAAGGAAAAGAAATCCCCCAAGAATGAGGTAGGCCTGAGGCCGAGACCGGGTCGGGCCTACCCGTCTGGTGATGAGACGCGGAGCGGCGATGGCCCCGCAACCCGCGGGCCTCGTGGACAGTGCCTGGCAGGGGGTGGGAACGGGGCCCCCTTGGTCGCACTATCTCAGCGCGGGGGGAAACAGGAGGGGGTTGCTGATGCTCGGGGTATAGAGGATCTTTATTATCCCTGGTGTGCGTCTCCACCTCGGCCAGGTCGCGCTGCCGGCCTCCCTCGGGCGTGCAGCTCCTGGCACCGACGCGAGCACCCCCTCGTCCGACTCTCTTCAGCTTCTCCAGCCACTGCAGGCTTCGGGCTCCAGACTTCTTTCGTTCTCGTTTGCGCTTCTCCTTCTCGTTCTCGTTCTCGACTCCTTCTCGTTCTCGTTCTCGTTTGCGACTCTCTTCTGACTGACGAACACCGTCCTTTTATCCCCCCGTAACTTCGCCTTTGACCCCCCTCCCTTGACCTTCAACTCGCTCCCCATTGGCCCGAGAAAAAGTGGGCGTGGAAGGCTTTTTGATCCACAAATTTGCATATCTCGATCGTTCTGGGCGGGGGCCAATCGCCCCTCGCTCACCGATTGGACGGCAAAAGTGGGCGTGTGTCGTTTTTGATCCGTTTTTGAAGCACAAAATCCGTGATTTTGTACACGCTGTTCGTTGCGCCTTCTGCATGAGTCCAACACCGGTACCCACAGCGGGGCAAGAACGGTGGCGATGCTACGGTTGTGAGGTGTGCGTGAAGGTCGTGGCGGTTGTGGTGAAGTGGTGGTTGTGGTCGGTGGTTGATGTTGTGGTTGTGATCATGGCGGTTGGTCCAAAATAAAGATAGTAAAAGAAAAACGGCTATCCTGAAGAGTCGCAGCTCGCATAAATGACATGTATTCCCACTAGACAACGGGTTTGGGCCTAACTACACATGCACTTACCGAGATACCTCACCTAAGGGACCTGAATGGTGGTTTGCAAATCTGGTAACCACAACACTACCCCCTTCCCTTTTTACAGACTCGTCCCGAGTCGTCAAATTTTCGTGTGCCATCATGTGTAGTTTTCCCCTAGTACATTTTACCTACGGATCCCTGAGTGCGACATTCATGGTATTCGTGTCCCCAAAATAAATAACCTGAGGGCTGCGTAACTACCTAAACAAACTCACTCACACGGACGACTTAAATAAAATTGCCGGCGCTAGACAGACATGCCGGGGGCGCACTCATATTTACAGTACATCTTAACCTTAACTTACAAATTTTACACTAAACCATGGCCCAGGATCATTGAACTCTGCAAAAGAAAAGCAGTTAGCAGGGAGCCAGGCTGCCCGCATGCAGTCTCTGGCTCAAACAATGCAGGTGACAGGGAACGTGGCTGGCTGCTCACACGCAGTCCAAGGCCTTCCCTTTTGAACTGAACGCAGTGAACCACAACGGTGCATGGGCTGCACAAACGCAGTCTCCGTGCCAGCTCAAGTGGCACACGCAATGAACACAACGAATGGATGCATGGACACAAACACGGTGCACGGGCCGCCACTGCAGGCCCGTGTTGTAGCTGCCAACAGGGCAGTTCTTGCAGCTTGCAAACTGTTGCCTTGATCCTGGCGCACATGGAAATGAACAGGGGGGGGGGCAAAGCAAAAATTGAACGGGGCTGGTGAACGTGGGCAGTGGGCATGGCATGGCAAAGGCAGCAGGCAAACACAGCCCGCAGAAGAAGGCCGCTGCAGGCAAACACAGCCGGCAGATGAACTGGCCGGCACAGGCCTTGAAGAAAAAACAGCCAGCCGATGGCACAGGCCTTGCAGCAAAACAACAGCTGCCGATGAACTTGGCCGGCCTCCGCCTTGAAGCAAAACACGGCCAGCCGATGAAGTTGGCCAGCTCTTGCCGTTCAGTGGAGGTTGGTGGAGGGAGTGCGGTGGTGCTGGCCACTTGGAAGGCGGGCTCGGACCTACCTACCTGTCTCCCTCCCAACCTATCGCCTTTGCCTGTCACTGTACATACCCACTCCCTTAATTTGTCAAACCCCAATTTAGCCCCAACTTATTTTTTTTTTTTTTTTTTTTACTTTTATGTTTACTTCCCCTCTATAAATCGTCCCCTAACCCCCTTTATCGTCCTTGTTCGGCTAACCTATCCTGTCACCTAGCCTACTCCCAACCCCTACGTTCCCTTCCCAGAGGGGAACAAGGGAGAGCTAACGTCCTGTGTCGAGGCCCAACTCAAGCCTCAGAATGGCATCCCCAGAGTTCGGCGATCTATAACCAAAGTGGGTCCAGCGGCCCACAACGAGAGCGAGGGGATGGATGGTGCGGAGGGGTACATCTCCTAATCTACCCTAACCATTTAACAGTTAAACTACCCCGGGGCTTTCAACAAGCGCCTCTCGCTTAAACTATTGGTTCTAACAACCCAGATTCCCGTCGCCGCCAGTGTTGGGGTCCCCACAATTTCGGGCCTCGCCCCCCAATTTTCTCTCCGTGCCCTCACACGGTCTCCTGGCTGGGACACGTGGCTCCCTTTGGCAGGCACGACCCTCTGCCGAATCTCCCGCTATGGCACCCCCGGGCACTACACTGCCTCCGAGCCTACCAGCTCCCTAACACCGGGGAGTGCCCCCCATGGCACCTCCCCTGAAACGCACACGTGGCAGGCCGGCCTCCCGGGCCCCTTTCCGAGGGTCACCCGTGCCCACAACACTGCCCACGCGGCTAATGGCGCCCCGGGCCCCCGCACCAAGCAGGCGCACCCGTGCCCACTACTCTATCCCGGCCCCCCATGGGCCCTTGGCCTACCACGGCCGACCAGCCTGGTGCCCGGGGTACCCACTCAGCGATACTCACCTTTCGCAGCCACGCTCCCAAGCCCGTCAACAGGGCTCCTGCACCCCTCCAAATGGGTCTCGAGCCTACTTTCCCACCAACAACAAAACGACCTCCATTTTTCAATTTGACTAACCCCCTAACTCACTTTATACTGACCCCGGGGTCCCTTGGGCGGGAGTCACTCCTCCCCCCAATCACTCATCGCACCATGCATTCCCCATTCGCTCCATACACACAGACCCGCTGGCCTCACTCACTCACCAAGCACATGCTTCCACCTCACTCAACATGTACACGCTTCCAATTCACTCACCAACAACTCTTCAACACACACACCACTGAACTCTGCCATCCTCCTAACTACATCCCCTAACTAACTCGTGCTCCCACGTCGTCCCTTAAACTACAGCACGTTCCTTTTAACACTACGTAGCTAAACTACGTCAACTCTACACACTCACCAGTCTGTCACTGTCTCCTAACTCAAAAATTCATTTTATTTCCCAACCTAAATCTGGCTACAATCCCTCTAACTAATCCATTCCACGGACTCCATGAGGACTTACCCCTGCCCCATGAAGTCGGTCTAACTAAGCTAACCCTTCCCCCTAACTAGTTTTCATCCTGTGCCCAAGGTCAAGGGGGTCTTCCACCCCTTGCCCAGGAATCCTGTACACCCGAAAGTGAGGCTTGCTCTTTTCCCTTTATTTTTTTCTTTCCATGCGCAGCACCTGCGCGGCAACTCAGAGCTCGCGCACTTTGCACCTGCCCGTGACGTCATGCAGCTGCACGTGTTCCTCGTCCCTCCTTGGACGGGACCATCCGGCAGAGATACCCCTCCTGCCGGATTCCAACCCCACGTGCAGCCATGACGTCACCGTGCGCATAAAAAAAAAACAAGCCACACGTCTCGAGGGGTTCCCCACGCGAACACATGTGCCCTGCCCGTTGGAGCTGAACACACACGATCGTGTGGAGAACCCGTCCGGTCCAAATCCATTTACCTGCCTAAACTTTGTCCGTCCGCGGGATCGGCAAATCCACCGCGTGCGTTTCCGGACCGGGACTTCACTCTCGCAAGCGAGCACGTGGTGGTCTCGTGCGTTGCACAGCACGAACCGCGTGCTCACTGCTGGGTGAACCCGGCACGGTCCTCGAAACAACTACAGCCGCTACTCGGCTTTCTCTCCTCTGTCGCCGTCTCCGTCGCCATTCCACACACGCATACCTGCGTGTCACGACGCACACAGTCCACTCCATCACATTCACACGGGGAGACGCGGCTGCGTGCTCCCGCATGCCAACCGACATCTCCCTCTCATACCGCTCTCTCACACACACGGTCTCCCTGGCACACAGCGACCTTGCACACGGCCGTTCACTCACGCGTGCCTCACTACTCACACAAACCATACTACTCACACGTGGTGCTCCATTCACTCGCGCGGGGGAACTCACCCGCGGTGCCTCGCCCACACACGCGAGGGCACTCAACCGCGGTGCCTCACTCGCACTCCGTGCCTCATCCACACTGGCCGTTTCATCCACACACGCGGGGGCACTAACCCGCGGTGCCTCACTCGCACTCCGTGCCTCATCCACACACGGTGTGCTGGGAAGCACGTACTCCGGCAACATCGCCACCACACCACTCACACGTGGTGCCTCATTCATACTGGCCGTTTCATCCACACACACGGCCTCTCTCACACACGGTGCCTCATCCACACACGGCGTGCTGGGAAGCACGTACTCTGGCACCATCGCCACCACACCACTCACACACGGGGTCGCTTCCACACACGGGGACGCACTCACACCTTGCACCACACACACAGGGACAACCACACTGGGGATTTGTGTCCCCACAAGGGTCTCCGGGGCCTCCATACCCCCCAAGCTCTCCGTGCACCCGTCCACAGCACTCGTCCCCTCAACCTCGCAAAGCACGACCGAACTCACCTGGTCGTGACTCGCCTCAAGGGGGCATACTCCCTCCCTCGTTCCCTGGAGGAGGCCATCCAGGTGCTCACATCGGTTCCTTGCACGCCCCTCGAGCTCACCCCCATTATCCTCCACTTCCTCCGTGTGTGTGTGTTCCTCACTTACCGCGTCCTCACCGTGTAGTCTTCCCTCTATTTTTTCTGTCTCCCGTGTCTCTGCCAACTCTTCACCGTTTACCTCCCTTGTCTCAGCTATTATTTCGGTTTGTCGTCACCTCGTGTCTCGTCTCACACGTTTTGGTCTCCCCATTTAATTTTTCCCTTTCGGTCATCGTCACGACCCTCGCCCAACACGTTCCACGAATTATTTTTTCACCCGCCTCCACTCCGGGCCTGTCCGCCGATGCACCCCCTTCCAGCTCGATTGTTCCGCCCCGTGAAGTCGCCATTTTAAGTTCCCTGCTCATGGCCTTCGTGCTCGCCTGCAGGCTTCGGCCCATGTTCTGCGTCTCACCCCGTAGCTCTTTCATTTCTTCTTTCATGTTTGCTTCCATTCCGTTTATTTGCTTGTTCATTTCTGTTTTTCATTTCATTTGTATTTGTATCCATCTTCTCGTTCATGCCTTTCATTTCGTTTTTCATTTCATTTGTGTTTGCATCCATTTTTTGTGTATTCGCATCCATCTTTTCGTTCATTGCCGCCAGCATGGCGCATAGCTGGGCCATGTTGGATGCACTCAGCTGAGCCGTTTCGGCAAGGGTTGGGGAAGGGTCTTGGTGGAGAGGGGGGGGGGAGGTGTCATACACCGCGGCCGCTGCCGCACCCACCTCGGGCCCTGGGTTCAGTTGGGCGAGTCCGTGTTCCTGCACAATCAACATTTCCTGCTCGGGGATTCCATCCTGGGCCATGGACTCTACATTATTACACATATACATTTCTTATACCCCCGGCTCCCGCTCGCCTTGAGACGCCATCTTGCTTCTCGTGAAGGGTTAATTTAGCTCGCTCGAAATTTGGAGGGAATCGGGGGTCGCTTCTCTCACCCCTGGACCGATTCCCGTGAATTTCGCTGGAGACAGGAGAGCCTGTTGTCCCGCTCTCCAATACCAGTGCCGCGAGGAGGGCGATGAATTTGTATCGCACGACCTGACACCAGTGTTGCGGATTTCGCGCCCGCCGGCGTGCTGACGGCCACGTAACTCGAATCGCGGCACGTCGCCCACCGGACGGACAATCCAGTCGTGACCCTCTCGGACTAACGCCGGGAACCAGTCACGGGTGGACCTTTCGGTCTCACCGCGATCGAGCCAATCAGCCCCCGCGTGGGATAGGGTTGCTCGCCAAATTCGAACTACCTAAGTACCCACGCGGAGGGTAGACCGGGCGATCGCACCTCGCCGCAGGTCGACTTCGGACACGGGCCACTTAAGCGACCCGTTCCGTACTATCAGAATAACCGAGCGGTGTTATCGTCGACCTCGACGGTTCGATTAATTATCGGGCGTATTCAGCCCACTACCAACCCTTTACGTGAAGCAAGATGGGGATTCAATGGAGGAAAAGACGAAGCGAAGCGGGAGAACAGTTCAACAATAAAGCACATTTATTCGCGGCACACGGGAAGCACACAAATACAATTCCACCAAATGCACACAAAAAAAAGAAAACACAATTCCATTTACACAAAAAGCAAACATAAAAGTGAAAACACAGTGCAGAGCTAATACCGACTACCGAGCACACGGCAAC
>NC_140970.1:76795319-76877819 GCF_056783735.1 Eptatretus burgeri
TTAATTCGCCTGATGAAGGATATAATTAAATGAGGACATTTATTATCTTCAAAAGGAGTGTTTTAATTAACCGAACTACCCAATTTTCACTCTTGCACTTCCTTAGGGATTTCTTAGTAAGCATGCAAAGTTTCAGGCTGCTAGATTTTATAGTATTGGAGTTATGGAGTTTTTTGACACACACACACACACACACACACACACACACACACACACACACACACACACACACACACACACACACACACACACACACACACACACACACACTTTCTTTTGTTAGCATCGATATATATCCAACTGAGTATATCTAGTCTCCACAAAAACATAGATAATGATCGATCACTCCTTTTAAGGACCTTCAATTGTTGAAATATTTATTTTTAAAATAATACTAACACTAAAAAATCGTGGAAAATACTTATTATTTCAGAAATTGTCATCATCATCATCATCATCATTTTTGAAGTCAATCACTTTGGAGTAATCCACACGTTTACACAAAGCAGTACAACCGTGGCCATTTTTCAGGCAGGAGCAGTTGGCCGACCTGCACGAGCCATGGCAGCCACATTTTATGAGCTCCCTAGGCAGCCTGGGGTGCTTATTTATTAAGGAATTGATCGGAAGATATCCACCTTTAGGATTAATTTCCCATCCATTTTGTTCAAAGGGAGGGAGCATGGGTTTTGAAATAATGTATGACTTGTGCTGCATTGACATATAGATAGCTTGAAGAATGTGGAGGAGTTGTCCCTTGAGTCGAAGGGAGCTTCTCACCCTCAAGGTTTTCTTTGCGGAATAGGTCCCACTGAAGAGCAGGGAGAGTCTCTTGGCGACTGCTAGCAGAATATACTTTGCAGATGAATCTTTCAATTGGGAGATACTTCTCTGGAATAAATGTGTCTTCTTGCCCTTGACCTCCAAGAGCTTCAAGTATGGACGGGTCTTTTTCCAAGTTCTCAAATGCTTGCACGATTGCATCATTGTGGGGCAATAACCGGTAGGCAGAAAAGCCAATTTTTTGTTTTTTTCACACGCCGACAAATTTTCTTCCCGTCTGTGCCAGTGAAATGGTGCAGGCCAACAAAGCCCCTTGGTTTTTCAAGTATGATTGCCACCACTCGATTGCGCACATCAATTGCTCTACATTTTGCTCCCTTTCCAGTCAAGACACACAGTTTAGTGTATGCACCCAAGTGGCCATTTGCAGCCAAGTCGAGGAGAAGATTAAGAATGTCAGTGCCTGGAGACCAGACATCAATAGCCTTGAGTTTTGCCGCTCACACAATATCGAGCATGTGTAGAGGAATCATTGTGTCAGCTTCCTCATGGGTGTGGCTAATCATGTCTTCCAGATACGAGGCCTGGCCGGTTTGACTTGACTTTGTCCCAACATGACTTCTGAATGCCTCGCTCAGGATTCTCTGAATGCCTCCAGGAGAGCCTCACTAGAAGGTCAGTGAGATGTAATTTTGCTTTTGAATTGGTCTTTTTTTAAGATTTGAGAGGAGTTCATTGAGAGTCTCTCCATCCTCGTCGTCGTCTTCGTTGATCACAACCAGAATTCCATGCAGGGTGTTCTGCCCATATGCAGTATCTTCCATGAAGTCGATGTTGTCGTTGGCGAAAGATATGGACTTACTCTTCTTCATGAATCAAGGCAGACCGTATATAGCCACCCATCGCCTTCATTCTCTCTACAACTACACATTCCAGTTTATTCTCAGGATTCAACACACTCTCATAAAAACTACTTAAATTCTTTTTGTAATGCCTCATAAGACCTAAGATTCAACACACTACCTAAGGTCAGACAAAAAGTAAGGTAAGTAGACTCTTATCACAAACTTTATTGTGAATAGTAAGAAGAATGACAGTTGTTTCAGCTCTTTGAACAAAACCTGTATCATTCTTTGGCTTGTGCTTTACTTGACGGTTAGTCTTCACATTGTGTAAGAAAAAAACCTGAGATAAAACATCAACGGTTTTGCAGGCATCATCGTTCCGTTGACCTACAACACGGTTTGCTTAAAGACCCAACAACACCTACTCTCAGAAACTGGAGTACAGGAGGACTATTAATATCATCTAGCTCGCCTTTGAGCTTCCATTTGTCTCCACTCAAGTCGTTCATTTTGGAATTTACGAGATAATTTCACAATATCATCAATTACGGAATTGGTGTCCTGCTTTATTGCATAATCAACAGCATCTCCAACAGATTGGGAAAGCATCACATTTTCACGCTCATTGCGACGTGGAGGTTGCACTCCATGTTTGTTTGGTATGTGCTTTACTATAAGAGTCTTCAGATATTTCTTATTATCTGATTTGTTTATTTTATTTTCATGCAAGATTTCAGCATATTCATTGTTTATGTCGGTCATGCTCAGCACAGCCCCATCCTCAGAGAGGGGAATATTTGATACACATGATTAGCTGAATGTCGGATATACGCTGCCTGGTTTCAAGATTGGTTTGGGTCTTATTTTACACAGGAAGTGCACATATTGCGCATCTTGCATACAGCTAGAGTGATACCATTTTTTCCTGTGCTGAAGCATCACCGGGGTCAATCAAACAAGACGATTATGCTCCAATACGGTCACCTGTTGTTCTAATCTTTATATCGAAAAATATTTGTCCTCTATTGTCACTTTTCACCCAGTGAAGGCCCTCTTTACCCTCATTTGGCCGAGGGGAAAAATACATATTGTTTCCTTTGGTTTCACGCCACAAACACGCTGTGGACGTCCACAATCGTCAGAAACAGATGGCCGACCAACTTTAAGGCCCGGTCACACCTTGACGTTTTAGCCAGCGATGGCAACGTGTTAAAATTTATGTAAAACGCTGGCTTACGTTGAACTTTTGATGTTTTTTTTTAAAGATTCGGACGTATTCATAACGAGTTGGTCGTATGCATAACATATTAGTAATGGACACAGAACGTTTCGTTGTGTTATAGATAACTTATACCAACGAATGCTGAACCTGTTGTCGGCCTACACAACCTATGCCCAACGATAGTCTAACTTATGCATAGCGTGCGGCAGCGTATCGCCGACGATCACGTGGCGTAGCCTATTAAAAGGCTGCAGCTCGATGATTCAAATCATAACTGCCGTAGAAATGGAAGGGTCAAAATCGCGGTCACACCTTGGCGATCTTGCCAGCGTATGCCGACGTAACAAAAAGTGTGTCTAAAACGTTGGGGCACGTCAAATACGGTATGGGTAAGTTTGGTATGCGCGAGTAGAACGCTAAATACGCTATCATAAGTCGTAGTAAGTAGAGTACGTCAAGAAATTTTGAACATGTTCAAAATTTTACGACGTACTCGGCGTATGACACACGTTCGCATGCGATGGGGATAAGTTTTACACACGATATGTGGACGCTTACACACGTCCACAAAGGCTACTTATAAGCTACTCATAAGTCGAAACACGTCGCAGTAATGTCTTTTTTACGCGAAACTTATTTCTAACTTATGTTTGACGTGCTTTGAACCAATTCTTTACGTAGTCCCAACACACATCGACGTATGTAGATGTATTCCAATGACGTCTTCCGGTCGACAAAAAAATAAATGAACGTGTTTCTAGGTTACAACTGCCATATAAAGACGTGTTCCCAGCGGTTTTGGGAATTGGTATATAAAAATGGTGTTCATAAAAGGGGAACCCAACAGTGTTTTCGAGTCTTTTTGAGTCGATGTCCATGTCAGCAGTATCAGTATGAGTATCAGTATTACTATTAGTATTAGTATTAGTAGTAGTTTGTTCATGTTGGCAGTAGTAGGTGGGTGTGAGGGGGAGGGTGTGGGTTATGATGGATCGTCCTTGCGTCCGCGTGTCCACGGGTAGGTTCATAGGCTGCCACTCAACGATTTAAATGGCTGCATCTCCACTATTGAAAGTAGACGCTTGCGCTCAACAATTGGATTTTTTTTTACACTCAACGACTTTTAAACGGTACCACTCAGCTAGTTTCATTGTTTACAATGAACGATTTAAATTGCTGTCACTCGCCTTTGTTTTTTTTTTTTTGACGCTGGGGTTTGGAAATTTGAAACGTTTCTTCTGAACGTGTTAAAACGCTCAAACTCGACTATTTTAAATAGACGCTGCCGATGGACAATTGGAATCATAGCCAAGCTAGACATCGAAGTGTGAACATCCTCGTCATGCCGAAGAAAAGTTTGAAGAATGCTGCAAATAAGTGTCCTGGCCGTGGCCGTGGACGCTGACGCAAGGACGATCCATTATACTGACGTCTTTCAGCCTATGAGTAACTTAAAAGTAACGTCTGTCGACGTGTGGCAACGATCGCGTAACGTGCCAACAACACGTTAATCATAGGTAGGAAATAAGTTTCGGGTACTCTAAACACTACCTCGGCGTGTCTCAACTTATGATTAACTTACAAGTAGCATGTGTTGACGTCTGTCAATGATCGCAGACCGTGCCTACAACTTGTGGCCAGCGTAGCGGAACGTGTGAGTCATACGCCGGCATACGTCGTGAAATTTCAAGCATGAAAAAATTTGAGAACAACCGAAAAGTACAACGTTTAAAGCCAACGTACAACGACGTATGGCAACGTACTACGACGTATGCCAGCGTGCTCTCAATGTTATCAAAACTTACCCATAACGTATTCAACGTGTGCCAGCGTTTTAGAAAAAAAATTCAAAAATCGGCATACGTTGGCTAAAACGTCAAGGTGTGACCGGGCCTTTAGGTGGAACTGTCACACCAATAGGAGAACAGAGCCTCCTTTTTTCTGCTTGTTCAACTGTAAGTCTGTGTAGCACTTGCTTATGCTTGGTGTTGGCTTAATGTTGAGGGTGGTGAGCTTGGAATTCTTGGGTTCTGAGTTCAAATCCTGCTCAGCGGTTGAGTTAATACCAGGTGGGTTTGACTCATCCACTCATCCTTCTGAGGTTGACAAAATGAATACCAGCTTGCTGGGATGATTGAGCCATTTTAGTATCATATGTTGTAGTATCAAAAAATATCATATCATTTTTTTTTTTTACCACTTGTTTCCTACAACATGCATGATACCTGACCAGGCTCAGGTCAGCATGTGATAAGCTTGCCATATGGTCAGCAATAGGCTTGAGATGAAGTTTACCTAATGCAACATGTTTCTCAGCATATTTATTGATCGGGAGTATCTTATCAAGACTAGGATCAGGCACTAGATGGTTGGGAAATCTTCCTTATGTACATATGACACATAACAATGAATTATTATCAGACATTCTTCTTGATTTCTGTGATTTCTTTTCAGATAAGACTGTGTGGAGAATTGCAGAGGATGAGAAATGAGAAATCCACCAGGTTCTCTGAAGGTCTGTAAAAAAATTAAAAATACATCTCAAATTGCAGTTATGAGAACAAAAAAAAAAATCCGTTTTTGGGGTTGACCTTGACCTTATGGCATGATCCTGAGCTCGTATGGCCTTGGAACATGTTTCAATCGATTGAGCATCCTGAAAAACTCCAAGTTTACATCATAAGATCTTGTCATTCAGATCATGCATTGCTGGCATATGCCCATTTTCACATCGATATAGCCGAATAAAGGTCAAGGTCATTAAAGAGTCAAATGATCCCCTTAATGTGGTCGACAAAATTTCCAGCTTAAATTTTCATGTTTCTTATGTCCAAAAGATGCGATATCCACCCCTAACTCAATTTGAGCGTCAAATTCCTAAAAAAATTACATGGTCAACCTCACCAGTAGATGTCAGAGGCAAAACATGAGGATATTGACAGCCAGGTAATAGGTGTCCACAACAATCTTTGACCATATTGTGGAATGTCTGCCAAGGCCCTTGTGCGAATATGATGAAAAAGGACTCCACTGAAAGTTCCGGTTAACACAAAGTTCAGGATAATATTTTTGTACTCATTATCTTCCACATTGTCCATTGTTCCACACTGCAGACACACCACGTACGATAGAGATTAGAGATGGTGCAAGCCTAATTTTCTCGAGCTTGAGCTGAGAAAAGCTTTCAAACAAATAGAGCCGAAGCTAGTGTTTCTTCCCGGTAAATCGTTTCCCAGGAATTCCTGGAAAATTGCAGGAAATTGATTCGGGATTCCTTCCTTTTCCCGGTTTTTTTCAGTTTGGGCTCAGAAAAATTTACTCGAACCAACCATCTCTTGTGGCAAGTGTAGATGAACTTGCACTTGTCCAGTGTACTCTGTTCACCTCCTTTCCCAACACAAAGGAAAGACTCATCAACTTGTATTTTATGCGCTTCAAAGTCATCCCACAACCAAGTTGCCCAAATAATAAATGTGCATTATGGTAAAAACTACCTTCGTACAAAGTTACATGGTGATTGGATGTAAAATGTGGCTGGTGTTCCAAGATATCCATTTTCTTCAAATAGAAAAATCACGTGGTTGCAACAAACAACAACATTAAAGGCACAATGTGGGTGGAAAAAAAAATTGTGCCCGATTCTTTTATTTAGACTCAAACTTTTTTTTGTTCTCTCTTTCATTAAGCAATTTCTTATTTTGCAATAAACAAGAAAACATAAACTTTTACATTTGTTCTTTCCTTATGAGGCCTTATAAACCTGCCTGGGTGCTGTCACATCTTTCACAACATGCCATTTTTGTCCCACATCGTCTCTCCTCCATTTATTTCACACTCTGAAGGGATAAATGGAGCTGGGAATGACTAGCATCTCGGTAGATCAGGCGAATGAGACGAGAAGGCCTTGCCTGCCTCCTCGAGGAAATAAAGGGAAAGAGATTACCTGTAAATTGGTGATGAGGCTTTGGGGTTTTCTCGCAACGCTGCTTAGTATTCCATGCAGAGCTGTGTGCCCAATGTGTTAGTGTAACGAGCTACTGATATTATAAAAAGTGACTTGACTCACAAGCATCTGCAGATCTTTTTCTTCTGCAGAAAATGTCCCTTTTTCTGACATCCTCTTTATAATGAGGAACATAAAGTTGTTTTCTTTTTTTGACTCCAATTCATCTGTGTATATGATGTGTGCACACATTTGATTTGTGCATTTGTGCAAGAGAGATGTATTATTTTATGCAATGGTCTAGGCTCATGGAGGAGCGAAACAATAAAGTGCAGCAGGTTTACAAACTACTGATGGTTATGGGGTGGGAGGGGTTTGGACATACATGAGCAAACGATACAGGAATATAACAAAATGAGGAACAATGTCCTGGAGGAGAACAGAATTGGAAGGAATCAGCATTTGTTGAAGAAATCAAGGACGTGCATCCAAGCGTGAGAGCCTGAGATAGTGATGGGCAGTGCATTTGAGGAGGTAGACAAGACAATGGACACAGGGAGGCAATTCCACAATCGGGAGAATAAGGAGACAAATGCATGCAGGTGGGAAACCAGCCTCGATTTGGGAGAGTTAAAAGGTGAAGGTTTCTGGAGGAACACGTGTGACCTTGGGTGGCTTAGGGAGGGCAGAGCTAGGCGAGAGCAGCAGCAAAGCTAGATGTAAGTTTGTATAGAATAGAGAGTCCACCAACTTGCTGCTGGTGAAAGAGTGACAGTCTTTGGGAATCTACCTTCTCCTTTGAGATTTCATTGGTGTGGAAGGCCTTGTTTTCAACTGCCTTAAGGAGGAGCAAAGTGAGAAGAAGTAACACCGTCCAGAGTGGGAAACCTTCCTCCATGAGCTCAGTATGGTTCAGGAATTCCTTAGCTCAACAGAGAATACTCACGTAGCAATTACACTTGAATGCCAGTTTGGTTATATAATCCTCCCGTGAAAGGCTATGGTAGATAGTGAGGCCAATAATTTCCTGGGACGACTCTTCTCGTAGTTGGCCAGAGAAGTCGATTGGATAGTTTGATCGCCTATGCTTGTGGAGAGACCGTTTAAGGGTGTTTGACGAGCTGGCATTGAACATCATGTTCCAAGTAGTTGACCAGCAGTTTATTTTCTTCAGGTCTAATGAAAGAGATTTGGCAGTGGCTGGCCTTTCATCAGAGACCTGTATTGTTCTGCAATGCGTGGAGGCATCAGCAACATGACAAAGCTTGGTTATCAAGAGAACCAGATAAATCATTAGTATTGATCAAGAATATATAATAATAAATTTTATTTGTTTAGTGCTTTTCAAATACAAAGAAATCTCAAAGTGCTGAACAAGGGAAAATCAGTTGGTCAAATAAAAAAAAAGAAGAAAAATAATTAAAAAAAATATAGAAATACCATAAGAATCAACGTAGAGTCGAGTGAAATTACATTTAAAAAAATAAACAAACATATATATATATATATATATATATATATATATATATATATATATATATATATATATATATATATATATATATATATATATATATATATATATATATATATAACATCCTTGACCAATCCTTTTTACAAAGCATATTACTTAATAGCAAGGGAATAAATGTGTGTTTTAAGCCTTGAAAGTTTTAAGCCTAAAATTAAGCCTTGAAAGTTGATGTAAACAATTCCTGCAGGTGTCAAACTTTTGGTGATTCGTTACAAACCCTCTGTCTTTGTAAAAGCAGTGTTGGAACAGACTGTGTTGCTACACCCTCTGAAACATTATTTGGACAATATTGCACTGCAGGAAGTAGTATGCTGCTATCATAATGGCGAGAAAAAGACAATTAACAAAGGAAGACAGACAAACCATTATAACCCTTAAAAGTGTCGGTCTTTCCTTCAGATAAATTGCAAAAAAAGCCAAGTTGTCAGTGAGTACAGTTTCCTACACCATCAAAAGGCACTTGGAAACTGGAGGAAACTCGGACAGGAAGAGGTCTGGCAGACCCAAAGCCACAACACAATCAGAAGACAAGTTTGAGAGTCAACAGCTTGCGTGATAGGTGGCTCACAGGACAGCAGCTTCAAGCACAGCTTAACATGAGTCGAAGTAAGGAAGTGTCAGTTTCAACTGTGAAGAGAAGACCTTGAGCTGCAGGTTTGACAGATTGAGTGGTGGTAAGAAAGCCATTGCTAAGATGGCAAAATAAGAAAAAGAGGCTTGCCTGGGCCATGAAGCACTGCCAGTGGACTCCTGAAAACTGGAAGAAGGTCTTATGGACCAATGAATCAAAATTTGAAATCTTTGGTTAATCACGCGGGGTTTTTGTACGCCGTCGAGTAGGTGAAAGGATGGGTCCTCCATGTGTGACACTTAACTGTCAGGCATGGAGGAGGAAGCGTGATGATCTGCGGCTCTTTTGCTGGATCCAGAGTCGGCGACTTGCACAGAGTGACTGGCACCCTGAACCAAAAAGGTGACCACAGCATTTTGTAGCACCATGCAATACCCTCTGGTCTCCGCCTAGTTGGTCAGGGGTTCATCCTACAGCAAGATAACGACCCAAAACATACCTCCAGGTTATGTCAGAACTATCTTAGAAGAAAAAAACAAGATGGTAGGCTTCAAATCATGGAATGGCCAGCACCGTCTCCAGACTTAAACTGCATCGAGCTCCTTTGGGATGAACTGGACAGAAGGGTGAAAGTAAAGCAACCTTCACATGCAACACATTTGTTGGAACTTCTGCAACAGTGTTGGGAAGAACTTTCCGAACAATATTTGATTTCCATTATAGAAAGAATGCCACGAGTATGTTCGGCTGTTATATCTGCAAAAGGTGGCCACTTTGATGAGTCAAAAAATGTAGATTAAATTTGGTTCAACAAAATGATTGCATGATTTCTTTTTTATCTGTAATTGTTTATATATTCTATGCTTTAATTTCCGAGTGCATTGAGACATGAAACTGCTTAAATTTCAGTAAAAACTGGAAAAATGGGGGTGTTCTCAAACTTTTGACCGGTAGTGCATATATATATATATATATATATATATATATATATATATATATATATATATATATATATGTACTAGCAAATACTACCCGTCGCTTCGCTGATGTTAATACTGATGGGGGTGAGGGAGAAAAAGGGGGGAAGAGGGAGAGAGGGGATGGGGAGAGAGAGAAAGTGGGGAGAGTGAAGAGGTGGAGGGGAAAAGCCAGAAGAGGGGGGGGAGTGAGGAGGGTTTGGGGAAGGGAAGACAGTGTGAGGAGAGAGGAAGTGAAGGCAGACATGTGGTGAAACACTAATTATGATTCATACTGTCTCATGAAAATGATTCTGCATCAAATAACAGTGAAGATCGAAACAAAATAATGTCTGAAGTCTATTTCATACTGGTCAAACTATAAACATGGCCCAGAGACCAACACCTGTCCGGACAAGTCTGGAGACAAGCTCCTGTCTTGACATAAATACTGCCTGCTTGGACGCATCCAGCGACAAGCTTACTGGAGACAAATACTGCACAGATACAAACACCGCATGAACACATCCGGACACAAACACTGCCTGAACGTGTCCGGAGACTAACACAACCCGAACGCATCCTGATACGAAAACCGCCGGGAGACAAACACCGTCCAGACATAACCGCCGTCCAATATGTCCAGAGACAGAGATAGACAGACAGAGAGGGGAGGGAGAGAGTGGAGATGCGGGAGGAAGGTGCTGCACTGTATTTGTTGGGGTTAGAGCATGGAAAGAAGAGAGAGAAAGAGAGAGAGAGAAAGAGAGATATTCTGGTAGGGGAGTTAGCAGAAAGAACAAGTTATGATTAATGAACAACACACACACACACACACACACACACACACACACACACACACACACACACACACACACACACACACACACACACACACACACACACACACACACACACACACACGTGCCTAGCCAACATCGACAATTTTTCTGAAATCAGCAGGATGGAGTCAGTGTGATCACCAACTACAGTACTTACTGTATACTCACCAGAAACCTTTCGCAGCTTTCAACGAAAAACAATGTTGCCTTTATCTTGACGTTTGATGGATTTGTTCACATACATTAGTCTTTATTAACAGCTGCGGGTGATGGATGGAAAAAAAAACTTTGGCGTGGTAATTCAGAACACACGTTAGTGTGGCAAACAGCTTGGAAATCAGGTGTTATTTCACAACCCACTCAGAGTGACAGAGCACAAACCACTCGCTCACAGTGATGGAGCATGAACTACTCGCTCACGGTGATGGAGCACAAACCACTCACTCAGGGTGACAGAGCACGAACCACTCACTCAGGGTGATGGAGCACGAACCACTCGCTCAGGGTGACGGAGCACGAACCACTCGCTCAGGGTGACGGAGCACAAACCACTCACTCAGGGTGACGGAGCTCGAACCACTCGCTCATGGTGACGGAACACAAATCACTCACTCAGGGTGACGGAGCACGAACCACTCGCTCAGGGTGACGGAGCACGAACCACTCGCTCAGGGTGACGGAGCACGAACCACTCGCTCAGGGTGATGGAGCATGAACTACTCGCTCAGGGTGACGGAGCACAAACCACTCACTCAGGGTGACGGAGCACGAACCACTCGCTCATGGTGATGGAGCACAAACCATGCGCTCTGAATGTTGTGGCGCGGCAAAAGCGTCCGCAGTGAATGCACAATTCACTCAGAATGATGTCGTGCCCTTACTATATCGATAATTGGTGCTTAGCAAGTGAATTAATCACTCAAGCAAGCACTCCAATTTAATGGTTGATGAGGAACAGCTGGCCAGGCTGTCACTCTATACCATATCCGATCTCTTTAACTTTAAAGCCAGTCTTCACCACGCATGCATCAGTTAATGAAATAAAATGAATTTGTTCAATTTTTTATGGGTCTTTTGCAGTACGAGATTTTAAATTGGTCTTTTGCAGTAATGGCTTCTTTCTTGCCACCTGTCCATTGTTGCCAGCTTTCAGAAGGGAACGGGATATTGTTGATTAATGAACACTGATCCCAATCTCAGACATCAAGGCTTGCGGATTTTTTAACATCATTGTTGGATTTACAGTGACATCTCGAACCAGTTTCCTGCTTGCCCGGCTGGTGAGTTTGGATGGGTGACCTGATGTGGGTAGTGGCTGGGTGGTATGATGCATCAACCACTTCTGAATGATGGATTTTACCATAATAAAGGGATAATGAGGGTTTTTGAAATCCAATAACCCTCTCTTGAATGGTGCTTCTCCACCTCTTTATTTCTGACTTCGTTGGAAAGCTCCTTGGTCTTCATGTTTGTCTTTTTGGTTGGCTAAGTGAGTTGCACCTTAAACCTCCTTAGACAAATGGGGGACCTTAATTTATTTTAAGTTAAAACACTGATTACACACAGGTGAATTATATTGCACTTATTTTTTTATCCTTTAAAACACATAATTTGCTCCTGAAGTGATTTAGGGTTAATTAGGCAAAGGGGTTGAATATTTATGCAACTGAGTATCTATTTTTTTTCAATGTTGATCTATAGTGTTCAAATTTTGTCTGAATTTTTTAGCTTTATCACTTTGGAGAGTTTGTGGAGACTTTTATATCAAGTTTGATTCGTAAGCATAATGAAATAAGCTCAGGTGGTATCAAAATGTGAAAACTTTGGAGGGGCGTGAATATTTTTGCAGGACACTGCACATATATATATATATATATATATATATATATATATATATATATATATATATATATATATATATATATATATATATATATATATATATGTTTGAAAAAAATTGGTACTCAAATTAAGGACCTTTAGTGTACAATTGTCCCCTCATGTCCTGTTTTTCTTGTTCATTCATCTACCTGTTTATATCTTGTTGTTTCCACACCACTTCAGGTGTTTTGCCTGTTTCCCCAAAGTCCTTATACTATGGAATCTATAGCTCTCGAAATTATTATAATCTCCCACGATGAGTGATAAGGTCGTAGCACAAGTGCCCATTGCTCTCCCATCGCAGGCAGGTCTGTGGTCTCTCTGTTTTGTACCGTCAACTCTACAACATTGCTCCCTCCATTCTCTCAGTCCTCTGAACCTCCTGATCTACTACAGGATGCACACCTTCTTTCATTAGCCCACTAACTCCTGGTTAAACTTCCAAAATCCAAACTGATTGCATTTCTCAACTCTTTCATTCCTCACTTCTCCCATCAATTGAACCATCTTTCAGAGGCTGCTCTGTCTCCCTCGTCCCTCCAGGACTTCAAGCAATCAGTGTACCACCATCTCTTATCATCCCCATTTTTGACTCATGATCTTTATTACCCCATAAACCTTTCCAAACCCAACCATCTTACTTGCTCGTTTCAGTTTCCTTCCCTCCTCCCTCTCCCATTTTCCAGCCAGTTCATTCCGTTGATGTGTGTCCCTCTGTCAGCACTACCTTATTCTTCCCATGAACCTCGCTCCTCTAAAGAAAAAGAAAAGAAGAAAAATCACGTTATTTGAGCGATTGCTTTGATTTTCCTTGTTCCGATCGACAAAACATGCTGAGGGCAATCTGATGAACTCATAAAAGTGTATGACCGTGTGCAATGCCGTAAAACAAGAAATAGTCAAATGGATGAATGAAAAAAATAATTGGCCAGTGCATTGTGGCAAGCTATCCAACGAGAATGCAGAGATGAAAAGAATTTTTTTTTTTATTATTCAATTCTTAAATTATTTTAATACTTTTATTATCGTGTTCCTTCGATAAAGTGTGTCGAAATGAGATGAAATATCATTATGTGCAATGTATTATAATGTAGAATGAATGCAATGAAATTGTCAAAATATATCCCCCTTTCCCCCCACCCACTCTTTTGAAAGCAGTTTTTCTTTTCGGACTGGGGTCCGTAAGCCAAGGCAGAAAGACAAATTGATGGAACGGTGATATTTGTCTTCTGGAGAAGCCAATCAGGAACTGGTGCTTCAATATCAAAGGAGGGTGCTTCACATAATCTGTCTGTCATTACTATGAGTGAGAATTTAACAATAGGATACCTTTCCTCCAGCACTTATAGTTCACAGAGATGTGCTGCGTGCACATTAGGAGACCCTACGCACTTTCGCGTGAATTGCGAGGACATTTGGCCATATCAATGTGTTTGTACATTATAGCAAGGGAATTTGGACATAATAATGTCTTCATTTTTTTTTTTTTTTGAATAACAAAGATATTGTGAGATATCAAAATGCTTTAACTTGTGTTCATTGATGTACAGGATAAAGGAAATGTATGAAATGTAGGAAATGTAGGAGGTTGCTTGGCATTACAGTACTTGTACTGGCTTACTTACACTTTGCTCCAGGCTTACTCTTACAACATACATGAGGGTCTTTCTGATACAAAATAGAATATGTGCAAGTCATTGATCAAAGCTGTAAGATAGTGTTGGAATACATAAATAAATATCACATCCATGAGTGCATAAGAGAGCACATCAGAGGTGAAGGTAAGATATGAGACAGAAACCGTTGATCAATATAAGCCCTATTGTGCCTCTCTACGGTGTAACAGAACCACATGAGATGGTTATTATGTGTATTATGAAGCAGTTCTGGAAATTCGACCATTTCACAGCAAATACAATAACACAGCTCACCAACCATACACACCATGAACCGAAAATGCAAGACGTATTGAGCTATCTTAAGTGATGATGTTGTTGCAACTCTGAAGAAAAAGAAGATGATGTGGCAGAAAAATCATTTTGTGAAATCACAAACTTTAAATGCAGTATTAATCAAGCTGAGAAAATGGAATATAACTGTGCAAATAAAATGAATCTGTGTAGTCATACAGTTCAAAGAAAATGATACAATTACTACACATTGCCGTGTATGAATCGGTGTGAAAAATGCGAGGAAGACCATGGAGGAATGAGAAAAACAGGAAATTATTGGGCTCGTCTTACATCGTGATTAAATTTTCAGTATCTTGAACGTTTGCATCTCAGGGCTCGTTGACTGCATCATGGTCAATTGGGCAGTTTCAAAATGGAGAAAAGATGTTGAGCATATTGAACAAAATGACCAATGAGGATGTACTGTGTATCTATGTAGGTAAATACGAGTGGGATCTGACTAATATTATGTTTTATTCTGGAATCTAAAGCATCAAATACAGGAAAAAATTAATGAACCTTAACCTATTTCTGAAAGTGCTCACCTGATGTACCGAAACGCTTGTCCCATTGACCACTTCATGCCATATATGTAGAAATCTTTGGGGCAGGTACGTTGTCATCTCAGGACATGTGCCGTAATGTCTTCATCATTCATAAATAAAATTTGCCCAGGTGAACTTTGAGTGAAACACATAGATGGAAATCACAAGGTGACAAGTCTGGACTGCATGGTGTATGATTTTTTTGCTGGAGGAATAGTGGTCACTTAGCCTGGTGTTGGCTTAGTGGGTAATGTGGCTGGCTTTGGACCAAAAGGTCCTGAGTTCCAACCTCCTGTCATTCGTTAAATTAACACCAGGTGGGGTTGACTCAGGCTGTCATCTTTCTGAGGTCAGTGAAATGAGTACCAGTATACTGGGGTAATAACCATTTGGGGTAACCTGTGTCAGAGTGGCGACCTGTACAGGACTGTACTCCTTACCAGTGAAATTGCCTTGCACACCTCCACAACATTGCTTTACAGCACAAAAAGGAATGGTGTCATATTATATTATAATAGTGGTCACATTTGCTATGCATGCGAGAATGAGCATTACCATGTAGCAAAGTCACACCCTGAGACAGCATATTCTGCAAATGGCTTGTCTCATCTCATTGTGTAACAGCTCATTGATTGTTTTCTCACATTCAGGAAATTGCAACATGCAACAAACACTTTCCAAAAGCTTTCCGGCTGATTGCTGAACCTTAAAATTATTTGGCAGTGGACAACAAGGATGTCTGCACTCCAAGCTGGCTCGCTGGCTCGGATCGCAGGTAGCTTTGACTTTCAGGTAGCATGAAACGACGAACCCACCAGGTCTCATCACCCATCACAATTTTCTTCAATAAATCATCTACCTCCTTCCACCAGCATTCCAGGAGCTCTGTTGCAAAGACCAAATGAGTTGCGTTTTGATCAAATGTGACATCCGGAGATACGCACATTGCATTGACCAAATTGAATTTGAAGTGATAATGTATAATTGTTTCCATGCTGATACCAAATTCCTCTGCAACAGCAAGTCCTCGTTTTTTGCAAGTGTTTCTTTCCCAAAAATCCGTGTGATGCACGAAATTGTGATATTTGAAGAATATTTTCCCATAAGAACCCATGCATTGAGGAGAGATGTGTTCCTGGACAGGGATTTTTTTTTGGGGGGGGGGATTACTTGAGGTGGTTTTTTTGTACATAAACACATAAATCGATTAAAAAAACAAGAAATTCATATAAATGTAAATGAAATAAAATATCTTGAGTGTAAATACCAAAAAATAAATCACTTCACCACTCTTCCTGGGTTTTGGGGTGACTGTTGGTGGAACGCTACTGCTTGTGGAAGGAGTTGTTTAGCTTGAATAATCCACGCAGGGTGGGCTGGACAGCTTTCTTCTTCTTGGCTGCATACAGCTCCTTGCAACAATGCAGGACATCGATGCTCAAGATCGCTCACAAATTTGCCTGAGGTTCAAGAGTGAGAGCTGCATGAAGGGAGTCTCAGCCACTTCTTCTTCTGTTCGAACTTCATTGGATCCTCCATGCTTAAATCTTCACCATGAGACTCAAATAACTCCACCACTTCATCGTCGTCCACTTTAGGTTCTAAAAGCGGGAACACACTCAGGCCACACTTTCGTTCCTTTAAATATCTGAAATTGTGGACACGTCTGTTTCACTTATGACCTGCCTCATGGTACGTCTCAGGTAATAGGCTTTAAATGTAGCAATAACTCCCTGGTCCATTGGCTGTATAAGTGGGGTCGTATTGGGTGGTAAAAACACACCCTGCACTTTATTGCACCAGTCTTCCATATGTGCAGGATGGGCAGGGGCATTGTTTCCAAGAAACAAAGCTTTGTTTGCAAAAAATTTCTCCTTTGTGTACTTTTCAGTGAAGCTAGATAAGTAATTAATTGCATAGTCCTGGCATACCGGCACAGTCATCCAAGTCTTCGGATTTCACCTCCACATGACAGACAGCTGTGGCTTGATGTAGCCCTTTTGCGGCCGTGGGTTTTATGAGTAGTACAGTAGGAGAGGCTTGAGTTTGACATCACCTTCAGCGTTTCCCCAAAGAATAAAGGTCAGCTTGTCCTTCACTGCTTTAAGCCATCTTTTCTTCCTTTTGGATGTACCTGTGGTAGGGCATCTTCTTCCAAAATAACCCAGTCTTGGCTATGTTGAAAACTTGTCTAGGTGTGTAACCATCCTCCTCAATGATATTTTCAAGATTAGCAGAAACTCCTCTACTGCCACCGTGTCTGCACTCGCTGTCTCACCCGTGGTCTTGAGGTTGAGGAGGTTGGCACATCTCTTCAACCTCTCAAACCAACCCCAGCTAGCCCTGAAGGTCCCTGCACATGGATCCTTTCCTTCAACCTCCTCTGTCGCATGAAAATTACTCCACAAAGTACGGACTTTCTCTTGTATCGCAGCAAGAGAGATAAAGTAATGTTCCATTGATTCTGGTCTTCTATCCACACACTTGATAAACGTTCAATACTTCCATGTAATGCATAACACTGTCTCTCACTCCAGGCAGTGTAGTCACACTCAAAGTAGTCACAGTCTGGGAACTTTTAACACTCAAATGCACAGGAGATTCCATGCACATGTCCAATCGATTTTCCTGCACCATGCTCATATTTTTTTTCATAATTATAAACACCAACTTCCTTTGGGAGCATTGGCAAGTCGACTCCCCACTCCGCTCCGTCGAAGGGTGGGGAAATTTTTGTCTGCCCACGACCTCACCCCGAGGACTATCAACACGTATGCAAAATTTGTTGGAGATTGGCTTAGCCCTGTTTTTTTTTCTATGGTTTTCAGATGTACATACATACATGCATACATACATACATACACACGTGTGGGAGGGGACGGAGGGGTGGATGGGGGAAAGCAGAGGGAGAGAGATGAGGGGGGAGATAGAGGAGGAGAGGAGGGGTGATGGAGAGAATGAGGAGGAATGGGGGAGGGAAGAGGTGAGGGGAGAGGAAGGAGGGAGAGGGAGTGAGGAAGGGGGTGAGAATGATGCCTCTCCACACTTCACTATATATTCTGGGAGGGAGGAGTGGGGTGGGAGTGAGAGAAAGAGACACAAATATGTGCAGTATAGTATCAGGTAACGTATGACCACCTGTAAGTGGACTGTTGTGACCGAGGCACCGCATGACCCGCAGGTGGTGGGTCTATAACTTTGTACTTTGTTCCATTGAGCAATTATTACAAAGGAGAAAAGGATGTATTTTTTTTGTTGTTGTTGTTGTTGTGTTTCGCAGAGCCATTCATAGGTATGAAGATCAAGCATTCGATTATATGAATGAGGAAAGGGACAAAAAATAATTTTTGAGTGTTTTTACGTTCAGAAACCGTTGCAGCCTGTTCCAAGTTCCATTGCAATTCTGCACAAAGTTCAGTACAAAACCGCACAGATGGCACGGCAAGCCACAAAGTACACCAAAAAACCACAAAGGTTTACGTTTAAATGGAATTCTTATCTATAAAAGTTGAATTCAAGTGGAAAATTGATGAAATTCAATTCAAAAATATATCAAGCCACAGAGCTCACAAAATGTTGGTCTATGCTTTCACAGTGAGAACCAACATGGCAGAGTTCTGAACACGAGTTTCGATTTGACATTCAACTTTTTTTTTAATGGGTATCTATTTTTAATCAAAGCAGATCGCACAAAAAGGTGAAACGATGCACAAAAAGGTGTAAAATATATATATATATATATATATATATATATATATATATATATATATATATATATATATATATATATATATATATATATATATATATATATTTAAATCGAGCAAATACGGTCTGTTCCGCCTGGCCCAAAACAAAATAGCCACTTAAGACCCCTGCGACATGACAGCAGGCTGACCAAGATGGCACACCACCATCTTGGTCAGGCTTTTTTTACCTCTGCCACCAAAGATGAAGGAGGTTATGTCTTCATCTCTCTCTCATCTCAAAAAGTTGTGGATGGATCCGGATGAACTTTGGTGGGCAGGTTGAGTGTGTGACAAATACGAACTGATTAGATTTTGGTGAAGAACCGAATCCAGATCTGGATATGAGTTATTTAATTTTTGAAGTGATTTTTTCACCATTGAGAGATAGGGCCAAAAACGATATAGTGCTCTATAGCATGATATTTCGAAAATGTATTGGGCTCGATATGTTCTCGTGGATCAGGCGTTACCTGGCGGAGATATGCGCTCTAGTGAGTGCACTTCTAGTTTTGCTTTTTGATGATGAGCATCCCATTAATCATCTTCAAAAGGGCTGTTTAAATTTACTCGAATATCAAGTTTTCATTCATGCACTCTCTTGGAATTCATGAAGTGTATGTGCAAAGTTTTGTGCCGCTAGGTTTCATGGTTTTGGGGTTGTGGAGGAGACACACTGACACATGCACACACATTTTGTCTTTTATTATTATGGACAGTACGATGTCTAACTTCTCTAAAGTTACATTCTGTAGCTGTATCTTGATACGAGGTGTGCTTGGCGAAACACTAGCAGGTCTATTGGCACTCATTATGCACGATTTGGGACGGTTTCTAAAGAAATATGTAATGAAAATTGCGTACGGACCACTTTACATATGCAAGGCTTAACGCATCTGATTGTCTTCCACCAAGTTTGTGCAGAGAGATTTCATGTGTGGTGGAGTGAGAACACATCTCTGCACGTCCGAGATGGATCTTGTTGGCTGCTGCCCATTTTGAGATAATTCATATGTGCAGCTTGAATTTTTTTCTGATGATAGCATTGCGAAAAAGCATAACATGTGAAAATAGAATATTTTGGCCATAGAAATTGAATTGCGAGAAATGGAAGCCGCGACATGCGAATTTGTGATAAACACGGAGTAACTCAGTCGTAATCTCGCGAGTCTCCAAATCTATTAGTAATCTGACAATTTCTGATGATTTATCCTTTTTTTTTTTTACTTGTGTGATAGAAATTGGTTGCCTGTGAGAATGCTTGAGATTGCCATAAAAAAAAATTCACGGCCATAAAAAATAATAAAAACTCAATGCACCATTTAAGTGCACAACCGATGTACACAGAATATGTAAATCGCCAAACTGTGCAGACCATGTCCTGTGAATGTCACCTGTTTTTTATATTTTGTTTTAGGACTTTGATGATGTAATCTGCCGTAAAGCACACGTGACTATGCTGGCTGCCATTTTGGTTTTACTCCAGAATTGTTTGACCAGTGTTGATATAGATCGCTTCTGTTATACCTATCTCTGGGTAGACAACGTAATTGCACAAAACTTCAGCATTATTGTTGCAGGTTCGACAGTAAAGGGTCCACTTCAACCTTGAACCACCTTCAAAAAAGCAAATGAGAACGATTGTGGTAGTCTTCGTAGCCGAATTGCCTCTCAGCTGTTTCCATATCTTATTTTCATCGTAAAGATATTTAGGTGAGCCATGGCTTTAATGAGTATTTTGATCACTGTTTATAACCTACCTGTTGACTACATTTTGTAGAAATAGTGTGTTTGTTACTCTGTTGATTTTAACGGAGTGGGAACCTGCAACAATAATGTTGGATAATTTATTTGAAGTTAAGGAATAGAAAAAAGAAGAATGAAGTTGGTTGTGACAGGCTCACAACAGGCTGTTGCAATGACTATGCCAGTGGACATGCTTAAAGAAGAGAAGAAGACAAAATAACTTGCTATGTCACCCATCTGCAATGCATTTAAAATGTGTCCAAGGAGATTTTCAGCAAGCACCAGATGATGTAATAGCTTGAGGGATGCTGGAGACTGCACATGGTTATCCTCTCCAATTCAAAGCTAAATGCCCACCTCCATTCCTTCATCCCTCCTTTATCTCTCTACTCCTCAGGTTCTTAGAGAGTGCTGCCCGGACTCACCTTGTGTTTTATTCCAATAGCCCCCTCACCCCTACTCTCTTCTACACTCGCTGACCACCCACCCTCACTTTTCGTTCATCCACTTGCTTGAGATTTCTCTGTCTCCCTATTCCCCCTTGATCCTTTGTCAGATTTTGATACTTCTGCCTTCTCTTGTTTAGCTTCTCCATGAGCCTATAAATCTGTGTACAAACAAGCTCGAATGAGCTAAGATCCTCGTCCTCTTAATGATGACGTCATAAAAACGAATATGACGTCATTGTGATGAATCGGGTTTGCGATAAATTATCTGTGCTAATGTCCGGCTTGATTCCCACAAACACAATTCAAACAGATTGCCTAGTTTCGGATATAATGGTATCGGCGATTTCCATTAGCGGCGATATTATGACGTCAACTTTTTTTCTTGGAAGAATTTGCAAAATCGGAGATGTTTACTGCCTGCGCGTGGGCTTTCTGCATATACATGGCAAGTTTCACGAAGATCCGATGAAAACTCAGGGTTGTGAAACAAAAAATGTCAAAAAATAGGAATGACGTCATAAAAATTGATATGACGTCATAGTGATGTATAATATGTGCGGTAATTCATCTCTGCTGATGCCCTGTTCGATTCCCACAAACAGAATTCAAAAAGCTTGCCTAGTTTCGGAGATAATTTTTTAGGCGATTTCCATGAGCAGAGATATTTTGACATCATAACTTTTTTTCTCGGAGGAATTTTCAAAATCGGAGATGGTTACTGTCTGCGCAGGGAATTTTATACATGTATGCCAAGTTTCAGGAAGTTTCGATGAAAACTGTAGGCTGTGAAACAAAAAAGTCCACGAGAACAACAATATGAGTAAGACTTAGAGATCCTCCACGAGGATCTAAAAAGGTGAAAAATGCGTGTCTTTTTCAATTGTTGATGCAACGAATACCAAATTACCATCCTAACTCGTACCTATGGGTTTCTAGAAATCACACTTGTCGCACATAATACGTACATGACATAAAGAGAACAGACATTGAGTTCACGGAATTGTCTCGCAAGAGCATGAGATAATGTGGAACTTCCCATTTTTTGAGGGTTGTGACGGAACTGTGGATTTGGGATATTGCTGCAAATGCAGAGCCAGTGTGAATGTCTGAAAGATGGCAGATCATTGAGCATCGGAAAATTATTCAATACTCACAAATACCACCCGTTGCCTTGCTGATGGGTATACTTAAGGGGGTGGAGAGAAAAAGAGGGTGGGAGAGAAAGGGATGGGTTGGGGAGAGAGAGAGAGGGAGTAGAGTGAGGAGGGAGGGAGAGTGAGGAGGGGTCTGGGAGCAAGGAGGGAAGGAGAGTGAGGACGGGATCGAGGGAGAGAAGGCAGCGAGAGGTGAGAGGAAGGGAAGGCAAAGGTGCAGTGGAGCATCAATTACGATTCATACTGTCTCATCAAAATGATTCTGCATAGAATAACAGTGAAGATGGAAACAGAATAATGTCTGAAATCCATTCTCTATCGGTCATACTATAAATACCACCCAGAGACAAACACTGCCCGGACATGTCCAGAGATAAATGCAATCTGGAAACTAACACCACCCAGAGACAAATACCGCCCGAACATAAACACTACCAAGACACATTCAGAGACAAACACTGCCCAGAAGCATCTGGAGCCAAGCTGTATAGAGACAAACTCCCACCTGGACATGTCCGGGGATAAATGCAGTCTGGAAACAAAGCACCGTCCAGAAACAAATATTGCACAGACACGTCCGGAAACAAACTCCAACCTGGACATGTCCAGGGATAAACACCGCATGGAAACAAACACTGCCCAGAGACAAACACTGCCTGGACACGTCCGGAGCCAAGCTGTCTGGAGACAATCACTGTCCAGACATGTCCAGAGAAACATTGCCTGGATGCATCTGGAGACAAACACCCATGCAGACATAAACACCCTCCAGACACGCTCGGAGACAAGCACCACCCGGACATGTCCGAAGATGAATGCAGTCCAGAAATAAACACCGCCCAGAGACAAACACTGCTCAGACATGGGCATAGACAAACTCCTGTCCAGGCAGGAACATCGGCTGGATGCATCCAGAGAGAAATACCACCTGGACCCATCCGGAGCCAAGCTGTCTCGAGACAAACCCCCGTCCGGAAATTTCCAGAGACATACACTGCCCAGACGCGTCCGGAGATGAACACTGCCCGGACACGTCCAGAGCCAAACTCCCCTACCGGATATAAACACCGCCCAGACACGTTTGAAGACAAACACTGACCGGGCACATCCGGAGTCAAACACTGCCTGAAGATGAGCACCGCCAAGACACGTCTAGAGAGAGAGAGAGAGAGATGTGGGAGGGTGCTGCTCTGTATTAGACGGAGGCAGAGTGAGGATGGGGGAGAAACAGAGAGAGAGACATGGGTGGGGGAGGAGAGTTATCAGAGAGAAAATGTTATGCTTTATGCACAACAGACACACACACACACACACACACACACACACACACACACACACACACACACACACACACACACACACACACACACACACACACACACACGACCAATATCGGCAATTTTCCGGGAATCAGCAGATTGCAGTCAGTGTGATTTCCGACTATGGTGTGAACTGTATACAACCCAAAATCCTTGAGTAGCTTTCACTCGTGTTTTGGGGGTATTTCAAAAAAACAAAATTATAAAAACAACATTGCATAATTGATGTTTCAGGGAGATGTGCATAAACATTAATCTTCAAAAACAGCTGCCAATCGTCATGTGACGGGTGGAAAAATTTTGCCCCTGTAATTTTGAAAACACGTTGATATGGCAAACGGCTTTGAAATTGGGTATTATCAAATATATTTTTCTTTGAAACACAAACAAACAAACCATATAACCTTTGTAAATCATGTACAGTAGTACCTCTGCCTTGCAACAACTGCCAACTCTACAGTACATCCCGATCCAGACATAAAATATTGCTATCGACTGTAGGGTCAACATTTTTTTTTTTGTGGGTCAACCCACCGCCTCCCCCGTAGACCCCTTAATGAGTGCAGATTTTGATGCAGTTGATATACTTTGTTGCATTATGGGTGATGAACATTGTGGTCAAGTTTCATTGAAATTGTGTGTGTAGTTTCGGATAAGAGAGCAAATACCAACCCTCCGCCTGCACCTCCCTGATGAGCGCAGATTTTGATGCAGTCAATAAATCTTCATTCGGCATCAGATATGAAGCTTGTGGCCCAAGTTTCATCAAAACCGTGTGTTTGGTTCAAGCAATCATGACTGAATTGCATAAGCTCACCTAAATAAAGTTGAGATGAGCTAACAAAAATTAAATGAATTCATTCAAATAATGACTGTATCCACAAAAGAGTTGCTGTTTAATGTAGAGCAACCCTGGAGAAATCGCAAAGTTTAATCGCCTGTGAAATTCAATAAACATTGCAGATAATCTGCCACATTGCCTGCTCGTCTGTGCATGGTTATAACGTTCGCGTTCGGCGCAAACATTATAACTTTATTTTAAAATGTCCGTTTTTTTTCACCAGATTTGTTTTGATTCCCTGTAGAGTACCTTGCAAAACCTCTGAAAATATAGACACAGATCTGCCAGACGCTATTTATAAGCAGTCCCTCTGGGGGACAGGAACTTATGCATAGGGCGGCACAGTAGCAATGAATGCATCAAATCATATTGCTCAAAGAAGTTCGTTAATTTTGGCACGATCCTAAATCTTTTGCTCACTCAATATAATTATTATTTAACAGTAGAAGATGTTAACTTAAAGTTTAATGCTATGGAAATTTCACTTTTTCTTGTGTATACTTGTATATGGAGAAGCAAGGACCATAACCTTGCTTGCTCAAAGTAAATAGTTATTGTTACGGCTGTGGAAATTCGCATTACACCATGAAGGGCCCGTAGGTGAGATATCTCTAAGTACATGTGTAGTTAGCCCCAAACCCGTTGTCTAGAGGGAATTTATGTGATTCATTCGGGCTGCGACGCTTTGAGTTAGGTGTTTTTCTGTTCTATCTTTATTTTGAACCAACCACGTCACAACCACAACGCCGCTTCACAACAACCACAACCACACCTGCCTCTCAACAACCACGCCATCCTCACCACTCCACCAGCAACCGTCAACATCTCCACGAACACAAAAGGGGAACAACAACAACTCCCACCCCGATTTCTCTGGTGAACAAGAATGACGGTTGGAAACTCAACTCCCTCCCCGATTTCTCTGGTAAACAAGAATGACGGTTGGAAACTCAACTCCCACCCCGATTTCTCTGGTAAACAAGAATGACGGTTGGAACTCAACTCCCTCCCCGATTTCTCTGGTAAACAAGAATGACGGTTGGAACTCAACTCCCGCCCCGATTTCTATGGTGGAATGTTCGCCCCCCCTCCTGCCGCGAAGGGAGGGGCAGAGTGCTGGGGAAATAAAAGGGTGCACGGAGGCGCCGCTATGAAGAAGTCAGGTCAGAGGAGGTCAGGTCAGGGCGGTCGGTGAGAGTGTCAGTATCAGTCGGCGGTTCATGGTCTTCTGCCCGTCTGGGTCTTGGAGAAGCGGTCCGTAGATCGACCCGCTCGTTGTAGCTTGCAGTCGGTGGAGAGTCCGGAAGTCGCAGAGGGGACGCGGACTGGAGGTGCCGCTCTGCCAGCTGTGTCGCGCGGACCTGCGTGTTCGTGCAAGGAGCGCCGGAGAGAGCTCGCCCACCATCGCACCGCGAGGGTGCAGGTAACCTGCAACAGTCTCATGGGACTTGTTCGGTCTGCCAAGTCCCACGCCATAAAGGCCCACGGGCCCCGTCTGCCCCCTTGTCTTTGAGGGTGGCATTTTCTTTTGTTTTTGTCTGGATCTTGTGGCGCCATGTCTTGTAAAGTAGAACTGTATAAGTGTTGCCATGTGTACGCGTTGGTCGGTCGTATTACATTTGCTTTTTGTGCATAATTGTTTTAATTGCTATATGTGCATTTTTCATTCCTGTATGGCTGTATATGTGTGCTCTCCGTGTGACGTGTAAATAAAGTGCTTGCATGTTGAACTGTTCCCGTTTCGCTTTGTCTTTTCTCCATTGACTCTCCATCCTGCTTCACGTAAAGGGTTCGTAGCGGGTGCAAGATCCCGGTAATTAATCTGAACCGTCGAGGTCGATGATAACACCGCTCGGTTATCCCGATAGTACGGAACGGGCCGCCCAAGCGGCTCGTGTCCGGAGTCGACCTGCGGCGAGGTACGATCGCCCGGTTTACCATCCGCGTGGGTACTTAGGTAGGTCGAGTTTGGCGAACAACCCTATCCTCCGTGGGTGGCCGATTGGCACGATTGTGGTGAGGTCGAAAGGCCCACCCGTGACTGGCTCTGGGCGATAGTTCCCGGAGGGTCACGACTGAATTGTCCGTCCGGTGGGCGACGTGCCGCGATTCGAGTCACGTGGCCGTTCGCACGCCGGTGGGCGCGAATTCGCAACACTATATCGACTTAGTTATAAGACTCGTTATTTCTATAAATTATCATATTTCACTGCAGATTTCGATAATTATTTCGTCTGTAAGATATCTGATCCCGAAAGCCAAAATAATATTTCATCGTGGAAAATCCAATCATATAATGATTGAAATTGCTCAAAGCTCCTAATTTGACAACTAGAGCACTTATAAAAGCAATATATACAGCAAAAGGAAAGTGAAAAAAATACTTAATCTTTAAGAAATCCTTATGGCCTGTTCCAAGTCAAGGCATGGTTGAGCAGGCCAAACAAGATGGTGGCTTCAGACCTCAGCGAGGTTACTTAGGATATGCCTTGAGACTCCAAAGAGTGAGATGGCCGAGGATGTCGCTTGGAAAAGGATATAATTAAATATGGCCGTTTTCTTCAAAAGGGATGTTTTATTTAACCCAAACACCCAATTTTCAGTCATGCACTTCCTTGGAGTTTACTTAGTGTGTGTGCAAAATTTCAGGCTGCTAGGTTTCACGGTTTTTGAGTTATGGAGTAGACACACTGACACACACACACACACACACACTGACATTTATTAGTATAGACCAGCAGAGAACCTGTCCTATGGGCAATCTTGTTCCAATCATGCAACACATTCTTCTGATGCATACCTTTATTTTGGCAGTTTATTGGCAACTGACAGCTCTATTTCAGCAAAAAAACCCAGATTATGTGCAGGAAGCAAAAACACCAACTTATTATCGTTCAAAATACCTCACAGCATTGGAAACTGTGGGGACAGAAATACTGGGCTGTCAATGGTGGAGACTTGTAATACCCTCTCCCACCTGGAGGCAGCATGACATGATATACATTTACATGGAAAATTTGCTTCGCCTCCTCCGCCCCTCCAAGACCACTAGCAAAGATAAAACACCCCTTTACACTAATTGGGGTCATGCTGATCCAAAGTAGCAAGTCTGATCTGCAGTAGCAAACAGTTTTTTGGCCCCATCTCTCAATGGTGAAGAATCACTTTAAAAATTCTCGTGTCTGGATCAAGATTGAATCTTCACCAAAATTGAATCAATTCATTCTTGTCATGCACCCAACCTGTCCCCTAAGTTTCATTCGAATCAGTTCATAACTTTTTAAGATGTGCTATAGATCGTTTTGGCCCTATCTCTCAATGGTGAAGAATCACTTGAAAAATTCTCAAAACTGAATTTGATTTGATTCAGATCTTCATAAAAATCGAATCAATTCGTCCTTGTAACACACCCAATATGTCCACCAAGTTTCATCCGAATCTGTCCACAACATTTTGAGATACCATGCAATATCGTTTCTCACCCCATCACTCAGTGTGTAAAGAATCAGTTAAAAATTAAATAATTCTCATATCCAGATCTGGATTTGGATGTTCACCGAAATTGAATCAATTCTTCCTCGTGGCATTCCCAACCTGTCCACCAAGTTTCGTCAGAATCCATCCATAACCTTTTGAGATAATGTGCTATATATAGTTTTTGGCCCAATCTTTCAATGGTGAAGAATCAATTGAAAAATTCTCGGATCCAGATGAAGATTCAGATCTTCATAAAAATCGAATAAATCAGTCCTTGTCACACCCCTAACATGTCCACCAAGTTTCATCCGAATCTGTCAACAACTTTTTGAGATATCATGCAATATCGTTTTTCACCAGATCTCTCAATGGTGAAGAATCACTTAAAAATTAAATAATTATTGTATCCGGATGCTGATTCGGATCTTCACCAAAATTGAATCGATTCATCCTTGTCACACACCCAACCTGTTCACCAAGTTTCATCCGAATCTATTGATAACCTTTTCGGATATTGTGCTACACAGTATATCGTTTTGGCCGTTACTCTCAATGGTGAAGAGTTACTTAAAAAATTCTCATATCCGGATCCAGCTTCGGATCTCCACCAAAATCCGAATGAAGCATTCGGATCTCCACCAAAATCAAGCATTGCTGTCCTTGGGGGGGTCACCTGCATACACAAAAAATTTCAGTATAATTGCTTGAAAACCATGTCCAAAAATCCTATGACAAACAAACAAACGCTATAGACCAACAAACTTGGCAAAAAAATGGTTTCGCCAAGTAAATTTACACACAGGCATGACACAGCTTGGCACGACACACAGTAAAGGAAATTGTGACTGAGTCTTATTCTCCACTCTTTGCCTCCAAACCCTTCTCTGCCACGTGTATGTACATACCCTTGACGAGCATTCCCAAAAGCCCCTCCCTCAAAGAAACTAATAAACACAAGATCATTCCATATCTTGAAGTAGCTGGAGTGAATAGTCGATTTAAATGTAGTACACGATGTTGCGAGCTGGGTCTCGGCCAATTGACTATCTCGATATAATTATATGTTACAGAACCAGTAGTTGAAATGACCTTGTCCCTGTAATTCAATCATGAGGAATAGATGAGTGATAAGCCCTTGCGATTATCACCGATAATGTATGTTATGTATAAGCTCAATCATTCACCATGAATGTATGTAAAATGAAGGACGGAGACAACGTGTATAGCAAAATTTGCGAGCTCATTTAATTAGTGCATATGTATTCAATGTAGCTTCATTATGAGAGCAAATATATTCATGGTTATACAAGGAAGCATACATTATCAATGCTTCAACTCAGGGTAATATCATAGGCCGAGCTATCTTTTGATGTTTCATCAATACCTTCCTTTCAGCCAAGGTCATAAGTGCCTTTTTCCTCTCTGACACCTAGTTCTTCCATGAGCCTTGATAAAGGCTTAGGGCCCTGTCACACCTTGACGTTTTAGCGAGCATATGGCAACGTATCAAAATTGATCTAAAACGCTGGCGTATGCTGAACTATTGATGTTTTTTTCAGTTTTGGGCGTATTCATAACGAGTTGGACGTATGCATAATGGATTAGTAACGTACACAGAACGTTTCGATAACTTATGGATAACTTATACCAACGAATGCTTAGCGTGTTGTCGGCGTTCACAACGTATGCCCAACGATAGTCTAACTTATACATAGCGCGTCACGGTATCGCCGACGATCACGTGGCGTAGCCTATTAAAAGGCTGCCGCTCGACGATTCAAATCATAACCGCACTAGAAATCGAAGTGTCAACATCACCGTCATGCCGAAGAAAAAAAAAGAAACAAAAAAAAACATGGAGTCTGGAACGCTGTCGGGAGTAGTAGATTAATGGGGTTTCTGAGGCACCCATGCAAATGAATGGGGAAAACTATGAATTGATCCTCGAAAACACCTAAACAGTAGGCTAATTCCTCCCATACAAATGTATAGGGAGAACTCTCTGACTCGAGACCCATCAGGACAAAAAGAGAAGCATGATTTTCTGTCATACACGCTCATGTTAAATTGAAACTGTCTCAGGGACCAAAAAAACCTCATACAAATTAATAGGGGAAGTTTTCTTGATCAAGGCTTATTTGGTCAAAAGAGGAGAATGATTTTGTACTCCACTCAAAGAGTGAGCCAACGAATATTTGATCATGTTCTATTTGAGGTAATAAATTAATTTTCCAATTACATTCATCACCATCGAGTATGTTCACAAATGTTATTTTAGAACTTAGTTCTTGGTCTAAATATCTTTGTTGAGCAGAGATAAAATGATAAATTTCTCTTAATGCTCTTGTTTGACCACCTCCTGAGCCACAGATTATTTTTTGTAAAAGCCACGCCCACTTTTAATAAGCCCCATCCACTTTTCATAAGCCCCTCCCACTTTTCAAGGGGTTTTTCCATAAGCCACGCCCACTTTCCATAAGCTCCACCCGCTTTCCATAAGCCCCGCCCACTTTTCACGAGGTATTTTATGAGCCACGCCCACTTTTCCTAAGCCCCGCCCACTTTTTATGAGGTGTTTTCCTAAGCCCCGCCCACTTTCCCAAGCCCCGCTCATTTTCATGAACTGTTTTCATAAGCCACGCCCACTTTTCATAAGCCCCGCCTACTCTTACATAATTTTCAGTTCATCTCTGACTCACAAAGAAATCTTCTTCTTCTTCTTCTTTCGGCTGCTCCCGTTTGGGGTCGCCACAGCGGATCATCCGTATGATCCGCATAGTGATTTGGCACATGTTTTACGCCGGATGCCCTTCCTGACGCAACCCTGGTCGCCTCTTACGACACAGGGATATGGTACACCTATTTTAACCGGGGTATACACCGGCCCAGTATACTGGTACTCATTTCGCCGACCTCGGAAGGATGACAGGCTGAGTCAACCCCCTGGTGTATTAATTCAGTGGCCCAACGGGGCTTGAACTCAGGAACTCTTGGATCCCAAGCCGCTGCCCTAACCACTGCGCTAACACCAGGATTGACTCACAAAGAAATCACTAGAAAATTCTAGAATGTTATGGTTTTGAAAAATTTCCCAACGAAGGCTTGCCTGGGCTTGCCCAGGGAATTTTCAAAGAATCCTCCATTTCGAAAAAAAATATTTCTCCATTCTAACAACATTACAACATCTGCCTCACAAGGCTTGCCTGGGCTTGCCTAGCGTTGCCCAGGGAAACCAGTCTTTCTCGATAAAAGCCTCAACTCAGACTCCATTTTTTAAATAAATTCTGACAATGAAGTGCTGTGCTGAGCTTGGAGTTCCTTGGAGTTATACTACTTGAATGGAACTAAACCTTCAAGTTGATGAACTGGATTCAAACCTCTTATCAATTGAGGTAAGATTTTTATTTTCCTATTTTCAGTTTGATTTAAGCATCGACTCATTTAATAATTAAATAACTTAATTAATACATTATTATTTTCTCTCTCAGGAAATTGTATCTGAAAATACCGATTTTGCCACAACTTGGGGTGAAATTGTTGGCTTGGTTGAAGACCTTGTGAGCGACCAAGACCCACAGAACGAGCTTGAGTGGGATGATTTTGGCATTCATTGGAGTTCTACTACTTGTATGGAACTAAACCTTCAAGTTGATGAACTGGATTCAAACCTCTTATCTATTGAGGTAAGATTTTATTTTCCTATTTACAGAGTTTGATTTAAGCATAGACTCATTTAATAATTAAATCACTTAATTAATACATTATTATTTTCTCTCACAGGAAATTGTATCTGAAAATACTGCTTTTGCTACAACTTGGGGCGAAATTGTTGGCTTGGTTGAAGACCTTGTGAGCGACCAAGACCCACAGAACGAGCTCGACCTTGATGGCCCAACCAAAGAGTTATACCTTGGAGACCCGCAAAATCCTGAAAAAGAGTTTTACAGCAATAGTACTCATTGCGAGTTATCAAGACAATACCCACTGAACAAGTTATACCTTGTTGAGCCAGAATACAAGTTTTACCTTGAAGACTCACAAATTTTGAAAAAAATCAGTAAATGAGTTCTGCCTTCATGGTTTAAATAACTACCTTGGAGACTCGGGAAAAGGGTTCTGCCAAGATGGTTCCAAATATGGAACCTACTTTAGAGACTCACAAATTTCAGACATTTTGAAAAATGGAGATTTCCTTGATGATCCACAGTTATACTATGTAAGATCTATTACTGAAACCCATAAAAATTGGAAAAATGGAGTTTTCCTTGATGATCCACAGTTATACTATGTGAGATATATCACTGAAACCCATAAAAATTGGAATAATGGGGTTTTCCTTGATGATCCACAGTTATACCATGTGAGATCTATCACTGAAAAACACAATTTCTGGAAATTGTGGTTCTACCTTGGAGTCTTGTATAGATGGTTATATTTTTGGAGACTTGAAATGTGGGTTCTGGCTTGATAACTCACAATGTGATACATATCTTGGAAACTCAACAGGAATGTGATAATATCTTGGAGACTTGGAAAGTTGGGTTTATTTTGGAGCCTTGAAATGTGGTTTCTACCAAGACGCTTGGGGATCTCAACCTATCGATGTGGTTCTTTGTTGGATGGTGCTTGATGAGAGCAATATCAAGAAAGTTCTTACTTCCCCTTTCTACTTCATCAAACCTGAAAGCCTTAAAAGACAGAATTGGAAGAAGAGAAAAAACATTAAAAAATACATATTGTTAGTTCTGGGAAGAAGATGCAGGAAGGTTCTTCCTTCCCCTTTCTACTTCATCAAACCTGAAAGCCTTAAAAGACAGAATTGGAAGAAGAGAAAAAAACCATGAAAAATATATTTTGTTGAAATACATATTTAAAAAAAGACATTGTGTTGGGTGAGGGTTGGGGTTGAGATTTTGAATGTGAGGATAGGGGTGAGGGTTGAGATTTTGAATGTGAGGGTTGGGTGGGGGGTTGAGATTTTTAATATGATGGTTCGGGCGGGGGTTGAGATTTTGAATGTGAGACTTGGGGTGGGGGGGTTGAGATTTTGAATGCGAGTGGGGGTACATACACACACACACACACACACACCAACAAACAAAAGTTAAGCTTTGACTATTCAGTTGAGGATTCTGTGCTTTGGGTTCACAGATCTAAGAACGTCCCCCACTGCACACACACCAACAAACAAAAGTTTAGCCTTGACTATTCAGTTGAGGATTCTGTGCTTTGGGTTCACAGATCTAAGAACGTCCCCCCTTGACACACATTATATATGGCAGATGCCACCTGTTATACACCTCGGACTTGGCCCTCAAGTGTCCAAAACGGTGTATAGTAGGAGGGAGTGAAGCGCCAACCCATTGCTCCCATGGGTATTATCTGCTTCGTTTTGTCTTTTGTAATTCCTGTGAATAAAATGAACCTAAAATCTCTTCCCCTTCTAAATCATATATCTTATAAGTCCAAGGAACCGTATCTATTACATCAACAATTTTAAAAAGTTCGTTCGTCCATCGCTTTGTATAACCCTTTTCAAAATGAGATTTCCATCTATATATTCTTACGATATCACCAACTTTGAACTTAGGTTTTCTGACATTAATCTCTTTTTCATATTCTAATTTTGGAAATGTTTCTGATGGTTTCATATTTGTTGATGTGTGAATCGTGTCATTATACCTATCTACAATATCCTGAATAAAAGATGACCATTGTTGTAAACCGAGTTTTGTGAATTTTCTATATAGTCTCTGTTTTAAGGTGTGATTAAAACGTTCAATAACAACAGCTTTTCCTTCATTAAAGGTACTGTATAATATAATGATGTTATTTTTTAGAAAATTCAAAAATGTATTGTTATAAAACTCTCCACCCTCATCAGTCCACAATTTTTTTGGTTTTCCCTTACTTTTATTAAATATCTGTTGAAAGGCTAACATAAGAGTATTACCTGTTTTGTTTTTAAAGGGACAACCCATGCGTATCTACTCCTCAAATCAATAACGGTTAAAGCATACTTGTACCCCTTATCATTATTGAGTTCAATCAAATCAGCGGACCAGATATAATCAACTTCCTTGGAATAAACCTTCCTTCTCCGAAACTTTGTGAATATTGGTTTATGTAATTCATCAGCTAATTGCTCTTCAGTCTTAATGACATCATTAGAGCCTATAAGTTTTTTGAATTTCCAAGCCCAAGTTTCAATTTCGCACTAATCATCTTCTTCACGATGAACCTATCAACTTTTTCTCTCAAGGTTGGATTTTGTATCAGAGACAAATTATACAACATTTCTCTATCGGCATCATGCTTTTCTTCCAAAGTTGTGGTATTCCCATAATCAATATCATGTCTCATGCACACTTCATCAACCCTATTGATGGGCTTACTCCATGATTTAGGATTGTCTGCCTCATCTAATCTTTTATCCAAGTTTGTGCCTGGACCACAGAAAGAATACCCTGGTAGATGTAATTCCCCTGGTATTCCAGTAGTTGTAAATTTACTTCCTGATAAAAACTTTGGTATATCTCCTCCGAGTTTGTGTTTGGAGATAAATTGACACTTTTTTGAATCACACTCCTAACATGTACCTTTTTGTATAACCCTATTATTTTTACTTTTAAAATATTAAATTTTTTAGTATTAGTTTTCTTTTTACATTTGAGACAATAACTCATTTATTTATGAGAAAAATTCCTACAGAGTGCAAAAACCTTTTGTTTCCAACACCCACATTTGAATCTTAATTTTTTAAAACATAAAGAATCCTTAGAAATGTCTTTACTCTCTCCTCCATTTATTTAAGCAAAAAATGAAAAACTTTTATTAAAGTCAATATCTTGTCCTTGAAAACGATGACAATGGTCTTGTCGAAAATATTGCAAATAGGCTTGTCAATTCTTTGTTTTCCTCCTCGGTACATTGAGATTTATTTATTTTCTGTAATACCTCCAATCTTTTTTAATCTCACTGGTTTCCATATTTTCATATTTATTCATTCTCACTCTTTCCTCCCTCTCCTCCCTCTCCTCGTTCTCTCTCTTCTCCCTCTCCTCCTTCTCTCTCTTCTCCCTCTCCTCCTTCTCTTTCTTCTCTCTTTCCTCCTTCTCTTTCTTCTCTCTTTCCTCCCTCTCCTCCTTCTCTCTCTTCTCCCTGTCCTCCTTCTCTCTCTTCTCTCTTTCCTCCTCTTCTCTCTCTTCAACTCCTTCCTCGTCCCTTACTATCCTTGAATCACTTACACCCCATAGAATATCATACATATATTCATCGGGATTTCTTGTTATTCCTGAATCCAAAATAATTTTTTTTACAACAGGAAACCAATAAAATTTCTTTTGAATTTCTAAAAGAGCCTTACCTTTTCTTAACTTTATAATTTTTTCATTATTTAACATTTTAATTAAATCCAAGTTGTTGGTTTAACAACAGCATAATGCCAATATTTTATTGAAAATACCTCATTCTTATGTTGTAGAACATATTTATTAAAATAACGAATACCCTTTTCTTGAAGGTATGCTTGGACACAGAAATGATAATTTTCTTGAAGCCTTCTTGCTGTCATTTATGTATTACAAATATATGACAGAATAATATTATGACATGAAACACCTCCCCATCTTCCCATAGTTAAATCATTTTGTATTTCGTTACTTATTATATATATAATTCTGTTTTTTCTGTTTTCATGATATAAACTAGGGCAAAACGATTTTTATATTTACCCTTATTATATTCTTTTATTTGTTGTTTACTAATCGTGCTTTCACAAAACTCATTCTCTATACCAAGTGGATAATATTCTTCCTTAGGAGACTGATTTAATTGTTCCAGGTCTTCTAGGTCAATTTTAAATGATCAATTATACCCAAAATCATTCATATCATACTTCCATTGTTCTATTCTCAAACAAACAATACGACCTTCTTAAAAAAATTATTTTAATTCGAACTGTGAATTCTGTATGACCTGGAGATAAACTCAACACTTCTGTATCTTTGGAATACACGGCCGTTTTATTTAAGGATATATATTGTGATAAATCGCTTAATTTCGCCAAGTCATTCGCGTCAGTCTGGCTTGGATAATTTTTTTAATTTATAAGCATTTTTCATATTCATATTTTTTGTTATTATGTCATTCAGCCTGTGCTTTTGTGTAATAATTTGAAAAATCAATATTGAGTTCTTGGGATACACCAAAGATAGAACCATCTTTACCAACATAAGTCATTTATATTAGTTTAAAAATAATGTCATAAATTTTTTTATTTTTCTTGAGTTGAAATAACACATATAGACATAATTGACCACAACACTTGGAATTTAATTCTTCGACTTGAAATGTTTGATAAACACCATTCTGTAAGAATTTTATTACTTCAACAGGTGGTGGAAGACCAAAACTATCAAAATAATATTTGTCTTGACTATTAAAAATACAAACCCAATGAGAACCATTCCCATTATTATCTTCTAAGTTGATAATATTCTTTATATGTTTAGGCACGTTTGTTAATTCATCTCTCATACAAATAACCACATTATGAATTTTTAATTTCTTACAATATTTGACAAGTTGTAAATTTGATTTTGTATTCTTTCCAAATTCTTTAAACCACTCATCAATGCTCATTTATTTATTAGAAAGATATAATCCATTTCCCCTTTTAGTTAATTTTACACCTGCCTGTGTGATAGAAGAAAGCATATCTCCAACTAACAATCTCGCTTTATCAGGCAGACATTCAAGTTTTTCAGCAAAATCTACAATTACACCACTTCCACTAATTTGTTTCTCCAACTCTTTGTTCTGTCTTTCCAATTGGTTTTGAGCCAGAGTTGAGCCTTCCTTTCGTTGGCAGTTTTCACGGCGGTTGAAATACCACACGTCAATGCTCCAACCGCACTTAAACCAGCAAATATAGGAATTAGAAATGGGAGAAATCCTCCACTCGTCTCTCTTATTGAATATTTTTTCAACATTGGTTTTGTCATTTTAATTTTAAGGGAGCCAGCATCGTTCAAGATGTTAACCTCTTCTCTTGTGAGCAAAACCAATTCTTACTGCTCCTTTTCTCTGAATTGTATTAACGTTAATCATACAAGGCTTTTGATTTTGAACACAAGATGAGAGTTTATGAAGATTGCTTTGATTAACATATACCCCAGTTGGTACTTTGCCACTCATTTATTTAACAAAAAATTATGGGAGACTAATCATAACACCATTATCTGTATTAATCTGTAATTCTGTTTCTTCCAAAATCAAACAATATGTATCAACTTCTTTACTCTCTCCTCTTTCAATGTATAGGGAAGTATCCACTCGATTCGACTTTATAGTTTCCTTTTGAGCACTCAGATCAATCGCATAGATTGTATACAAACTTTTAAATGCTGTCATATCCAAAATAGGTTCTTTATTTCCATTACTTTCACACACCTTTTGGTAAGACTTGTATGCTTCAGCAAAATCATATTTTTCCCAATTAATTACCAATCTATCTCGTGGATAAAATGTTCCATCGATAGAAACACAAAGTTGTTTCACCTTAGCATTATCACTCAATGCATTATTCTTATCTGGAGCAGTATCGCCATCTAGTTTTTAAAAAATTATCCACAGATATCGTGGCTTTCCTTCCAGAACACCCAAATTCCACGTGTAAGTGGTATGATTTAGTTTAACGTGTTGACATCTTCTTTTGAGGTATGATAAACTGAGTGGTTTCTTTGAGTTAAGTCTTCTGTTCAACATCTCTTTTGTTTTAAGATTAGGAGTATATTCACTGATATACCAACTCATTTCATCAATTACAAATTTATTCTGAGCATCAAAAGCACTACCAACACGAAAAAGTAATCTATTTTCATTATCATTCCTTTGTAGTTGAAATCTAATTTTAAGACCATACAGAACTTTATCATGATCACAAAATCCAAATATACCTTTAAGAGGAACTGCCACAGTAAAACTATTCACTGCTTTTGTGTCATCATAATACATTCCTTTCCTTTGAGTATATCCAGGGTCTGTATTTGTTCCCGTTGACAGATCAGAAATAAAACCTTCAACAGCCCCCTTTCCTATTCTATCACTGAATGAATATAGTGTAAATTTCATCCTTTCAGATACAGCAGAGACATAATCAACCGCTTCAACTTCTTGTGTTCCATTGTACAAACGAACACTATCAAACATTTTCCAGAAGAAATAATTTACGAGTGTAGCGTTTGTGCTATTCCCAGCCTTAGTGAATGTAAATTTACACAACAAGAAACATTCGGATAGATTCAAATAAGTTTGTTGATTATTTATTTCAAAACTTTTTGTACCATTTGCATTCCAGTCTGTTCCATTTATTGCATTTACCTTGAAATAATCTTCTTTTTTAGTGGAGTTTGAGATGACAATGGTATCATCCAAATCATAGATACTATCAATGGCTTCCATGCTTGTATTTATTTCGGAAAAAAGATGTTAAAAATTTTGAAACCCTGAGCCAAGTATTTGAATTATTTTCTGTCATTCTTGGGGAGACAACTGAGTTTTACCTTTCTTAATTTATTTTATTGCTTGTAATTTATGAGATTCCTTTTGGGCATCTTTTATGCTCTTTACAGCACCTGCTACATTTCCCACAGCAGAAGCAGTTTTTCTTTTAGGTCTTTTTGATTAAGAATTGTTGAACCGATACCCATTAGAGTATCAATTATCCCATCTCCTCTAAATTGATGTCCGACACCCCTTTGGCTCTTCGGTTTATAGTATCCTCTCCCAAGATACATACCTTCGCCCTTGTAGTACGGGGGAAAGGAACATACCATCCCCTGTAATTATTTTATATTTTCCCAACTCGTGTTTTCTCACAATAACCATCGTATTTATTTATTGGAAAACTTCACGTAGGTGAATTCTGATGGATATAACTTCTCCATTAAAAGAAATCATAAGATTATCTTTGTCGTTTATTCTAAGATTTACTCTGAGTATGGTTTTTCCTGACACAGGGAGATAAACCTAATTTTTGTGTTCCATATTGAATTTGTAAACAATTGGGGTTGAGTCTGCGCTGAATGAAAATATTGTATTTGTTTTTATTCCATCATTATAAGCACCATCAATCAAATCACAGTGAATTAATACCGAATTTATTCCTGAGGATATTTGAATGACAATATCACTGTAAAACGTCCAATTAGTTTCAATCTTTTTTGAGGAGAAACCCAATAACTCTCTAAATGAATTATCAATTGTGAATCAACCTTCTAGTTATTTTTAAGTTTAATCTTTGATTTTGAAGTATGTTTTTGAATATCTATAACAATATTTTTTGGTTCATCACCCTGTTCTTTCATAAGACAAGCAATTTCTGAAGATATTTGAGAAATCTCATATGCTCTGGGTGAGACTGTTATCGTTTTGTATGCAATTCCTGGATTCTAACTAAACTTGTCATTTTACTCAGTTATATTAAATAAGGTATTATAAGTTTCCATGAACAATAAAGATGCCTCATATTCTTTTGTTGGGTCAAGTTGTCGTGGGTATGGGAATGAAGATGTGTGGTCGCTTGTTGTGAAATTAAAACGAAGGATTGTGCTTCTCATCTTATTTAATATGAGATAAAATGTCTTTATATTGATATTTATTAATTATTTTCATGTTCATCAACTGGTATAAAATGGCTGATGCTTCATTAAAACAATTGTTATTTCCATCCTTCTTACTACCTAACAACAATAACAGTCTATTAACTAATTGTGATGGATCATTTGGAAGAAAACTAACACCTGAACCAAGGATACTTAAAGCCTGAATAATGTTTTCTCCTTCTTATTCTTGATGCGTTTACCAGAAAGACTAACCCTATAATTAACAGAGTTCAGAAGATCAATATATACTCTATCATCATTATTTTTCATATCCAATGGTTTATCAAAATACTTTGATTCACCCCTCACAGTTGAAGCTTGTCTTCCATCTTTTGTGAGAAGAAACATTAATCTCGGAGTTAGTTTAACAGGAGGTTGAGCAGAACTCAAGAACCTTAATTCATCATTAAATATCAATCCCTTTTCTTGAACAAGATGAAATATTGCTGGTTGTTCTGTTGGAATGAGTCCTGCTTTGGTTGTTGATTCCGCTGAATATTTATTGTTTTGAAGAGCATTCACAATATAATCAGGGGGGTGATTAATCTCTTCCAGTTGTTTAAATAATCCTTCATCATCATGTTCTAATTCTCCTATATGCTCTAATTCTTCTTTCGTCATTTGACTAAAGTCTTTTAACATTTGAAGTTTTTTTGGAGTATATTCTATTGTGGGAACTGTGGAAACAACTATAATTTTTTCTTGGGAAGTTTTTAAAAGTGATTTAAAAAAATTCTCTTGTTTTCTTTCAAATGCTTCTTCACCTGTTATTTTTGGTCTGTGTTTCTTCTTTATGTCTTCCGGTTGTTTTACAACTTTTGAAACCAACTCTTGATGTTCCTTAAATCTTCTTGCTCTTTCTTTCGCATCCATTTATTTCTTGGAAAATATCATTTAATATCTCATCTTGTTTCACAACAATATATTTATATTTTTCACTCGTGTGCTTCATATAATCCCAAAATTCCTTTTTACTGCATAATGTAGAACAATTATCTCTCCAAAAATTGTTTAGATCTATTGAATTTAACTTGAATAAAAAGAAGTATTAGCATTGTTTCTGATGGAACGACGAGGAAGTTGAAAGTGCGATTGACTGAGATAAATACAATTACAAGAAGAATGTCTCCCTCTTGTGTAGTAGCTGTCCATTACCGTTTGGTTTCTCTCATTAATACAATCATCAAAGATAACGAGGTTCTTTTTTGATTCATCCAAATCTTGGGGAGACGGTATATCATCCGTATTATCACTAGGAATACAAGTTATTGGTTTTGATTTCTTTTTACATCTCTGTGTATCACAAAATAGTTGTATTATATCTTCAATGTTATATTCATTTCGGTTTTTTTGAAGTTTACATAAACCGATCATATCTTCTTTTTAAGACCAGCATTAAAACCTTGTGAGAGTAGTTGATACTCGGGTTGAAAACTCGACTTTGTGAAAATTATTAAATTATCATAATCTAAAAAGTTGGGAGTCAGGAGCATCTTCAAAAGTAAGCAGGTTTTTCTGCATCTGCTTGAACCAACTGTGAGACATCTTAATGAATTTGGAAGATTTTTATGAATGTTAAATTTTATCTTATTTTCCCAAATGGGTAACAAATCATTCATTTATATATTTGGAAGACAGGTTATTTAATTTATTGCTGGCTTTTTTAGAAACTCTATATTTTAACTTAAGTTCGGGTTTAATTTCAAGAAAATCCATTATTTTATTCATGCAATATCTTGTGTTGATATTTACCTGAAAATCTCATCCATGAATAATATATAACAACAATCCTTTGAACATTTCTGTAATACGTTCAGTTTATTCCCATGTAAGGAAAGGTGTGTTATCACACTCATACTTTGCATTCATTTCTCTAATCAATCTTGTAAAGTAATTCATTTTCGGTGTAAATCTAAAAGAATTATTTTCCTTTTTATATTTTTTATTGTCATTAATTCGAAGATAATCACAGAATATACATTGTTTATAGGCTTTTGACTCTGTGTTTAATCCCCGTCTTTCACACGCAGGCCAAATCTCAAATTTGTCATATGGAGAATCAGGGAATTCAAGAGGCTCAAAATCGAGTTAACTTCATAAATTTAAAGTAGAACTTTACTTAAACTGAAATTCATCCAGTATCATCTTCGATACTTTCAGAATCATCTATAAAACTACTTTCATAACTATTGTTTGAACACAAACTCTCGGTATCATAACTGTCGTTTGAACACAAACTCTCGGTATCATAATCACTCTCATAATCTTCAAAATCTTCAGTTGAATATTGACTCATATTTATTTCGTTGAAAAAATATTACCATTGATATCTATATACTTTTTTCATTACCAGATTCAACTATAACATTTTTATATTAAAGGTAATTTTAAAATGATCCTTTACTCCAACTGAACGAAATGTCATTTCACCTGAAATATTAACATCCTTGATTTCATCAGGATTTACATCTTTAGGGTTGTTGAAAAAAATAAAAATTTCTCCTTGCATATTCCAGATGGTCTTTTCTTTTCTTTCTAAAGCTTCATCCATAAGGTTTTTTATTTTTTGATACTTTTTCTTGCTTCATTGCTTTATCTAGTTTTGAATATATTACCAGAAGGAGAGGAGAAACTTTTGTAAGAGATACTTTAATTGATGTTCTTCCAGGTATACTAAAAGCCCTTCCACTGAAGGAAATTGAAGAACTCAGATTATTTACCATAATTGTTTTTATCCAATAGTTGTTATATTTATCTGTGTTCAATTTTACATCCTTGACATATTTCTCAGTATCTTTTACAAATGAAGAGATTGATTGAAACTTGTCTTCTGTGTCTTGAAATATTATATTAAAGAAGTGAAAAAAGTTGGAGGATAAAATCGTTTTAAGCACAGATTCACCTATAAATTAAACAAAATTTTCATCAAGAAAATTTTAGTTTAAGCAAAAGTTTTATTATATAAATATAGTGAATACAACGTACTGTGATGTTTGTAATCACGAATATAAATATTATAAAAAACACCTTCAAACCAACAAACACACATTTAATCTATTTCATAAAATATCTCCACTTGACCAAGAAACAAAACATTATGATAGATGTGATAATGATATTCTTAAAAAGAATTATAATAGACATCTTCAATCATGCAAACACAAGAACAATGAAAAAAGGGAAGCTAAATTTTCCATTGAAAACATTGATGGGGCATTTAAAGGACATATAAAAATAAGATTGTTTCGTTTTCAAAACCCTGGATCATCTTCAATCATGGAAGCTGTTGATATGGTTAAACAAAGTATTGAAACTATAGTTAAAAACACATTAAGTGAAATGAAAACTTTTAAGTTTTATATGGGGGTAAAATTGAAAATGGTAAGAGAAGACGATTAAACTACTCCCTATATGAGGACAAACCCACACTTTATCAAATAATTTCAAGGTTTTGTAAGATGTGATGTTTACGATGATCTCAGAGACAAGAACAAGTTGTTGATAACACTGCAGTAGGTTGTGGATTTACTATCACAAAAATAATCTTTTTAGATATACACATCTTAAAATCAGATCCTCTTCAAGCTTCTTCTTATATTGATTTCCAAAAGAGATAAAAATGAAGAAAGCGGTTGTTAATATTCAAAACAAAGATAATAAATTGTTTTCTATGGTCTGTTCTTGCTCACTTACATCTTCCACAATGGAATCCTGAAAGGGTTGAACATGATAAGAAATATGAGAATACATTAAATGTTAAAGATTTAAAGTTTCCAATGTCATTGAGAGATATTCCTAAATTTGAAAAAAATGAATAACCTATCTGTTAATGTATATGGATTCACAGATACAAACAAAGTTCAGATATTAAAAATTTCAAACAACTATAAAAATGATGAAACACACATTGACCTTCTCCACTTAACTTCAAAGGAAAAATCACATTATGCTTTCATCAAAAATTTCTAAAGATTAACTAAATCACAAATATATAAGAGAAAAGGTAAAACTCATCCTTGTAAGAGATGTCTCAACTCCTTTCACACAAAAGAACGATTAAATAAACATTCAAAATATTGTAGTAATCATAAATCAACCGTAATCAATTTACCAAAAGCAGGGTCAAACATATCATTCAAAGATTTTAACAAATCTATAAAACATCCGTTTGTGATATATGCTGATTTTGAAAGTATCCTTGAAAAGATAGATACTGTTTCTCCAAATCCAAATAAAGCATACACAAATATTTTCCAAAAACATACTCTTTGTGGTTTCTGTTATTATATCAAATCATCTGTTGGTGATGAATACCACAAGTTAGAACTTTATAGAGGGAAAGATGCCTCAGAGGAGTTTGTAAGGCGATTGGAAAAAGATTGTATAAGACTAAGAGAAATAATGGTGAAAACCCATAAAAGAATGTCATTAACAAAGGAAGAGGAAAAGGAATTTAAAGAGAACAGTACCTGTCATATTTGTGATGAGAAAATTGAGGAAGGGGTCAAGGTTAGGGATCACTGTCATCTTACTGGTAAATATAGAGGTCCAGCTCATTCCCATTGTAATCTTAATTACAAGCCTCCAAACTTTATTCCTGTATTTCTTCACAACAACGCTCACTATGACACACATCTATTTATAAATGAACTATCAAAGACATTCTGAAATATTTTCACCATTCCAAACAGATCAAAAATACATCTCATTCACAAAAACAATTTATACATCCCCCATAACCCATATCAGATTTCTTGACACATACAAGTTTATGGGAGATTCATTATCTGAATTAGCATCAAATATTAAAAACTTCCCGAGTCTTAAATGATATTTCTCAAATCAAGAAGAGATTGATCTCCCATCACAAAAGGGAATATATCCATATGACTATATGGATTCATTTGAAAGGTTAAAAGAAACAAAACTTCCTTCAAGGGAGAGTTTCTATGGTAAGTTGAATTATACTCATATTTCTGAGGAAGATTATACACAAGCTAAAAAGGTTTGGGAGAAGTTTAATATAAAGAATCTTGGGGAATATCATTATTTATATCTTAAAACTGATGTACTGTTATTTAGTGACTTGTTTGAAACTTTTAGAACAGTCTGTCATAATAAAAATTCTTATGGATTAGACCCCACTCACTATTACACAGCTCCGGGTTTGACTTGGAGTGCTATGTTAAAATTGACAAAACAGAATTTGGAATTAATCAGTGATATAGATATGCTTTTAATGATAGAGAAGGCTAAAAGAGGAGGAATATCTCAAGTATGTTCCAAGAGATATGCCAAAGCAAATAACAAATATCTTCCTGATTATAATAAGAATGAAGACAACTCTTACCTGATGTATTATGATGCTAACAATTTGTATGGGTGGGCCATGTCTCAATCTTTACCTTATGGGAAACTTAAATGGGTTAAAGAAAAACATTATGAAAAAGTTTTACTTGATATTGTTATCTCCTCTCAAAAAGAATTGGATGAGGCTGAAGTTGGATATTATTTTGAGGTTGATTTAAAATACCCTGAAGAACTTCATAATAAACATAAAGACCTACCCTATGCCTCCGATAAAGAAAGTCCAAGAAAAGAATGGTCAAGTGGTTACCAACAGTCATTTAATATAAAGGTTAAATCTTCAGAAAAACTACTGACTCAATTAAATGATAAAGAAAGTTATGTTTTACATCAAAGGAACTTGAGACAATATTTATCTGCCGGGTTGAGAGTGAGGAAAATTCATAGGATTTTGAAATTTAAACAAAGTCCATGGTTAAAAGACTATTTTGATTTTAATACAAAAAGTAGAAAAAACGCAGAAACAGATTTTGAGGAGGACATTTATAAATTAATGAATAATGCTGTATTTGGAAAGAGTATGGGAAATGTAAGGAATCGAGAAAACATAAGACATGCTCCATCTTGGAAACAGGCCTCAAAGTTAATTAACAAACCAAGTTTTGAGCAGGCGGAGGTATTTTCAGAGAAATCTTGTGCTATTCATTTGAAAAAAGAAAGTATCGAATTGGATAAACCTATTTATATAGGAACATCAATTCTTGATTTGTCAAAGTTGTTTATGTATGACTATTACTATAATAATTTAAAATTAAAGTATAAGGATAATGTGTCATTGATATATATGGATACAGATAGTTTTATATTAGAAATAAAGACTGGAGATGTATATGAGGATATGATTGATAATATTGATATACATGATACAAGTAATTATAAATCTGGTGATGTGTTGTTTTCATCAAATAACGAAAAGGTTATTGGTAAGTTTAAAGATGAATTGGGTGGGAAGGTTATGAGTGAATTTATAGGATTGAGATCAAAGGCTTATGCTTTTACATATATTGAAAATAATATTGAAAGGTGTAAAAAGAAGTTAAAGAGAATAAGAAAAAAATAAGAAATGAAACAATAAACTTTAAACATTATTACAACTGTTCAATCCTAAAGAAGGAAGAGTAGAGAAAAATAAATAAAATAAGAAGTTATAAACATCAATTATATACAGAAGAAATAAATAAGAAAGCATTAGGAGCTTTTGATGATAAAAGATGTATTTTAGAGAATGGAATTAATTGTCTCCAGGTCAGGTCAGGTATGGGAGCATGTGCCAGAACAGCGCGTCGCTGCATCCACTTTCCGCCGGTACTCTAGGGGCCTCCGTCTGGCCATCCCCCAGGCAGATGCCAGGCCCATCCCCATCTCCTTGAGATGACGGTCAACCTGCTGCAACCACGAGGCACGTGGTCGGCCCACTGGCCTCCTCCACTCATGAGACTCCCTCGCTGAGAGAATCTGGTGAGCAGGATCTCAGGATCTCTCAGCAACCGCTCATTGGACACAAAATCCGACCAGCGATAGCCAAGGATTCTCCGAAGAGACCTGGTCCCAAAGGAATTAAGTCTCCGTCTCAGATCCTTGGTCAGAGTCCAAGTCTCGCATCCATAGAGCAAGACTGGAAGCACCAAGAACCTGAAGATTCAGACTTTGGTCCTCCCGCACAGGTACCGGCAGCGCCACACCCCATGATCCAGTGAATCCATGACTCCCCAGGCCCGACCCAGACGTCTATTGTCCTCTGACTCGCAGCCAGCAGAGACATGAATATCACTGCCAAGGTAAGTGAATCTCTCCATGACCTCAACATCCTCACCACAAACAGACACAGACAGGACAGCAGCATCCAAGATGTCACCGAAAGCCTGGATCTTAGTTTTGACCCAAGAAACCCGTCATCCCAGCGGCTCCGACTCCTCATTCAGCACCTCGAGGGCCCCCAAAAGGATATCTAAAGTCACCGCAAAGATGACTGCATCATCTGCAAAATAAGGGTCCGAGATGTTGACATTCCCAAATTATGCACTGCAGCTTGATCTCTCCAACATCCTCCCTAAAATCCAGTCCATACAAGTGCTGAAAAGTGTGGGGGCCAGTACACACCCCTGACGAACTCCAGTAACAACTGGAAATAAGTCAGAGATGGTACCACCACACTTCACAGCACTCTCAGTACCAGAGTAGAGTTCAGACATCAGATTGATCAGTTTTGATGGCACCCCACGAAGACCAAGAATCCTCCAGAGGACATCCCGATTCACTGAATCGAACGCTTTACAGAGATCAACATAGGCTGCAAGCAGCCCCCTGCCGAAACTCTCATCTGCGTTCGGTAAGGACACGAAGGGCAAGGATACGCTCAATCGTTGACCTCTTTGGTGTAAAGCCTGACTGCTCTGGATGCTGGTGCTCAAGCAGATGGTGGCGAACCCTATCAATAATTATCCGAGCAAAGACCTTGCCCAGCACTGAGAGCAGCGTCACCCCTCGGTAGTTGTTGCAGTCTTGGCGATCACCCTTCCCTTTCCAGAGAGGGACAACAAGGCCCCTCTTCCAGTCAGTTGGGATGATGTCTGTGTTCCAGACAGAGCACAAAACTGCATGCGACGACACAAGTGCAGCACTTCCACCAGCCTTGAGAAGTTCAGCATGGATGCCACAGATCCCTGGAGCTTTGCCCCGTTTCAACTGTTTCACCGCAGCCCGTGTTTCCACAAGCGAAGGTAGACCACAGTTGATTCGAAGGTCAGCAACAGGGATTGTAACACCCTTGACGTCCAACTCGACAGCTGGGGGATCAGCCTGGTACAACCGCTCAAAGTAACTGGCCCAGCGGGCCTTCACTTCAGACTCCTCTGTCAAGAGCCTACCACTCTCTGCTCGAATTGCAGTGCTCCGAGGGATGGGCTTGGATGAACGCAATGCGCGAATTCCCCTGTAAGCGGGATGAGAATCACCTGTCCACAGGTGATGCTTTACCCCCTCACAGATTCCTCGCACATAGGCCTCCTTGTCCACCCTCTGTATATATATATATATATATATATATATATATATATATATATATATATATATATATATATATATATATATATATATATATATATATATATGTATATATATATATATATATATATATATATATATATATATATATATATATATATATATATATATATATATATATATATATATATATATATATATATATATGTATATATATATATATATATATATATATATATATATATATATATATATATATATATATATATATATATATATGTATATATATGTATATATGTATATATATGTATATGTATATATATGTATATATATATATATATATATATATATATGTATATATATATATATATATATATATATACAGCCTGGTGTTGGCGCAGTGGTAAGGGCAGCGGCTTGGGATCCTGAAGGTCCTGAGTTCAAGCCCCGTTGGACCACTGAATTAATACACCAGGGGGTTGACTCAGCCTGTCATCCTTCCGAGGTCGGCGAAATGAGTACCAGTGTACTGGGCCGGTGTATACCCCGGTTAAAATAGGTGTACCATATCCCTGTGTCGTAAGAGGCGACTAGGGTTGTGTCAGGAAGGGCATCCGGCGTAAAACATGTGCCAAATCACTATGCGGATCATACGGATGATCCGCTGTGGCGACCCCTAACGGGACCAGCCGAAAGAAGAAGAAGATATATATATATATATATAGATATATATATATGTATTTTTTTGGAACATACTTTGTATGATACATTTATATATATATATATATATATATATATATATATATATATATATATATATATATATATATATATATATATATATATATGTGTGTGTGTGTGTGTGTGTGTGTGTGTGTGTGTGTGTGTGTGTTTTATTTTACTATTTAATGGCATACTCCACATATATATATATATATATATATATATATATATATATATATATATATATATATATATATATATGCGATATATAAGATATATATATATATATATATATATATATATATATATATATCGCATATATATATATCGCTTATATATATATATATCGCATATATATATATATATATATATATATATATATATATATATATATATATATATATATATATATATATATATATATATATATATATATATATATATATATATATATATATATATATATATATATATATATATATATATCCTGGTGCGTTGGCGCAGTGGTTGGGCAGTGGCTTGGGATCCAAAAGGTCCTGAGTTCAAGCCCCGTTGGGCAACTGAATTAATACACCTGGGGGTTGACTCAGCCTGTCATCCTTCCGTGGTCGGCGAAATGAGTACCAGTATACTGGGCCGGTGTATACCCCGGTTAAAATAGGTGTACCATATCCCTGTGTCGTAAGAGGTGACCAGGGTTGTGTCAGGAAGGGCATCCGGCGTAAAACATGTGCCAAATCACTATGCGGATCATACGGATGATCAGCTGTGGCGACCCTGAACGGGAGCAGCTGAAAGAAGAAGAAGAAGATATATATATATATATATATATATATATATATATATATATATATATATATATATGTAATATTTTTGCTATAATATATGCATAGGTATATACACATATATTGTATAAATGTATGTTATAAAAGTGGTTGTTTGGGTTATTTAAGACACCCCTTTTGTGGATAATTAACAGCCATATTTAATTATATCCTTTTTCAGGCACATCCACACCCACGTCACTCTCTATGGGGTCTTTTGGTGCATCCTGGGTTCCCACGCTGTGGTCTGAAGCCACCATGTTTTTGGCCTACTCAACTTTGCCTTGTCTTGGAACAGGCCACTACTTCTTCCTCATCTTGCATATGGCAGCTTGGCTGCTGAATAGCTCTCATTTTATTACAACGACTATGCTACTGTTAATGTGTCACTATACCAGTACACAGGTACTCCTTTTGCCGAGCTGAGTCAGCCCCTCCTGGTGTTAATTCAGTGGCCAACAGGGGACCAACTCAGGACCCTAGGATCCAACATCAGCCACCCTAACCACAAAGCTAACACCAGGCTGAGGCCCCAACGATTTTTGAACGATGAAGTTTTTTTTTTTCACTTTCCTCACTCATATTATCCATTGCCTTGATCGTCATAGCTACAAATCTCTGAGTACATTTCAATGCTTATAAACGCCAAGAGATCCCAGCGTTTGTGGCTTTATTTCATTTCCGCACATGCCATAATCTTGAGAATCTCTTAAACTAAGCCAAATTACAAAATTTAAACTCCACAATTGAACTTAGCATCAGTTCCGATCCTACAATAAAGTGTTCATTTGTCCAATTCAGACATATTAAATATTTTTGGCATCTCTAAGTGGTCTGTCTGTATTTAATATGATGGTTCAGTGACCAAGCAAGCTATTCCTTATTAACTGTTTCATTGCAGTTCTTAAACCGAGCCGTTCGATAAATCCGTCCATAACTTTTCAGATATCCTGCTCACAAAAAGACACAGTGGTGAAAGCATAACCTCTGTCCACCTTCAGTGGTGGAGGTAACTAGAGAGTTCAGAGAACACCTTACCCAATGTAGGCTTGAGAAAAAGGACATGGGAAGGGTCTATTAAACTCTTACTTTCATTTCCGAGCATAATATATATTTACTATGACCCGTGGTTTATCTGAATCTTAATATGCCCCAATGCTGAGAGTATGAGCAATTAATTTAATTGGTTTAGATGGTGTATAATGGTATTATATTTTGTCTATGTACAGCTAAATTGGAGGTTTTTAAAGTGCCAAACAGGCAATTTGTATTCTACAGTGTTCAAGTATATAATTTAACTGAAATAAAATGAACTTTTTAAAAGCTCCTGAAAAAAACATTGAATCGGATGTTTACCGCAGTTGTTGCACTGTCTTTTACATCATCTATTTAATATGCTAAATTTGTAATTTGTGCCTGTTTTTTGTGTCCTTTATGATGTCCCTAAAAACCGTAAGTTTCCTGTTTGGAATGATTTTCAATTTTGTTTGACTGCCCAACAGGCAAACAGACTAAAACAACTACCTTACTTCTCTGTGTGCGTGTATGTTCAGAATGAGATTCTGCACAATTTGCCAAATTCAGAGACAAAGTACTGCTAAACTGCAGGGTTGTGTTATTATTTGTATTCTGCAATGTTTAAAATAAAAAACTCAATTGTAATTAAACGAGTAGAGGTACATTCAATGTACACCACCCCATGTCAAATAAATAAATAACAAATCCTCCAGCACGAGACATTGCTGGGGCGCCTTCAGTGCCCAGCGATGCCGCCATGCAGCACATGGAGACGGAATTGGGAGAGAGTGGTGCACAATAATTCATTGATTAATTGATTGCATAATTTAAATAAATAAATAATGATCGTAAAATAAGTAATTTTTTAATCAATTGGCGAAGAGCATACCAAAACCACCACTGTTTCAGCCAATTCTGTAACTTTTTGAAAATTGCTTCATCGAAAAATGAATAATTTATCGATTATTCGTTAAATAAATAAATCAAAAACACTCTTTATGGTCAAATCACTTGTTCACTGGAGTGTCCAAGTATTGGCCTCCTAGCTCAAAAGGTGCCTGAGATATTGCCCAGATGAGAAAGAAAATAAATAATAATTAATAAATCGATAATAATAATTAAGTAATTAATCAATTAATTGATTCATCAGAAAATACCGTTTTTGCCAAGGCACATCTTCGCTTTTGTCCCCAAATTTCAGCTTCCTAGCTCAAAGGATGGTTGAGATATCGCCCCAACAACAAAGAAAACAAGGAAAAAATGAAGTAAAAACTGAGTACTCCCTTCCTTTGGTGCCCGGCGATGATGTTATGCGTCGCATGGATATGGAATTGGGAAGGAGCGGTGTAAAATAGTTCCTCGATCTCGACGAATCTAGACAGACAAAGCAGAAAAGTGCAAAGGTAATTGCCATTCATGCATGGGGTAACAACATTAACAGTAACAATATGTGATGAGTTGTGCTTTCATATACCATTTAGTTTGTTTCTATCATGTGTACATCAAAAGTTGTAAAAGTTGAAAGTTGCACAATGACCTTATGGACACCCTATAGTTTTTGACTGTGTATATTTATGATCAGGCACCCAACTTTCTGTCTTCCATATTCTACATTCTTCTTCGTTTTCTTCAAAAATAATTGAGTGATGCTGCTCCGTACCCTCTTGCTAACTCGGCTTCCGTTAAATATGTATGGAAATTCTTTACCATATGCCCGCTCCCCAACCTTCGACAAATATCTTAATGAAAAACAACAAATTTCAGCACTTTTTGGTAAGTTTATTTTGATAAGTGTTTTGTTGAGTAGTTACATAATCTCGAAGCTGTTTAAAAAAAGTACTACTATACCGTTTGAACTACATCGTGAAAAGTTCCCCTTCAATCAGCATTTGGCAAAACGAAAAAAGAAGGCCAAGGAAACTTCCATCCTGACTATGAGTCACAACAATATCAGTAATTTGTCAACATCAAAAACCTGGTGTGTATCAACAAGTAATCATAGTTTTTTTAGGTATATATATTTTAAAATATTTATTTAATATTTAACAAATTATATTTTTTATATAAAACATTTAATAATCTAACTGCCATTTCACCAGGTCCCTTCACTCGTATAAGGTGAAGATAAGGAAATTTAAAATCATGGTCTAGTTTATTTTCCTTCTTTTTTTCTTATTTCTTTTTCTATATATTGTCGAGGCTCGTATGATAGCAAACGCACAATGCACAACAATGGGGCAGGAGACAAGAAGGGTTGGAGAGGGAAGGACAAAACAGTGGGGAACAGAGACATTTGGAGATCTGTGGAAGGGAGAAGGATGGGGAGGGGAACACGGGGCACACAAGATGGACATTACAGGGACTTTCAGGAAGGAAGGCAGGGATTTGAAGAAGGTGGGTTTGGGGTGGATTCACAGGGGTAGAAAAGATCGAGGATTTGGATGGGGGTTAGGGTTAGATAAGAAGTGGTGGTGAACAGCTGTTTTGAAGGCCCAGAGGGAAGAATAGGAGTGAAGAGAGTGTGGAAGTTTATTCTGAGGGCGGGAAAAAGAGGAATATGAGTGAAGGTGAGCAGCGATTCGTGATTTTGGTAGTTTTACCAGAAGTGGGTTGTTGGCGGACCTTGAGCGCCCTGTGGAAATATGGTGGGGACATATCACAGACAGAGCAAAGTGGGCGAGACCGGAGATTAGATGGTAAAAGACAGAAAGACCACTGACCTGCCTGCGGTGAGAGAGTGAGAGGCCCAAAGACCCAGCCTCATCGCGGGAGATGCCAATGATCCGAAATGCCTTGGTTTCCACAACGTGAAGTCAAGAAAGGTGGGAGGCAGGAGCACCAGCCCAGAGGGGAGAGCAGTATTCCATCAGGCTGTGGACGAAAGTTTTGTTTGTGGTCAGGAGCTCAGGTGTGCCGAGGAAGGACTTTGCACAATGGAAGATGCCCAGTCAGCGACTGGCTTTGGAGGCCAGCTGGGAAACGTGGCTTTCACAGGAAAGATCATGGCAGATAGTGAGACCCAGAAGCTTGAAGGAAAGGACTTCTTCCAGAGGATTGCTGAGAAAGTAGATGGGGGTGGGGGTGGTGGGGTGGGAGGGGGTGGTTTCCAAAGGGTCCTTTCGGAAAGACATAGTGAGAGTGTGGGATTTATCCGGATTGAAAGACATGTTCCACGTGTTGGACCAGTTTGTGATTTTACCTAAATCTACAGTGAGCCAAGAACCTGCTGCTTCCCGGTCTGAGGGATGACAGATGGTACAGCAGAGGGTGAAGTCATCAGGAAAGAGATAAAGAGGATTTACCAGAGTCGGAGAGATCATTGATGAAAACCAGAAAATGAACAGGGCTTCATTGGAATGAAATCATTTTTTCTCAGATTTTGAAGTTAAAATTAAGTTGGCTTTTGATGCAATCTTGTGTTTACTGTGATCTCATGTCTGCTGACAGCTTATTATTTTAATTTGCCATAATTCGGTCAGTCAGCCAACCCATCCAATTACCTTTGTGATTGGGGGTGTGACACCAACACAGGGTGCGCGGTAGAAATTTGCCTTCGTTTTCAGGATGTGGTTCAACTTTCTGAATGCCCCTATTGGTTGTCTTGACCTGCAAGTCTTGTGACAATATATAGAGCAATGGATCACAGGAGTATCAGTTCTTAACATCTGAATGCAATCTTTTTTTCTATTTAGTATTACAGTAGTGCATTTATATTACAATATATTTAGTATTACAGTAGTGCATCATGTCATCTTTACTCCAGTATACTGGACATCTCATTATGTTCAAGAAGCATCTCATGAATCCTCATCCGTGCGAGGACCGTGATGTACTTTCCATTACACAAGGTGCATGTGGTACATCCCATTGTGTGAAATACTTTTAGCTTCCTATCCAGGTTCCTCCTGATGATTCCATCTTTGCCCTTTACTTCTTTGGGTTCCTTCTTGGTCTTCCGTTTTATCCTGTAAATCATGTTGTTCCACAAAGAGAATGTAGTACATCTGTCAAGTGTGTGAAAAGACATTCCATTTGGTGTGACCAGAATGAAGCGAATCCCATTGTGTTTGTGGTTAATGCGGTGAATACAATTCTGCACGAGGACAGTAACATGTTGTGCGAGCAGCGTTCAAAAATGTTCTCAGAATTTGATAGTCACAATAGTAATGCAGCTTTTTGTGCTTTTCATTCTAGAAGTATCTATAACCAGTAAGGAACTATTTTGTTTATGAATGAAATATGAGAATACTAATCTATCAGCAAATTAAGTAAACCTTGCGACGTCTTGGATTGTCGTGCGTACCTTGTTATGATAACTTTTTGAACGTCCCTCGCGCATCCAATTTGAAAGCATAAATGTTTGGGGAGGCAAAGCTATTACCCAAGAGGAAATTTTTTTCATGCTTTATATTCCAACATTTCATTCTGCAAATGTGATGAGTTTAACAGCTCTTTGTTTCCATATTAATCCAATCGAATAGCTGCCTTTGCTGCAAGTATAATGTATAAGTAAATTACTTTTGAATAAGAGAGTCACTGAAATATAAAGATATAATTCAGACCCAATTTTGCTGATTTATTCTTGGTGCAGTTTTATTGTGGATTAAAAAGACTTTCAAACACATAAATCTCGAACCACATTCGATGTAATTATGTTTTTTCAGACATTGCATGCATAAATTAGTCATATCGTACAGAAAGGAATTGTGTACCGTTTCTGCATTACGCCCTCTTGTTTTTATAGCACGATGGATTTTTTTTTTTTAAACGAAGAAATCCCTCGTAATTAACGAAGCTTATAAAAGTTTGAAATGCAAACAGAGTTGTGAAAAAAAATCCACCAGCAGTTGAAATTGGTATAAAGGAAGGCTTGGGGTTATTTTATGAATTTCGATTTCTTTATTTTTATTTTGGAATGATTAATGCATTATTCATTTTGATACTGGAGTTGTTTCAAAGAGTAACGGGAAGGAGTATTTATCGCAGACGAATTCCCAATTTATTACAAATATAATCCTGATATAGATGAGATGTGGATGTGAAGAAGCTCACAGTGTCGTTCAAAAGGAATATCAGCACCTGTGTTGTGGATCTGCATCTGGAGCGTAGTCTTGCCTTGGTGACAATGCAACCAGCATATTGATTGTGCATCTGTACATCCGCCCAATACCATATACAGACTCTATTTTCAGTTTCACTTCTTCCAAAGCAGTTTCTGTGGCGAAGAACCGATCCGAGTTAGGGCCGCCACTCTGTTGCAGAAATATGCATTGCTACACAGTTGATCGAAGCTTTGTATTTAACATGTAGAACAAAGACATTAATAGACATTGGTTTACTTTTGTCAGGTCAGGCCAGATTAGATCTGTGACTTGTTACAGATACAATGTAAACCTGAACTAACCTGTTTCATGGTCGGGTTGTTGGCAACTAAACCATCTCCCCCACCAGGTTTCCTGGTGAGGAGGGTGTATGGATATGGAAACCCAGCAGGATTAAAAACAAAACCTGTCAAAGGGCGGAGGAGCTCCTTGTGAGCCAACGGCCATCAATATCCAGTGCCCAACTGTCTGCGGACGTCCTCCTGCAGTTGGGTTAATTTTTGTTAGGTTGGTGGCAGGATTTCCACTCCAGACAATATAAAACCCTTCACTCCACAAAACACAAGAAAAACGCAAAGAAAATTGAAAACTCACTAGGTGGGAGTACCTTCCATGCAACTGCCCTCTGCAGGGCAGCTCACCAGATGATGGGATTGGGGCAAAGCTTTCGGGACCCCCACTCTTTGATGACAGAAGGAAAATCATGGGGTAACCTTCCTGGGCCAGATTGTGGTAGTGTGTGTCAGGGTGGCGCTGAGGTATTGTTCACCAGACGGCAGTCTACTTGGGTTAACGTGAGGCGGTCCCTTGGGGTGGGTGCATGGAATGTCCTATCCCTAAGAGAGGATGATCACCTCTCTCTATTATCATTTGATCTCAAGCGTTTGAACATCGGTATTGCAGCTCTCTCTGAGGTTCAGAGACCCGACAGTGGCGAGGTCTTGGTGGGTTGTCACACCTACTATTGATCTGGGCATTCTGATGGTTACCATGCCCAAGGAGTTGCTGTGGCTATGTCCAACAAGCTGAACCATTGATAATTGGGGTAACACCGGTCAACAACCGTATTATGAGACTTATAATTCATCACACCTTGAGTGTCATTTCCCTGGTCTCTGGATATGCCCTGAATGAGGCGAGTGATCTCACCATGAAGGATGCATTCTATGCCATGCTCGAGTCTGTGGTTGATCAGTGCCCCAGGCGAGATACTCTTTTCGTCTTGGAGGATTTCAGTGCATTGACTGGACCTGATAGGGATGGTTATGAGACATGTGTTGGTCTCCATGGGTCTGGAACTGTGAACTGTAAACCAGAATAGCAGACAGTTCCTTGACTTTGCAAGAAGTCATGGGCTTCGGGTGGCTGGTTAATGGTTTCAGCACCCACAGGCTCATCACAGGACTTGGTATTCCAATGCTGGTGGTGTGGCAAAGGAGATTGACCATGTGCTCGTTGATGGTCCTGGAGAATAATCCAGAATTTCAGGGTCTACCAAAGTGCTCAGTTCCTCAATACCAACCAAAGGCTTGTTGTAGCAACTCTGAAGTTTCAGCTTAAATCCAGGAGAATGGTACCATCCCAGCCTAGGTTGGATGTTGGCAAGCTCAAGGATGAGAGGGTTGCTGAGGTGTTTGCGAACAGGAAGAGTGGGAATTTGGGGGGTATGGGTGCTTTGGCGAATTCTGAAGAGTTGTGGAGTGCCTTCAAGATCACCATCATTGATGTTGCCGGTGGATGTCTTGGAAATCAACATCAGGCGAAGAATAATTTTGTCTCTCAGGAAGAGCCATTGAGCAGAGTCACAGGGCCAGGCTAAATGGCAGTGTGAACTGGTTCAAATGTGAACTGGTTCACAAGTGTGAACTGGTTGAAATGGGTAAAGCTCCTGTGATCTGCAGCATCCATGCTGATCTTCTCAAGGCTGGTGGAAATGCTGTACTCTTGTCGTTGCATGCAGTTCTGTGCTCTGCCTGGAACACCGGCATCATCCCCACTGACTGGAAGAGGGGCCTTGTTGTCCCTCTCTGGAAAGGGAAGGGTGATCACAAGGACTACAACAACTACCGAGGAGTGACGCTGCTCTCAGTGCTTGGCAAGGTATTTGTTCAAATAATTATTAATTGGGTTTGCCATCATCTCTTTGAGCACCAGCGCCTAGAGCAGTCAAGCTTTCCACCGAAGAGGTCAACGATTGACTGTATCCTTGCTCTTCAGTTCCTCACTGAACACAAGTGAGAGTTTCGGCAGGGGCTGCTTACAGCCTACTAGTGTGGCAACTTAGCTAAATATAGCATAACAATTGTGCATTTTGTGAAGAAAGCACCAAATTTGGCACACTAGTAGCCTATCATATTATGAACAGACTTGGATATTGGGCCATCTCAAATTCAGCCGCTGATGGCTGTGTCAGCCATTTTCCACTGCCATCAAAAATTTTGAGATGGCCCAATATCCAAATCTGTTCATAATATGATAGGCTACAAGTGTGCCAAATTTGGTGCTTTCCTCATAAAATGCACAATTGTTATGCGAAGTTGCCCCACTATACGTTGATCTCTGCAAAGTGTTTGATTCTGTGAACTGGGATGCCCTCTGGAGGATTATTGGTCTTCGTGAGCTGCCACCAAAATTGATCAATCTGATATCTGAACGATACTCTGTTACTGAGAGTGCTGTGAGATGTGGTGCTACCATCTTTGATTTATTTCCAGTTATTACTGGAGTTCATCAGTGGTGTATACTGCCCCCCACACTTTTCATTGCTTGTATGGACCGGATTCTGGGGAAGATCTTGGAGAGATCAAGCTGCGGTGAATCTTTTGGGAATGTCAATATAATATGTCTGACCTTGATTTCGCAGATGATGCAGTTATCTTTGCGGAGACTGGATATACTTCTGGGGGCCCTCGAAGTGCTGAATGAGGAGTCGGAGCCACTGTGATTACGGATTTCCTGGGGCAAAACTAAGATCCAGGCTTTCAATGACATCTTGGATGCTGCTATCTTGTCCGTACCTGTTTGTTGTGAGAATGTTGAGGTCACAGAGATATTCATCTCTCTGGTGGCTGTGAGCCAGCGGCCATTAGACGTCTGGGTTGGACCTGGGAAGTCATGGATTCTCTGAGTCATGGGGTGTGGTGTGTGGCACTGCCTGTACCTGTGTGGGACAGTGTGACCACTCCTTGGCTTTTTTTCACAAGATCTTGGCTATTCGTTGTTCACCTTGGTGTCTTGGTTTTCTATAGGTTTTCTTGGCATATATGTATTGTATTATCATCGCTTTTCCGAAACCTTGTGAATGCTTGGCTTTTTTCATTGGCTCACCTTGGCATTTATGAAAATGAGGAGTGGTCACACTGGTGTGGGAGGATGATAGTCCGAGTCTTCAGGTCCTTGGTGCTTCCACTCTTGCTCTATGGATGTGAGACTTGGACTCTGAGCAGGGATCTGAGATGGAGACTTAATTCTTTTGGTACGAGGTCTCTTTGGAGAATCCTCGGCTTTCACTGGTCAGATGTTGTGTCCAACGAGCGGTTGCTGAGAGAGACTCAAATGAGATTTGTTACCTGCATAGTCCATGAGCGTCAGCTGCGGCTGTATGGACATGAAGCTCGTTTTGGTGATGCTGATCCTGCTCACCAGATTGTCTCAGCGAAGGAGCCTCGTGAGTGGAGGAGGCCAATGGGCCGACCCCCTGCCTCGTGGTTGTATCAGGTTGATAAGCATCTCAAGGAGAAGGAGATGGATCAGGCATCAGCTTGGAGGATGGCGAGATGGTGGCTCTTGGAGTAGTAGTGGAAAGTGGACCCAGCAACGTGCTGCTCTGGTGAATGCTCCCATACCTGACCTGACCTGGTTTATTTTGTATGAATTACAAGGATATTATTAATCATCAAGAAACAAACAAATGATATATTGGATTTGCACTTTGGTTCCCCAAAATCAGGAGGCAAATGTTCAGATGCAAAGAATAACAGGCCAAAGATCACACGGTGATTTTTGTAACTGTTAGGACATTGTATGACAGTACCCTTACCTTGTGGCCGTTGACACAATTCTGCAGTCCTGGGGAGTCTACCCCATGGTTCAGGAATGATGGGCAGATGGCCTCCTGTTTTTATATATTTCCTTGTCTGCTAAACTTTTATATATCACAATAAAACGACCATATGATATGTAATAGTTATTGTGATCATACCTTTTGAACAATATTCCTTTATTTATTTTTTAACAGGAAAGGTTTTTAATCCTTATAACAATTATAGGAAAGGCAGACACGTTTATCATGCAGATTTTAGTGTGAAGCTGGAGTGTGTCGACTTGTGACAATCTCGTGGTTAGCAGCTCAAGCTTTCTATCTATAGAAACCACAGTGACGATGTAATGCCCTTTGTGTGATGGAGCCACATTGTTGGTGCTGTCGCTGCGACGGAGCAGAGGCCACGGCCTGTGAGCTGGGTTACGACCTCGATTTGTTCATCTGGACCCGGATCCCAAGCTTGCGGTGATGTAATTCTTTGCCACAGTAATCACCACCATAGCTCCAATGACTTCTTTCAATCCATCACCAAATTTGTCAACACAAAGACGCGTTTTAGGAGGAATACGTGATATCGCGAACAAATATAGAGACATAAAGGCTAAAAGTGTTTTTACCCCATTCAAGCAAAGCGAAAAGTGGGGTTAAGCAATCAATTCATTTTGCCTGTCTGTCTATCTACAAACATCAATTTATGATCGAGGAACAACTTTTGTTTTTTTGTATTATTTTGAACACGAATCAGAACATGAATCGGGAGACAAACCTGTAGTTGAACAGTGCTTTGGCTCTAAATTCATCCCAATCGCACATGCGCAAAGAGGAAGGAGATAATATTTTTTACATAGTCTGTCTACCAGTCTGGCAATCAATCAAAATTGAAAATCAGTCCAAACAGAAAACTTACTGTTTTATTGATGTCACAAATAAAACAAAAAACAGGCACAAATCACTTATGTAAAGTGATAAATAGGGTGATATAAAAGACGCTGCAGCAATGGTGGTAAACTTCCAAAAAAAAGTTTTTTTTCTACCACCTTTAAAACCTTTATTTTATTTAAATTGAATTATATACTTTTGAACACTGGAGAGCACAAATCACCTTTTTGTCACTTTCAAAACCCTTCCATATAGCAGTATTTGGACAAAATATTATGGCATTTTATGTCATCATGACCAATCAAATTTGCCGCTTGCAGATGCCACCCATGTCCTTGCTTGTCAAGAATGCACGGGGTAAGGTGTTCTATGAACTCTGTCATTGTTTCTGTTTGAAAATGTGTTGCACGCTTCATGCATCATGAGTGCACAACCATGGTGAATAAAATTCAAAGAAAATAATCTCTGCAAATGTCCTCGAGAGATAAACTGGAACACCAAGTTTATGTTCCCCTTCTTCGGAAGGACATCATCAAAAAGTTAAATAATTAATCTAAGCTTCCTTCTTCATTTTTCCTTGTTCAATAACCCTCAACCCCACCCCCACCCCCCGCCCTCCAACCCACGTTTTGGTCGAACATGCTTTCTGAAAGTCTTTTCTCACTTCTCAGGTTTCCGTGCCACAATGAATTTGGTTACGCTGGACAGATGCCTTCTTTGTGCCACAACCGATAACAACACAGCCAAAGCCCATGGCTTTCAAAGGTTTCTTCTGCCTCACTTATCCCCTTTTGAGTTGTCATAAAATCACTGCCCATCTCGACAATGCTAATTTATGAGAAGAGTCAGACAGAACATCTAAGAGAAAGTATGATCGCAGCTTGAAGTTTTGTGGAAAAGTTTACTTGGATATCAGGCTCGTTTGCTTATCTTGAGACGTGATATCGTATCAGGTTTCTTCCAAAGACTTAGCTCGGTATGGCTATATTTGCTAATCTCCGACAAAATGTGAAGCAATTAAAATTACTTTGTTTCATTTCTGATTTCCTATATTGTCAAGTGCAACGGACAAACAATATGAAATATCAAATATCCATACAAGTTTGCAGCTTAATTAAGGACATATTAGCCAGAAATCGTTGCACATTGGATGAACTTGTTTTATGTTTCCATTTGAACCACTGACTCATGATTCTTGGAACCTAGGATGAAAACCAATACACTCATTTTGTATTTGTCCGTCGTCTACGAATGTCCTAGTAATTATTTTTAAAGTACAAATGTCTACTAACGTACATCTTCACATGATTTCTGTTCAATTCCTTCATGAGCCTTTGATCGATATTAAAGAAAAAATAATTCCCTTCCCAAGGGGTGTAATGACATTGCCAAAGAAGGCTTCTTAACGTTTTGTAGGCTTACTTATACTGCAGCGAGTTAACAGTGCAGCAGCTGATGGATGCATTTGTGTTTCTGACCAATTGGCCTTCATCAGGGTTGAGTGAACTGCTCCAAACAATTGAGCTAGCTCGTAAGATGTCCAATGAGGTATTATATCCAATAGCCCTCTTCACTACAATGGTAACTGTACCGGGCGTAGTGGCGTGCAGCTGTAATCCGGCTACTCGGAGGCTTGGTTGGAGGATCACTTGAGGACGGGAACTCTGCGCTGGACCGCGCTATGAGAGGGTGTAGAGCAGCCCGGAATCATGGCGAAACCCAATCCTTATCCCTGTGTCATAAGAGGCGACCAGGGTTGCGTCAGGAAGGGCATCCGGCATAAAACCTGTGCCAAATCAGTATGCGGATCATAACGGATGATCTGCTGTGGCGACCCCTAACGGGAGCAGCCGAAAGAAGAACAACACAACTACAATGATAACTGTGAACCCATGATCCAAACCAGCACAAAGTTAAAGGATGTAAAGAAAAGTGGTTAAGAAATCTATGTGCGAATAGAGAAGGCGCACCAAACTAAGTCTCGAGAGGTGTATTTGACCATCAAAAAAATTACCAGCAAATCAAAAACCAGAATGAAAACAGTAAAGAGTAAAAAAGGGGAAGGACTGACAGACTATGAAACTATGAAGACTTACACAGCAAACAAAACTTTTAAAATCAAGAGGCGATAAATAACATCCCACAAATTCTGAGTACAGACGAGGAACCAGAAATTCTTAAAGAAGAGGTTGCCAGTGCTATCTCGAGGCTGACTGAAGGAGAGCATCAGGTATTCATAGTGTCACAGCTGAGGAACTGAAAACTTCCGGTGAAATAGGTATTGACACAATCTGTGCAGGTTGGTTTGGAAGAGTGATGTATTTCCAGATGACTGGGAGAAAGCTGTCATTACCCACAAATACATGAAGGATAAGTTAAACTGTGAGAATTACAGAGGCATCAGCTTGCTGAGTCATGCAGAGAAAATCTTAACAACCATTATTCAAAAAAGAATTTTGAAGACATTAGAAGAAACACCTGGCTATAGTCCAGGAGTCTCAGGCTGATATTTTGTTGAACCTGGTTTTGCCGGGTAAAGTTTTTTCCTCTGCTGTTTCTTGTTGCTGGGGGTACCTCTTCAAAATACAGGGGGGTGCCCAGTGATATCCTTTGAGCATTTTTAGATATTACAATATGACAATATGTACACACCTTAGATTGACATATATGTCTATTAACCCATTCTTTTCTTTTCTTTACAGGGTTTACATTGGTTATGGATCCAGCCCCTTAGGAGTGCGACTTCAGTTGGAGGTTCTTAAATCTTAAAAACGACAAGAAGAACCCGTCCAGATGGAGGGCTGCATTCTTATTCCGAGAATTGGAGACTAAGAAGTCTCTATTCGAAGTTTGTGGAAAACGAAATGATGATGTTGCAAAAAGTGTCCAACACCGTCTTGAGGGGGCACTTAGTGATCTGCATGCTGCAGATGCCCCGTACCATGTGGCCAGGAGGAATGCCGGTGATGCAGACGTCACTGTCGTTGATGGATCAGCCCTTCTTTGGACCATTCACTGGCCAGCTGATGGCACCATAGCTGATTTCATCGAAAATGTTACTGCTGACTTCATACGTGTCAGACAGTGACGTCTACTTCATCTTCGATAGGTACTATGATTACAGCATCAAGTCCGTCACCAGAGATGCCAGGGAGACGGGAGTCAGCAAGAAACATCATCTCCTCTCAACAAATGTACCGGCCCAGAAGGTTGTCTCATCATCCATTGAAAACAAAAAACAGCTGATCCTATTATTATGTGAGGAACTGACCCAAGACAGGCTTTTCCATCTATGAAGCACAAACAAACACAAGTTGGTGGTGACAGGGGAGGACCCATACCCCATCGAGATCAGGATGGAAGAAAGAAGGAGCCGATATGATCTAGAAAGTCAGTAGGAAGAAGCTGACACCATCATTGTCCAACAAGTCCTGGGGTGTGCTGGAGAAGCCCTTCATATCTCCATGGTTTCTGATGACTCAGACGTGTTCGTCCTGCTCCTTCACCATTACCATTAGGCAGGACTGGATGTACCACTCATTATGTAATTCCCCTGCAAGGAAAGGGCAATAGTGGACATCAAGTCGACACTGAACAAGCATTCACAAATTGTCAAGAACCTTTTACCAGGTCATGCCCTATTGGGATGCGACACCGTAGCGTTTTACTATGGGTTGGGAAAAGGCTCTGTCATCAAAGTCCTGAAAGCTGGGTATGAACTATCAGCCATTGGCAATGTGGATGCAACGTTTCAGCAAGTCCTCGACTAAGCCACTGCCTTCATCTCAGCCTGTTATGTCATAAAGGAGAGCACGGACATGTCACACACGAGGCTACTTGTCTGGCGAACAAATAATGAGAAAGGACATACGTCTGCTCCAAACCTAGCTGTTCTACCACCAACGAATGAAGCATTCATTGAGAATGTTAAAAGGGCCCACTTTCAAGCAATCTTGTTGCAAAATCTCAATGTAAATCTGCTGCCGGCATTGAACCCACAGGAATTTGGATGGAAAAAAGACGCATGCAACAGGTCACTGAGCCCAACCCATCTACCGGAAGGTACCAAACTTGCCCCAAACTACATTTTGGAGATGATCAGGTGTGGCTGCAAGAGTGAAAGCCCTTGTAACTCCAAGAAGTGCAGCTATCAAGTGAATTGTTTGCCATGCACAATGTTCTGTGCATGTTTCAGCGAAGAATTCGCAAGATCCAAATAGGCTGAACTAGACCATCATCAGCAAGATTTGCCCTTCACACCTGCCAGTGTGTTGACGATGCTGATGTCACACTTAATCGATATTTATTGAAATATACAATTAATATACCTGTAATAAGTATTCCGATTAGTACAATTCATTGTTTATTCGTACAGCACGTGAATATTACATTTTCTTCAGGAGCATATTGTATCATGTACTCCGAATCATTGTATCACATATCATTGTATCATTGTATGTAATCTTGTATCACATGTATTCCTGTATCATTGTACCATGAACTCCGAATTTCTAATCAAAAGTGTGTTTTGCTGGCATGGTCTAAAAGGATTAATATTCATTAATGTGGAATCAAATACATTGTACATGACCTCCTTTAGGAATAAACATTGGAGGAAGCAAATTTGATGCAGTTGATTTGAGTATTTTGCATGAAATCTCATAAATCCCTATTTTTCTAGGATTTTGGCGCTTCGGGCATAAAGGGGTTAAAATCTAAAAATGCTCAAGGGATATCACCGGGCACCCCCCTATATTTTGAAGAAGTGCTCCAAGCTACAAGAATCAGCAGGGAAAAAAAAACTTTACCTGGCAAAACCAGGTTCAACACCATGGCTCCCGGACTACTAAGCGCAAGCTGGATTTCACGCAGGAGGATCAACAGCTGATCAATTAATTATTCACACTATTACAAGCTGCTTCAGCTACTTCAGGCAATCCACAGCAGGTCAAAGAGCACAGTTACAGTGAATGGATGTCTGACTGACTGGTTCGACATGACAGTTTGGGTCCGTCAAGGATATGTGGTATCACCCCAGCTCTTCAACTTGTTGCTGAACTCGTAATACTGCATGAAATACATGATATGCCGCAAGGAGTTAACATCTAAGGAAAAGTTATATCAAACCCATGATTCGCAGATGACGATGTCTTGCTAACAGAGATGGCAGACCTGCAAATCCTTTTGCAGGCCACTGTAAATATTAAATAAGATTGTTGAAAATTCATCCCTGACACACTCCTTTCTTCACTTCCAAAACTCGAGTCTCATTAACATTTGTTCTCACTTTAAATCTTTGATTCCAGTAGAGATGTAACATCAACCGAATTCCCTCTAAAGGTATCTCATCTTTTTTCATTATCTCCTTTCATTTCTCATGTTTAACTCCATTGAATGTCTTTGTGTGATGTATAAAACATACAATCAACTTTATATTCTTTTGTATAATTCTTCCGCTTGAAATCCTCAGTGGGCATATACCATCCGTTGCTATATGATTGGCAAGAAAAAATATTTCTCATTATTGGGGAGCTGTAAGGTTATGCAAGGTATTGGAATAAAGATTAAATTGTTCTGAATTATGATGAAGAAAGTGTATTTTTTTATGCCTCCACTGACGAAGTCGCCAGTGGCATTATGTTTTCGGGTTGTCCGTCCGTACCTATGTACGTCTGTCCATGCTAATTTTCTGTTTTCTCTGCAACCGCTTATCCAATTGACACGAAATTTTCACCATAGGTGCAACTATGCATGTCGAATGTTTTAATGAGAATTATGATATCATAGGTCACATGGTGTGACAGCCATGTTGGAGAAAAAAGGAAAAAATTTATACCTCTATCTCTGAAACCGCTCTATGGAAAATATTTAAACTTGGCACGTCAAGTACTCCCCCATGCAAAACAAGTGTGATGTTTTTTTTTGATGATGTCACAGGTGGTTTCGTTATGACGTAATAATTGCATACGTTGAACGCTTTATCCGATGAATATGAACATTTTAGAGGGTTATCTGGGGCTAAATTGTCTGGTGGGGAAAAATTGAAGACATCATCAGTCATGTGGTTCAGTCACTATGGTTTTTTTTTAACATGAAAAACCTTCAAAAATCTTCTCCGAAACGGCTGAACAGATTGAGGCGAAACTTTACTGGTGTAATCACCTATTCATGAGGAACAAAAAGTCCTCCACCTATGACGTCATAGGTCACATGGTTTGGCAGCTATGATTTTTTGAAGAATAAACCTTTAAAAAATCACCTTCTCCAGTATCACTTGATATATCAAGGGGAAATTTGCCCACATGGTCCCCAAGGCTTGGGGATACCAGGGTTTTCACGAAAAAATTAGTAGGTCACGTGGTCTGGAAACCATATTGGTTTAAATGAAAATGTTAAAAAATTATATCTCTTGAATCGTTTCATCAATCGACGTGAAATGTCACATTTATTATGTAGTAGTCATGGGGAATATATGTTTAAAATTTCAAATTGATCGGATACATGTTCTGGCATCCAGAATTATTTAAAATTTTGAATCTGGCTTGAGAGTTTTAAATGAAACTTGGTTCAAGTATTATATTGTATAATGATGTAATAATGTGGGCCGAGGCATATCTGGTGATGTTGCGACGTCAAAGGGTGACATTCTAGTTTTGTCCTGTATTTAGTTGTTACATCTTATATTTCCACCATTTAAAAGCTCAACTTAATGCATGACTCAACTCTTTTGCTCCTCTTGTCTCCCTTTTGTGCAACTGCCTACCAAACTGAGACAGTTAAATCCCACTCTTCAAGCAAGCCTAACCCAAACCTGCATGTGACTACATACATAACCATCCCTCTTGCTTGCAGGTTACTGTGTTTCCTTTCCTTTCCTTTCCTTCTCTCTCTCTCTCTCTCTCTCTCTCTCTCTCTCTCTCTCTCTCTCTCTCTCTCTCTCTCTCTCTCTCTCTCTCTCTCTCTCTCTCTCTCTCTCTCTCTCTCTCTCTCTCTCTCTCTCTCTCTCTCTCTCTCTCTCTCTCTCTCTCTCTCTCTCTCTCTCTCTCTCTCTCTCTCTCTCTCTCTCTCTCTCTCTCTCTCTCTCTCTCTCTCTCTCTCTCTCTCTCTCTCTCTCTCTCTCTCTCTCTCTCTCTCTCTCTCTCTCCTATTTTCCTGTTTGTTCATTCCCTTGATTTTTCTGTCCAATTCTAGCTCCACTCTAAGTTTGCTTCCATTTTACCCTCTGTCCCCATAGTCTTCCATGAACCTTGATCTTGTATTGAAAAAACAATATCTGCCACATTCCTCGACAATCTCAGAATGACGCTGGGAATTGTCCTCTTTCGGGCACAAGCATGCTTTCCCAGCCATAGAAATTCTGCAAAATTATATGGATTCATTCCTGTTTGCTCGTCTTTCCAAGACCAAAAGGCTGTCTAAGTCTTTTTGGAAAAATGTCCAAGGAACATCCACATAGTATTGATATATACCACCTGGCATAGCCTGAAATCATATCATATGATTGACCCTTGACAGTGAAAGTTTCAAACTGTCTGACCTCACAATCTCGCAGTCTGTTTCAAATACATCTCAAATTGTGCAACTAAAGACAGATGTTGATTAGACATGCTCTTCCAGAATAAAGTCTCATTATGTTTTGGCATACGTGAAATCATATATTTGAAGAAACCTTCAAACTTGCTTCATTACTGTCTCATTAAATGTTCCAAATGTGTTGCCCTGCACATATCTCAGACATTTGCCAAAGTCTGGCATCCTGCTTTGCTTGAGAAGCTCTCTGCCTCTGGCATAGAAAGCTGACTTAATTCCTGTATTTCTGACTTCTTCCACTCATGCAGCCATCATGTTGCCATCAACGAAACCCTCTCCTCTCTTTGAGTGGCCCACTGTTGTTCCTCATCTCTATAAATGACCTCGCCGATGCTCTGGAAAACACTCTCTTCCTTTTTTCAGATGACATATCGCATTGTATTGTACAATACTCCATCCCTCTGCTAGGCAGATAGCAGATGCATATCTGTCTGCTGATCTGGGACTGATTGGACTCTGGCCTGATGAAAGGAACATGTCAATCAATCCTGGAAAGTCTCAGTCTCATCATATAGCTCTGCAAGCATGGTCAAATGAACCTAACTATCTATGTCCTATGGTCATCCACTGGATGAGGTTCAGTCTCTTGAACTTCTTGGGTTGACAATCAGCCACGACTTTTCCTGGGATGAACTCAGAGCAAAGCTGGCTTCCAAATCCAGCTGCAGCCTTGGAATCCTCCATTGATCCAAGTGTTTCCTTGGAAAATCAAAGCTACTCACAGTCTCAAAAGCCTTTGCCCATCGCTCAATGGAAGATTACCTTCCACAATGGGCTTGTACCTTTGCTTCACATCTCTCTCTTGGATTATGTGGACTATAAAACTCACAAAATTATTGGAATATCCTGTGATATTTTCTTGCTCCACATCATTGCTGAAGCAACAGTCTCTTGCCCCACTTCGCAGACAATTTTGGTCTCTCTCTCTCTCTCTTTCTCTCTCTCTCTCTCTCTCTCTCTCTCTCTCTCTCTCTCTCTCTCTCTCTCTCTCTCTCTCTCTCTCTCTCTCTCTCTCTCTCTCTCTCTCTCTCTCTCTCTCTCTCTCTCTCTCTCTCTCTCTCTCTCTCTCTCTCTCTCTCTCTCTCTCTCTCTCTCTCTCTCTCTCTCTCTCTCTCTCTCTCTCTCTCTCTCTCTCTCTCTCTCTCTCTCTCTCTCTCTCTCTCTCTCTCTCTCTCTCTCTCTCTCTCTCTCTCTCTCTCTCTCTCTCTCTCTCTCTCTCTCTCTCTCTCTCTCTCTCTCTCTCTCTCTCTCTCTCTCTCTCTCTCTCTCTCTGTTTTCTATTGCCTTGTTCTCCACCATTTTACCCTATGATCTCTCAGTCCTCTGACCCTCCACCACCCCTCCCTAGCAACTCCAGGATGCATGTGTTCTTCCAATAACACCTCCTGACTAACATTCTAAATTTCAGGCTGACTGCACACCTCAACACCTTCATTCCTCACTTTTCTCATCCATGGAACCATCTTCCAGAGGATGTTCTGTCTCCCTCTTCCCTTCAGAACTTCACAAAAGTAGTGCACCACTATCTCTTGTCATCCCCAATTCTGACCCACGATCTTTATTACCCCCATAAACCTTCCCGAACACAATTATCTTACTTGCTCATTTCAGTTTCCTCCCCTCCTTCTCCTCTTATCCTCTTTATTCATCCTCTTGGTGTTTGTCCTATTATCAGTTATATCCTGCTCTTCCATGAGCCTCACTCATGTAAAGAAAAAGGTTCATGCATCATTGCTTCTCCTTTTCAAAATGAGTTGTCTTACACTCTGTCCCAGTGCACTTATTTTTGAGAAAACTAGAGTAGATAAGGGTCAGACCCATAGGCATTATAATGACCTCCTGCAAAGGGAAGGAGGGATACAGAAAAGTGGAGCACTAAGATTGACCCTTGAACTGCTGAAAGTTGTAGTGGTGGGGAAAGCAGAAGGAGGCAGCTCATTCCAGAATTTAGTGGTGTGAGGAAAGAAAGAAGATGCATGTTTAATCGTTCTGTATGTCTGAAGGGACACACAGTTATGGCCGTTACCTGAAGGCAAGCAACTGGAATGAGGTTGCCTGATGTGTGGGAGAATTTCAATTGATAGCTCTGTAAAACAAGGGTCACGTCAATAATGGTAGAAGATAGATAAAGGAAACTGCTTTGGATGGGCCACGGTCTAAATGCTGTTAGTAAGCGAGTTATCAACCACAAGCCGAACAACATTATCCCTCACTCAATGAAGAACATTCAGGACAGAGGAGCTCAATCCCAAATGTCAGAGCACGAGTATTCCATCATGTGGCAAAGTTGGGATTAGTAGAGGGTTTGAAACTGAGAAAACATAAAATACATCTTACCTTGGAAAATAAATCCCTCTTTCTGGGAAGCCTTTTTGACTATAGTTGCTATATGGGGCTTCCAAATGGTCAGCAAATTTCAACTCCTGAATTCCTAATTGGAGAAGCTTATATAAGAATTGAGCTAGACATGGAAATGGTCTGAATATGGTTAAACGAAACAAGAGTGTTTCAACCCTATTCCATAATAGAGTCAAGATCAAAGCTCAGGGAGTTTCGAGTTAAAACTCAGTCCACAGCAAGTGACTAGGAAGAAAAGAAAAATGGGATTTGTAGACAAGGAAAGAGTGGAGAGTGGCATCATCAGAAAAAGGGAGACTTTGTTCTTTTAATGCTACAAAGGAGTGAAGGTGGTTAATGAAAAGGAGGTGAAATTACAGAGCCATTTCGGACTCGAGGGTTGATGTGGATCCTCTTGCAGAGGGCACATCATACACGGGTATAAATGGAGCATCCTGGGAGGTAGTTTCCCATCCTCTTGATGAGGAGGAGAAATATTATGGAGAGATCGTTTTGGAAGAAAACTTGTGTGCCAGACTCTACCAGCGACCTTGGGGATGTCCAATGCAACAACATTACTCTCCCAAAATAACTCAAGTCAAAAACATCATATGCTGGGGATGAAAGCGAGCCTATCAAAAGTGGATATAGCTTTAAGGAATCCATATTGGTGTTCGCAAAGGAGAGCAGAATTTTTAATGAAGGACAAAAGATGTACTGGGCAGGTGTTGATCGTGTTCATGACTTGGTAATCACAGTCTCCATAACCTTGGAAAGAAATGAAGTTAAAGCATCTGGGTGGTAGTTAGCTGGATTGGATTTATCACCTTTATTTACCACAATACAAATCAGATATTCCTCCATTCACCTTGGAAATGTGCACCTGTGTGCATGTTTCCATGGAAAGGGAAGAATGCCTAAAAAGTAAGAGACTTTGTCCAGCCAAATAACAACAAGAGCTCGGTCAGGGCACACTAGTCTTCAAAACAGAAGCATGGGTGCAAACAGAATGTTTGGTCTGTTGGTATTGAAATTAAGAAGGGTGTGTTGGATTTTCTCATTGTTAATCGATGGGGGGGGGGGATGGTTGGGAGGAATTTTCTCAGAATTGTTGAGAGTTAAGTTGGAGGCAAAGATAGTATCAAGGGCTTCTGCCTTGGATTTTAGAATATCCAAATGAAAATCATCATAATTATGATAGAAGAGAAAGATTTACAGAAGATCTCAAAGATGGATTTTGACATCGACCAAAAAGCCCGACGTACAGAGGGACAGGAGGTGACTGTTTGTCTTCGGTTTTCTCTTCCACTATCTCTTCCAGATCTGCGAACATACTCACAGGATAATTGTGAGTGTACCAGGTTGGGGGTAAAGTAGGATTGAGTGGATGGATGGTGGTGGGGTTAGGGGGTCGGATCGTGAGGGGGAGTGTTCTGTGCTCCTACAAACACTGGATCGGTAGTCTCAAGGTGATTGCAGATTAAGCTCCTTAAAGGACAATCATTAAACACTATATGCTAACACAAACAGGAATATGATCAATTTGGCAAATGTATGCCATACCTTTTCATGATGGTTAAATGTCAAGTAAAATATGCAGTATGTGCAATGGATCATCAACTTCAAAGTTTGCCTCTTCAGAGATGACTTTGAGGTCAGTGAGGATATATTTAAGGTGCAGTTTCTTTATATTTGTTGCTGCATCTTCATGCCCGAGAGTTGTCTTAAAATGTCTGTGGACATATATAAGCAAAAGATGTACCGGGCAGGTGTTGATCGTGCATGCACAGCTGGACAGCACACCCAGCTGGTGGTATTTCCGCCTGTTCCTTCCAAGCCATTTCTTCCTTTCACTGTCCACTGGACCCCTGGCTGGGGATTGGGACAAATTATGCGATTAGCCGTGCCATGGTATGGACCTCCCGCCCATTTCAGCCTTTGCCTTTCTTCCCTAACTTGCTGGGCAGGATAATGGGTAACTGTGAGTTTCCTTGGCAACGGGTATCCTTGAACACCTGCAAAAACCTGCCTGCATGTGACCACTCCACAGATATCGCATATCTTTTCTAAGCCAAATGAATTCATCCAGCCCCTGTGAACCACTCAATTTCAGCAAATGTGTACGTCATTGGCATCCTGATACGGGTGCCTACTGTGCCTTACCAGCTCGTCAGTATTATTATATTCGGAATACAATGAGTGTTAAATTGAGGGAAAAACAAACTTTGGAAAATTAAGGGAAGGGGGAAGACAGTGGCGGGGTGGTGGAATTCAGAGAAGGGTGCGTCGAGGGCCACATTCTGCCTGGCAAAAAATATATAAATAAATTGAAGCTGCCAGTAGCTCATTGCACCACTCCGATAGATCGCTGCTCCTGTTGTACAAGCTTTATTATTTTCTAATTTACAGTCATCAATGCACGGATAAAAAGGAATTTGCTCTTTACTCGAGTAACAGGTATAATTTGTGTTACTCAGGACTGTAGTTTAACTTTGGTAAGTTAAGTTTAAATGTTATTTATGGAACGATGAAATAAAACAGAAACCTCACCTGAAAACGTGATTTTTAGTTACAAACAATATATCTTTCCTTGGGTCCATAATCCCAAGACTTCATTTTCTTCTTCTTTAATGGCCACAATTATTCCCATATTCTTGTGGGGTTGGCCAGGGGAATCTTGGCTCAAGTGTTTCACAAACCGGCTAAACAGGCCTGACGTTCAAAGAAGGTTAGGACAGGAATTTGTAATTTCTTCATGGTGCCGGCGATAGCTCGCCTACTCTTCAAAAAGGACACTGTTGGATCTTTAGCATCCACCATTGAATGCTGACATATGGGAGGCCCATTTAACATCCATCTGAGGGACAGTACATACATTGATGAATCACCCTGCTTTTGAAACAGTTTATGGCTGGGTCAGGATTCAAACCCAGGCAAGACAGCTTTGAGGTGAGTGTGCATTCCTCTAGGTCTGGGCCATCCTGCCAGCCCTACGTCATACCAAGACTGCAGAGTCCAAAGACCAAGACGATTAACTAAAAAAAGAGCTGCTATCACTCATTTTTTGGTGAATCAAGTTAATGGAGGCCCTGCCAAGGTCGGCAAATTGTGGACGGCGCTTTCTATACATATCAAATGTATAGAAAGCAAATTCTATACATGTCATTCAATCACTATACCTTATAGTGATGGCCCTCTCCTCTTATATACTTTCACGTGATGTCATTTTACAGCTTCTTTGATTGGTTGTACTGGTTTTGTTTTCATTCTGTCTTTTCACTGGGCGAAGCACCTAAGCTTATTATTAGTTGTCGTATCTGGAGAAGAAGGGTCAAACAGCACCAGCAGTAGCAGACCCTTATTAGCGAAGCGTTGCATAATTTAGCGTTAATTTGAATTTATACTATTAAATATGGGTTCGACTGAATTTATGAGGCTGTAAGGTGCTTCATACTGCAGTGGTATTGCATGTACATTATTTCATATATTTACTCAGTGTTTGGTGGACTCTACCCACAAAGACCATCTCCAGGCCCCTCTGATGAAGGATAAGGTAAGCTGAGGGGATGATGAGGAATGGGATCGTAAGGCGATCTTAGTAGGATATGGAGGTGATATGTCATTCAATCATCATTTTTGTTCACCAAATATATGGATACCAATCTGTTTTGCTTTCACTGTGCATCCCATTACACAATACTTGGATAATCAAGTTCCTACAATGAGAATAGAAGGAATTTTATTCTTGTTCAGTTTTTGCAGAAAAGTACAAGATTTCTCATCTGACATGTTTTTGCATTTTAAGTTTTTGTTGGAAATGTAACCTCGTATATGCCCAGGTGAGTTGCAATGCTAGCTTGGATGCAAACCGCTTTCACAAGGAATCACAAGGACATTTGACGCAGTAGGAAACCATTCGGCCAATCATACCTGCGCTACACCAACACGAGATTAAATAAATCCCTCAAAGCTAACGACGTGATTTCATTGGGAAAATGTGGGGAGGTGGAATTGGAATGAGAAAAGTGTGGTGAACATCATCAGGGTGTTGAAAATACAAAATAGAATATATATTTTTTTCTGTTTGTCCATTTTTATTTTGGGGGCGGTCAGGGAGGAGGTGGCTGAAGATAAATATATCCAATAGACTTTGAAGATGATTAGAAGGTATTCATGGAAATAATGTCCATTCGCATTTCCTGGTCATAAAATAATGGATGAGAGACTTATCTCCGAACGGAGGCACGAAACAGGATTAGGAGAGGACATGACTTTTCCATCTGCCCAGTGTGTCTGCGAAGCGGAATGGAGTAAACTTTCTGTTCCTTAGGGAAAATGTGGAGCAGCTTCCGAGGTCACGCCGATTCACAGACAGTTGGCCTGTCTGTTATAGTTCTGGGAGGAAGGTCAGCAAGACAATAGGACTGAGCTGATAATTTGTGAGCTTGTCATGAGTCATGGGTACATCGTTGTGCCCCAGTAGCTTGTGTGACATCTGCAACATACTGCGTTCATGATAAGCATGACATCTTTTTGGGACAAGTAATCTATTACCAAAAATCTTGTAAAAACCAGTCTTTTTCCTATTGTCATTAAAAACCTTTCCTTCTGCTCCTCTTCTTTCTCATAAATATGTGAATCTGGAGGCCATATTTAACGAAGCTCTCCACCCCTATTTCCCCTGTCCCCATCCATCCCCTTGTCTACTCTTACTTGTATCTCCTCTTCTCCTTTAACCTTTTACTCCCCTCTCATCCAGTTTCCTTTTCTTTGGATGATCCCCAGTTTGAAAACAAAACAACAAAACAGGTTAATGTTTCAAAAATCCCCTTCTGGAAATGTAGAAGGGCCAGAATGCCAAACGAAACTGAAAATGTTAATACGACCGAAAAACTTTGAATATCAATCTCAAGGTTGTAGAATATTGTTTTCATCAAGATTAGTCTCTGAAAAGTGCACCGTTTTGTGAGTGAATTCCCTATATCAGCATCCGACATGATGATGCACCACAGGAAGAGCACTTATCGTTGAACTGTTGAGTGTGGATTGAATTTCCGACTCGACTATAAACTTCAATTGGATCTTCGCAGGGAGGATGTTGCCTCACATGGCATGCACCGTCCGTCGGATTGACGCTATAATCTGGACTTATCATTTGCCAGCATTACTTGGTGGACGTTAAAGATTCAACAGTGTGTTGTCGAAGAGCAGGCATGTTATCGCTGGAACCCTAAAGAAATTATTTATTCCTGTACTAAAAAAAACATGATGAAATGAACGAATGACGAATGAATACGAAAGAAGAGAGAGAATTGCTTTTCGATAAATGTCCCCTTCTGATGTGATATTTTCTAAGTCCAAAAAGGGTGTAACTCTGTGAACAATTAACGAGATGCCCTGAAACTCGAACTTTTTCTGTAACTTATCGTAATAAGGTCATGTACCAAGTTTCAGTTGAATGTGTTAAAGGGTATGGGAAAAAGTCTGAAAAACCACAGGTGGGTTGGACAGATGGACGGACGGACGGACAGACAGACAGCAAACCTATAGTCCCCTCCCATGAAACCAGTAGGGGACTGATAAGGTCATTCCCTGAATGCATGTATTTACTTTATTTATATCTATCCTATATTTATATCTATCTAGGATATTTATATCCTCCGGTTCCGGTTCCGGTTTTGAGCGGCAAGAGGTCTCCTTCGGGGCTCCCTGCTGACATTCTCAAAGTTAAGTTCCGGTTGTTATTTGTCCCATTTTAACTGTTTAATTTTCTCACCTACATGTTAATGTGTGTTCCTAGTTCGGTTTTGTTTCAAAAATCGTGCTATTTTGTGAGTATTTATGTCGACGTTCTTACCTGGTGTTTGAGGCCTAGTCCTAGGCTTGAGGCCTACCGGTTCCACTTGGTGTTCGATCGTTTTTTTTTGTTTGTTTGTTTGTTTTTTCTCCCCATTACCTTCAATTTCTATCCTCCCCATTACCTTCAATTTTCATCCTCCCCACTTTCCAAACATCCCCCATTCTCCCAACTAATCTCTTTCTTATGTCAAAAAAAAAAAAAAAATATATATATATATATATATATATATATATATATATATATATATATATATATACCCAACAACAACAACAACAACAACACGCTCACCTTCTCCCGATTCTGCTACTTCTTCTTCCTCTTAACTTCCTCCTCGTCTTCCTCGATTTTTTTTTTTTTTTTTTTACATTTCCATGACCTAATCTGTTGAACTCTCTCATACATTAATATTAACAACAAAAACGATCTTATGATGCTTCATCTTCCTCTCTCACACATGCAGTACTCTTTACTGTTTCACAATGCACTACTCTTCTGCTATTTCAACAGACTGCTTTCATTTCGACCTCTCCTTCATTCCTTGCCTAAAAAATCCAACTATTACAGCGCTTCTTCTCTCCATGCTCTGAATTCGCCTTCATTGCATCCATCAAGAATTGTGTTAAATCGCATCTCTGACCTAAAACTTTTAAAAACCACAGTTTGCCATGGATGCTCGCTTTCCATCAACCATTCTTTTTTTCCAACTTCAGTGCCAACTCACCCCCCTCACCCCTCACTCTCACTCTCAAAGCAACCATCCCACTCTTCTCCCTCCAAGCCTCCCTCTCACCTCTTTCAAAAATCTCGCCCTCACCTTTCTCCCACCTTTCATCCCCGTCACTCTTCCTTCTCAAAGTTGCGCCCCCTCTCATCCACCAACCTGCCTCCCTCCACTGCCCTCTCACCTCCATCTCTTCACTCCACCACCTCAAATACTCAACTGCCATCTTCCTTGTCTCTTGTCCCCCCTCTCTCCCAGCACCACAGAGCCTTTTCTCCTCCTCATTCGGCCCCCTCCCCTCGCTATTCTGCAATACCCCACACTCCTTCAGCAACCCTCCTTACCTCCCCCCTCGTCCCTCGTCCTACCCTCCCCGCCCCCTCCACCTCCTGCACCCAAAGCCTCCTCCCCTACCTCTTCATTAAAAGTGTGGACCTCAAATATCCGGGGCCTTCGCTCAAACCTTTCAGATCTTTCCATGCAGGTTGCCACTGACAAACCAGACATTATCTGCCTAACAGAAACTTTCCTCTCCCAAGACGTGTCTGACTCCCAAGTATCTCTCCCTGGTTACTCCCTCTTACGGTATGACAGACCTGAGCCTCGTCCTGGTGGAGGTGTTGCTCTCTTCATCAAAGACTCTATTCCTCACTCTCCCTGCACTGCTCTCACTCCCCCACACCCCCAGGAATACCTCTGGCTTCGGCTTCCCCTCCACTCCCACCTCATGTTTATATGTGTACTGTACCGTCCACCGAACAGTGATGACTCCATCTACACCTCACTCTCCGAAAACATGGACCATCTTCTATCTTCTCATCCAAACTCTCTCTTCCTCTTATGTGGCGACTTCAATTGTCATCACGCCAGTTGGCTAGGTGTGGGTACCTCTCTCACCTGCCATGGGACATCAGCAAAAGCTTTCTGTGACTCATTGGGACTGACTCAATCGGTCAACTTCCCGACCCGGATCTCAACCAATGGTACTCCATCTCTTCTGGATCTGATTTTGACAAATTTCCCTGACAATATCTGCTGCTCTTCCTTCGCTCCAATTGGTTCTTCTGACCACGTCCTTGTTAAAGTGGACATCTCTCTGGCTGTTATCAGAGAACCACCTCACCGCCGTCGAGTCTGGCATTTCACTCAAGCCGACTGGCAGGGTCTCCGAGCAGCCATCAAACTTACAGACTGGTCTCCTATCACTACTTTCTCAAACATCAACTCATCCTGGGAATTCTTTCAAAGAAACTTGCTCTCCCTCATGCACAGATTTATCCCCTCTCGTGTTCAGTTGTCTTACCCTTCCTCCCGCCCTTGGTTTACTGAAGCTTGTGGCGAGGCAGTTGTCCTGAAACAACTTGCCTTTGCCTCATGGAAAGCAAACCCAACTGAGGGCAATCTCAGTTCTTTCCACAAAGCTCGGAACAAGTGTGTAGCTACCCTCAGGAGAGCCAGAAAACAACATCTTTCTCATCTCAAGTCTGAACTCTCAAACCTCTCTCCCTCCTCAAAATCCTGGTGGCGTTTAATCAAATCTGTTTCTGGTGTATGTTCCCCCTCCATCCCCTCCCTTACCTCAAATGGCCGCACTGCTGATTCCACACGTGATAAAGCTGAATGTCTAAACTCGGTGTTTGCAGCTAAATCTTGTGTCCCAAACCCATCACTATCTCTACCCACTTTACCCAGTCGCACCCAACTGTCCCTGGACTCTGTATCCTTTTCTCCTGACAAGGTGGAGAGCTTGCTTTCAAACCTCGAGTCAGATTCTGCAACCGGTCCAGACGGCATCAGCCCACGTGTCCTCAAAGCCTGCTCTTCTGCTCTTGCTCACCCTCTCTCTGTTCTATTCACCCTCTCATTTTCCCAAGGTCATCTGCCATCTGCTTGGAAATCTGCTAACATCACTGCCCTGCATAAAAAGGTGCAAAAACAGATCCCTGTAACTATAGACCAATCAGCCTTCTCCCAATCATCAGCAAGGTTATGGAATCCATCATCGCTTCAGACATGAAATCCTTCCTCTTCTCCAATGGCTTGATTTCCAATCATCAATTTGGTTTCAGACCAGGTCACTCTACCCTAGAAATGCTGCTACTGCTCTCCCATCAATGGATGGAGGTCCTCAATGCCAGACAGGAAATCCGAGCCGTATCCCTGGACATATCACGTGCTTTTGACACAGTCTGGCACCCTGCCCTACTCACCAAACTCTCTTCCCATGGTATTCAAGGCCATCTCCACTCATGGCTCGCAGACTTCCTCTCCTGTCGCAGTCAACGTGTGGCCCTAAATGGAGTTCTTTCATCCCCTCTTCCTGTGCAGGCTGGAGTTCCTCAAGGTAGCGTTCTGGGCCCTGTTCTTTTTCTGGTTTTCATCAATGATCTCTCGGACTCTCTGGAAAATCCTCTATTTCTCTTTGCCGATGACTCCACCCTCTGCCGTACCATCTGTCATCCCTCAGACCGGCAAGCAGCAGCTTCTTCGCTCACTGCAGATCTGGATAAAATCACAAACTGGTCCAACACGTGGAACATGTCTTTCAATCCAGACAAATCTCACACTCTCACTATGTCTCTTCGAAAGGACCGTTTACAAAACCCCCCATCCACTTTCTCAACAATCCTCTGGAAGAAGTCTTTTCTTTCAAGCTTCTGGGTCTCACTATCTGCCATGACCTTTCCTGGGAAAGTCACATTTCCAACCTTGCCTCAAAAGCCAGTCGCCGACTGGGAATCCTCCGTCGTGCAAAGTCCTTCCTCGGCCCTCTTGAGCTCCTGACCACTTACAAAGCTTTTGTCCGTAGCCTGATGGAGTACTGCTCTCCCCTCTGGGCTGGTGCTCCTGCCTCCCACCTTTCTCGACTTCACGCTGTCGAAACCAGGGCTTTTAAGATCATTGGCATCTCCCGCAATGAAGCTGAGTCTTTGGGCCTCTCACTCAATCACCGCAGGTTGGTCGGTGGTCTTTCTGTCTTCTACCGACTCCTCTCCAGCCTTGCCCCCCCTGCTCTCTCTGTGATTTGTCCCAACCACATTTCCACAGGTCGCTCAAGGTCCGCCAACAATCCCCTTCTGGTAAAACTACCAAAATCACGAATCACTGCTCATCTTCACTCTTTCATTCCTCTTTTTTCCCGCCTTTGGAATAAACTTCCTCACTCTATTCTTTCCCATTCTTCCCTCCAGGCTTTCAAAACAGCTGTTCACCACCACCTCTTATCTTCCCCCATCCAAATCCTCGATCTTTTCTACCCCCGATAATCCACCCAAGCCCACTTCCTTCAATTCTCCTGCTTTCCTTCCTGAAAGTCCCTTTAATGTCCATCTTCCCCTCGCCATGTTCCCCGTCCCATCCCCATCCCTCTCCCTTCCACAGTTCACCTGTGTCTGTTCCCCAATGTTTTGTCCCTTCCACTCCCGCCCCTCTTGTCTCATGCCTCCTTGCTGTGAGTTGTGTGTTAGCTCTCATACGAGCCTCGACCAAGGTATACAAAAAAAAAAAAATCTATAAATCATGGAAAAAGCAAGGCTGCCCCGATCTCCACCAAATTTTGCATACATGTTGGTGGTACCCAGGGTAGTTCGTGGGCACAAATAAGAAAATCTGCCCCTTGCAGGGGGAGTGGGAGACGGCTTGCCAGTGCTCCCAAAAGGAGGGTGTTTCTAGTATAGGAAATAGGAGAAATATCCATGGATGAGACTGAGATGTGTTGGTTGATTTCCTAACATTTCCTGCCAATACAATTAACAGCCATAGTGAAGATATATAAAACGCACGCACACACGCACGCATGGATGCACACACACACACACACACACACACACACACACACACACACACACACACACACACACACACACGCTTCAATTTTTGCCAATAGATGCAAAAATCGAGTATAATTTATCTTGTGGTCCTGGAACCAAACAAATAATATGTTTTTAACAGCCCTCACAGCTCCCACCCCTCCCAGCATGATTACGAGAAAATATCATCATTTTAAACTTACCCTGCACATTCACAAGCCCCAGATATATACTTCCCGTTGGTGTTCAGAACCAACTAATCCAGATAAACAGTCCATTCATTCGTAGCAATCCATTGGGGGTTATCACTTGTACCTTTCACCGGTCGACATGGTCCGGAGTTTGCAGTACGGGCCGCTTCCGTTCGGCGTACTGAGAAAGTTCTTCAAGTAATTTGTTTTGCATAGGCACAGCCCTTTCTCTCAGGTATTCTTACAAGTATTTTCAGCTTATGTCAGAAGCTTTTTAAGCAACTTTAAGGAACAATACTTATCTCCGACACAATATATTTAATGATGCCCTGAACGTTGAGGTTTTGTGGGGTTTTCTGCACATGTGAGCCAAGTGGAATATGAAATTTCAAAAGGTCCATATTGTGGGTAGCATGTGGTCAAATGTCGTCATATATTCATTGATACCAGGTTACACAGTTTCCTTTCTGAAAGTGTGGTGACTGTGCAGGCTGTAGCTCTCACACTCACAACTAATTACTGCTCCCAGGTGTTCACAGTCACACGTGGACGGCCATCTTCAGCTATGAACCACAACCATAACCAATTTCAGCTTTGTAACAATCCTCAGCAAAAGTTAACACAAATAAAATGCTGAGAATTCAAGCACATCATTCTCTCTGACAGATTTGTCAGCAACGACTGGATAAGTCTTTGGTTGCCTTATATAGTTTGCTCAGGGAAAAATGTGCATCAAAGACAAGGAAATTATATTCCATGGTGCATCATGCAATAAAAGAGGACTTAATGTCAAGCAGACCATGCATCCACTTTTGCAGCAGCACATATTACCTGCCTTGTCAATCCCCCTCAGTCACTTGGGACCGTGAAGTATAATGCGGCGGAGTCTCATCTGCTCACAAAGTGCACGCTCTGCAAGAAATTGCATCTGGTTCACTTCTCTGACGTTGTTGAAAGATGTTTACAGACAGCAAAAAGAAGAAAAAAAAAAACCAGAAAGATTTATACTGATATTTCAATCTCTCCATGTCCATCATTTTTCCTACTACTCCTTTAGCGGCCACAATCGTTCCCACTTAACCATGGGCGAAGTTTTACTCGAGTGTTCCATGAACTGGCCTGATGGTCGGATAAAGGTGATTTTGGCAGGAATTTGCAATTTATTGAGAGTGCCAGCGATAAATCGCTTACTCTTCTTGAAAGATACTGCAGGGTCTTTTAGATCCACCAGCAATACCTTGCCTGTGAAGCACTATTTCAACAATTTATAATCAGGTCAGGAATCGAACCCAGACGAGACAGCTCAAATGTAAGTGTGTTGCATTTGTGCCATTCTGTCAGACTATGAACCATCCTGCTTTACTTTTTGGGGGCTCAACTAATCATACTGAAAAATCGTAAATATATTTCTCAGTCTAAGTAAGTTTTCCAACAACTTCCAGAAATACTGGTTGTTTCTGGAAAACTTAATCATAATTGAGATTCTTGAAAGTAAACTTTTGATTTATTTTTTTTGTTTTAGAGATACCCAATGAAGAAGATGATTCTGGAAGCTTTACGAAG
>NC_140970.1:76882819-77025319 GCF_056783735.1 Eptatretus burgeri
TTCTTCTTTGAAAAGAAACGTTTTCAATTAGAAAATGCTAATCTCAAGATTTACTTGTGTAAAAGCATTGGTACTCATTTCAGCCAAACTTCGGTGGACAATCGAAAGTGATGATATTTCCACAAAGTGGTGTTTTCTGAGACACACTGTTCACCAGAAAATTATTTTTGGGAAATACTCTAATCATATTTGGCCTTGCTGGACAACACTGTAGAGGTTTTGTGCTATAAAATGCAAAAAATGTTAACTTTACACAGATCATTTTTTTTCAGGGACGGTTTTCATCAGCTTTGAAGTTTTCATCATATACGTACATGTGAACATACAAACACACACATATGTCCCAAACTTTGCATTATACTTTGGGAACACTTCCCATCCCTATCCAAAACCACAATCTTTTCTACCCCCATCAATCCATCCCAAACCCACCTCCTTCAAATTCCCGACTTTCCATCCTAAAAGTTCCTGTAATGTCCACCTTGTATACCCCGTGTTCCCCGCCACATCCCTCTCCCTTCCACAGAACTCCTCATGTCTCTGTTCCCCACTGTTTTGACCTTCCCTCTCCTGCCCCTCTTGTCTCCTGCCCCCCCCCCCCCTTGGTGTGCATTGTGTGTTAGCTCTCATACAGGCCTCGACGATGTATACAAAACAAAAACAAAAAAACACCCATGGGAGTCCATGAATGAAAAATGGGTGTTTGGTAAATTTAAACACCTCTTTTGAAGATCATTTCTGGCTTACCTTCGTGGAAGGCTTATCCTTGGTCAGCTGTTATGGTCTGCCCAACTTCACCTCACAGGTGTTTTAGCCACCATTTTTATTTGAATGGCCTACTCAAAATGCCTTGCCTTGGAAACAAGATCGACTCTCACGGACTAATTAAAATATAAAATCGAAATATGAGTTCAGATTTGAGGATTGCATCTGCTGCTGGAGGACTAAATAAGTGTCAAAATCTGGAGTGCAATCTGGAGATGTGAAGAAATTACCAAATCTTATAACTCTGCATATAACCGTATTTATGTAAGCAAGGCCATGCTTCCACCTTCTCCGTATTTACACAAGAACATGTGAAATTGCTCAAGCATTAAAATCAACTTTTTCTACTGTTCCGACGATTATATTGAGTGAAGAAGAGATTAAGGAATATATCCTAAGCGTCACTTCATTGAGTGCAACGAAAATAATTTTAAAGCGGGCGAAAAGCTCCTGCGGCACGGGCAGTGGATGTGGCGACTGCCGCTCGATTCTCCATTAGGAAATCCCTGGAGTTTGGAAGGTAAAATAAATTAGAGGATTAGAATGAGTAAAGTGAACTACAAGTTCAAGAGATAATTGAAAAATGTTTTTTGTGGCCACAAAGCAATGCATCCCCACTCCACGGCAGGATGGCTGAGAGGTGCGCACACTCACTCTTAGCTGTTTCGCCTAGGTTCGAATTTCAACCCAACTATAAAGTGTAATCCCAGTGTTTCAAAGGCAGGGTGCTTAATCAATGCATGCGCCATCACTCAAATGGGCGTTAAACTGGGCGTCGCATCTGCCATAATTCGCTTTGTGGACATGAAAAATCCCTTCGAGGTTGTTGCGTTTTGAGAAGAATCAGGTCCATACCACAGGAGTACAACAACACGGTTTATTACATCTCCGGCATATCTCTCTACTCTTGTTCTTCACCCAAACACCATCCTCATACCATATATCATTGTGAAACGCCTTCATGTGTCCAAAGTGGAATTGGCATTTTTAATCGTTAATTATACGAAAAGGACACAACAGCAGTGTCCTTTGCGAAGAGTGGAGGAGCTATCCCCAAGCATCCTGGCCAAATTCAAAATTACTCCTCTGACCTACAGGGGCACAGCATCAGCAGCACTGTCACACACTCAGTCAATGATGTTATTCGCAGCCTCGTGTTGCACAGGAAAAAAGATGCCCTGACCTCCTGTTGAGGACTTGGCGTGTGGAGCGGCTGTGCCCGAGCACACACCTCTCTTGACGAGCTGTTCCAAGCTACGTGGCCTGAGTCTCTCTGGATTTATCTCCAAGGCTGTGACCGATCTGTTGAACGTGGCTCCAACTGCGGCATCACTGTGTCGGGGCCAGTCTCACTTGGAGTGGTGAAGTTGGTTGTGGTCACGGAGGACGACGGTACGACGTCCTTAGCCCAAGGGGAAGAGCGGCCAAGCAGGTGTAGTTCATGCAGCAGCACTCTGAGATCGCTCGCCATCAGGGTGAACGAAATGCTCTGGAAGTTGGAGCGGGACGCACTCGGTCTTGTGTTTTTCTGTGGGGGTGCATGGTCCCGGGTTCTGGGCTGATGGTTCCTGCTGCTCTGCATCTGCAGGTCCATTCCTGCGGCCTGTTTACGGGGTCTGGATACACATACCACAGCAGTGCTCACTCTGTGCACCATGGACGTTTGCTTGACATTTGTGGACACAGTTTAGGTGATCTCGTCACTGATGCCAGTGCACCATGTGCCCTGGACGAGTGAGCTTTGAGCTATGGGGGACTCCATGCTTGGACACCTTTTGTTATAATTTAAAATGTCTCTCTCTGCTTGCAGAATGGTTGTGCCCGAGATCACCTGCACCGTGTCTGCTGTTTGAAGCTCTCAATAAACTAAAATGAAATGAAATGAAATGAAATAATTCATTAAGAGTTAGAGGTCTGCACTGAGTCAAATAGGTTGGTATTTCAAACCCCGGTCAAGTGATGAGTTATATGAAAGATTTCAAAAATGGTACGTGTTGCTTCGTTGCTTGATGCTCAACATTAAAACATAGGAACACCTGTCCTGACGCTCACCTGGATCAGGAGCAAATCACTGAAACCCCCTGCAGACCTCTTTAGACCCTGAATTTTTTTGATGCCATGAACAAACTTTGGTACATTACAAGTGATGAAGGTTGTGGTCAAGTGTCATCAAAATCGTGTGTGTGGTCCAGAGGAGAGAGCAAATACCTATTTTGTGGGGTCAAAAACCCTCCTGTCGACCCCTTAAATGAGCACAGATTTTGATGTGGTCGATATTCTTTGGTACATCACAGGTGATGAAGGTTGTGGTCAAGTTTCATTAAAATTGTATGTGTAGTTTCGGAGAAGAGGGCAAATACCTATTTTGGGGGGGGGGTTCAACCTCTCGCCTCCCCCATAGACCCCTCAATAAGAGCAGATTTTGATGCGGTCGATACACTTTGGTACGTTAAGGGTGATGAAGGTTGTGGTCAAGTTTCATCGAAATCTTGTGTATAGTTTTGGAGAAGAGAGCAAATACCTATTTTTTTGTGGGTAGTGGGGGGGGGGTCCAATCCCTCCTTCCCTTTATATCCACTTCATGAGTGCAGTTTTGAAGCTATCAAATACCTTCGTTAGGCATCAGATATGAAGCTTGCGGCCAAGTTTCATGAAAATAGTGTGTTTGGTTCAAGCGATAATGACTGAAGTGTTTATGGACGATTGACTCACTTACGGAAACTGCTCTATCGCATAAGCTCCCCGGAACTACGTTCCAGGTGAGTTAAAAAGGACAGAGCACAGACATTTGAGGGAGAGTTAGAGAAGGGGAAAGAGACAGGGGAGTGGGGGGGAGAGAGAGAGGGGAGGGGAGATAGCCACCATCTCTATCAACAACAAGATAGAGGGGAGGGGAGATAGAGGGAAGGGGAGAGAAAGGGAAGTAGGGAGGGAGAGGGGATGTGGAGGGAGGAGAGGGTGGAGGGGGGGGAGGAGATGTTTCCTTCTGCGTCCATCCTGTCCACCCCATTCCTCCCCACCCATTATTTGTCCAATTCTCCCTCCATTTTGTCATTCCTCTCCACTGTTGGTGTCCTCCCCCCCCCCTCACTCTCTACTGTTCATTTTGCCTGTTGCGTTTTGATTCGTTCATTGTTCTAACTCTTCCACGAGCCTTAATTGACTCTGTATACAAAAAAACTGTCATAGGTTGACAACCATTGTACAGGGTTGATGAGCCGAATGATCTCTTTCTGTGTTTAATATTCATTGGAAGGGAAGTTCTCCATTATATACTGTATTGTGAACCGTCGTGTCTGTCCATGCGTTCGTCTGTCTGTCTCCTGTTTACGGCGGCTGCTTCCCACACTGCGTTTGAAAAGCTCAACATTCAACTTTGAAACGATGGGAGAACTGACGTAAGTAATGTTCATCTACCAAATTTGATTTCACAAGCAGGATAATTTGCCCTCTTTTGAGACAAATTCAACCTCCATCACCCGCTGTTGCACCACCATTTTGTGGTGGGCGGTTTAAGTAGCTCAAAGCTTTGGTCCATGAAATCATTAAAATTTATAGGTTAACTTCAACTTTTTCCCATCACTGGGGATGGATACATTTGCTTGCTTTCCTGTCACAGGTGACTGGTACTTTTTCTGGAACTGTATTAAAATAACATACAATGTATGATGAAAATTATTCACAAAAATAAGTGTTGAGTTATATCCACACTGTCCTTCACTCGACACCGAACATTCATCAAACTGGTTTATTGGTTGGTCAATTTTTTGTGTTATTTTAATCACTGATCTCTTTCTGTGATATTCATCGTTATTCAGCCATCTAACTTGAATGACTAAAAAATAGAATCATGCCTGTTTTTCTTTCTCTCCATTAACTTGCAGAACATTATATTATTTGAAACTCATTTCAGAGAAAATAAATAATAAAATCCTTCCCATTATAGAAATAGCTCAAATCGCTTGACCTGTATCAACATATGCAAGGAAGGTAGCTCAATGTCCTATGGCTGGAAATCTTTCCCCATACAACCTCAAGGGATGTTGATGCTCAAATTTAGTGTTTTGGGAACTCTTGGGGAGTAAAAATTTCAAAATGAATTTGAGAGCACTCGTGCTGCTTTTTAGTACAACTTTCAGGTGGAAAAGTAGCATGAAATGTACTTTTTATTACCATGGTCACTTTACTCAAACGACTCAAGTTGTCTTTCACGACTCAATCTTTGTTGCCGCAAAAAGCAGATTGCTCAGCTGGTGTTTATGGTTTTTCAATGATATCCTGTTTATCATTCCTTTATTCAAGCTTTATGAGTATTCATACATCTCATTTTTTTTTGAGAATACTCAGCAGGTGATATTCCAGGTCGTGCAGTGTTTCCAAACCTATCGCATAGTATGGATTTTAAAAAAATACAACAACTGAGTTTATTTTATATTACAAAGCAAGTGTTGAGATTTCATTATGTCATTGTCCAAAGTGTTTGTTTTCGTGGAAGAAAGACTTGTTCTGTCATTTGTACATGGGGTATTCAAAAGGCTATATTAAAGAAATACTCATAACAGTACAAAAAACAAACAAAAAAAGAGTATAACAAGGTTTTTTTTTTGTTGGTATGTAATAATTTATGAAGACTGTGTGTGTGTGTGTGTGTGTGTGTGTGTGTGTGTGTGTGTGTGTGTGTGTGTGTGTGTGTGTGTGTGTGTGTGTGTGTGTGTGTGTGTGTGTGTGTGTGTGTGTGTGTGTGTGTGTGTGTGTGTGTGTTATGATCCTGCACTGGTTCAAATATGTCGCTTGAAGAGTCTCTGTATGGAAGAGGATTAATGAACAAAACCCCAATCCAATTTCCCATCCAAAGGGCAATCCATGCTGTTCCTCTACAAAGAAACCAAACACATTTATCAGCTCCGTCATTAACTGATGTGAAAAACTCTCCACAGCATTGTTGTCTAGATTGTTTCTATTCAGTCCTTCGATTGCTGTCAGAACCATTTTCAAATTCATGATTGTGTAATTGACTCGATTGATTGAACCAGAATGTTCAAGTTTGAAAATTTCCTAAATCTATAACGATACCAGTTGCAATGTTAACCACGTCAGTTTCTAATCTCTACTTTCGTTGACAAATACTCCTCCCTGAGCAAAACTTTCTGCACAAGGAAGGTGGCCGGTGCAGGTATTTATAGCAGGTGTCATCGAAGATACTTTGACATCGTTGAATGCAGTTTTTTCCTGCAATGCCTATGCATGTATATGGTCAAGTACAACTCACGGCATTTCTTCCTGCCCTGCTCCATAATGCTGACCACAAAACAATTTTACGTGCTCTTCAAACAGCGTGGCTTTGAGTGTCTGCTCTGAGTCTGGGAGATCACTCGTGCCAAAGACTTGCAGCTTCCTTGCTTGACGCTCTGCATTTTAAAGGATAGAGCACAGATAAAGAACCATATGTTGATAATAGCGCAGGCTTTGATGGGCCTAATGGCCTCATCCTGTGTCAAAGTTTATTGTGAAGGAACTCGCCTTATATTACAAACCTGTCACAGGAAAATACTCAGGAAGCTGTTCAAACACCAGCAAAGCCTTCGTTGGGGTTGTCAGAAATGTCTTTCTGAACTACGACGAGAGCCGCCATTTTATTTGCAAAGGGATAACTATTTATTTGATTTAGGATCACAGTTAAAAACAAGTTAGAAAAACTTTTTTTTCATGAAAATACATGTAGGGATGGAATCGCCCAAAACACAACCAAACAAGGAAGGAATGACAAGGAAACGACACCACAATACAACACCACAATCCTTTGACAGACGAGTGCGCCTGTTGGTCCGTTGGACAAAATTTTCATTGGTGTTCATGGCCTTGTAGCATAAATTCCTGCTGTATTGTTTGAGCATTAGTTTGCCTTTCACCAAGGTGAGATGTGCTTGGGCCAGGATGGAGGGGGAGGGGGATGATACATTCGTTGTTATTATTATTGCCAAATGATACTATAGTGGGGCAACTTAGCTAAATATAGCATAACAATTGTGCATTTTGTGAGGAAAGCACCAAATTTGGCACACTAGTAGCCTATCATATTATGAACAGATTTGGATATTGGGGGATCTCAAATTCAGCCGCTAATGGCTGTGGCAGCCATTTTCCACTGCCATCAAAAATTTGAGATGGCCCAATATCCAAATCTGTTCATAATATGATACGCTACTAGTGTGCCAAATTTGGTACTTTCCGCACAAAATGCACAATTGTTATGCTAAGTTGCCCCACTACTACTATTATTATTGTTGTAAATATTATTAGTATTAATTAATATATGCTTTGTTACAATGTTATTGTTGTACATTTTGCAATTAATATGCCATGCCATGGAAGGACCTATTGAGCTGCTCGATACACCTTAACATGTGTGCATTTGAAACATGGGAATTATTTGGGTTCGTTTGAATCAATTAGTCTAATCAACTCAGGAGGTCATGATGATCATTTCAGTGTATCACACTCCACATGAGAAAGCTACTATAGAACTCCACAAAAAGCATGCCAAACACACACGCACACACACACACACACACACACACACACACACACACACACACACACACACACACACACACACACACACACACACACACACACACACACACATCCTCAATTTATGAAGGGAGGTACAAAGCACCCCTCCCTTTATATGGATGGTTTCTCTCTATGCAACTTTTATCACATGCACTGAAAATTCCTATGTGGGGGGGGGGGGGTTCCCCCAAAATAGGTATTTCCTTTCTTCTACAAAAACACATGCAATTTTGATGAAACTTGACCACAAACTTCATCACCCGTGTTGTACACAAGTTTGTTTATGACATTTAAAAAAATTGGGGTCTAATGGTTGTACATGGTGGTACCACCCCCCCTCCCCCATAAAAAAGAATTTGCTCTCTTCTCAGAAACTACACACACAATTTTAATGAAACTTCACCACACCTTCATCACACATGATATACCAATGTTTGTTCACGCTATTTAATAAATCGGGGTCTAAGATGGTTTACGGGAGGGGAGGGGGAGTGGTTGCCCCCAAAAATAGGTATTTGCTATAACATTGGTTTGTTGGTACATTTTGCTGATTTCGTCCAATGTTAACTTCCTCCTCAGTAACATTATCCGACCAGGTGAGTGCCCATGGGTATTGCCCCTCTTTTTGCTCAAAGCGGCGAACACAAAAAGTCAGACAAAGAAAAATTTCGACTCCAGTAGTAAAATGGTCAAACACGAGGGCTCATAACTTATGAACTGTTGGATTAAAGTTTGTGAAATTTTGAATATGAATAGAAGGATACTTCATGAGTCTTCGAACTTACCCACAGCCACATAATTAGGGGCACAGCAAAAATGAGGGGTGCGGACTAACAACAATAACTAACACCTTAACACCTTAAGGTGTTAGTTAGGAACTAACAAACACCTTAAAAGTGTACTTTCGAAAAAATATCAGTTTTGCAGGTGATCTAATTCCAGAAGAAAACTGGCAGAAACATGGAATATGGTATGTAATACTTTTCACTTCCGGGAAAACTTTTCCCTTTTCCCTTTTCCCTTTTCCCTGTAATCCCTTCCGATTCTGAGTTTGGAGCATTGGCAGGTCTCCTTCAAGGCTCTCTGCTGTAGATCTCAAAGTTAAGTTTCTGGTCGTTATCTCTCCCGTTTTAACTGTTTATTTTCTCACCTACATGTTACTGTGTTCCTAGTTCGGTTTTGTTTCAAAAATCGTGCTATTTTGTGCGTTTTCGTCGACCTTGTCTTTAGGCCCTGTCACACCTTAATGATTTAGCCAGCGTATGCCTGACATATGCAAAATTTGGCTAAAACGCTGGCACACGTCGAATACGTTATGGGTAAGTTTGCATACGTTAAGAGCATGCTGGCATACGTCTTTGTATGCTGGCATACGTCGTAGTACGCCAAGGTGTTAGACAAATTTTCCATGCTTGAAATTTTTTGACGTATGCCAGCGTATGACTCACACGTTCCGCATAATGCTGGCCATAAGTTGTAGGCGCATTACGCTATCATTGACACACATCGACACACGTTACTTGTAAGTTACTCATAAGTCGAAACACGTCGAGGTAATGTTTAGCGTACCCGAAACTTATTTCTAACCTATAAGTAACGTGTTGTAGGCACGTTATGCGATCGTTGACACACGTCGACACACGTTACTTGTATGTTACTCATAAGTCGAAACACGTCAATGTAATGGTTAGCGTCAATGTTCCAGACTCGGTTTTTTTTTCTTTTTTTTTTTCTTCGGCATGACGGTGATGTTGACACTTCGATTTCTAGTGCAGTTATAATATAATATAATTAATAGGCTGCTGCTCAACGATTTAAATCAGAACCCCACTTGAAATTGAAGTGTCAACATCACTGTCATACTGAAGAAAAGAAAATACCAGAGAGTCTGGAACAATGATGCAAACAATTACATTGACATGTTCTGACTTATAAGTAACGTACAAGTAACGTATGTCTAGGTGTGTCAACGATCGCGTAGCATGCCTACAAATTATGCCAGTGTATGCGGAATGTCTCATACGTCGAGTACGTCGAGAAATTTTGCAAATGCTGAAAATTTCTCGACGTACTCGGCGTAGGACGACGTATGCCAGCGTACTACGACGTATGCCAGCATACTATGATGTATCCCAGCGTGCTATTAACATATACAAAACTTACCCATAACGTATTCGACGTGTGCCAGCTTGGTTCAGCAAATTTTTCATACATCGGCATACGGTGGCTAAAACGTCAAGGTGTGACAGCGGCTTCACACTTCGATGTCTAGTGCGGTTATGATTTGAATTGTTGAGCCGTAGCCTATGAATAGCCTACGCCACGTGATCATTGGTGATACGCTGCCGCACGCTATGCATAAGTTAGACTATCGTTGAGCATAGGTTGTGAACGCCGACAACACGCTCAGCATTCGTTGGTATAAGTTATATATATATATATATATATATATATATATATATATATATATATATATATATATATATATATATATATATATATATATATATATGTGATTAAAACGTTCTGTGTACGTTACTAATACGTTATGCATACTCAAACACGATATTATACGCCCAAAAATTAAAAAAAAAACATCAATAGTTTAGGGTACGCCAGTGTTTTACATACATTTTGAGACCTTGCCATACACTGGCTAAAATGTCAAGGTGTGACAGGGCCTTTACTGACTGCTTGAGGCCTACCCATCGTTCCCCTCAGTGTATGATCGTGCTTATTTGTATTTTCTCCCCATTACCTTCAATTTCTATCTTCCTCACTTTCCCAACGTCCCCCATCCCTCCCAAATAAACACTCTCTTTCTTGTCGTAAATCCCCTCCACCCCCCCCCCAAAAAAAACTACCTTTCTCATTGCACATTCACAAGTCTCGATTCTTCTTCTTCTACTTAATCATCCTCTTCTTCTTCTTCTTAATCATCCTCCTCTTCTTCTTCCTCCTGTCGGCACACCATCTTTACTTGACTGAGCTGACCCTCTCTCGCCATTACCTTCACGATTTCTTCTGATCTAAAACCTTCCATTCCCGAATCTTACCTGTTCTTCAAAAATACATCAAAATAATAATTTTCCTTGCATCCTTTCTACCTCTACACCTCCTGTAACCACGTGGCTCTCTCTACTCTTCCTGCTACTTTTCGTTGACGCAGCAGCTTCGTACTGTGTTTACCGTCCAAATTCACCACACACACTTCCACGATTTTACTTCAACCTTCCCTTTTCCAAATGTTACGCAATCCTTATTTAAAACAAATAATTTCACATTTGTCGATACACCTCCCAGAGCCAAGTGCTTCTCCCATAACCACGTGATCTGTTTAGACGACCTGCGTTTATTGATCCAATTTCACCATTCACCTCATGATTTTTTCTACACTTCCATGATGGAATCTGATGAAAACTCTCTCAAACAATAATAATAATAATAAAATTAATAATAATAATAAAAAAATCTCTTATAATGCTTCATCTTCCTCTTTCGCACGTGTGGTACTCTTACTGTATCATAATGCACTACTCTTCTACTATTTAAACAGACTGCTCTCAATTCGAACTTTCCTTCATACCTTGCCTAAAAAATCCAATTGTTACCGCGTTTCTTCTCGACATTCTCTGAATTTGCCTTTATTGCATCCATAAAGAAACGTGTTTAATTGCATCTCTGACCTAAAAAATTTTAAAACCCCAGTTTGCTACGAATGTTCGCTTTCCATCAACCATTCTATTTTTCCAATTGCAGTGCCAATTCACTGCTCTCACTGCTCACTCTCAAAGCAACCATCACACTCTTCTCCCTCCAAGCCTCCCTCTCACCTCTCTCAAATACTCCCCCCTTACCTTTCTCCCACCATTCTGCCACCATTCACCCCCCTCAATCATCCTTCTCAAAGTTGCCCCCCCCCCTCTCATCCACAAAGCTGCCTCCTTCCACTGCCCTCTCACCTCCATCTCTTCATCCACCTCCTCAAATCCTCAACTGCCTTCTTCCCCCTCTCTTGTCCCCCTCTTTCCCAGAACCACAGAGACTTTTCTCCTCCTCATCCGGCCCCTCCCCTAGCTACTCCGCAATCCCCCACACTCTTTCAACAACCTTCCTTACCTCCCCCTCATCCATTGTCCTACCCTCCCCCTCCCCTAACCACCCCCTACACCCAAAGCTTCCTCCCCTCCCTCTTCATTAACAGTGTGGACCTCAAATATCCGGGGCCTTTGCTAAAACCTTTCAGATCTTTCCATACAGGTTGCCACTGACAAACCAGACATAATCTGTCTAACAGAAACTTTCCTCTCCCAAGACATGTCTGACTCCCAAGTATCTCTCCCTGGTTACTCCCTACTCCGGTATGACAGACCTGAGCCTCGTCCTGGTGGAAGAGTTGCTCTCTTCATCAAAGACTCTATTCCTCACTCTCCATGCACTGCCCTCACTCCCCACACCCCCAGGAATACCTCTGGCTACGGCTTCCCCTCCACTTCCACCTCATGTTTATATGTGTACTGTACCGTCCACCTAACAGTGATGACTCCATCTACACCTCACTATCCGAAAAAACATGGACCAACTTCTATCTTCTCATCCAAACTCTCTCTTCCTCGCATGTGGCGACTTCAATTGTCATCAAGCCAGTTGGCTGGGTGTGGGTACCTCTCTAACCTGTCATGGCACTTCAGCAAAAGCTTTCTACGACTCATTGGGTCTAACTCAATCGGTCAACTTCCTTACCCGGATCTCAACCAATGGTATTCCATCTCTTCTGGTTCTGATTTTGACAAATTTCCCTGATAATATCTGCTGCTCTACCTCCGCTCTAATCGGTTCTTCTGACCACGTCCTTGTCAAAGTGGACATCTCTCTGGCTATTATCAGAGAACCACCTCACCACCGTTGAGTCTGGCATTTCACTCAAGCCAACTGGCAGGGTCTTCAAGTAGCCATCAAACTTATAGAATGGTCTCCTATCACTACTTTCTCCAACATCAACTCATCCTGGGAATTCTTTCAAAGAAACTTGCTCTCCCTCATGCACAGATTTATCCCCTCTCATCTTCAGTTGTCCTACCCTTCCCCCCGCCCTTGGTTTACTGAAGCTTGTGGCGAGGCAGTTGTCCTGAAACAACTTGCCTTTGCCTCATGGAAAGCAAACCCGACTGAGGGTAATCTCCGTTCCTTCCCTAAAGCTCAGAACAAGTGTGTATCTACCCTCAGGAGAGTCAGAAAACAACATCTTTCTGGGCTCAACTCTGAACTTTCAAACCTCTCTCCCTCCTCAAAATCCTGGTGGCATCTAATCAAATCTGTTTCTGGTGTATGTTCCCCCTCCATCCCCTCCCTTACCTCAAATGGGTGCACTGCTGATACCGCACGTGAAAAGGCTGAATGCCTAAACTCGATGTTTGCAGCTAAATCTTGTGTCCAAAACCCAGCGCTTTCTCTACCCACCTTACCCAGTTGCACCCAACTGTCCGTGGACTCTGTGTCCTTTTCTCCTAACAAGGAAGAGAGCTTGCTGTCAAACCTCGACTCAGATTCTGCAACCGGTCCAGACGGCATCAGCCCATGTGTCCTCAGAGCCTGCTCTTCTGCTCTTGTTCACCCTCTCTCTGTTCTTTTCACCCTCTCATTTGCTCAAGGTCATCTGCCATCTGCTTGGAAATCAGCAAACATTACTGCCCTGCATAAAAAGGTGCAAAAAAAAAAAAACAGATACCTGCAACTACAGACCAATCAGCCTTCTCCCAATCATCAGCACGGCTATATATTTCCCAATCATCAGCAATGTATTTTTTATACAATCTTAAAACGTCTCCAAAACATCTGATTTTTACCAGAATTTCGACAACCGAGTTTTTAGCGTCCTAACCGATCGCAAAAACCGAAGACAAAATTAAAATCGAAGTTAAAACGAACTCGTAACGTCGAGTGAATAAAAAAGAATCCATTTCTAAACATGAATTTACGGAATTATGCTTGACCTCACTGTGACCTTGACGTTTGACCGATTTTGACCAAAATCTAATCAGCACTAGCCATCACCCTCCTGAATCACCTGGTGTATTTTTACATTGGTCGCTTCTTCCGTTCTCGAGTTATCTTGCCTACAAACAAACACACAAACACACAAACAAGCAGTCATAGACTGGTACTTACGAAATCGTCAACTTGACTTCTGATCTCGTCTAATAAAAGCTGTCTCTAGAGATGCTAGCGACGCAAACCAGAAGTTTCTCCGATGATTCTGTACCAAACCATCAAAAATCGAATGTTTGGCCTCACTGTAACCTTGACCTTTGACCGATTTTGACCAAAATCTAATCAGCGCTAGCCATCACCCTCCTGAATCACGTGGTGCAATTTGACTTCTTCCCTTCTCGAGTTATCGTGCCTACAAACAAACACACAAACACATACACAAACAAACACACAAACGGAGGACGGAAGTCATCAATCTACTTTCGAAATCTTTAGATTTCGTAAGTAACAAACAGACAAACAGAATGAAAAATCGTGCATAGCACGACACTTGGCGAATTAGTTGATCTTTCTGTGTGGTGGTCGAAGCTGTAATGTCATGGAATGTGTGGTGTTTATTTGTTCGTACGTTAATAAAATGCCGCGACATCACAAATAACAATTATCAGGCGCGCGTTGTCATGGTAATGGCAGCAGATTGAAAATTTTCACAACTCATTTAAAGCCACCATGTGACATTCAACAACTTATCATCGGTGCTTGTTGCCTTCATTCTGATCGTAGAAAATATTTGAAAATACCTAGGAACATTGCTTTTCAACCAGCTTTACGATCCCATTATCAGGTTTGAAATATGTTGTAAAACAAAAATATGTACTTTATATGTGTGTTTTTCATGTTTTGGGTGACCCTGACCTTGACCTTGGGTCAATTTCGATCAAACTTTGTACACATGTTAATATTACATGCATAAATAGACTATAAGTTTCAATATAATAAGTACAAAACTGTTTGAGAAATAGCCATGTGTAATTCACCAAATTCCCCATTGGTTTATAATGGGCGATAATATAAAGTGATGCAGAATCCAGATCCTGATCTTGAACATCACCAAAAGTCACATATCTTTTTGCACTGTGGATTTCTATCAGCTGTTAAAATTTCATCCAAATCGGTTAAGAATTGTAACTTGTAGAACGAATAGAATTTTTTTTTAAATCACGCCAAGAGCTAAAAAATTTGACGTCATACGCTTGCGAAAATTGTGCATAATTTGTACTAACATTCATTTCAAAATATTTAGATATTCCATTGAAGTTTGTTTTGGGGTCAACCGGAAGTCGCTACGACTTCCGGTCACTGAGTTATGCCCAAAAATGTGTTTTCACGTTGTGTGACGTCACGTCGTGACGTTTAGTCCGATTAAGACGGGGTTTGGACGCGGACCGTCTCAGGTGGATTGCCTATCAGATGTAAAAATTTAAGAACGACTGGTCCAGCCGTTTGGGCTGTAGATGATCGGACAAACAAACAAACAAACAAACCAACAAAAGGAAACAGACCAACATACTTGACAAAATCGAAGATTTCGCCAAGTAACAAATCGTGTGAAAACATAACCTCCTTCATCTCCGGTGGTGGAGGTAACAAACCGAATCGTTTCCCTTAATTAAGTAAATAAGCATGTGAAGATGAGCTTACTATATATAAAAGAAGCTTGGTGTTGGCGTAGTGGTTAGGGTGGCAGCTTAGGATCCTCGGGTCCTGAGTTCAAGCCCCGTTGGTTGCTGAATTAAGAATTAATGCACCAGGGGTTGACTCAGCCTGTCATCCTTCCGAGGTCGGCAAATTTAGTACCAGCTTGCTGGGATAATTGAGCCATTCGAGTATCCTGTGTCGGAGTGGTGACCCAGCCAGGATTGTGCCCAATAGCCCAGGAAACTGCTTCGGCAGCACTGACACTCTCTGCACAGAGTATGGTTCCAATTATTATATATTAAAGATAGCCTTCAGGATTTTTATTCGGGGAATGAAATGTATCATGTTCATCAAATTTATTCCGTCATGATGTTACATTATAAATTCGTTGTGAAATTTTAGGTCGTTTGTTTTTGTTTAATAACAAAAATGCAGACTTGAGAAATGAGCCTGCGGTTAGCTAAACTTTCTGCTGTTTTTTTTTTTTTGTTTGTTTGTTTGTTTCAAAGCTCAAATTTGTGCAGGCAAAGCAGAACCGCACACAAGTACAATAGATGTGGCTGTAAATGACAAAAGCATAATGGTGTTGTTATTGTTTTAAAATTCACATTTTGCAACCTGAGTTAGTGTTCATTCTGCTAAGTAAAGTTTTATATTGCTATGAAAGGATAATTTAGAGTAAAAAGCCATTTTTAGACAGGATAATTTCCGTGGAATGCCACTGCATGAGGCATTTCGTGTTATTATTATTATTTTTTATCAAAGCTTAACTGCCGGCACTGGTGCATTTTAAGAAATATAGTTTGCTGTTCAGCAGAATGTATTTTTGGTGACATTCCTGGTTGAACTAAACTAGGTTGGGGCATTTCAGTGTTCTGAACACTTGATTCATGAGTTTAAGTCTCTGTTCTTACTTGCACACACACAGCCTGTATTGCCCACGAGCTGATGCTATTTGTGGCATTTTGACAGCATATTGTGCACAATTGAAAAATTATTCCACAAAAAACTGCTGACTCCAAAGAGATGTTGTAATAGCGCTAATATGAATGTGGGATGCAAGGGCTGGAGTACCCTTGTCTAATGAGCTGGTTATAAATTTCTCATATGTCTTTTTTACTCGGCTCTAATGGCTTACAGGATTGCTCAAAAGGGAGTGGCCATTAACGATAAATGTACTCCCACCCCCCTCCCCCCCCAACCCACTCCACCCCTACCCCACCACAACATTCTAAGCCATGAGGTTCACCCATGCTCTATTCTCTAAATGCTGAGTGTCAGTCTTTGGTATGACACAACCAGGATCACAATTGAACCGCCGACCTAAGAGACTCAGAATCAATGCTCGAACCACAATGCCACCCAATCTGGTTTCTAAAAGAGTTTATGATTGTCGCTGGAACTCCATACAAGTTCCAAATTACTGCTATAATGTGTAAGAGCCATTATGTGTGTGACAGCCGAGTCAAAAATATAAGAAATTAAGAACCATCTCATTATTCAAGGGTACTCCAGCCCTTGCATCTCACAAATATATTAGCACTACTACACAACAACGTTTCTTTGGAGTCAACAGTTTTTCGTGGAATAATTATCAAATTGTGCACAATGTGTTGTCAATATGAACAGTTTACTGCAAATGTCCATTTCTAATGTTCTTTTGTATTCCTTTTTTAACAATTACCTTAAATTGGGGTTTTATTTAACAGTTGGAGAAATTTTATTTTCACTCATTTACTTGGCAGTCGAGACATACCTCGAATGTTTCATGAAGTAATGATCATCATACTGGAAATGGCTCCTGGAATCTTCAATCCTGTCCATATTTGCTTGAATTGTTTCTTGTTTAAAAGTTTTAAATCACTTTGCAATAATAAAGCTTAATGAATGAATGATGAGCGAATTCTGAACATTTCTTGTGCCGATGGTATTCCATGAAACGGAAGCATCTTATTAACTTCAAAACCTTCTCGAACTGATAACCAAACATTCAAAATATAATCACCGCTAATGAGGTGACCACATCACCCCTTACTTGAGATAGAAAAAAAAAGATCTGTGGCCATATTATTGAGAAAGATACAAAAACACAGTGCTTTAAAGTCATAAAAGAATCCAAGCAGGAAGTTGTTGTGTTTTGGCTTCTGATACAGTTATCATGCTTCACAACTTCAAATAGGGCTGTTGGCTTTGTTTTGTGTACAAGAGCCAATCTTGCTGCTCTTATAATCAAAAATCAGTGTACTTAACTATTCGAGAGCCATATATTTATCGGATATCATTAAATATGGCAAACTTTTTAACTCCAACTCCAACCCGATGGTACACTCTATATTTTGACCCTTTGCTTCACTCCACTGACTCCTATCTTTCTCCTCCTCATGCTTTGTCCAATTAAGTTGGGGTCCGTAGTTCATAAGAGCTTGTATATTCTTGGCCAAGTCTTTTTGAACCAGCTGATGAGGCCTGACATTTAATTGAAGGTGGTAGGAATTTGGAATTTGGAATTTGGCATAACTCACCCACACTGGTTTTTTTAAGGACACCAAAGGATCGTGAGTGTCCACAAGCCACCATGTGAGAGATGATGTGTTCATTGATGCAACACTTGCCTGTGAAACACCAAGGTGCTGTTTATAGTCTCGTTGGGAACCAAACGAGACGAGACAGTTCTCAGGAGAGTATGCTACCTCTGAGCTTTCTGAACAACCCCAAAAATGAAGTTGGTGCAAGGCAAAAGCAAGCATACAAATACAGGGTTAAGAAGGAAAAGCAGAATAGAGGGAGAGGGTGAATATGAAAAAGAAGTTTGCATTGGTGACCACAGTATTGGATCAAAAAAAAAAAAGAAAAGAAGGTTATCCAAGGACACAGACCCGCTGAGATGATATTCAGTTCAATGATGTGGATTGTTCTTTATGGGGAGAAATACACTCTCCTCTCCCACCATTTTATAATGATTGCAGCTCCAACTGTTCATACCCCAGATGCAATAGACAAATACCTGTGGCATTAGCTCATAACGGAAAGCACAATAATCTTCAAACTGAAATCATTTGAGGTGAATCAAAGCTTCGAAAACTGTTGCATTGCATTCTTAAGTTGGTTCAGAGAGGTTGTTGAGCCAATGGCCGTTGTGACTTATCAAACTCCTTACCACCAAAAGTGCTGCCAAACGTTGGTAACTGTCCAAGATAAACATTATACTTCTGCATTCCAATACATCTGGAAATTTCTCTTTTTTTTCTCAACCTCCCAGGAATCTAACCACCACATAAAGCTTTTGGTAGCTTCTCTCAATACATCAGCTACCTAAATGACTGCTGAAAGTGTGAACAAGACCACCAACTATGTTGCTGCTATGTTTCAGGTTGTGTGGTTTGGGGGGGATTTGGTTACCTTTCCCTGTTGAGTGTGCTAACATACTACTAAATGGGCAGGAAACTCACTGCTGTGCACAAAAACTTGCAAAGTGAGAATTTTATTCTGTAACATTCTGAGAAGCAGGCATCAAGTAAGGCCACTGGTTGGGAAGTTTTGAATGAGATGAGCAGACTTCAGTGATGGAAAAGAAAAGCTGGCAGTGTTGTGATTCGTGAGGAGTGCTGTATGCTTTTGGTCTTGGAAACAATGGTGTAGCTCGCCGTCTGTGCCTCCAACTCTTTTTAGCCCGTTCCTAAGTACTACAGACATCTAGCAACATGACCTCGTGCAAGCCGCCCCACTACCTCTCCAATACCATGGGATTTGTCTTAAGTAATTTCTGAAAGTTTGCTCAAAGCCTCGAGAATTAATGCACATTGTTAATGAAAGGTAAAACCCATGGAGGAATTGGCAGGCAGCTGTGAAAACAGGATGGAGCATACGTATGTGTGGAACTATAATGTTACTACAGACAGTATTTTGTGTCTTTTTTTTCTTTTTCTTTTCTGCCCCTCACTCATAAACGCTGACGTTTCTTCCCAAGCTCACCGGCAGAACGGCGCCTTTCTCAAATGGACCAAGCTCTTGAGGGTGAGACGTGGCTGCCACGGTTCCTGCAGCCTTCCAGCCGTGTCAGGAACCCACTAATAATTTCCCCAGTGAAAATAGGCTCAATGCTTCGGTAGCTGGGGCACATACCAATCTGTTCCACCGTTCATCTGGAAATCAGGCAGCAGTGGACTGAGCTGCAAATGGAGATTATACAGCAGAGGGGAAAGCATGAACGAGATGTGTTCAAGTCGACGTCGTTGTTCAAAGGAAACATTAATAATGGTCAAAAGGTAGTGCCTGGGATGAAAAATGTACCCTTCAAACTTGGATTCCATGCCTCCTCTATTTGGCTTCAGCTTTCTGCAGCACTCTTCGTGCTTAGCTTTAACCGCGTGTTATTTTTTTACTGCCTGTAATCTCTCTTGTCTTACTCTATCTCTATATTCCTTTCACACTTTTCTCTTCTTCCTTCCAACACCTTGATTGTTCAACCTCTTGCACCCTTTTCTTATCCACGCTGCCTGTCCTTCCACTGCCCATGGCTTTCCACCTGAAAAATTGCTACTAAACCCATCTGGCCATGCTTACCGGTGCAAGATGTCTAATCGTAGTATTAACTCTGAATAGTTCACGATATTCGGCTGAGTAATCGCAGAGCACAATGGAAGTCGATGAGAATTTGGGAAGATTGGCAGGAATGCAAGCCAGATCTCAATTATTCGCAGTCAGGAAGATTTCTACTGTCTTCCTCTGTTCACCACATTTCAGATCTACAGAACACACCCCTCCCCTCCAAACAATTTCCCTCCAGCCCTCGCTGCAGATTCCCTCCCCAAAACCAGGCCACCCGCTGCACTCTATTCAATTCGCAGCAATGATGGTAAAAAGGATGACTTCAGAGCAGACTCAAATCAAATGGCTGATCAATATTACGTGCTGGAAGTATAAATTCTTTTGCAGTGAGGAAGGGCAACACTGCATGCAGCGAATCAACCAAGCGAAGCAAGAGCAACTTATGCCCTCACATAAACCGTTTGTCCTTTCCCTAGTGAGCACACAAAGGGCCTGGATATCTATCATTGCATTAATGTGACTTTAAATCCTGGATAAAAACTGCTTTCCATTATAATTATGTGCTTTTGGTAGTTCAAACAAAGCTGCGCCGGTGATGGTCTGTAAGCCATGCAATTTCATTTTCTTGTAATTAACACGCGTTATCAAAGGACATCATGCTTGCATCCTTTTTTGTGTTTGCTCGTCGGATAAAGGGTGCAAGATAGTCGTTCAAAAAATATGTCCCTAAATTGTTTATCAAAAGGCTTCTTTGTGAATTTCCAATGCAATTCCCGTTTTTAAAGTAGTTGTGTGCATTGCATTGGTGGTCCATTTTATTATTCTATACCTCATTCTATCTGATTGTTTTGGCACAACTCTGCTTTTCTCCAGGATCGTCATCGTTCACTGTGCTGGTTTGATGGTATCAAGATGCGAGATATGCATGTTGGAATTTGTGCCTTTGTGTTAAACAAAATTTGTGCCTTTATGCCTTTGTGACCTTTGCAAGGTTTACTTTTTTTCCTCCATGAGCACAATTGTTCTCCTCAAAGGAGATAGATTGGCATTGGTTGTACACTTGGTAAAGAAGTGTACTTTACAGTGGAATGTACAGCAGAATGCTATGCTTGTATAATTTTTTTAAAATGTGAACATTTAGTTAAATCCACCACCGAAGGTTTTCACTCCTGTCTGTTTGTCTGTTTGTGCTTGAGCAGGATATCTCAAAAACGTATAGACGGATTCAGACTAAATTTGGTGGACGTGTTGGGTGTGTGACAAGGACGAATCGATTAGATTTTGGTGAAAATCTGGTTCTGGATACTGGAATTTTTTCAGTGAATCTTCACTATTGAGAGATGGGGCCCCAAAATGATATGTAGCACGATATCTCAAAAACTTAAGATTGGATTCGGACGAAACATGGTGGACATGTTGGATGTGTGACAAGGAAGAATTGATTCGATTTTAGTGAAGATCCGGATTCGGATCCAGATACTACAATTTTAAAGTGATTCATCACCGTTGAGAGATGGGGCCAAAAACGATATGTAGCACAATGTCTGATACGATATTCATTACTGCAAGAAGCTGTTACGGATTAAGACAAAACTTGGTGGTTGAGTTTCAGCTAGTAACAAGAACAAGCTGATTAGGTTTTGATCTGTGACAAGGACGAATGGTCTGGATGCAGCCCATCAGTGGGATACAAAACATAAACTGTTCAGTCTGGTGGAGGTTTGCGCTCTACCGCATGCCGTTCTAGTTTGATAAAGCATAAGAAATTCCAGCACATACACATATATAAACAAACAAACACAGGTATATAATGTACTGGTAAGTACTTACAAAAGCTATTTTATTTGAAGTTATAACCTTAAATTATATGCCATTGACTGAATTCCCAACTGACCGGATCATCAGCTGACAGATCATGATTGAGTCATGATATTTTCCGAAGGACATGAAAAGGACTAGCTTACCTGGATTTGTATTATTTCGGATAAACAACCAAAGTGAGTCTATTACATATGGCAGACATTTAAGCCAACTTTATCCTCAAATACCAAGACTGACAAAAAGAAAACTAGTCGAAGTAACCACGATAAGCTCTCAGCAAATTTGTTTCTTATTTATTTAATGAAAAGTTTTTGAAAGCTATTTTCTCAAGTTTTGCAAATGCAAAGAAAAAAAATTCATCAATTTTATCAGGAGATCAATGCATTATTTGCGGGCTGCTCGGAGCAATTTATTTCAACTATTGTGTTATGGATTAACAGATTAGGTATTTCTGTATCATAAATGCTTGAGTGTCAATCAAATGGGGGGCAGGGGGGAGGACATGCACATACACAGACATGACACGAGGGATGTTCAATAAGTTATACAAAGAAGACACAGGAGTTCGAGAAACGCCGGCTTTAAAATTTTTATACATTGAAGTGGACAAGCTGCATAGATTTAGTTAAAAAAATACTTTCCTGAGATTACTTATTTCACTGCCCAGGCAATTCACACATTCTTGTGGGGTTGTGGCTGGGGAAGGTTGTTGGTCCAAGTCTTTCACGAACTGGCTGGCCAAGCGTGGCATTCATTTGAAGCTGATTTGGGCAGGAAGTTGCAATTGTTTCGGTTTGCAGGCAATAACTCACCTACTCGTCATAAAAGACACCGTAGAATCTTTCACATCAACCAGCTAATTCTGGCAGACGTATCACCTGGTCGTGACATTCATCCGAGGGATGGTGCACTTTGTGATGGAACACCGTCCTCGCGAAGCATAAACCTGGCAGGTTATAGTCCACTTGTGAATTAAACCAAGAATATAAGCTTGGGTAATGCATTCCCTCTGTAACATCCTGACAGATCAGAAAATGCTTACCTGTGGTACATATGATATACTTATACAGTATATTGAAAAATAAAAAAATGTTGTTTTGGCTTGGACTATTGTGAATATCTCATACATAGAACATCTTAAATACCTCATCCTATTTATTTACATGACTCCAACAATACCGTACCTCCCACGACAAGACGTTTACTGCTGAAGTATCCCCCTACTATTAATTTGAAATTGCTTACTGGCTTTGACACCAATACAATTTTTTATTACAGGCTCTTGGCATCAAAAAGCTACAAATAACGAACAAACTGTTTCAAACGGAGCACCTCGCCGCCATTAGAGCACTTAAATTGCATCAGATGTGGCAATGAATGTGAATTGTTTCTCCCAGTTTGCCGGCTCGATGACAGAAGACACCATTTGCACTTTTGCCACCCCCAAACCCTACCCGTTTAGAATCCCATGCGGGCACGGGCAACTTGCGCAATCCTTTTTACGAAGGATGATGCCATCACCTTTAAAGAAGCATTGTCGTTCACAGGTGGTCAGACTTGTCTCCAATAACTTCAAAACTGCCTCTATACATAACAAAAAACGGAAGGACATAGTCTCAGTAGCTTTTCAATTGATGTGCTGAAAAGTATTGCTTTTAGTATAGATTGGTACATGCAAGTATCTGAGGTTGAACATGCATAAACTCAGCCTTGATTCGCACCAAACGTGGTTTGAGACCTCATTAATAGCTGGTGTTGACTTTCCAGTTAAGGTGGCTGGCTTAAGATCTTAAGGTCTAAAGTTTGAGCCCCTGTCTCCCCTGTTGAAATAGCACCAGGTGGGTTGACTCTGCACGTTATCATTCCGCGGTCGGCAAAATGAGTACCAGCTTACTGCTAACAGGGGCACTGAATCAGCGGCACAGCCACGTTTTTAGCAATGATGCAACACCTTACATCATCATTGAAAACGATTGCCTCGGTGAATGTATTGTGCCGGGGTTTCAGCAAAATTGTAACTGTACTTCATGAACACTTGATGTCCCTCTTGACGGTCTATAGTGGAAGATATATGGTCACCTGTTAGCAGCATTATGAAGTGAAGGAACATTTATCAAGGAGATATCCAAAGAAGGAAGACGTCATATCAGATAATTGATCTTGGCACAAGTTGTGTTTGTTAACATCTCTAATTTGCTTTTCGGAGTGATCCATCAAAAGGTAATGATATTTTTAGAGTAAATCAAATTCCACCCGACTATCTCTTGCAGACTATCTGGATACATTAATTTGGAGGTTTGCCATAAGACGAGACGATTCGCTTCGACACATTCATTTATTATTCTTTTTTGTCACACTATTCCATCTCAAATGAATTACCCCCCTTTTTTTCTAACCTACATTTCTTGTTAACAACTGTCAATTAGCATTCCCAGAAGTATTATTATTCTTATTGCCATCCCACAAGGTGACAGGTTGAAAATAACGGTTATGTTTTGTCTCTATCCAAGCTTTTGGTTACTCTTGAAGTTTATTCATTCACAGCAATGTTTTCATCAGATCGTGCATCTTGTTGGCATATGTAATTAATTACAGACATGCTTATCTTCACCCACGAAAGTAACAATTCCTGTTTTCTTGATGAGGGCCACAAAGGATGATAACCCTGCTTTTAATTAATAATATTTACAAGCAGTGGCAGTCCTGGATATTGCAGAAGGTACAACGAATCATTTGTAAAATTGAGTTTGAAACTTTTGTTTCCTGACTTTTCACAAAATAATTCTCGCACGAATCCCTTAATAGATCATTTTCGTAAACTAATTTTCATGAAAGATAAATCTTTCCTGATAATGCACTAAAATGTTTTTCTTCTTCATGCTAATGGGTCATCTGATTATTATTATTAATAACATGAATGGTTGGGGTGGAGAAGGGGTTGGTTGGGAGGGGGGGAGCTAAGACTGGTGTGTTGAAATGGGGAGGAAGGATTTATAAACATTATTCCATGTGAGCATATTAAAATAGATGGCCTCTAATATTCATATTTATTTCTGTCTTTATTGTCAAGTCACATCAAATTGACTGGTGAAAAGCATGTTAAAACGAGTGTCGGTCCCATTGTTTGAAAGCAGGAAGCTTGTTTTAAAGGAGAATCCTTGTTTGATGGACAGGACAGCACAATGCGTTTGCTGGATGTGTGTGTGTGTGTGTATGTGTGTGTGTGTGTGTGTGTGTGTGTGTGTGTGTGTGTGTGTGTGTGTGTGTGTGTGTGTGTGTGTGTGTGTGTGTGTGTGTGTGTGTGTGTGTGTGTGTGTGTGTGTGTGTTTGCATACAGGGTGGGCCAAAAGTTACTGAAGGTTTTATTTTTTTAATAACTTTTATATTTTTAAATAAGAAATAATGAAATAAATTACAAATGGTCGTTTAATTCATGGAAATTGTGATTTTTAGATTAATTGTGAAAAATAATGTCCCGCAAATGGCCCCCATTGGCTTCTTCGCAAAGTCTTGCTCTTTCCAAAACGTGATCCATCGTCCCTTAGGAGTTGCTGCAATTTGGTTGCAAATGTTAGTGGATTTGCTGGATGTTGAGGCGTCATTTCGTGCACCATTTGAAACTTGTAACTTGTAAAAGCAACAAATCTTTCTTCATTATCCTTCGCAATGACGATCTCGCCATTCCGAGCTGAGTTGCACGTTTGCGAGTTGATGTTTCTGGATTTTCGTGAACACCCTCCCGAACACAGTCAATGTTTTCTGGAGTACGACTTGTTTTTGGTCTTCCACTGCAGGCTGAGTCATGAACAGACCCCTTTGACTCAAAACGAGCAATCAAGTTCCGAATCATGTTTTCTGATGGTTGTTCTCGAACATTATAATGATTGCGAAATTTTCTTTGAGGTTGAATTAGTGATTTCCCACTGTAGTAATAAAATTCAACATTTTTTTTTTGTATATCTTGTCGAAGCTCATATGAGAGCTAACACACAACACGCAGCAAGGGGGGCATGAGACAAGAGGGGCGGGAGTGGGAAGGACACAACAGTGAGGAACAGAGACATTCGGTGTATCGATCGAAAGGATACAAGGAGGATTATTAATTTTTGATGTATTTTTGATGTATTTTTAAAGAATAGGTAAGATTCGGGAATCGAAGGTTGGAGGAAGAAATCGTGAAGGTAATGGCGAGAATGGGTCACCTCAAGTAGAATAAAGATGGTGTGCCGGCAGAAGGAGGAAGAAGAAGAAGAAGAAGAAGAAGAAGAAGAAGAAGAAGAAGAGGAAGACGAAGGATCAGGACTCATGGGTATGCAAGGAGAAAGGGAGTATGCAAGGAGAAATTTTCACGTGCTGGTCATTGGTAAATTTATTCATGATGAATCTCTCTGGTCTTCTTTAACCTAAAAAATAAATAAATAAAAATTAATTTAAAATATAAAAGTTATATAAAATTAGAAAACCTTCAGTGACTTTTGGCCCACCCTGTAGACATGTATAATTTTTGTCCTTTCCGAGTACCTTCCGAGTACAACATGTACCTTCCGAGTGATAAAGTGCTTCCCCATTGTCTCGGGTTGTTCACCTGCATGAGATTTTTCATTTAATTATTTCAATTTATTTATTTTACATTTATTTATATTTTCATTTATGGATGCTTATGGATGGTTTTTTGATTTTCCCCAGTGTATCGGCTTTGATGTCAATCAGCGCGCACAATTACCGTGCTTCCCCATTGTCCCGGTCACTCACCTGCATATTTTTCACTTGTTTTCTTCATTTATATATATTTTAATTTATAGATGCTGTACGACGATTCTGTGATCCTTCCCGGTGTACCGGCTTCCTTATCCATCATCACACAAAATTTCAGCTCTCTTCATCACTCGGAAGGTACTGATCTTTAATATCAGACAGTGAGTGAGTCAGTCAGAGGTTCGAAAGAGCTTCACATATTAGCTGGTGCACCGCCATTTCATGGTGAGCAGTAAAAGTAGCTCAGAGCTTTGGCTCTGAGTGAAACCAAGAGTGCAACACAATTAATCTTTTGAATGTGCATGAAATAATTTAAATTAATAGCTTAACTTAAACTTTTCTCGTCACTTGGTCGGGTACTTTTTCTCGAATGGTAAAAGATTGGGGAGGTTGGGATTATACATTTTAAAAGGAAAAGGTGTATCCAAACAAAAAGTAAGTCTATCTACTCTGATAATCTAGTAATAAACAAGGAAGAACAGATGTCCATCGGCACAGGAAATTACCGTGCTTCCACATTGTAAATCAAATTCCACCCAGCTATCTCTTGCAGACTATCTGGATACATTAATTTGGAGTCTACAGCGACTTTTCACCCACTTCCCAGTGATCTTCCTCAGGCCCACTAGACCCCGAGACTGTGCGCTTTTATTCCGGAGGCTGTACAAGTCCGCTTTTACTCTCGACCGCCAATTCATTTCCGGTCATGTGCCGGTGCGAGAGGTCAATTGAGGAGAGTTTTTATTTTGCCTCAGATTAAGCAATAAACGTCAATCACATCATCAATGGTCTGCTCTGCTCTTTTTATTATTTACTCATGATCTGGTATTGCATGTAGGGGGTGGGTGTGTGTTCTCGTTTTGAGTTTGTATTTCCAGGGCATGAACATTGCTGTTTGGCTGGGTTTGGGCATGAACCTAGCCACAAACTCAGTCAAAAGGAAAATATGCCAATATAACACGAGGGAAACAGCCGAGTCAATCGAAGATGGGAGGTACAAACCTGCTAACGACATACCTGAAAGTTTCCGATGAAATATATGAAGAAATTATCAAATAATAAACCACAATAAGGAAGAAGAGTCCTACCCAAAATGAAAAAGTCTTCCTTTTCCATCACCTAAATTTGCACTTCATTCAGCACTGCTAAAGTCATGTTCATCCAATTAAAATATCATTTTGTGTTATTACCTTCACCACCAAAGGTGAAGGAGGTTATGCTTTCACTCCTTTCTGTACGTCTGTTTGTTTGTTTGTTTGTGTGCAGGATATCTCAAAAAGTTGTGGACGGATTTCGATGAAACTTCGTGCACATGTTGAGTGTGCGACAAGGAAGGAGTGATTCAATTTTCGTGAGGATCTGGATCCGGATCTGATAATTTTTAACTGTGTCTTCACCATTGAGAGATAGGGCTAAACCAATATATAACACGATATCTCAAAAAGTTGTGGACGGCTTCGGATGAAACTTGGTGGACACGTTGGGTGTGTCGCAAGGACGAATTGATTCGATTTTGGTGAAGATCCGAATCCGAATCCATATGCGAGAATTATTTAATTTTAAAATTGATTCTTCACCGTTGAGAGAACGGGTCAAAAACTATATATAGCATGATATTTGAAAAATGCAATGGGCCCTGTAATGAACTCAAATAATAGGGACAAAGACTTTGAAGTGGGAACAATAAGTTTAATAAGGACACGGTCACAGCACAGCACCGCACCATAACATGGGTGGGTCACATGACTCACCTTAACCACACCCCGGTGCAGCCATGTATGTTTGCATTAGTATAAACTACTGATACATCGCAGGGCCCGATATGTTCCTGTGGATCAGGCATTGTGTAGTGGAGGTATGCGCTCTACCGAGTGCCCCTCCAGTCGCTTAATATGTTGGCACTGGGTGGAATGGAGGGAGATTGTTCGAGCCATGTGTGTGGAGCAGAAGGTGCTTGTTAAAATGCTGCTAAATTTGCATAAGTACTCATTAAATGGCCCCATCGTTCACAGTCCTTCGCAAACTAGCTTGTGATTTGCTTTTTTTGGCATATCTCAAAAGAATGGGAACTTGCGCTACATTTGACATCCTGTAAAAGTTTGAAAATGAGCAACAAATTTTGGTGAAACTTTGCACATCTTACTGCGTTTTCTTTAAGCAATCATGAGAGCAGGATTAATAATGATTCTCAAGACTATGTGGAAACATATGGCTGAGAATTAAACCTTTTATGGCTGAGAATTAAATCTAGACCCGTATCTAACATCTGCTTGCATTGAACTTCTCCATTGATTACCTTTTTTACTTTAGTTTCAGTGCACAATGTCCATGAACCTCTCGGGTACATTGAGTGTCTGCTCTGTTTTTGGCGTGAACTCAACCAATAGTGAGCAAAGCAAAGCAAATTGCACACAGACTTGCTACCTGGAGACATTGGCTTTATTTCTGAGTCGAAATTGCACGTTTTTATTGAATATGTTGCTTCAAACAAAGAGATGAACAATGTACTGATGAGTACAGTGTGCGTCGTAAGTCTCATTTCCCCTGATAATTATTGCATGCATACTTGTCCGCAGTGTGAGTGTGACATCTGTTGTGTGATAGCGGATCGTTGACACATCTACAAATATAATACATGCAGGGGTAGCACAACTTATGACACACCTTGTACAATTAGGCTTCGTCCCCACTTGCACGTAGACACCATGCTACCACCAAGCTGATAAATGCTCCACTCCACTTCCTGCAACGTGCTGGGACTGAGGTCCAGCTGGGAAACACCTGCACAGAACTCCAAGCAGGTATAACTCGTTGAATGACATCTGTATAGCTTTGACTTGAGAATGTGTCACAGGTAACCATGTTTCTCATGCAGACAGAGTCATGATAAATGTCATCCGGTTCTTCTTATAGTATTGAAGGCATGCAGCTTCCAATGCAGCTGACCTTGTGCTGCTTGGAAAGAGAACTTCCATGTGGGCTTGTGGAGGCAAGACATGAGGAAGCACATGTGTTTGCCCTGTCATCCTCAAGAAGATTATCATGAAGGTCGATTAAATTTCATGGTTTGATAATCTTAATAATGTGACTTAGGATATCAACAAGGAAGCCTAGTGTTTCAATTACCTCTTAAACGCCACCCATCCAAGCGTGGACCTCAGTATTCCTTTGCTTCCATGGTATGGTATATATTCTGTTGCAGTACACTTTTTCGTAATGAAACATAAACTTGCATGTGATGGGTGTATCCAGTGCAATGGGCAGTCGAGGGAGTGTTGTTTATGCCGCCCCCACCTTCCTCCGCCGCAAATAATAATTAAAGACAGCAGTTTGATGTACGAGGAATTATTTCAATTTTGTTGCAGCCAAAATGAATCTGCAGATGTTGGGATTAATGGCCTAAAATTGAGATTTTTACAAGAAAAAAAACATTTGGTAAAGTAAATTATACAAATATATTATGATGTAGCAATGCCGAGAATAGCTCGGTGTTTGTGTATTTGCCTTTGACATCATATGTTTGAGGTGGAAACCTGACATTGTTTGAATCTGACTATAAACTTGTGATTGATGGGCATAGCATTTTAGGCCATGTGATCTTTCAGAGGTGACCTGAAGCCATCTGTGCTGTCCAAAATCCTGTACATGAATGGTACCTTTTGATATTTTCTGATATCTTTTGAACAATAATGGACCTGTGGGGTAACGTTTTGGCATACAATAAGCAGGCATTGCGTTTCATTCTGTCTGTTTATTACATATTTCCGCAATGGTGGAATTTTTTTTATGTCTGCCCTCCTCTCCACTCTGCTCCCTCTCTCACATGTTCCATATATGCCCATTGTCTACTCTCGTCTTACTCCCATCTCCTCATGAAGCTTTTTTCCTCTATTCTCTCTCTCTCTCTCTCTCTCTCTCTCTCTCTCTCTCTCTCTCTCTCTCTCTCTCTCTCTCTCTCTCTCTCTCTCTCTCTCTCTCTGTCTTCCCCTCTTCCTTGACCACACGTGTATTGAATATAAATGCTTCACAGGCATTGTGGACCGCTAATTATATTCTGTGTTAAATTTTCCTTGTAAATGCATCGAATGAGTAAACCATCTTATGCAATAAAGTTGTACATCGAACAGTTGACAAAAAAAGATTCCCAACCACACAATTATCCTGGAGGTATGACCAGCAGCCAAGCTTGCACAGTTGCTTTTTCATGAGCAGGGATCATTTAAGCTGTTTATGTCAAAGCGTGACTGCAAGAACATCAGAAAGATGTGAAAGTTAGCGAAGTACTCCATATATCTGTGTGTAACTTTCTACTCATGCTCATATTTTCTCTCTATACTCCCCAATTTGTGCTCCCCAGCTTCTCAATATTGCTTTCCAGTGTCCGACCAATGCACCTCAAGTTCCTGCAGCTTTGCCTTGTGTTCCTGGTCTCCGCTCTCACACTTCGTACCCCACACACATGAAGCAAAAAGCAGGGTTACGCAATTGGTTCTCTTTGTCTGTCTATCTGTCTGTCTGTTCATAAACGTCAGTTTATGATCGAGGAAACAACTAAATTTCAATTCAAAGTTACATTTTGAACAACAATCGGAAAATGAATCTGAACAAGAACCTGTAGTTTAGCAGCACTTTGGCTCTGAATTCGTCCTGATTGTGGATGTGCAGAGAGGAGTGAGATAATTGTTTTACATTGTCTGTCTGCCTGGCAAAGAAACAAAATTGAAAATCATTTCAAACAGGAAACTTACTGTTTTTAAGGACGTCTTAAAGGATCCAGAACTGCAGAGTCTACCAGAGTGCTCAGTTCCTCAATACTGACCACCGGCTTGTTGTCGCAACTCTTAAGTTGCACCTTAAATCCAGGAGAATGGTACCATCCCAGCCTATTTTGGATGTTCCTTAAGCTCAAGGATGTGGGGGTAGCTGAGGAGTTTGTGAACAAGCTGAGTGGAGATTTGGGGGGTCTGGGGGATCCTGAAGAGTTGTGGAGTGCCTTCAAGACCACCGTCATTGATGTTGCCAGTAGATGTCTTGGAACTCAGCGGAGTGCGAAGAAGAATTTTGTCTCTCAAGGGACACTGGATACCATTGCCCAGAGTCACAGGGCCAGGCTGAATGGCAGAGCTGAGCTGTTCAGGGAGCTGAGGCGCAAAACTGTACTTGCACTAAGTGTGGACAAGGAGGCCTATGCGCGAGGAATCTGTGAGGAGGTAGAGCATCACCTGTGGTCAAGTGATTCTCATCCTGCTTACAGGGGAATTCACACATTGCATTCATCCAAGCCCGTCCCTCGGTGTACGGAATTTACAGCAGAGGGTGGTAGGCTCTTGACAGAGGAGTCTGAAGTGAAGGCCCACTAAGTCAGTTACTCTGAGTGGTTGTAGCAGGCTGATCCACCAGCTGCCGAGCTGAACGTCAAGGGTGGTACAATCCCTAATGCTGACCTTCCAATCAACTGTGGTCCACCTTTGTTTGTGGAAACACAGGCTGCGGTGAACTGGATGAAATTGGGTAAAGCTCCAGGGATCTGTGGCATCCATGCTGAACTTCTCAAGGCTGGTGGAAATGCTGCACTCGTGTCATTGCACGCAGTTCTCTGCTCTGCCTGGAACACAGGCATCATCCCAACTGACTGGAAGAGGGGCCTTGTTGTCCACCTCTGGAAAGGGAAGGGTGATCGCCAAAACTGCAACAACTACCAAGGGGTGACGCTGCTCTCAGTACCGGGGAAGGTCTTTGCTCAGATAATTCTTGATAGGGTTCGCCACCATCTGCTTGAGCACCAGCCTCCAGAGCAGTCAGGCTTTACACCAAAGAGGTCAACGATTGACCGTATCCTTGCTCTTCGGGTCCTCACCGAACGCAGACGAGAGTTTCGGTAGGGGCTGCTTGTAGACTATGTTGTTCTCTGAAAAGCATTTGATTCAGTGAATCGGGATGCCCTCTGGAGGATTCTTGGTCTTCGTGGGGTGCCACCAAAACTGATCGATCTGATGTCTGAACTATACTCTGGTACTGAGAGTGCTGTGAGATGTACTGATACCATCTCTGACTTATTTCCAGTTGTTACTGGAGTTCATCAGTGGTGTGTCCTGGCCCCCACACTTTTCAGCAATTGTTTGGACTGGATTCTAGGGAGGATGTCAGAGAGATCAACTGTGGAGCATCGTTTGGGAATGTCAAGATCTCGGACCTTGATTTCACAGATGATGCAGTCCTCTTTGCGGAGACTTCAGATATCCTTTTGGGGGCCCTTGAGGTGCTGAATGAGGAGTCGGAGCCGCTGGGATTACGGGTTTCCTGGGTCAAAAACTAAGATCCAGGCTTTCAATGACGTCTTGGATGCTGCTATCCTGTGTGTACCTGTTTGTGGTGAGGATGTTGAGGTCGTGGAGAGATTCACTTTCCTTGGCAGTGATATTCATGTCTCTGCTGGCTGTAAGCCAGAGGTCAACAGACATCTGGGTCGGGCCTGCAGAGTCATGGATCCACTGCATCATGGGGTGTGGCACTGCCAGTACCAGTTCTACTCTCCCGTTACAAACTATTAACCCAGTGTCTGCATCACTTATCAACCCCCAAGCTTCCATTGCAATCTCTGTAATCTTCCGATTCAATCTCAAGCATTCTTTCTTCTTCTCCTTCTTCTTCTTCTTCTTCTTCTTCTTCTTCTTCTTCTTCTTCTTCTTCTTCTTCTTCTTCTTCTTCTTCTTCTTCTTCTTCTTCTTCTTCTTCTTCTTCTTCTTCTTCTTCTTCTTCTTCTTCTTCTTCATCTCTTCTTCTTCTTCTTCTTCTTCTTCTTCTTCTTCTTCTTCTTCTTCTTCTTCCTCTTCTTTTTTCTCTCTCACTTCTAATTCACACCTCCCCAACCTTCCCATTCAGTCGAGAAATGCTATGCCAATTCATCTGTATCCTTCTTCTGTTGGCCTTCATCATTCCAGGTCTCGACTTCAACATTTCAGGTTCTCACTCTTCCATGAGCCTAGATTTTTCATCTAAAGAAACAACTCACTGACCTTTCCTGTCAAGTAGCAGCACCATCTTCAAATGTGGCCTGCATGACAGAAATATATTTCACCACAATTGATACTTCCTCACTTTTCTCTTTCCCTACTTTCACCTCTTGATAGGGCTGACTTGCATTCAGGTGCTGACGTAATCTGTGTCCTGCTACTTTGTTCCCAATAGCTTTTCTGTCATGTCACTTCCCATCAAACAGGAGAAACTTGTAGTATCTCTTTGGACAAAGGAAGGTGGGTTCGGGAGGGGAAGGGGGGTTCCAAATAGCAGCCTTTGTTCAGCACTCAGAATTGAAAGATTTTCCAAAGCGAGCGTCCCACCAATCAGCCCTCGAGGTTAATTGCACCTCGCATGTTGTTCCGTTGTTGCCAAACCACACCCAATTTCCACTGCATTGCCACAGTATGTTGGGTGACATTACTTGCAATTTAAACCTCCTTTTCTATCAAACTCAGGTCTCTGTTAATTTTCTTTGTGGTGGTTGCATCAATAATCACACCAAATATCTATGGTTGGTTACACTGGTATTCAAAGACTACATATATCATCCAAGACCTTTCGTAAGGTTGCTGGCCTTACCGAATCGGTCAACATTTTAGAGCTTGACTCCTTTTCCAATAGATTATTTACCTAGTTTATGATAACCTTTTTCTCAAATATCACCGACGTTTTAATCCTAAAGTCATATCCTGTTTTTATGGAGCTGTCTGAATTTTAAAGGCTCTGGGAATTTAATCGTCAATTGATCCAGCCTTTGATAGTCTCTCCCCCACAGACATGTCAAACCTCTTCTCAGCCTTTCACTGCTTCAACAAAGAACTTCACTGATTCTGTTGCATAGCTTCTGCTTTCCATGCAACATGACATGAATGTATGTCAAGATGCAATGGCTGCAAAACAGTTGTTTTTTTCCAAATTGGAAGTCAACTGTTCCACAGCCAACCTAGTATTTCTTTCACAAGACTGGCCATATGTGCATTAGCCTGCAAAAGTATTCACCCCCTAACAATAATGCCATAACTAGATGAATTATGAATGATGTAGAAACAATTTTTACAAATGACCTTTTTTATTCATCACTGAAGAAATCAAACTAAACACTTGTAGTTGAAGGTTACATGTCAGGAATACCTGCAAAAAACATGTACAAATCAAAATTCACTGGTTGCAAAAGCTTTCAGCCCCTTTGGTTAGTACTTTGTTGAAGCACATTTTGCAGTAATGACTGCTATGAGTCTTTGTGGGGAGGTCTCCACCAGCTTTACACTGTGAGATGGTGAAAACTTTGCCCATTCTTCACGTGAAAATTGCTCTTTTTCTGCCAAGTTTGATAGTGATCGTTGATGGACTGCAATCTTCAAGTCTTGCCATGAATGTTTGATTGGGTTCAAGTCAGGACTTTGACTGGGCCACTCAAGAACATGTTTTTTTCTTCTTAATCAGCCATTCCATTGTAGCTTTAGCTTTGTGCGCCGGATCATTGTTCTGCTGAAATGTGAATCTCCGACCCAGTTTCAGATTCATGGCTGACTCAAGCAGGTTTTCATCAAGGATTCTCCTGTACTTTGCACTGTCCATTGTCCCTTCTATCCTGACAAACTTGTCAGTTCCTGCTAATGAAAAGCAACCCCATAATATGATGCTACTGCCACCATGCTTGACAGCAGCGATGGTGTTGACTAGGTGATGTGCAGTGTTAGGCTTGCGTCAGATGTAACGTTTTTAATTTAGACAATAAAGTTCAATTTTTGTCTCGTCTGATCATACAACTTTTCTCAACATGCCTGCAGTATCGTTGATGCTTTTTTTGCAAACTCCAAAAAAGCATTGAGATGTGTCTTTTTCAGTAATGGCTTATTTCTTGCCACCTATTCATAGATGTCAGCTTTGTTAACAGAACCAGATACTGTTGATTAATCAACACTGAGCCCCATCTTGCACATAGAGCCATGCAGATCTTTCAAAGTCATTGTTGGATTTACAGTAACATCCCGAACCAGTTTCCTACTTGCCCAGCTAGTGAGTTTGGATGGGTGACCTGATCTGGGTCGAGACTGGGTGGTATGATACTTCTTCCACTTCTTAATAATGGATTTCACCATGCTCAAAGGGATAATGAGTGACTTTGAAATCTTCTTTAACCCTCTCCTGAACGGTGCCTCTTCACCACTTTATGTCTGACTTCTTTGGAAAGCTCCTTGGTCTTCATGTTTGCCTTGGAGGTTGACTAAGTGAGTTGCACCTTAAAATTCCTCGATAAGTGGGGGAGCTTAATTTTTTAAAGTTGAATCACCAATTACATATAGGTGAAACCTATTACACTTACTCTGTAACCTTTCAGACAAGTAATTTGCCAATGAGGTGATTTAGGGTTAATTAGGCAAAGTGTTTGAATATTTGTGCAACTGAGAATCATCTGATTTTCACTGTTAATCTCACTTATTCACTTTTCATCTGCATTTATTTTTTTTGGCTTTGTCACTTTAGAGTAGTTTGTGAAGACTCTACATGTTAAGTTTGATTTGAACGCATCATGAAACTGGAAGGGCACTCGGAAGAGCGCATCCCTCCACCACATAATTCCGAATTAATAAGAACATATATGGCCCAATACATTTTGAAATATCAAACTATATATCGTTTTTAGCCGTATCTGTTCATGGTGAAGAATTACTTTAGATAGTAAATAAGTCACGTATCCAGATACAGATTCGGATTTTCACCAAAATCGAAACAATTTGTCGTGGTCGAAGACCCAACATGTCCACCAAGTTTCATCCGAATCCGTACACAACTTTTTGTGCAAAATATTAGTTTAGCCATATCTCTCAATGGTGAAGAATCACTTCAAAAATTAACGGATCTGGATTCAGATCTTCACCAAAACTGAAAGAATTCTTCCATATCCTACCCCTAATGTGTCCACCAAGTTTTGTCTGAATCCGTCCCAAACATTTTGAGATATCGTGCTACATATCATTTTTGGCCCTATCTCTCAATAGTGAAGAATCACCGAAAAACATTCTAGTAGTAGGTTCCAGATCCGGATCATCACCAAAATCTAATCGATTTGTCCTTGTTACACACCCAACCTGCCCAAAATTTCATCTAGATCCGTCCACAAACTTTTGAGATATCCTACACACAGACAAACAAAAAAAACAACCAAACAAGAAGACATCGCACAGAGCATGATACCTGCAAAACCCAAAAAACAAATTTGACCACAAAAACAATTGTTGGTTGAATTCAATGAACAAATATGCAGCTCCTCTTCAAATTTCAAGTCAATTGGAGGAAAATTGAGGATTTTAGAATTTCTGCCTATGTTGACCTTTTGGTCTGTTTCACTCAAAAATAATTGTTGCTTGAATTCAATGACAAAATTTGCAAATCCTCTTCAAATTTAAAGTCAATAGGATGAAAATTGCGCATTTTATAAATACCACCTTAGTTGTTGATCTTGGGCCTATGTTGACCTTTTTGTCGATGTTGACCTCAAAATTAATTGTTAGTTGAATTCAGCAACCTGACATGAAAATGCTCTTTAAATTTCAAGTCAATCGGATGAAAATTGAGGATTTAAGAAAATTTGGCCCAAATTGGCCTTTTGGCTAATTTTGCCCTTTTTAGCCTATGTTTACCTCAAAATTAATAGGTGGTTGTATTCAGTGACCTGATATGCAATTCTCTTCAACTTTGAAGTTAATTGGATTAAAATTGAGAATTTCAGAAATTTGGCCTTTGTTGACCTTTTGGTCTATGTTGACCTCTTTACCTGTGGTGATCAAATAATAACAGGTGGTTGATTTCAGTGACCTGAGATGTAAATTATTTTTCAAATTTCACCTTAATCAGATGTAAACTGAGGATTTAGAAAATTTGGCCAAAATTTGTCTTTTGGCCTATTTTGACCTTTTGGTCTATGTTGACCTCAAAATTAATTGTTGGTTGAAATCAATGACAAAATTTGCAAATCCTCTTCAAATTTAAAGTCGATAGGATGAAAATTGTGGATTTTATAAATACCACCTTAGTTGTTGACCTTGCTCCTATGTTGACCTTTTGGTCGATCTTGACCTCAAAATGAATTGCTAGTTGAATTCAGCAACCTGACATGAAAATGCTCTTCAAATTTCAAGTCAATCTGATGAAAATTGAGGATTTAAGAGAATTTGGCCCAAATTGGCCTTTTGGCCAATTATGCCCTTTTGGCCTATATTTACCTCAAAATTAATAGGTGGTTGAATTCAGCAATCTGATATGCAAGTCTCTTCAAAATTTAAGTTAATTGGATTAAAATTGAGAATTTTAGAAATTTGGTCTTTGTTGACCTTTTGGTCTACATTGACCTTTTTACCTATGGTGACCAAAAATAATAGGTGGTTGATTTCAGTGACCTGAGATGTAAATCCTTTTCAAATTTCACCTTAATTGGATGTAAACTGAGGATTTAGAAAATCTGGCCAAAATTTGTCTTTTGGCCTATTTTGACCTTTTGGCCTAAGTTTACCTCAAAATTTGTTGGTAGTTGAATTCAGTGACCTGATATGCAAATGCTCTTCAAATTTCAAATTATTTGGATTAATATTGAGGATTTTAGAAATGTGGCCTTTGTTTACCTCAAAATCAATAGGTGGTTGAATTCGGTGACCTGATATGCAAATGCTCAACAAATTTCAAGTCAATCGGATGAAAATTGAGGATTTTTGAAAAATTGGCTGATGTTGACCTTTTGGTCTAAATTGAACTCAAAATCAATAGGTAGTTGAATTCAGTGACCTGATATGCAAATGCTCTTCAAATTTCAAGTCAATTGGATGAAAATTGAGGATTTTAGAAAACTTGGCTGATGTTGACCTTTTGGTCGAAGTTGAGCTCAAAATTAATAGGTCGTTGAGTTCATTGACCTCATATGCAATTGGTCTTCAAATTTTAAGTCAATCAGACGAAAATTGAAGATTTTAGAAAATTTGGACCAAATTGGCCTTTTGGCAAATGTTGATCTCAAAATTAATCGATGGTTGATTTCATTGAGCCGATATGCAAATCCTCTTCAAATTTCAAGTCAATCGGATGAAAATTGACAATTTTAGAAACAATTTAAAAATTTGGCCAATTTTGGGTTGACCTTATGGCCTATGTTGACCTTTTGACCTATGATAACTTCTAAAGTAATTGGTGGTTGAATTCACTGACCTGCTCTGCAAATCCTTTTCAAATTTCAAAGCAATTGGATGAAATTTGAGGATTTTAGAAAATTTGGCTCAAATTGGCCAATTGGCATATGTTAAACCTTTTCAGTTTACCGAATCTTATGAAACTTCAATGCGGGACCGTCGCAGTGTCTTTGCCATTATTCTCTGAAAATTTCAGAACAATCAGTTGAGCAGTTTGGGCTGGAGGCGAGCGGACAGAACAACAAACACACACAAACAAACACAAACAAACAAATACACAAACAATCAAATGGAGGCGGATCAACATACTTAGCAAAAAAAATTTTTTCCAAGTAACAAGTAAAAGATGTCATGCAGAGCACGATACATGCTAAATCCACCGACTTTTCCAAACGTTGACTTGGATACATCAAATTGTGCGATTTTAGAAATTCGACCTCAAGATGACCTTTGACCTCAAAATCAATAGTCTTCTCAGTTGAGACTACCGATACAACTTGATAAAGTTTAATGATGATCGGTTTAGAATTGTGACCTGTTGGTGACAAACAGACAGACAGACAGAGTCACAAAATCGACTGACCAATATACTTTTAAAAATCTTAGATTTTGCAAGTAATAAACAGAGAGGGTTGAAAACATAACCTCCTTCACCTTCAGTGGCAGAGGTAATAGGTGTCATCAAAATGTGAAAACTTTGGAGGGGATGAATATTTTTTGCAGGCCATTGCACGTCATAAGAATAGGATAATAATTCATCATTTTTTTGTCACCTGATGTCGAAAATTTAAAGCTTGTCGACTTCCTCCTGGACCTGATAATATCTCGTCAAGTCAATTTTTGGAATGTGGTGTCCCCGACAGCATGAATAAGTACCATAACTACCTTGGCTTCAAAGACCTTGGTCTCAACTTCAAATCATGTTTCTTCACGCTTTGATTTTCAGCCAATTTCAACATCCGTTGTAAAATGGATCCCCTAATCCTTTCGAGATGACCAAAAGGTTTGCCTGGACAAAATTTCCATCTGAATCAGTGGCTCAGGATGCTTAGAACCCATGGGTTCTAATTTTGTCTGATGTGCATTTATCCATTGTCTATTCATTCTCACTCTCACTCTCACTCTCACTCTCACTCTCACTCTCACTCTCACTCTCACTCTCTCTCTCTCTCTCTGGCCTGGTGTTGGCACAGTGGTTAGGGTGGTGGCTTGGGATCCTAGGGTCCTGAGTTCAAGCCCTGTCAAGCCCTGTCGGTCGCTGATTTAATACACCAGGGCCCAGGGGGTAGACTCAGCCTGTCATCCGTCCGAGGTCGGCAAAATGAGTACCAGTTCCAGTGTGTGTACTGGTAGAGGGGCACTGCATCAGCGACACAGTCGCGCTTCAAGAAATGATAGCTAAGCTGCCATACGACCACCATATCTCTATCTCTATCTCTATCTCTATCTCTATCTCTATCTCTATCTCTATCTCTATCTCTATCTCTATCTCTCTCTCTCTCTCTCTCTCTCTCTCTCTCTCTCTCTCTCTCTCTCTCTCTCTCTCTCTCTCTCTCTCTCTCTCTCTCTCTTTCTCTCTCTCTCTCTCTCTCTTCATCTTCCTCTGTTCCAATGCAACTTCCCAAGCAAGGGTGTAGTTTGCCATTACCTTCTCAACAGTAGTTAGGGTAGGAATTTTGGTTTCTCAAAGTGGCGCGAAAGCTCACGTACTCTTCACAAAGGACACCTTGGGATCTTTAATGTCCACCAACTAATGCAGAGGGGACTGGTTTAACGTCCCTCCCAGGGATGATGCACTGATTAATTACACTGCCTGTGAAACACCGGAATGACAGTTTATAGCTGGTCAGGATTCAAACCCAGGCTGGACAGCTCAATGAGTGTGCATACCTCTTGGCCATTCTGTCGTCCCTCCATTGTCTATTGATGTCCTTGTAAAGGCACGTTAATGTATATTATCCCGAAATCTACTCATGTCTTTATCCTCATATCATTTATTTCGAGCTTCTCCATGAGCCTGAGATCATTGTGCATAAAAAAAGAAGAGGAAATTGGTATGTATGTAGATTTTCAAAGCCTGCTCTGTCGAACATCTCCTTTGTTTATTCACTTTGTATGAACTTCCCTCCATATAATTATGAAAGGGTGGAAAACATCACTCAAAGCTTTACGGAGGATGCCAAGAGCAAGCCACTCATTTACAAGCTAATCAGCTTCTCTGTCAAAAGCAAAGTCATGGAATCTGTAATTGCAGATTATGTCAATTTTTCCTTGTATCCAACAATTATCAACCAGTTTCGCTATTGTGCTGGTAACTCAATAGTAGATATGCTGCTTCTGTTTTCAGAATAATAGATGGAGACACTGAATCGTAAGTAAAAGGTCAGGGCTGTCTCCCAAGGTGCCTTACCTTCCATATGGTCTTGGAACCCAACTTTCTTCACGAAGATGATTCCACCTTGAACTGCACGATTCCCAACCATTGACAGGCGGGCAATGGCAGGAAGCATCGCTGTATTCTGATTCGGAATAGTAGAAACTGGTCCACACCGTGGGACGTAACTTCAACCCAAAAGTAAAGTCCCACACCTTTACCCTGTATCTCTTGAAAGACCTTCTGAAAGGTTTCTTACAAAATATCTACACACCCAGCCACTGAAAAAACTGCAGTCAAGCTCTCTGGCATCACCATTAGTGAAGACCTACCCATGACAGAATATAAATGCAGGCTGGCATCTGAAGCCAGATGTTTCGTTGCCAAACAAAGTCCACTTTTGGTACATTTCATTTCAAGAACCTCATTTAAAGTGCAACGAAGTTTAACTGTGTCCTGTGGACTGAGTTTTTGTTTGTTTTTCATCCAATCTTTGAAGAAGGTGTATGCTAATTAATGTTCTGGATATGTTTTGATATGGGGCCTCCTACTCTCCTGTCACAACCAGATCGGCAAATTCAAAGTTGTATTCCAAACTGAAGACACTACCAACTATTATAGCTTATCTTCAGAAAACAGAGCTTAGGTCTGACATGTTGACCCACAGAGTGTTCTTCTTTGGGGCAGCTTTGTTGGGGCAGATTTTTACTTCCTTTTATGTGGTTGTGCTCCAGCTTTACCTGTTGTGAACTCACATCAACTTCCTAAGGCCGTATGCATTCAACAAATAACCAGGTGCTTGCGAAAGACCTACTCTGCCAAATCCTACCATATCTACTCGAGTTCCTCAATGCTCTTCTTTTCAGCATTTGAGCTTCCATCTTCTATTGTTCACCCTTCAATGAGCCTCAACTTCTGTTCAACACAGAAATGGAATAAAAAACACTAAGTTGACAGTGACAGCAGCATCCCATTGAGGTATTGAAAGAAGGAAGTGTCAGGAGTGGTGTGCTTTCCTTCATATTATTGAGAAAAGAAGAACATGGAAGAGATAAGGGAACCGACAAGCTAGAATAACCCATTGCAATTCGCGCTATAAAGCACTGATGAAATGGAAGCTTTCATATCCATGTTTACGATCTCATTCGCGTCTTTATTGTGTGAGCTTTTGTTTATGATACTGATCCCCAGTGCTTACCTCTGCTTTCTTCGTGTTTATTTCCTCCATCTATCACGCTTTCTCTCAGACAGTTTTATCTGACAAATGCTTAGTGGGGTTATACCATATCATTCAGACAAGTGCACCATTTCTTGGTGTATGAGCGTGCTCTGTACACTTGTTCCGTGTCTGCTGCAAGAGCGCGTGCTCGAGTAAACGCATCACCATTTGATGGAGGCCGAGCTGCCATCCGGTAAACCTTCCGACATACATTTGTAAGCAGTTGCACAGTTTCCTATGTAGTCCACTTACAATGCCAAGAGCATGGACGAGATGCTGAGAGGGCACACTGCTGAGAATGAGGGCAAGGAATGTGCACTAGCAACATTGACAAACCCTGAGAAATAGGCAGCGGGGCATAATTTAATTTCCCGAATGATGGAAATTCGTGGATTAGAAAAATGAAGTGCCATGCAGCTAAGAAATGTGTTATCGATTTCTTCCACTGACCTGTAAAGGGACTAAATGCACCTGCATGCAAGGTCACTCACCCGCGGCCAGCCGAGTGGACGTAAGGGGTAGGGAAGGGGGTTGTAGACCCTGGCCATTGAGATCGATTTCCGAATTTAGGATTCCATACGCACTTTAGCTCGTTTTCAAATTACAACTCGATGAGAATTTTATTATGACCGTATTGAGCGGTCCCCAACCGTACCCCCTGCCAAGCCAGTACATGGTAATGCTAATCCATATTGGAATTGTTGTACTTTCAAACAAATAACGTTTTCCATTACCTCTGATTGCAATGAGTTGTAAATGTTACCTCCGCTGCATAGACTTTCAATGGAGGGCTGTGGATGTTGACAAAAAAAAATAAAACACAAGATTTTGAAAAGTGCCCTTTTAGCAGGAGATTAACACAGTAGATAAAAGGGAATATATTTTTTGCAATGAAGGAATTTCTTTGAAAGTTCAAAGGATTTGTCTTTAACGGGTCAAGCAATTCAGTTTCACTTCAATTGGTTTCCGTTGGCGCAGCAAATAAAATGTACATTACATCATATATGGCCAAGCATGACGTCCTTGTTGCTTTGTGATTAAGGAAAGAAACAAAAGTGTTTCAACTTGAAATCTCCTTTTTAACCACAGAACTTTGGTATCATCATGGTAAAAACGTCTAATGCCCGAATGAGTTCAGCTAACTGTTTTTTTAAAAAATTATTATTATTATTTACAGGATCAAAGGTCGGAGTGGAGCTGTGACAGACACATCTCACACATATGGACCACACGAGACACAACACAGGACTCTTATACGAGACAATCACAGTCACTGAGCTTGGGGGAAATGTCGTCACTTCCCGAGGCACTCTGGGTACCAACGACGTCACAACAATGGCGTCATCTTTCTCACCGCACTCAGTGGGGCATTTCTTAAAGAGGAAATTCCCCCTCCCCATGGATGCCAGCTTCTGGGGATTGACAGAGCTCTATCCTTTTTATATCCTATCCTCAAGCAAGGAAGCACCGCGTACCATTTTTTTTATATATGTCTTTCGAATGACTTGGCCGGGATTTGGACCTCCGACCTCCCAGACTCTGAGCAGACGCTTTATGCCACTGAGTCAAGTGCTCTCTTTTACCGATTTGGGGTTCCCGTCTGAACCCATGGTTCTTATTGCTGGGAAAAGCAGGTTCAAATCACAAATACAGCCCTTTGATATTGTTTATCTCCCTGTAAGTCATGTAAATGTATACCGTCATCCACTAATCCCTCTGTTTTTACAATTTTTTACTTGAAAATTCAAAGATTTTTTTTTTATATCGGATCAAAATCAAAGATCAAAAAATTTTAAAAATCAAAGATTTTTCAAGTATCTTGATCAGTCGATTTTGTTATTCTGTCTGTCTGTCTGTTTGTCTGTCTGTCTGTTAATCGCCTACAGGTCACAATTTTAAACCGATCTTCACAAAACTTCACCACATGGTGGAGTTTGTCATAAGGAAGAAGACTTTTATTTTTGTGATCAAAAGGTCAACAGAGAAAAAGGTCAACAACTGGTAAGATTTATAATATCCTCAATTTTCATCCGATTGACATAAAATTTGAAGAGGATTTATACTTCAGGTAACTCAATTCAACTCACCAATTATTTTTGAGGTGAACATAGACCAAAATGTCAAGATACCCCAAGATCAACAACTCAGGTGGTGCTTCTAAAATCCTCAATTTTCATCCGATTGACTTGAAATTTGAAGAGGATTTATATTTCAGGTGAATGAATTCAGCCAGCTAATTAAGCCTGGTGTTGGCGCAGTGGTTAGGGCAGTGGCTTGGGATCCAAAAGGTCCTGAGTTCAAGCCCCATTGGGCCACTGAATTAATACACCAAGGGGTTGACTCAGCCTGTCATCCTTCCGAGGTCGGCGAAATGAGTACCAGTATACTGGGCCAGTGTATACCCCGGCTAAAATAGGTGTACCATATCACCGTTTCGTAAGAGGCGACCAGGGTTGCGTCAGAAAGGGCATCCGGCGTAAAACATGTGCCAAATCACGATGCGGATCATACGGATGATCCGCTGTGGTGACCCCTAACGGGAGCAGCCGAAAGAAGAAGAAGAAGAATTCAGCCAGCTAATTATTTTTGATGTCACCATCGGCCAAAAGGTCAACATAGGCTAAATTTCTAAATTCCTCAGTTTTCATCCAATTGACTTTAAATTTGAAGAGGATTGATATTTCTGGTCACTGAACTCAACTAGCCAATTATTTTTGAGGTCAACATCGACCACAAGGTCAACATAGGACCAAGGTCAACAATTATAGTGGTATTTCTAAAATCCTCAATTTTCATCTGATTAACTTGAAATTTGAAGACGATTTATATTTCAGGTCACTGAATTCAACCACCAATTATTTTTGAGGTCAACATAGGCAAAAAGATCAACATAGGCCGAATTTCTAAAATCCTCAATTTTCATCTGTTTCACTTGATATTTGAAGAGGAGCTACAGATTTGCTCATTGAATTCTACTACCAATTATTTTTGAGGTCAAATTTGTTTTATGGATTTTGCAAGTATCATGCCCAGCATGACATCTTTTTAAAGTGGTTTTGTTTTTGTGCTTCTGCAATTTTTTCAAGTGCTCAATTAAAATTTAAAATGACAAATGCTTTATTTAGGTTGTTTTTTTGGGATGGATACAATCTATCTACTCTCCTGGTCAAAAGTTTTCGAACACCCCCATTTTTCAGTTTTTACTGAAATTTAAGTAGTTCAAATCCAGTGAATAACCTGAAATGGTACAAAGGCAAGCGGTAAACTGCCAGAGGATAAAAAAACAAATTTTAGGTGACCAAAAACTGAAAAATAATGTAAATTTCATTGTTAAAAAGGCCCTTTTCAGAGAACAAGTCATGGGTTAGCAACTGCAGCTGTTTTGTAGCAATGGAAGTAAATTAAGCCTTGAAAGTTGATGCAAACAATTCCTACAGGTCTCCCAACTTTTGTTGATTAGTTACAAACCCTCTGTCTGTATAAAAGCAGTGTTGGAACAGAGTGTGTTGCTGCACCCTCTGAAGCATTATTTGGACAATATTGCACTGCAGGAAGTAGTATATTGCTATCATAATGGCGAGAAAAAGACAATTAACAAAGGAAGACAGACAGACCATCATCTATCTATCTATATATTACTAAAACTTTCATCTTGTATACATATATATATAGGTTTATATGTATGTTTGTATGTATATATATATATATATATATATATATATATATATATATATATATATATGTATGTATGTATGTATGTATGTATGTATGTATGTATGTGTGTGTGTGTGTGTGTGTGTGTTTGTATGTGTGTATAAAATTTTAGGGCCACCTTACTCACCATTCACCTGCGGTGTGCAGTATTAAGTTTCGTTCAAATCGGGCAACGAAAAAAATTATTAAAAAATCAATTCCCGTTTCATTCAGGTACTCTTCCGGAATATTTAATCAATGCAAACAACATCAGTGGTATAGTTCGCTGGCGCTATCTTTTTTATGAGTTTTTCTTCATCAACCACTGTCACAACAAAAACCCAATGGGTTCAAGGGTCATCTAGTATATTACTAAAACCCTCATCTTGTATGGCTGTACGTTCCCGAAATACAGCCAAAACGGTACACGATAGTGAAAATATTTTAGGGCCACCTTACTCACCATTCGCCTGCGGTGTGCAGTATCAAGTTTTGTTCAAATCCGGCAACGAAAAAAATTATAAAAAAAATCAATTCTCGGTTCAGTCAAGTACTCTTCGGCAGTATTCGATCAATGCAAACAACCTCAGCAGTGTAGTTCACTGAAGCTATCTTCTTTTTGTCTTGAAATGATTTTTTTTTCATCAACCGCTGTCACAACGGGAACCCAACAGGTTCATGAGTCGTCTAGTAACCCTTAAAGGTGTAGGTCTTTCCTTTAGAGAAATTACAAATAAGCCAAGGTGTCAGTTTGTACAGTTTCCTGCACCATCAAAAAGCATTTGGAAAATGGAGAAAACTCTGACAGGAAGAGATCTGGAAGACCCAAAGCCACAACACAATCAGAAGACAAGTTTCTTAGAGTCAACAGCTTGTGTGATAATCAGCTCACAGGACAGCAGCTTCAAGTACTGCTCAACATTGGTCGAAGTAAGGAAGTCTCAGTTTCAACTGTGAAGAGAAGACTTCGAGCTGCAGGTTTGACAGGTCGAGTGACAGTAAGAAAGCCATTCTTAAGATGGCAAAATAAGAAAAAGAGGCTTGCCTGGCCATGAAGCGCCGCCAGTGGACTACTGAAAACTGAAAGAAGGTCTTATGGACCAATGAATCAAAATTTGAAATCTTCAGTTCATCACGCAGGGTTTTGTATGCCGTCGAGTCGGGGAAAAGATGGTTCCTCAGTGTGTCACACCAGCTGTCAAACATTGAGGAGGAAGCGTGATGATTTGGGGCTCTCTTGTTGGATCCAGAGTCGGTGACTTGCACAGAGTGACTGGCACTCTGAACCAAAAGGGCTACCACAGCATTTTTCAGCACCATGCAATACCCTCTGGTCTACACCAAGTTGGTCAGGGATTCATCCCACAGCAAGATAATGTCCCAAAACATACCTCCGGGCTATGTCAGTACTACTTTCGAAGAAAGAACAAGACGGTTGGCTTCAAATCATGGAATGGCCAGCACAGTCTCCAGACTTAAACCCCATCGAGCTGGTTTGAGATGAACTGGACAGAAGGGTGAAAGCAAAGCAACCTACAAGTGCAACACATTTGTCGGAACTTCTGCGACAGTGTTGGTAAGAACTCTCCAAACAATATTTGATATCCATTGTCAAAAAAATGCCACGAGTATGTTCGGCTGTTATATCTGCAAAAGGTGGCTCCTTTGATGAGTCAAAAATTTAGATCAAATTTTGTTCAACAAAACGATTCCATGATTTCTTTTTTTCTGCAATTGTTTATTTGTTCTTTGCTTTATTTTCCGAGTCCATTGAAACATTAAACTGCTTAAATTGCAGTTTTTAAACCAGTAAACCAGCAAAACCAGTTTAAATTAAACCAGTAAACCAGTACATTAAACATTAATCCAGTACAAACTGGAGAAATGGGGGTGTTCTAAAACTTTTGACCAGAAGAGTATGTTATGAAATTGCTCCCCTTGCCGAAGGAGAGGGTTTGGGTCCATTTGGGTCCATTTGTTTGTTTGTTAATTGCCGGAATTCTTCGGATTTCAGCAATTATGTTAGTTGGTTGTGTGTATCATTCTGTGTGTCTGTCTGTCTGTCTGTTTGTTTGTGTGTTTGTTTACCCTGTAGCAGCCACACCGTTTCAGCAATCATGACCAAACTGGGTACAGACGTCGGCCATGGTCCAACTTAGACACTTGTCGTTTTTGGTGAATCTATGTCAAAGGTCAAGTTCAAGGTCACCGAAAAACCGAAATTCTTATTTTAGCAATAACGTCCGCTAAAATGGTCGTATCGACTTCAAACCAATTCCAAAATGTGCATCTTCCAATTCTGCATCCAACCATATGTCTCATTGGGGGTGTCACACTAACACCCTTCTTAGCGGTCGGGGGTCGAATGTCAGGGGGGTCAGGTCAAAATTTCAAATTGCCATAAAAACACAATTTCAACTCCGATTGACTTCCAAGTTATGATCATGACCAAACTAAGTGCTACAACTCATTAAACAGTCACACTATCGACTTATAAGAACCAAATTGATTTCTAGGTTTTTGTTTTTTCAGAGATCAAGGAGATATGACAAAGTTATTCTGGCAATTCCTTGCTCAACGAGCAATATCATTTGTTTGTCTGTGTTTTTCTGTTTGTTTGTTTGTCTGTGTTTTTCTGTTTGTTTGTTTGTCCGCACGGAACTTTCGTGTGTTACTCCCCAACCACTTGTTGGATTGAGACGAAATTTACACCATTGGTGTGATTACTTATGTAGAATGTTATAATGATAATTATGACGTCATAGATCACATGCTGTTGCAGCCATGTTAGAAAAATGGAAAAACTTTGGACCTCTGTATCTCTGAAACCATACCAAGGAAAAAATTGAAACTTGGAACATAACAATACTCCTCATGGGGAATGAGTGATGTTTTTATCATGTCAATGGTGCCTTTGTTATGACATCATAATTGCATATGTAGAACGCTAAATCCAATCAGTATGAAAATTTTTGAGTCTTCTCAGGATAAAATGTTCCACAAAATTTTTTTGATGACATCATCGGTATTTATGGTATACAAGCTTGATTTGATTCAGTCATATTGTTGTTGTATTTTTAAACCTTCAAAAATCTTATTCTCTGAAATGGCTGGACAGATTGAGGCAAAACTTCACACATATGACCGCCTATCCATGAGGGACAAAAGGGTCACACATAAGACATCATTGGTCAGATGGCTTGGCAGCCATATTAGATTTATCCTAAAACCCATAAAAAAATACACCACTCAAAAAGAAGTCGTGGCAAGGGTCTACAATCTCTAATCACTCTTTTACTTGATTTAATACTTTTTCAGTTGATTTGGGAGATGGTTTGGATATATTTCGCTTTTGGAATGGGACTATTCATCTTCCCTGCTTCCATGATCCTGGTATTGTTTGGTTGAGTCCACATTTACATTCGATTTCTTTTCCGAATAAAACGATTAATATATATATATATATATATATATATATATATATATATATATATATATATATATATATATATTTCTTTTTTTTGTGTTGCGTGGCACTAGCCCAGTGATGAAGTAACTTCCTCGCGTTGGAATCACCATCATGGCCTCAGCAGTTATTGATGTAGGTTGGGCTACAGTTTTACAATGCTTTTTGGTGGGAAGAAGCATAAAAAGAAGACGAAGTACAAATTGGCATTGCAGCGATCTCTCAATGTGGTATTTTAGCGATGTATTGTGGCATTTAAAAAATCTTGGTGGTTCAGAAAACGCTCGAGAATAAAAGGTATAGCTTTTAAATGCTTGTGAGTTCTCTCTGCAGTAGTTTATGAGCATATCATTGTGTACACATTTGAATGGGCAGCCATTTTTTTCCACGTGTCATCCCTCTATATGGAGTACTACCGAGTACTACCGTACTCAATGATAACTTTGTCATTTTGGGCCAGCATTGATCTCATCATTTATCCTTTGTGTATCTCATGAACAGGGTTATTAGTCCAAGTTGTACTTAGTCAGAAACGGGGGCTTATGGATTTGGCCTCGATTTTCATTCCCGTGCATGCGTGGGTGTGTGCGAATACGTCCACAACCATATCTCAGATATGTATGGGCCAATTTTATTCATACTTAGTACAAAGACAACACATTATGGTATAAATAAGCATGTCATTTTTTTAGTGGTACGATCAAAGATGGCCGACTGGCGGCCATTTTTGTCGTAAAAAAAACCCAGTGTCAAACACGTCCTCAACCATTTCTCGCACATGTATTTACGGATCTTATTCAAACGTGGCAAACATATAAAGAATGATGGCTTACATATGCACGTCATTTATGTTTTGAAATAAGATCCAAGATGGCCGACTGGCAGACATTTTAGTTGTAAAAAAATAACCCTGATGTTGAACAAGTTTTCTACCATTTCTCGGATCTGAATTTACCGATGTTAATCAATCTTTTTTGCACTGATAAGGAATGAAGGCTTAAATATGTATATAAATATATATATTTTTGGAGGTCACATCCAATATGGCCGACTGGCAGCCATTTTAGTTGTAAAAAAACCCGATGTTAAACAAGTCCTCAACCATTTCTCAGACATGCATTTACCGATCTTATTCAAACTTGGCATAAATGATAGTAATGAATGATGGCTTCCATATGCACGTCATTTCTTTTCAAGAGCAGATCCAAGATGGCCGACTGACGGCCATTTTGTCAATTAAATGTGTCCCCAACCATTTCTCAGGCAGGCATGGTCTGATTTCATTCAAACATGGCACAAGCACAGGACATGATGGCATACATGTGCCCCTCACTTTACTTTTCGATCTGATCAAAGATGGCTGACTGTTAGACTGGTGGCCATTTCAGTAGTAAATAAATATTGATGAGCCCTTTAAGTCAGTACAGCAAAATTACGAAAACAAAGGAGGGCTCTGACATTTTATGTCTTTTTTCCTTGTTTCAATATCATATTTTAATAATCCTGGAAAATCTTGGAAAATGTTAAATGTTTTAATAATCTTGGAAAATGTTAAACATATTTTATCCCTCCAAAATAGATGAAATCCACAAAAAGTGAAGTTGCAGAGAATTTTTCAGCTGGTCATCTGGATGTGTAATTAATTGTTTTTTTTCATGATCATCACCACTCATCTTTTAAATATCAGTGCTTCTGGAGATTGAAAATTTCACCAGTACTATGTCCAAAGCTACTTTTGTATGATTACGAGGCGATGAAGAGATAACCGAGCTTCTGAGATTAAATTCAAGCAGATAATTTGTGTATTTTTCACATCTGCAAGCCTCAAAGCCCTGTTAGCGTTTATGACAGCAGCACAGGCTGTAGTAGAAGTTAGCAAACGCCCAGACAGGTGTTGTAATGAAGTACACTTGCTTTCTCTGGATCAGTCATCCATCAGAGCCATCCATCGGTGAAGTTAAACCCGACGTTTTCTCGGTATTAACGTGGCTCGACCTTCGGCTGAGACAGGCAGGGCCTCACATTACACGCCTGTTTCAGCATCAAATTAATTTCTGCCCAGCTCCTGTCCATCTCGTGTAAGACATTCGGTGAACCTGATAATTGCATCCATTGTTAGTGGGAAAATCGTTTTTTTTAATTTAATCATTAATCCCAGGTGAATCATGCTTGCATGGACAGGTACTATCTTACACCTCATGGCTCAGGCTAATGACTCTAAAAGGTTCCTCATTTTGATGTGGCCTATCTCTATCTCTATCCCTCTCCTTAGCCCTCTCCCTTTTGCTGTAACCCTCTCTCTCACCATTGAACACAACTCACTGATGTTCTGGGATTGAAGAGTCAAAACCTTGATGATGAATGGTGCCCAGCTGATGATCCGGATGGCTATTATATATTATGTAATCACTCAGTTAAAATAACTCTCTCTCTCTCTCTCTCTCTCTCTCTCTCTCTCTCTCTCTCTCTCTCTCTCTCTCTCTCTCTCTCTCTCTCTCTCTCTCTCTCTCTCTCTCTCTCTCTCTCTCTCTCTCTCTCTCTCTCTCTCTCTCTCTCTCTCTCTCTCTCTCTCTCTCTCTCTCTCTCTCTCTCTCTCTCTCTCTCTCTCTCTCTCTCTCTCTCTCTCTCTCTCTCTCTCTCTCTCTCTCTCTCTCTCTCTCTCTCTCTCTCTCTCTCTCTCTCTCTCTCTCTCTCTCTCTCTCTCTCTCTCTCTCTCTCTCTCTCTCTCTCTCTCTCTCTCTCTCTCTCTCTCTCTCTCTCTCTCTCTCTCTCTCTCTCTCTCTCTCTCTCTCTCTCTCTCTCTCTCTCTCTCTCTCTCTCTCTCTCTCTCTCTCTCTCTCTCTCTCTCTCTCTCTCTCTCTCTCTCTCTCTCTCTCTCTCTCTCTCTCTCTCTCTCTCTCTCTCTCTCTCTCTCTCTCTCTCTCTCTCTCTCTCTCTCTCTCTCTCTCTCTCTCTCTCTCTCTCTCTCTCTCTCTCTCTCTCTCTCTCTCTCTCTCTCTCTCTCTCTCTCTCTCTCTCTCTCTCTCTCTCTCTCTCTCTCTCTCTCTCTCTCTCTCTCTCTCTCTCTCTCTCTCTCTCTCTCTCTCTCTCTCTCTCTCTCTCTCTCTCTCTCTCTCTCTCTCTCTCTCTCTCTCTCTCTCTCTCTCTCTCTCTCTCTCTCTCTCTCTCTCTCTCTCTCTCTCTCTCTCTCTCTCTCTCTCTCTCTCTCTCTCTCTCTCTCTCTCTCTCTCTCTCTCTCTCTCTCTCTCTCTCTCTCTTCCTCCTATCAATATGCACCTTTTTGCTTTTTTTTATCCCCTATTGTCAAAAGAAGGATGAAGGGAAAGCAACCTTAAATTGCATCAATTAGGATGATACATGTGATTATACTAGTATTAGATGCATGTGAAAAACGATTGTTATAAAATAAATTCACAAACTTCTTTCCTGCCTCGCCCATAAATAATAATAATAATAATATAATAATAATAATTGGTCAGAGGTGCACTGCAAATGTTGCAAAAAGATAATTTCCTCATGAGCCTTTTCTGAGAGGTGAGGTGGAAGACCAAATAAACAGATAAAATGGATACATAAACTTTACAGAGATTTTGACAAGTGAGTGCAGATCATGTTTGGAGGTTTGGTAAGATGTCAGTGTGAACATGAATTTGGGTCCGTCCAAGTGTCGAGGATCCATCAGTCTCGGAAAGGGTGTGAATGTGGTTGTACGGTAGAGGTAGTTTAACGGTATGGTGGTGTTCATTGAGAGGTTTGTCAGATTCTTGAGAAATATGGGTGTGGATCGGAGTTTGAACCAGTGAGAGAGTTGAATATCCATCAGAGCAGTCACTGATCCAACAATCTTCTGTTTTTCTTTTTCTTTTTGAGTGGCATATGTTGAGGTTTGTTGTTTTCTATAATATTTATTTCGGGTGCAGTGGATTCCTTGAGTAAGAAATGTTGTTTTTGGTTGTTGTGACTTGTGTTCTCACTGGCTTGGGTAGTGGTAGATAAGTATGTATTCAAATGTAGTTGATGTGTGTGCCTCTGTTGGCCGTGAGGCATGGGATGGCTATGAGGAGTGAGGTGTTGCCCAGGTGTGTTTTGAACTTGCGTGGTTGCTGGAGACCTAACTTTGCATTTTCCCCAAAAATGTATCAATTAAACTCAGTAATTTTCTTTTCACCAAGACTTCTGCTTATAACTGAGCTTGTATACCATAAAATACTTGACAAGCAATCAACAACAAACTGTGCAGCTAATTGTCTGCAATTTCAACAACTTGATGTTTTCGTTGACCAGCAGTGTCATCATCATTTTCTGTTCCACTTTCTTTATTTCATTTACTGCCATCTTGATTTTCAGCATCTGTGTTGAAGCCAGAAACAGATAATTATGTGTTAGAATTACTAGTACTGCAAATAAAATTGCCTCCAAAATTCTGAAACATCTTTATATCTTTCATGAACAATAGTTGAATTTAATTTTGAACCAACCTAGTTTTGGACGTTCTTGCTTGTAACTTTCACAATGAACTACACCTCCATCTCATTGCAATGTTATGACATGTTCACATGCAAATGGAATGCATATTTTAGGTGTGCGATAAAGCCTGAGGATTCTATGATTTAATTATGATGATTTAAAAAAGAAAAAAAATTCAAAGTCCATTTCAGGAATCCAACTTTTCAAAATCATTGGAATCTCCCACATTGAATCTGAATCTATGGACCTTTCACTTTCCTATCACAGACAGGTCAGCGGTCTCTCTGTCTTCTACCACTTACTTTCTGGTCTTGTACCCTCTGCTCTTTCCATGCTTTGCACCACCCACTCCTCCCCCTCCCATGTTTTTACAAGACGCACACAGTCCACCATTAATGCTCTTCTGATGACAATACCTAAATCTAGAATCACTGCTTATCTCCATTCATTCGTTTTTCTTTTTTTCCCCACCTGGGGAGCCATCTCCCACTTTCTCTTCAATCTCACTCTCCCTCCCTGTCTTCACGACAACTGTTCACCACCCTCTCAGATTATCCCCCATCCGAAACCATGATCTTTTCTACCCAAGTGAACCACCCTAAGCCCAACTCCTTCCAATTTTCCAGTTTCCCCATCCTGGGAGTCTGGTTCTGTATCCATCTTGTCCACCCTGTGTGTCATCCTTACCTTTCTTTCCTCCCCACTTCCCTTATTTGTTCAAGTCTCCCTCTATTTTATCCTTCAAAACTACTGTTGGTATCTTCCCCCCTCTGCCACAACTCCCTCTTTCTTCTGTTCCTTTGTTATGTTGCATCCTGATCCATTCAGTCTTATAGCCCTTCAATGAACCTTGAATTTGTGACAAAAAAATGCCCAGATGACAACCAGAACATATTTCTCTCTTCCAAACAAATTCACTGCCTCATCTCTATTTGAACTCTTCTTGTGGCAAGCACATGGAACTATAAATTACTGACCAAATGATTACATCCTGTTCCATCCCAGTATTGTTCAGAAACTATGAGCACCTGATATACAGTGCACCCAAATCCACCCCCCTCCTCACATTTCCCCCTGTCACTTCCATCTATAATCCACTGAAACTACAAAGGTGAACACGGTCCAGGGAGAAATCAGTTTTATATCCAAACGATGTTTGTTCCAAGCTCGGTGCTGAGAAGTTATTATAACTATGCATGCCGGAGCTGCCTCAAAATGGGAGGATTAATTGAATGCAAGAATTCATGGATTTTGACACTTGTGTAAATGCCACACACTGAACTCCATTACGCACCGGGTCAGCCGGCTGTGCAAGTTAAAGGAAAGATAATGTGTTCGGCGAATTTCATGAAACCTGTTTTGAATCTTAACTCATAACATCTGAAAATCAGTGTGCTAACAGTCTTACTGAAAGAACAGCACCAATTAATTCAGACATGTTCATCTTCATACTTTGTATATGAGACAGCTCACATGATACACTTCCATCTTGTTTTCAGATTTTGGAAGCAGTTAAGTTTTCTGAGTAATTATATGTTGAGTGACAGGTTTTAACTGGCTTTACCCTTGATCAACCCATGGCTGCTGCTAGAGCGAGCCCATGGATTTCTCGTCGGGGTTGCTGCATAGTTCAGTCGAATCTGCAGCTGATCCTTCTACCTCGAGCAAATCTTCGTCACTGTGTTTCTGTCCAATTTTTCATGTTAAATCATAGCTTGTGCTATATTGTCGAATTTGTTTCTGTGTAGCCTTTGTCAACTTCCCGGAAAGCCGGGAGCAAAATCGTCTCAGATTTGAGGTTGTCTCTCATCCCACTTCTTTATTTTATTATTATTATTATTATTATTATTATTATTATTATTATTATTTTTTTTTTTTTTTTTTTTACAAAATATTGTCTTTTCTGTCTTTTCAATGCTATCCCCCATCCTCACTTTAAAAAATACAAAAAAACCAAACTATTTTTCACTCCAAAAGACGATCTCATTCTGCCTTCGACCGGTACATCCTGTAGCCCACCTCATTCTTTATCACTCCCTTTGCTCAATACCTCCAAGCTGAATCTTCATTGAAAGAAACTCTCCCTTTAGTAGCTTTTAAAACATTGTAAAATGCTTCACTTACCTTATTTCTCTATGATGAGTACCCCATGTGTTCTTCTTTTTCATCACAATCTATTCTTATTCTTATTCTTCGTCGTCAGGAATATTTTACAAACCTGTCTCTTACCTAAGTGCTTAGTCCATCAATCCCCCTCCCATACCTGCAGCACCACCTTCATCCATGCCTTCAACAAAAAATTATTCAACCCATCCCATGATGCAGGCTTCTGGAAGAAGGTCTTATTGACCGATGAATCAAAATTTGAAATCTTCGGTTCATCATGCAGGGGTTTTGTACGCCGTCGAGTAGGCAAAAGGATGGTTCCTCAGTGTGTGACACCAACTGTCAAACATGGAGGAGGAAGCGTGATGATCTGGGGCTCTTTTGCTGGATCCAGAGTCGGCGACGTGCACAGAATGACTGGCACCCTGAACCAAAAGGGCACCACAGCATTTTGCAGCACCATGCAATACCCTCTGTTGGTCAGGGGTTCATCCTACAGCAAGATAATGACCCAAAACATAAGTCCAGGCTATGTCAGAACTACCTTAGAAGAAAAGAACAAGACGGTAGGCTTCAAATCATGGAATGGCCAGCACAGTCTCCAGACTTGAACCCCCATCGAGCTGGTTTGGGATGAACTGGACAGAAGGGTGAAAGCAAAGCAACCTACAAGTACAACACATTTGTCGGAACTTCTGCGACAGTGTTGGTAAGAACTCTCCAAACAATATTTGATATCCATTGTCAAAAAAATGCCACGAGTATGTTCGGCTGTTATATCTGCAAAAGGTGGCCACTTTGATGAGTCAAAAAATTCGATTCAATTTTGTTCAACAAAACGATTCCATGATTTCTTTTTTATCTGCAATTGTTTATTTTGTTCTATACTTTAATTTCAGAGTACATTGAAACACGAAACTGCTTAAATTTCAGTAAAAACTGGAAAAATGGGGGTGTTCTAAAATTTCTGACCGGTGGAGTATGCAAAATGTGGTGGAGATTGGTCCAGGGGTGTGGAATAGTATAGAAATCAACGAATATGCTTCACACTGACATGCGCGCGCACACACACACACACACACACACACACACACACACATATATATATATATATATATATATATATATATATATATATATATATATATATATATATATACATAAACATATACGTATACATATATGGATAGTAAGAGCACACTGAGTCGGAAAGAATAATAAAATTCTTTACTAAAACCCTGATGTTTCAGAAGACCACTATCTTCCATCCTCAGAGGTAAAACAATTAAAAACAACGCACATGCAACTGCAGAGACGATAACTGTTCTTATGTCAAATGGGAATGGCTGTGTGTCATGATTGTGCTGCGAGGGGGACCAATCTGCATAAGGTTTGTGACGGATTAAATGAATAGAGTGAGATTTGAGGGTATGGTGGATTTGCTTTCGAATTGGATGTTTGGGTCTCAGGTTCAGTGTCACATGTTCCATGTCTCATCCGGTTTTGTGTCTTGGGTTTGGTCTTCCCACCATTGGATGGGGGCTGTGAGCGATTGCGTAATTCTCGAGAGACAGCATGCAGATCAACCTGACAGTTAGTTAATCGTGTTCCTGAAAGCCATGTTTCGAGAATTTTCCGGCTGGCCCGGCCTTCTGAAACACCATAGTATAGTTTTAATAAAGAATTTTATTGTTCTTTTCGGCTCAGTGTGCTTTTCCTCTACGTACAAATACGTCTCCTGAGATATATATATATATCTTCTTCTTCTTCTTTCGGCTGCTCTCGTTAGGGGTCACCACAGCGGATCATCCTTATGATCCGCATAGTGATTTGGCACATGTTTTACGCCGGATGCCCTTCCTGACGCAACCCTGGTCGCCTCTTACGACACAGGGATCAGGTACACCTATTTTAACCGGGGTATACACCGGCCCAGTGCACTGGTACTCACTTCGCCGACCTTGGAAGGATGACAGGCTGAGTCAACCCCCTGGTGTATTAATTCAGTGGCCCAACGGGGCTTGAACTCAGGACCTTTTGGATCCCAAGCCGCTGCCCTAACCACTGCGCCAACACCAGGCATATATATATATATATATATATATATATATATATATATATATATATATATATATATATATATATATATATATATATATATATATATATATATATATATATATATATATATATATATATATATATATATGTATATATATATATATATATATATATATATATATATATATATATATATATATGTATATATATATATATATATATATATATATATATATATATATATATATATATATATATATATATATATATATATATATATATATATATATGTATATATATATATATATATATATATATATATATATATATATATATATATATATATATATATATATATATATATATATATATATATATATATATATATATATATATATATATATATACACACACACACACACACACACACACACACACACACACACACACACACACACACACACACACACACACACACACACACACACACACAGCATTGGAAAAAAATAAGAGACCTCTCCAAAAAAAAATTCAATCAGCATCTCTACATGTATGGCAGCCATTCCATTCCAGTGTCTGTTGAATTCCAACACAGGCACACCTCATTCTACTTAGTGAGGTACTGATTAGGTGATCACCTGCACCGAATCTTCTTTAACAAGGAAAAGTATAAAAACCACTGCTTGTGGTCGTCACTATCCTCTTGCAATAGGACCAGCTGGATGGCAAAAACAGTGCTTGTCATACCTCAAAAGTAATTGGAATCAGAAAAATAACTATTGACCATGCCAAAGAGTTGAAAAGAAAAGTTTTGAGTGAGGAAAAGAAGGGTTCAATTCTGGCTTTACTGACAGAGGTATACAGTCACGTTGCTTCCATCCTTAAAATTTCAAAGACGGCGGTTCATAAAAACAAGGTCAAGCAGCAGACATTTGGGACAACAAAGCTACAGACTGGCAGAGGGCGAAAACGACTTTCCACTGACCGGGATGACCGCCAACTCATTTGAATGTCACTCAACAACTGGAGGATGACATCAAGTGACCTACAAAAAGAATAGCGAACGGCAGCTGGGGTGACGTGCACGGCGAGGACGGTTCGAAAGAGGCTCTGAGGGACAGGGCTGAAGTTGTGGAAAGCTAGAAAAAAGCCCTTCATCAATGAGAAGCAAAGAAGAGCCAGGCTGAGGTTTGCAAAAGACCATAATGATTGGACCGTAGAGGACTGGAGTTGGGTCATCTTCTCTGATGAGTCCAATTTTCAGCTTTGCCCAACACCTGGTCGTCTAATGGTTAGACGGAGACCTGGAAAGGCCTACAAGCCACAGTGTCTCGCACCCACTGTGAAATTTGGTGGAGGATCAGTGATGATCTGGGGGTGCTTCAGCAAGGCTGGAATCGGGCAGATTTGTCTTTGTGAAGGACTCATGAATCAAGCCACGTACAAGGTTGTCCTGGAAGAACACTTGCTTCCTTCTGCTCTGACAATCTACTCCAACTCTGAGGATTGGTTTTTCCAGCAGGACAATGCTCCATGCCACACAGCCAGGTCAATCAAAGTGTGGATGGAGGACCATCAGATCAAGACCCTGTCATGGCCAACCCAATCTCCAGACCTGAACCCCATTGAAAACCTCTGGAATATGATCAAGAGGAAGATGGATGGTCACAAGCCATCAAACAAAGCCGAGCTGCTTGAATTTTTGCACCAGGAGTGGCATAAAGTCACCCAACAGCAATGTGAAAGACTGATGGAAAGAATGACAAGACGCTTGAAAGCTGTGATTAAAAATCAGGGTTATTCCACAAAATATTGATTTCTGAACTCTTCCTAAGTTAAAACATTAGTTTTGTGTTGTTTAAAAATGAATATGAACTTGTTTTGTTTGTATTATTTAAGGTCTGAAAACACTGAATCTTTGTTGTTATTTTGACCAGTTGTCATTTTCTGCAAATAAATGCTCTAAATGACAACATTTATATTCGGAATTTGGGAGAAATGTTGTTATTAGTTTTTAGAATAAAACAAAAATGTTTATTTTACTCAAACACATAACTACAAATAGTAAAACCAGAAAAACTGATAATTTTGCAGTGATCTTAATTTTTCCCAGAGCGGTATATATATATATATATATATATATATATATATATATATATATATATATATATATATATATATATATATATATATATATATATATATATATATATATATATATATATATATATATTGTTGCGGTTGAGGAAATTCGCAAACCACCATTCAGGTCCCGTAGGTGAGATATCTCTGTAAGTACATGTGTAGTTAGCCCCAAACCCGTTGTTTGGTAGGGAATAAATGTGATTCATTCGGGCTGCGACCCTTTGAGATAGTCGTTTTTCTGTTCTATCTTTATTTTGAACCAACCACGTCTCAACCGCCATCACACAACAACCACCGTCCGCAACGCCGCTTCACAACAACAACAACGCCAACAGCCACGACCTTTACCTTCACAACTCGCTCCCGCAAACATCACATCACCGCCATTCCAAACGTCGCCATGGCCATAAACCACCACAATAAACCCTCCACCACCTTCACCTCTCCTTCTCTGGCCATTCCCGCACCACTTGTGAACGCCGAGCGTCAGGCTGTCCTGGCCTCGTACGGGACGCGCGCCGAACCGCAAGTGCAAAGTGCGGCCTTTCCGAGGAGAATTCAGATCAGGAATGATACACGCCCACTTATGATCCATCCAATCAGAAAGCGCGGGGCGGTTTGGCCCCGCCTCCAGGCGCGTCGGAGTAGAATCGGGATATGCAAATTCGGGGATCAGGGGAGACTCACGCCCCTTTTCCTCCATCCAATGGGCGAGCGTGGCTCCACCCCTGAGCTCGTTCTGATCCAGAAATTTGCATATGGGTTCTCCTGCCGGACTATAAAGCGCCGAGCGCGGGGTGAAGTTTTTGAGTTTGAGAAGAGTCAAGGCAGTCAGTTTGGGAAGAGTCGGTTTTGGAGAGCGGAGTGTGGCGGCGGCAGAGTGTGGCAGCGGCAGTCAGTTTCGGAAGAGTCAGTCTGGAGAGGTCGGAGAGCCGAGTGGAGCTCGCAGTCTGTCGGGGTTCGGAGTCTGTCGGGGAGCTGCAGAGAGGGGAAGCCTGGAGCTTGGAGCACGGTCGAGTCGGGTTGGAGCGCGGAGTGAGTCGGGAGGCGAGGTGGTTTGTACACCTGCAGCAAACCACGTACAGGTGGTTTGCTGCAGTCGGTTGAGGAGAATTGCGGAGGAGACCGGATAGCACGGGTCTGAGGCAAGGAAGACGGCGGTCGGCGACGAGCTCGCAGTGGAGTCGCTCGTCGCGGGACCCAAGCAAGCCAGCTATCCTCTTTCCCCAGAGCATCAACAATTCCCCCTTCCCCCCCCCCCCCGTGCTGAGATAGTGCGAAAAGGAGGGGGGGCGTTCCCACCCCACTCCAAGCAGTGCCAACGAAACCCACGAAGGAGCGTGGAATCGGGGCACCGCTGCACCGCTACATTTGCGGCTCATCACAAAGACACGGGTAGGATCCACCCGGTCTCGCGGCCCACAGGCCCCGTCTGCCCCCTTGTCTTTGAGGGTGGCCCTTTTCTTTTGCTTTTGAGTAAATGTGTTGTTTGCGCCATCTATAAAGTAAAACTGTGTAAGTGTTGCCGTGTGCTCGCGTAGTCGGTAGTAGATCTGCATTGTTGTGTTTCTTTTGTAGCATTTGATGTATGTGCATAATTGTTGTAATTGTATATGTGTGCTCTCCGTGTGCCGCGGAATAAATGTGCATTATGTTGAACTGTTTTTCCCGTTTCGCTTCGTCTTTTCTTTAATTGAATCTCCATCTTGCTTCACGTAAAGGGTTGGTAGTGGGCTTAATACGCCCAATAATTAATCGTAACCGTCGAGGCCGACGATAACACCACTCGGTTATCCCGATAGTACAGAATGGGTCGCTTAAGTGGCCCGTGTCCGGAGTCGACCTTCGGCGAGGTGTGATCGCCCGGTCTACCCTCCGCGTGGGTACTTAGGTAGGTCGAATTTGTCGAACAACCCTATCCCACGCGGGGGCCGATTGGCACAATCGTGGTGAGGCCGAAAGGCCCACCCGTGACTAGCTCCCGGCGTTAGTCCGAGAGGGTCATGACAGAATTGTCCGTCCGGTGGGCGATTCGAGTTACGTGGCCGTTCGCACGCCGGCGGGTGCGAATTCGCAACAATATATATATATATATATATATATATATATATATATATATATATATATATATATATATATATATATATATATATATATATATATATATATATGTATATGTATATGTATATATATATACATATATATATATATATATATATATATATATGTATATATATATATATATATACATATATATATATATATATATATATATATATATATATTCTTCTTCTTCTTCTTTAGGCTGCTCCCGTTAAGGGTCGCCACAGCGGATCATCCGCATGATCCGCATATTGATTTGGCACATGTTTTACGCCGGATGCCCTTCCTGACGCAACCCTGGACGCCTCTTACGAAACACAGGGATATGGTCAACTTTTTTTCTAGAAAGAATTTCCAAAATCAGAGATGGTTACTGCCTGCGCCTGGGCTTTCTGCATATACCTGGCAAGTTTCACGAAGATACGATGAAAACTCTGGGTTGTGAAACAAAAAATAGGAATGACGTCATAAAAATTGATATGACGTCATAGTGATGTCTCATATGTGCGATAATTCATCTCTGCTATTGCCCTGTTCGATTCCCGCAAACAGAATTCAAAAAGCTTGCCTTGTTTCGGAGATAATTTTTCGGCGATTTCCATTAGCGGAGTTATTTTGACGTCATAACTTTTTTTTTTCTAAGAGGAATTTTCAAAATCGGAGATGGTTACTGTCTGCGCAGGGTATTTCTACATATATTTGCCAAGTTTCAGGAAGTTTCGATGAAAACTGTAGACTGTGAAACAAAAAAGTCCACAAGAACAACAACGTGAGTAAGACTTAGAGACCCTCCACGAGGATCTAAAAACACCTTACTGCCACATTTAAAAAAAAAAACACCATGTAAACACCGCGTTATTAAAAACACCTTACCACCATGTTATTGAAAACATCTCATCACCCCGTTATTAAAAACACCTTACTTCCACATCATAAAAAAACACCTCACTGCAATGTTATTAAAAACACCGAACTGCCATGTAATTAAAAACACCTCACTGCCACGTTATTTAAAACAACTTGCTGCCACATTATTAAAAAACACCTTACTGCCACATTATTTAAAAAACGTCATCACCAAATCATAAAAAACACCTCAGTGCAATGTTATTTAAAACACCTTACTGCCATGTTATTAAAAAAACACTTTACTGCCACATTATTTAAAACACCTCATCACCACATCATAAAAAACACCACTGCCACATTATTCTTTCTCTATCGAGTGCAGCCTGTGGCTGCTGGTTGCATCATTAGTTGGGACACGGCTGTGCCGCTCGATGCAGTGTCCCCCTTACCAGTACACTGGTACTCATTTTGCTGACCTCAGAAGGATGACAGGCTGAGTCAACCTCCTGGTGTATTAATTAATTGGCCAACGGGGCTTGAATTCAGGAATATAGGATCCCAAGCCACCACCCTAACCACTAAGCCAATAGCAGGCTTGCACATTATTAGAAAGACCTTATTGCCAGGTTATTAAAAATACCTTACTGCCACATTATTTAAAACACGTCATCACCACGTTATTTAAAACACATCATAACCACGTTATTAAAAACACCTTACTGCCGGATTTTAAAAAACACACCACCATGTACATGCCGCATTATTAAAAACACCTTACCGCCATGTTATTGAAAACACCTCATCACCCTGTTATTAAAAACACCTCACTGCCACGTCATAAAAAACACCTCACTGCCACGTTATTAAAAAACACCTCACTGCCACATTATTTAAAACAACTTACCACCACCTTTTTAAAAACACCTTACCATCACGTTATTAAAAACACCTTCTAGCCACGTTATTAACAACACCTTCGCACCACGTTATTAAAAACAACTTACCCCCACACAATTCAAAACACGTCATCACTTTATTAAAAACACCTCACCACCACGTTTTTAAAAACACCTTACCAGCACGTTATTAAAAGCACCTTACAGCCACGTTATTAACAAAACCTTAGCACCCCGTTATTAAAAACAACTTACCCCCACACAATTTAAAACACCTCATCACTTTATTTAAAACACCTCACCACCACGTTTTTAAAAACACCTTACCAGCACGTTATTAAAAGCACCTTACAGCCACGTTATTAACAACACCTTAACACCCCATTATTAAAAACAACTTACCCCCACGCAATTCAAAACACCTCATCACTATATTAAAAACACTTCACCACCACGTTTCTAAAAACACCTTACCAGCACGTTATTAAAAGCACCTTACAGCCACGTCATTAACAACACCTTAACACCCCGTTATTAAAAACAACTTACCCCCACCAATTCAAAACACCTCATCACTATATTAAAAACATATCACCACCACGTTTTTAAAAACACCTTACCAGCACGTTATTAAAAGCACCTTACAGCCACGTTATTAACAACACCTTAACACCCCGTTATTAAAAACAACTTACCCCCACGCAATTCAAAACACCTCATCACTTTATTAAAAACACCTCACCATCACAATATTGAAAACACGCCAGCACGTAACCGCCTAGTTATTAAAAACCCCCACCATCCCATTAAAAACACACCAGCACGTAACCACCACGATATCAAAAACACCTTACTGCCAGGTACCCGCCACATTATTAAAAACACCTCACATCCACGTTGTTCAAAACAACTGCCTCTGTGCAATTCAAAACACCTCACCACACGTTGCTCGAGAAACCGGCTTGTTTTAACTGAAGATAACTATGTTAGTTGCTGTGTTGTCATGATTTACACCCAGCAGAATTCAAACATTTATTTTCGAAAATTTATTTGTAATACCCATGATAATAAATTTTCGTAGGCAGTTAAAGTTGAAGATTTAAGTTAAAAAAAATTTTTGTTGTTGTTGAACTTTGCCTAAGACCAGCTGGGTGCACAGTCAAGCCTATCGGCCTTGCAGCACACATCAAACCACGGGCAGTGTGGACAAACGCACCATGAGGAACAGGTGTCACCAACTTGGACATGTCACATTCAAGTTATAAAATTATCTTGTGATTTAATTAGACGTCAAAATGTTCTCGTTAAATCAGACAACTTTGTCTCATTGTTCCGAGGGCCACCCAGGCACGTCAGTTGAGCCTGTGGGCAGAGGTCCACTGCAAGTGTTGCACATGCTATCTTGAATCACAATTTACTGACTGCAGAAGCTGCACAGAATCTATACATTTTGCACTTGTTATGGTTAGGTTTATTTAACTTTGTCCAAGCTTTTAACCAATTAAAGTTGAAACCTCAAGTTTCAATTAAAATGTAATTATGGAAAAAACGAGCTTTTAACCTCAAGCGTCATTGGGATATTTAGATTACATTGGAGTCAAAATGAGCAATCTATGGTAAAGTTTATCTGTGTGCTGACACACACACACACACACACACACACACACACACACACACACACACACACACACACACACACACACACACACACACACACACACACACACTGCAATAACCTCTGCCATCCATTCGGGAACTTGCAAAGTTAAATATATTTATGAATTTGTTTTGTTGCAAAAATCCTATCAAAATTAGTGTCAAAAGTGATTGATTTTCACAACATCCTTTGGTGTAAGATGAAAACATGAGCGTGCAGACTGCTTTTTAAATCCATCTTAAGCGTACTTTGTTTGGACAGACACTGCAAATTCATAATAAACCAATTGCTCAGAGTCGCTTGGGTTGAACCAAATATTTTCTCACGATGTTTGTGTTTTGCATTTTTTTTTTTTTGTTTTGTTTTCAATGCTCACACCTGTGAAATATCTGAATGCAAAAAGCGTATCTGGATATCGACCAGTAATTTGACCCTCAATTACAACCTTGGTCCACAACCCACTAACTGACTTTCGACATTTTGTCTTGCTTTGTCATCCAAGAGCAAAGGACACAAACTCTTCCACTATCTCTAATCTAATGCATGATCACATGGCTGTCCACCACCACTTTATACAACATATCCTTTCCTTCTTCTCTTTCTTTTTACTGGACCTCTTCCCACAGCCATTGCCTCTGTTTTCCAAGAGCTCGATATTTTTCATGCAAGTCCTTGGATTTTTGAAGAAATGATCTTGGCCATTAATTTCTTTGAAGATGCTGTGAATGTGGAATTTGGACAAGTTGAAATAAATCCATAAACAAGCATGTCACCATTACAGTATCTTCCAAAGTATGAATCAGTCATTGACTTCGATATTTTTCTGTGTGAAAGACTGCATTAATACCCTTTGAAGGATCAAACAGTAAATTATTCCTTCAAAGAATGCTGGTTTGAGAGACCAGCTGTAACAATTTTGTTCGTAGAAATGGTTTTCTCAACGGCAAATGCCAGGATACTGGTCTATAGGCCTAACGTCAAAGCTACCACAGCTTCTTGAATGGACCTTACCCTCATTGGCATTGACATTGACATAGTTTACGTTGGCAAAATATCATAATACAGACTTTAATTCCTGTTAAATGCTGCAATATTTAATGTAATTTCTAATCTTATAAGGAGATGTGTCACCTGATATCATTACACTATATAACTATATGCCACCTGTAATCATTACACTGGGATAACTTTCGATAACAATATTATTATTTTCCCAAAAACCTTGGGAATTTACAGGATTGACTTTTAACAATAAAAAAGAACTTGCTTTAAAACAACTTTCATTCTCCTCCTGGAAAGCAAAAATCCAACGGAAATCAACCTCAGAGCATTCCACAAACACAACAACAAGTGTGTGTCTACTCTCAGGAGAGCCACAAAACTACATCTGTCCAACCTCAAGAATGAGCTTTCAAACTTGTTTCCCTCCTCTAAAAGCTGGTGGCACCCTGTCAAGTCGGTCTCTGGTGTTTGCTCCTCTCCATCCCTTCCCTCACTTCAAATGGCACCATAGCCGACTCTACTCATGAGAATGCCAAATGTCTCAATACTGTGTTTGTTTCCAAATCTTGTGACCCTCCCCTTGCTCTCTGGACCCACCATACCCAGTCACACCCAACTGCTCCTGGACTCTGTGGCTTTTACAACTGGATCGAATAGCATCAGCTCATGTGTCCTTAAAATCTGCTCTGCTGCTCTTGCATTTCCTCTCTCTGCCCTTTTCACCATTTGCCCTAGCACATCTTCCATCTGCTTGGAAGTCAGCCAACATCACAGCATTACAGAAAAAAGTGCAAAAACAGTTCCCTTTAACCACACACCAATTAGCTTACTTCCAATTATCAGCATGGTAATGGAATCCATCATCGCAGTTGAAATATAATCATTCCTTTTCTCCAACAACCTCACTTCAGATCACCAATTCGGATTCAGACCTCGTCACTCTACCTTGGACATGCTACTTCTACTCACCCAACATTGGATGGAGGCCCACAATGTCAGTCATGAGATCAGGGCCCTCTCTCTGGACATATCTTGAGCTTTCAATACAGTCTGGCATCCTGCCCTGTTGTCCAAATTGTCTGCTGATGGAATCCGAGGACAACACTACTCTTGGATTACTTATTTCCTCCACTCTTGGAGCCAATGTGTGGCTCTTAACGGAATCCTTTCTTCTCCTCTCCCTGTCAAAGCAGGAATACCACAAGGCAGTGTTCTAGGCCCCATCCTATTCCTAATATTATTCAATGATCTCACTGACTCTCTGGAAAATCTTCTTTATCTCTTTGATGATGACTCCACTGTCTGCTGTGATGTCCCTCATCCTTCTGACAGAAAGGCAGCAGCCTCTTCCCTCTCCTCAGTTCAACATAGACCAAATTTCTAAAATTGTCAATTTTCATCTGATTGACTTGAAATTTGAACAGCATTTTCAAATTGCCTCAATGAATTCAACCACCAATTATTTTTGAGGTCAACATAAGCCAAAAGGTCAACATAGGCCAAATTTCTGAAATCCTCAATTATCCCATTGACTTGAAATTTGAACAGAATTTTCATAAAAATGACCATCATGTGTCATGTGGTCTGGCAGCCATATTGGATTGAAGGGGAAATCTTTGAAAATCCTTGTAGGAGAAACCGCTAACCAATCAATGCAAAAAATAACTAATTGATCAACTACCCCTGGGAAATATGGTTTGATAAAGATAACATCATCGGTCACGTGGTCTGGCAGCCATATTGGACAAAACAACACACTCCTTATGAAACAAAAGAGTTGGCTCCCATCAAGTCCTTCTCAGGACTGCACAGGGTGTGTATTCTTTGAATACCATCTCGTTTATTCCTTTCTTTTCCCATGCACGGAACTACCTTCCACCCTCTCTTCAATGTCATCCTTCTCTCCCAGTCTTCAAGACAGCTGTTCACCACCATCTCAAGTCATCCCCCATCCTAAGCCATGATCTTTTCTGCACTCGTTAAACCAGCCTATACCTTTCCCAAAATTTTGATTATGTATCCATCTTGTCCACCCCTTGCATTCATTCCCGAACCCTTATCATCGTTACCTGCATCCCTTGTTAGCCTTTCTCCATCTACCCTTCTCCCTCTGCCCTACTATTGGCATTTCCCTTTTCTCCTACTGTTCTCTTTGTTATGTGATGTCCTAGACCATGGATTCCACGAGCCTAGACCATGTATAATTTTTTTATATGATAATAATATCCATGAGCTTATAGGAAGTGAGGCAATCAGATCACACATATTCTTCTGTAGTTTCCATTCGCAACCATCTTCATCGATCGTCTGGCATTCCAGCTGGTTCCAATCAGCAATCATCAAATGGTACAATAGCACCAATAATGTCTCTCTCCTTCAAAAGAAGTCTATGGTATGTATACACGATTTTTGTGATAAACTGATTTTTTTTCCATTAAGCATGTCATGACGTCAGTATAGGTCTGTAGGCATCCCCATGAACATGTGAATGTTGATGGGATGGCCTATGTAACTTACCGACCAAAGCAAAACATGCTACACAATTCTTCTCCATCACACCATGCTTCCTTTATTGTTCAATTAATAAAGTGTTTCAAAATTGCTAAACAGCTTGACTTCACCTCTCCCTCTCCTCTTGTTCCTCTTCCTCACCGAGGTGTCTAAGTTCTCATTTTTACTTCTTTTTTTTCTTTTTTTTTAGCTTATTCCTCTTTCTTTATCTATCTGTCTAGGAAAAGTGTATTCCTGCAGATTTTTTTTCTGTAAGGCTTACTTGGTTGCACATGGATGGGTTTGAGGGTAGTGGATTTGTGGCTGAAACCAGAATGCGATGCAAATTCCTCCTGATGACTCCATCTTTTCTCTTTACTTATTTGCATTCCTTCTGATGATTCCAATGCAGTATTTAGTCTTACGTTTAATTAACATGTGACAATTACCCGATACATCTCCACATATATACTGTCATTGCTTTTTAAACTCTATGATATTTAGAGACATTTCACAACCCATTACCGCTCATCCACGTGACGTGACTGAACTTTTTTTCAACCATTTTGTTTTTCCTTTGTCTTGAGAGGTGCCTTTTATTGACATAAGGTACTTCTTCTTCCATTGAATTTCTCCTCCATTGATTGCCTTCCCTGTTGAATCAGGTCTGGTTTTTCATTCCTTCCTTAGATTTGCCATCCTTACAAAATAAGCCATCATGACATCTTGAGATGAAAACCTTATCAGATCGAATAGGAAGTCACACTAATTGGTTTTATCATATTTTGTCCTGCAGATTATATCATCATAGTTTCATAGCTGTCTGAAGTTAACCTAAAAATCTAAGTCCTAGGGCTGTTGAATCCCAATGACATGGATTTTGCTTCCAGCACATTCCCACTCCTTGTATGTATCCTATCAACTAATCTAATACCGTGCTAAACTCCAACATTTGTTCTGATTCCATCCATAACATTGGTGATCACATAAACGACATGGGCATTACTGATAAGGGGTCAACTGTTTATTGGATCCACAAATGGCCCAGAATGTTGAGACCTACTCACTTCCAACCTCTATCTTTGTATGCACCAGACCAGGGATTTGCATTGCATGTATGCTTGCTTGTTCACTGCAGTCGGGAGTGTCAGAATGGGGTGGCAGTCGATGGTTTCTGCTTTCATTCGTTTAAAAGTTTTTGACAGAGAAGGGTTAAAAGCAGTTATCTTTATTGAAATCACCCAGCTTTTATTCACCTCTTGATATTGTTTGTTAAGATCGGTTAAAGAATCAAGAATGAGCATTGAGTTTTAATCTATATATTGGTGTGACACCCATAAGAGACACAGTTAGGTTTCATATTGCTTTTAGTGCTTTCATTGTGATGGATTAATGAGAAAATAATCGTACATGCAGTAAAACCAGTTCCTTTTACGGTATGCCCGACTGTGAGAAAAAATATTGCATTGTTGTGTCACAATTAGATATCCATTGTTGTGTGATTGTACACAAAAACTATCTTTTATTGTTATGGATTTATTTATAATATATGCATTTAGGGGTAGGGGAGCTATTTGGGGGAAATGATGGAAGAGACAAGGAAAGGTGGAGTAAGGTGGTGGGAATAAAGAAAGCAGGGAAAGAAATTTTGGAATATGTAGAAGGGGAAGGAAGGGAAGTGTCTTGCATATGGAGTCGGCAGAGAGGGGGTCAAACGTTTCGCCATTATTGCTTACTCGCAAATATATATCTGCTTAGCCGTTGAAAAAAAATCCATTGGAATGTAACAATGATTCATCAGTATGCACACCTATATGTGGTACCCTTTATTACCATGTGCCCAACGTCATGTCTTTTTCTTATTCCTATCCAAAGGACTTTAGTGCATGGCAGGGAGGCTTGCTGTCACCCGAAAGACAGACTGTGTTTCATGAACCGAGTGAATGTTTGTAAGGCGGGATGTGTGCACAGACAATTTAGAGTGCAGAACGATCATTTGAATGCACAGACAGAGAGGCAATGCCTCTGAAGAGTAATGTGAATGTCACAGGTTACATCCTTCCCGCTTTCATATTTCTGAGCAGCGGTCATGTGTGAATGCAATATGGTCACTTGCGTCATGGACAAACACAGCAAATGAGACATAATCAAATGGCTGACAGCAGATTTCGCAAAATAATAATAATAAGCCATCTATGCAATGAGAACCTTCAGCATTAAAACCATAATTTGTTCTCATGAGAGTGTAGTGAGACTTCCTTTACAATGTGTCCATTTTACTGCACTTTTCTCCTGCAATTCATCCCTCTGCTCATGGATTCGTGGAACACAGGGTGCATTCTCATCATGTCAATATTTTTTTTTGGATACTTTGTTGATGCTCACATAAGAGCGAACATGCAGAACATATAACAAAGGGAGAAGGAGACAAGAGGGGTTGGAGAGGTAATCACAACTGTATGGAACAAAGACAATATGAGATCTGTGGAAGGGAGAGGGATGGGGTGGGATCCACAGGGGAAACAAGATGGACACGACAGAGACATTTAGGAAGGAAAACAGGGAATTTCAATGAGGTGGCTTTGTGGTGGATTAACGAGGGAAGAAAAGATCATGGTTTTGGGTGGGGGAAGATGCGAGATGGTAGTGAACAGCTGTTTTAAAGACTTGGTGGGAAGAGTGGGATTGAAGGGTGTGTGGGAGTTTGTTCCAAAGGTGGGGGAAAAAAAGGAATGAACGAGTGAAGGTGAGCAGTGATTCTACATTTTGGTAGTTTTACCAGAAGGGGGTTTATGGCAGACCTTGAGCACCCTGCGGAAATATTGGGGAGACACAGCACATCCAGAGAAAGGGGGGCAAGGCTGGAGAGGAGATGGTAGAAGAGAGAAAGACCACCAACCAGCCTGCAATGAGAAAATGAGAGACCCAAAGACTCAGCTTCATCGTGGGAGATTCCAATAATCTTTAAAGCCTGTCTCCAGATCCACAAATAACCATACCTCTTTCTTCAGTTCTCGCAGTTCATCAGATTCTTCCTCATAAAAATCACAGGGAAAGCCGCTCTCATGCTGCTGTTACAGAAAACCTCCATTACCAATGCCCTGGATAATCGGTCCTGAACACAAATGGGGTACTCAGGTCCAATAGCTTCAAAATTAACTTATCAAATGAGGAGTTGCTTGAAGGTTACATCAGGCTTTTCTTGAGCACCCCTACCCCCAGTAGAGGATAAATGGGGTTTCTGAGGCAGCCATTCAAATGAATGGGGGGAAAGGGAAAAACTTTCTGACTGAAGCCCCAAAAGCCCAAAATATGAGACTGATTTCCTCCCCCTCCCATACAAGCAAATGTAAAATTGAAACTGATTTTCTCCACCTCACATACAAGCAAACCCAAAATAGGATACTGATTTCCTCCCTCTCCCATACAAGCAAATGTAAAATTGAGACTGACTGATCAAAGCACTTCTTCCCTTTCATATTTTCATTCCACTCAGAGTGAACCAATTAATATTTGTCCATGTTTAGCTTTAGGGAATAATTTAATTTTCAAATTACATTCATCACCATCGAGTAAATTCACAAAGATTACTTTGGAACTTGGTTCTTGGTTTAAGTGTCTTTGTTGAGCAGAAATGAAATGATAAACTTCTCTTCATGCTCTTATTTGACCACCTCCTGAGCCACATATAATTTTGAGATTGCAGTAAATTGTTTTTCCATTTTTGAAATTGATAACCATCAAAGATTTCAGTCCATTCAAGGATATTAATTTTTTTCTTTACATCCTCCAACTTATTTGAAATTAAATTTATCCGCTTATTTGCTTTATCTACTTTTACCCCGGTTATTTCTTCAATAAGACTTATTTGATATTTCTCACATTCTTCATGTTTTCCATTTAAATATCAAGGCTGATTACATCTCCACTCTGGTTTGGTTATTGCTTGGTTCTATCATTTAAAAATCAATAAAAAGATGGCAGTAGCCTGTTAAAATTCCCAACCCAATATCTTAACACTTACACTTATAACCATAAGGTAGACTATTGATTCCATTCTCTAAAATATATCTTTCATCATCAAAAGCTCCAAATGTTTTCTTATTTATCTCTTCTGTATATAATTGATGTTAAGAACTTCTTATTGTATTCATTTTTCTGTACTCTTCCTTATTTAAGGTTAAACAGTTGTAATAATGTTTAAAGTTTATTGTTTCCTTGATTATATTTTTCTTTATTCCCTTTGCTTCTTATCCCACCTTTCAATGTTATTATTATCAATATACATAAAAGCATAAGAGTTTGATCTCAATCCTATAAATTCACTCATGACCTTCCCACCCAATTATTCTTTAAACTTACAAATAACCTTTTTATTCTTTGATGAAAACAACACATCACCTGACATAATTACTTGTATCATATATATCAATATTATCAATCATATCCTCATATACATCACTTGTCTTAATTTCTAATATAAAAATATCTGTATCCAAATATAACAATGACACATTATCCTTTTACTTTGATTTTAAATTATTATAGTAATAGTCAATAGTAACATAACCGACTTTGATGAGTCAAGAATTGATGTTCCTATAAAAATGGGTTTGTCCATTTCAATACTCTCTTTTTGCAAATGAATAGCACAAAAGTTCTCTGAAAACACCTCCGCTCATTCAAAACTTGGTCTATTAACTTTGAAGCCTGTTTCCAAGATGTAGCAAGTCTTATGTTTTGTCGATTCCTACATTTTCCATAGTCTTTCCAAATACAGCATGATTCATTCATTTATAAAAGTCCTTCTCAAAATCTGTTTTTGCTTCTGTTCTCCTTTTTGTATTAAAATCAATATACTTCGTTAACCAATGACTTTGTTTAAGTTTCAAAATCTGATGAATTTTCCTCACTCTCAACCCAGCAGATAAATATTGTCTTCAGCTCCTTTGATGCAAAACACAACTTGCTTTTTCTTTAATGTAGTAAGTAGTTTGTCTGTAGATTTATCTTTTATATTGAATGACTGTTGGTAATCATTTAACCATTCTTTTCTTGGACTTTCTTTATTGGGGGAATAAGGTAGGTCTTTATGTTTGTGATGAAGTTCTTCTGGATATTTCAAATCAACCTCCAAATAATATCCAACTTCAGCTTCATCCAATTCTTTTGAGAGGAGACAACAATGTCTTTTAAAACTTTTCACAATGTTTTTCTTAAACCCATTTAATTTTCCATAAGGTAAAGATTGAGACATAGCCCACCCATAAAAATTGTTCGCATCATAATACATCAGGTAAGAGTTGTTCTCATTCTTATTATAATCAGGAAGATATTTGTTATTTGCTTTAGCATATCTCATGGAACATACTTGAGATGTTCCTCTTCTTCTAGCCTTCTCTATCATTAAAAGCATATCTATATCACTGATTAATTCCAAATTTTGTTTTGTCATTTTTAACATAGCACTCCAAGCCAAAGCCGCGGCTGTGTAATAGTGAACGGGGTCTAATCCATAAGACTTTTATAATGACAGACTGTTCTAAAGGTTTCAAACACATCAGCCAATAACAATACATCAGTTTTAAGATACAAATCATGATATTCCCCAAGATTCTTCAGATTAAACTACTCGCAAACCCAATTAGCTTTTGTATAATCTCTCTCGGAAATGAGTTTTATTCAACTTGCCATAGAAATTTTCCCTTGAGGGAAGTTGTGTTTCTTTAAACTTCTCAAATGAATCCAGATAGTCATACGGATATATTCCCTTTTGTGATAAGAGATCAATCTCTTCTTGATTTGAGAAATGTGATTTAAGATTAGGTAAGTTTTTAACATTTGATCCTAAGTTAGATAATGTACTTGTCATAAACTTGAATGTGTCAAGAAATCTCATATGGGTTATGGGGGATGTATGAATTGTTATTGTGAATGAGATGTATTTTTGATCTGTGTTAGGAATGGCAAAAATATCTCCAGATGTCTTTGAAAGTTCATTATTAATAGATGTGTGTCATAGTGAGCGTTGTTGTGAAGAAAGACAGGAATAAAGTTTGCGGGCTTGTAATTAAGATTACAACGGGAATGAGCTGGACCTCTATATTTACCAGTAAGATGGCAGTGATCCCAAACCTTGACCTCTCCCTCAATTTTCTCCTCACAAATATGATATATACTGTTCTTTCTAAATTCCTTTTTCTCTCCCTTTGTTGATGACATTGGCTTATAGGTCCTAACCATTATTTCTCTTTGTCTTATGCATTCTTTTTACAATCGTCTTACAAACTCCTCTGAGGCATCTTCTCCTCTATAAAGTTCGAACTTGTTGTATTCATACCCAACAGATGATTTGATATAATAACAGAAACCACAATGAGTATGTTTTTGTTATTTATTTTTGTATGATTTATTTGGATTTGGAAAAACAGTACCTATCTTTTCAAGGATACTTTCAAAATTCGCATATATCACAAACGGATGTTTCATATATTTGTTAAAATCTTTGAATGATATGTTTGAACCTGCTTTCGGTAAATTGATGATGGTTGATTTACAATTACGACAATATTTCGAATGTTAATTAAATCGTTCTTTTGTGTGAAAGTAGTTGAGACATCTCTTACAAGCAGATGTTTTACATTTTCTCTTATATAGTTGTGATTTGGTTAATTTGAGAAATTTTTGATGAAAGCATAATGTGATTTTTTTCCTTTGAAGTAAAGTGGAGAAGGTCAATGTGTGTTTCATCATTTTTATAGTTGTTTGAAATTTTTAATATCTGAACTTTCTTTGTATCCGTTAATCCATTTACATTAACAGACAGATTATTCATTTTCTCAAATTTAGGAATATCTCTCAATGAAATTGGAAACTTTAAATCTTTAACATTTCACGTATTCTGGTATTTCTTATAATGTTCAACCCTTTCAGGATTCCATTGTGGAGGATGTAAGTGAGCAAGAACTGACCATAGGAAACATTTGTTATCTTTGTTTTGAATATTAACAACCGCTTTCTAAAGTTTTGTCTCTTTTGCTAAATCAAAATAAGAAGAAGCTTGAAGAGGATCTGATTTTAAGATGTGTAAATCTAAAAAGATTATTTTTGTAATAGCAAATCCACTACCTACTACAGTGTAATCAACATCATGTTCTTGTCTCTGGAGTTCATCGTAAACATCACATCATACAAAATCTTGAAATGATGAGATAAAGTGAGGATTTGTTCTCATATAGGGAGTAGTTTCATCACCTTCTTTTCCCATATTCAATTTTACCCCCATATAAAACTTAAAAGTTTTCATTTCACTAAATGTGTTTTTAATTACAGTTTCAATACTTTGTTTAACCATATCAACAGCTTCCATGATTGAAGATGGTCCAGGGTCTTGAAAGCGAAACAATCTTATTTTTATATGTCCTTTAAATGCACCATCAGTGTTTTCAATAGATAATTTAGTGGCACCTTCCCTTTCTTCATTGTTCTTGTGTTTGTGTGATTGACGGTGTTTATTATAAAAAAAAAATTAAGAATATCATAATCACATCTATCACAATGTTTTGTTTCTTGGTCAAGTGGAGATATTTGTCTGAAAAGACTGAATGTGTGTTTGTTGGTTTGAAGGTGTTTTGTTATAACATTTATATTCATGATTACAAACATCACAGTATGTTGTATTCACCATATTTAGATAACAAAACTTTGCTTAAAATAAAATTTTCTTGATGAAAATTCCGTTTAATTTATTGGTGAATCTGTGCTTAAAACCATTTTACCCTCCAATTTTTTTCACTCAATAAATACAATGTATCAAGACACAAAAGACAAGTTTCAATCAATCTCTTCATTTGTAAAAGATACTGAGAAATATGTCGAGGATGTAAAATTGAATGAAGATAAATATAACAACTATTGGATAAAAACAATTATGGTGAATAATATGAGTTCTTCAATTTCCTTCAGTGGAAGGGCTTTTAGTATATCTGGAAGAACATCAATTAAAGTAGCTCGAACAAAAGTTTCTCCTCTCCTTCTGGCAATATATTCAAAACTAGAAAAAGCAATGAAACAAGAAAAAGTATCAAAAACGAAAAACCTTATGGATGAATCTTTAGAAAGAAAAGATAAGACCATCTGTAATATGCAAGGAGAAATTTGTATTTTTTTCAACAACCCTTAAGATGTCAATCCTGATGAAATAAAGGATGTTAATATATCAGGTGAAATGACATTTCGTTCAATAGCAGTTAAGGATCATTTTAAAATTGCCTTTCATATAAAAAAATGCAGTTGTTAAATCTGTTAATGAAAAAAAAAGTATATAGCTATAGATGGTAATGTTTTTTCAACGAATTAAATATGAATCATTATTCCACTGAAGATTTTGAAGATTATGAGTGATGATAGTATCTCTGTTGGAACAGAAGATAGTTATGATACTGAGTTTGTGTTCAAACGATAGTTATGAAAGTAGTTTTGTAGATGATTGTGAAAGCACCAATGAAAGTACCAAAGATGAATTCTATTTGAAGTCAAGTTTTACTTTATAAATGTGAATAATATACTAGATCTTGAGTCCCTTGAATTCCCTGATTCTCAATCTGACAAATCATCCCAACTGACTGGAAGAGGGGCCTTGTTGTCCCTCTCTGGAAAGGGAAGGGTGATCGCCAAGACTGCAACAACTACCGAGGGGTGACGCTGCTCTCAGTGCTGGGCAAGGTCTATGCTCGGATAATTCTTGATAGGATTCGCCACCATCTGCTTGAGCACCAGCGTCCAGAGAAGTCAGGCTTTACACCAAAGAGGTCAACGATTGACCGTATCCTTGCACTTCATGTCCTCACCGAACGCAGACGAGAGTTTCGGCAGGGGCTGCTTGCAGCCTATGTTGATCTCTGTAAAGCGTTCGATTCAATGAATCGGGATGTCCTCTGGAGGATTCTTGGTCTTCGTGGGGTGCCACCAAAACTGATCGATCTGATGTCTGAACTCTACTCTGGTACTGAGAGTGCTGTGAAGTGTGGTGGTACCATCTCTGACTTATTTCCAGTTGTTACTGGAGTTCGTCAGGGATGTGTACTTGCCCTCACACTTTTCAGCACTTGTATGGACTGGATTTTAGGGAGGATGTCGGAGAGATCAAGTTGCGGTGCATCGTTTGGGAATGTCAAGATCTCGGACCTTGATTTTGCAGATGATGCAGTCATCCCTGCGGAGACTTTAGACATCCTCTTGGGGGCCCTCGAGGTGCTGAATGAGGAGTCGGAGCCGTTGGGATTACGGGTTTCTTTGGTCAAAACTAAGATCCAGGCTTTCGGTGACATCTTGGATGCTGCTGTCCTGTCTGTGTCTGTTTGTGGTGAGGATGTTGAGGTCGTGGAGAGATTCACTTACCTTGGCAGTGATATTCATGTCTCTGCTGGCTGCGAGTCAGAGGTCAAGAGACGTCTGGGTCGGGACTGGGGAGTCATGGATTCACTGGACCATGGGGTGTGGCGCTGCCGGTACCTGTGCGGGAGGACGAAAGTCCGAGTCTTCAGGTCCTTGGTACTTCCAGTCTTGCTCTATTGTTGCGAGACTTGGACTCGGACCAAGGATCTGAGACGGCGACTTAATTCCTTTGGTACCAGGTCTCTTCGGAGAATCCTTGGCTATCGCTGGTCGGATTTTGTGTCCAACGAGCGGTTGCTGAGAGAGACTCGGATGAGATTTGTTACCTGCATAGTCCGTGAGCATCAGTTGCGGCTGTATGGACATGTGGCTCATTTTCCTGATGCTGATCCTGCTCACCAGATTCTCTCAGCGAGGGAGTCTCATGATTGGAGGAGGCCAGTGGGCCGACCACATGCCTCATGGTTGCAGCAGGTTGACCATCATCTCAAGGAGATGGGGATGGGCCTGGCATCTGCCTGGGGGATGGCCAGACGGAGGCCCCTGGAGTACCGGCGGAAAGTGGACGCAGCGACGCGCTGCTCTGGCACATGCTCCCATACCTGACCTGAAATTTGAGAATTGTCCTGCATGTGATAGAGTGGGATTAAACACAGAGTCAAAAGCCAAAAACAATGTATATTCTGTGATTATCTTCTAATTAATGATAATAAAAAGTATTAAAAGGAATATAATTCTTTTAGATTTATACCAAAAATGAATTGCTTTGCAAGATTCATTTGAGAAATGAATGTAAAGTATGAGGGTGATAACACACTTTTCCTTACAATGGAAGAAACTGAACGTATTAGAGAAATGTTCAAAGGATTGTTGTTATATATTATTCACGATTGCATTTTCAGGGAAATATCAACACAATATAATGTATAAATAAAATAATGGATTATCTTGAAATTAAACCCAAACTTAGGATAAAATATAGAGTTTCTGAAAAAGCCAATAATAAATCAAATAACCTGTTTTCCAAATATAATATGGAATACGCAAAGCCGAGAAGTGAACGTAGAATTCTTCTTACATTCATTGCTGCAATTTCCGGTTACTTCAGCCTGGATTCGGGATCAGCGATCAAATAATGTAAATCACGATTAAAAATTATTTTTTGATGATGCGGGAGATATCTTCATGAGAAAATTAGGTCAACTTAAAACTGCTAGAGTATTTACTCTCTCGTTTTGTTGTTATTTTTTAAGTCATAAAGATGTGATTGGGTATACTATAGATCACATTAATTATTTGTGCATTTCTATAACCATGATAACACTACTGCATATTACCTCAACATTACCTTCACAACAACAACTACACCGCCTAGAACAGGATCTCATCTGAAAAAATGAATATTACCTCAACATTACCTTCAGAACAACAACTGCACTGCCAAGAACAGGATCTCATCTACAAAAATTAATATTACCTCAACATTATACCTCAACATTACCTTCACAACAACAACTACACCACCTAGAACAGGATCTCATCTGAAAAAAATTCCTCAACATTACCTTCACAACGACAACTACACCGCCTAGAACAGGATCTCATCTAAAAAAATTAATATTACCTCAACATTACCTTCACAACAACTACACCGCCAAGAACAAGATCTCATCTAAAAAAATAAATACTAGAAGCGAATGTATAATTCTTCTTAAATTAGCTTCTGACTTTACCTATAACTTGTTCACAACTGTATACGCAATTTCCGGTTACTTCGGCCTGGATTCAGGATCAGCGATCAAATCATGTAAATCACGATTAAAAATTATTTTTTGATATTATTAAAATCAGTGGAGGAAATATACACCATGTCTGATATTTGGGTCTTTCATGTCTCCGACGATCCTTTATCTCCCGGCATGCATCATTCCCCATGCCAAAAACCGGAAGCAAAAAAAAACGGAAGCAAAAGGGTCATAGCCAATGACACGGATTCCAAATTGCCAGAGTATTGTGTTGTTGTTGTTTTTGTTGTTGTTGTTTCCTATTCTCTCATGTGAACGCGTTAAGTGTGAAGCTTACTACTTAACGCGTTCGCTATAAATTAATGTTTTTTTTTACCCATTTGGGAAAATAAGATAAAATTTAAGAACCATAAAAATCTTCCAAATTCATTAAGATGTCTCATTGTTGGTTCAAGTGGGTGTGGAAAAACCTGCTTACTTTTCAAGATGCTCCTTACTCCCAACGTTTTGGATTATCATAATTTAATAATTTTCACAAAGTCGAGTTTTCAACCTGAGTATCAACAACTCTCACAACGTTTTAATGCTGGTCTTCAAAAAGAAGATATAATCGGTTTATTTAAACTTCAAAAAAACCTAAATGATTATAACATTGAAGATATAATTCAACTATTTTGTGATACACAGAAATGTAAAAAGAAATCAAAACCGATAACTTGTATTCTTAGTGATAATACGGATGATATACCGTCTCCACAACATTTGGATAAATCAAAAAAGAACCTCGTTATCTTTGATGATTGTGTTAATGAGAGAAACCAAATGGTAATGGATAGCGACAACACAAGAGGGAGACGTTCTTCTTGTAATTGTATTTATCTTAGTCAATCGTACTTTCAACTTCCTCGTCGTTCCATCAGAAGCAATGCTAATACTTTTATTTTATTCAAGTTAAATTCAATAGATATAAACAATTTTTGGAGAGACAATTGTTCGACATTATTTAGTAAAAAGGAATTTGAGGATTATATGAAGCACACGACTGAAAAATATAAATATATTGTTGTGAAACAAGATGAGATATTAAGGGATATATATTTTTTATTCATAAACAATTACATATAGAAATGACAACTATTATAATAAATCTTGTGGGTAAATCTGCTTCTGGAAAAAACTTTCATAAATCAAGGTACTTGTATAGTACAAATGAGAATATTGTTAATTTACTTAAAAAGCACCATGTAGTTCGTATTGTATCGACAACAACTAGAGCAATAAGACCTGGAGAAGTAGAAGGTGAAGATTATTACTATATTTCAGTTGAGGAACATATGCGATTGAGGAATGAAGGTCAAAGATTTGAGGAGGTTTCTCTTGGTACAACAAAATATTCACATTGTAAGAGTGAGTTAAAGAAACTAAAATCTGGTGGTCTTGGGATATTAAAAACTAATCCAGAAGGAATGAGACAAATTATTAAATATCTGAGTGGGGTTAAGATTTTATCATTCGGTTTTGATGTTGATGAAGAAACTCAACACAAATGTATGAAAAACAGAGATACAAGTATTAGTGAAGAAGAAATTATAACTCGTATTCATGTTGATAAAGAATTTGATGAAATATTTAAAGCAAAGAATTTATTTGCACACATCTCCTTGAATGATGAAGAAAAGGAAAATTTCCCTGTTGACCTACATAATTCAGTGAATGATATTTTCCAATCAATAAATGGATGTGAAGGAAAGAGCAAGAAGATTTTAGAAGCTTCAAGAGTTGGTTTCAAAAGTTGAAAACAACAGGAAGACATAAAGAAGAAATGCAGACAGAAACTATCGGGTGAAGAAGCATTTGAAAGAAAACAAGAGAAAAATTATAAACCACTTTTAAAAACTTCCCAAGAAAATATTATAGATGTTTCCACTGTTCCCACAATAGAATATACTCCAAGAAAACTTCAAATGTTGGAAGATTTCAGTCAAACGATGGAGGAATAATTAGAGCATGTAGGAGAATTCGAATATGATGATGACGGATTATTTCAACAACTGGAAGAGATTAATCAACCCCCTGATTATATTGTGAATGCTCTTCAAAACAATGAATATTCAGCGGATTCAAAAACCAAAGCAGAACTCATTCCAACAGAACAACCAGCAATATTTCATCTTGTTCAAGAAAAGGTTTTGATTTTTAATGATGAATTAAGGTTCTTGAGTTCTGCTCAACCCCCTGTTAAACTAACGCCAAGATTAATGTTTCTTCGAACAAAAGATGGAAAACAAGGTTCAACAGTGAGGAATGAATCAAAGTATTTTGATAAACCATTGGATATGATAAATGAGCATGATAGAGTAAATATTGATCTGCTGGACTCTCTTAATTATAGGGTTAGTCTATCTGGTAAAAGTAGGAAGAATGAGAAGGAGAAACACATTATTCAGGCTTTAAGTAGCCTTGGTTCAGGTGTTAGTTTTCTTCCAAATGACCAATCACAATTAGTTAATGGATTGTTATTGCTGTTAGGTAGTAAGATGGCTGGAAATAACAATTGTTTTTATTGAGGAATCAGCCATTTTAGACCAGTTGATGAACATGAAAATAATTCATAAATGTCAATACAAAGACATTTTATCTCATATTGAATAAGATGAGAAGCACAATCCTTAGTTTTAATTTCACAACAAGCGACCACAAATGTTCATTCCCATACCCACTACAACTTGATGCAACAAAACAATATGAGGCGTTTTCATTGTCCATGGAAACTTATAATACCTTGTTTAATATCACCGAGGAAAAATGACAAGTTTCGTTATCATCTGGGAAGTGGATACAAAATGATAACAGTTTCACCCAGAGCATATGAGATTTCTCAAATATCTTACAAAATTGCTTGACTTATGAGAGAACAGGGCGATGAACCAAAAAATATTGTTATCGATATTCAAAAACATACTTCAAAATCAACGATTAAAGGTAAAAATAACTACAAGGTTGTTTTCACAATTGATCATTCATTTAGAGAGTTATTGGGTTTATCCTCAAAAAAGATTGAAACTAATGGGACGTTTTACAGTGATAATGTCATTCAAATATCCTCAGGCATAAATTCGGTATTAATTCACTGTGATTTGATTGATGGTGCTTATAATGATGGAATAAGAACAAATGCAATATTTTCATTCAGCGCATACTCAACCCCAATTGGTTATAAATTCAATATGGAACCCAAAAATTTGGTTTATCTCCTTGTGTCAGGAAAAACCATACACAGAGTAAATTTTAGGATAACCGACCAAGATAATCGTATGATTTCTTTTAATGGAGAAGTTATATCCATCAGAATTCACCTACGTGAAGTTTTCCAAGAAATAAATACGATGGTTATTATGAGGAAACATGAGTTGGGAAAATATAAAATAATTACAGGGGATGTGATGTTCCTTTCCTCATACTACAAGGGTGAAGGTATGTATCTTGGGAGAGGATACTATAAACTGAAGAGACAAAGGGGTGTTGGACATCAATTTAGAAAAAAAAGGAGATGGGATATTTGACACTCTAATGGGTATAGATTCAACTATTCTTTAACATAAAGACTGAATTGGTTCAACTGCTTCTGCTGTGGGAAATGTATCGGGTGCTATAAAAAGTATAAAAGATGGCCAAAACGAATCTCATAAATTACAAGCAATAAAAGAAATTAAGAAAGGCAACACTCAGTTGTCTCCCCAAGAACGACAGAAAATAATTCAAATACTTGGGTCAGGGTTTCCAAATTTTTAACATCTTTTTTCCTAAATAAATACAAGTATGGAAGCAATTGATAGTATCTATGATTTGGATGTATCCATTGTCATCTCACACTCTACTAAAAAAGAAGATTACTTCAAGGTAAATACAATAACTGGAACTGACTGGAATGCAAATGGAACAAAAAGTTTTGAAATAAATAATCAACAAACTTATTTGAATCGAGCCGAAAGTTTCTTGTTGTGTAAATTTACATTCACTAAGGCTGAGACTAACACAAACGCAACACTCGTAAATTAATTCTTCTGGAAAATGTTTGATAGTGTTTGTTTGTACATTGGAGCACAAGAAGTTTAAGCGGTTGATTATGTCTCTGCTACATCTGAAATGATGAAATTCACACTATAGTCATTTAGTGATAGAATGGGAAAGGGGGCTGTCGAAGGTTTTATTCCTAATATGTCAACGGGAAAAAACACAGACCCTGGATATAGTCAAAGGAAAGGAATGTATAATGATGATGCAAAATCAGACAATAGTTTTACTGTGGCAGTTCCTCTGAAAGGTATATTTGGATTTTGTGATTATGATAAAATTCTGTATGGTCTAAAAATTAGATTTCAACTGTAAAGGAATGATAATGAAAATAGATTGCTTTTTGGTGTGGCTAATGCTTTTGCTGCTCAGAATAAATTTATCATTGATGCAATTAGTTGGTATATGAGTGAATATACTCCTCATCTTAAAAAAGAAGAGATGTTGAATAGAAGACTTAACTCAAAGAAACCACTCAGTGTATCATACCTTAAAAGAAGATGCCAACATGTTAAACTGAACGAAACCAATTTCACGTGGAATTTGTGTGTTCTGGAAGGAAAGCCACGATATATGTGGCTCATTTTTTTTAAAAAAACAGATGGTGATACTGCTATTGATAAGAATACTGCATTGAGTGATAATGCTAAGGTGAAACAACTTCGCGCTTCTCGAGATGGAACATTTTATTCACGAGATAGATTGGAAATTAATTGGGAAAAAAATGATTATGCTGAAGCATACAAGTCTTACCAAAAGGTGTGTGAAAGCAATGGAAATAAAGAACCCATTTTGGATATGACAGCATTTAAAAGTCGATATACAATCTATGCGATTGACGTGAGTGCTCAAAAGGAAACTATAAAGAAAAATTGAGTGGATACTTCCCTATACATTGAAAGAGGAGAGAGTGAAGAAGTTGATGCATATTGTTTGCTTTTGGAAGAAACACAATTACAAATTAATACAGATAGTAGTGTTATGATTAGACTCACATAATTTTTTTGATAAATAAATGAGTAGTAAAGTGCTAACTGGGGCATGTGTTAATCAAATCAATCTTCATAAACTATCATCTTGTATTCAAAACCAAAAGCCTTGTATGATTAACATTAATACAATTCAGAGAAAAGGAGCAGTGAGAATTAATGTTTTGGTCACAAGAGAACAGGTGAAAATCTTGAACGATACTGGCTCACTTAAAATTAAAATGTCAAAACCAATGTTGAAGAAATACTCAATGAGAGATGAGTGGAGGATTTCTTCCATTTCTAATTCCTTTATTTGCTGGTTTAAGTGCAGCTGGAGCATTGACGGGTGGTATTTCAGCAGCGGTGAAAACTGCCAACAAAAGGAAGGCAGAACTCCGGGCTCAAAAATAATTGGAAAGACAGAACAAAGAGTTTGAGAAACAAATTAGTGGAAGTGGTTTAATTGTAGATTTTGCTGAAAAACTTGAAAGTCTGCCTGAAAAAGCTCGATTGTTAGTTGGAGTTATGCTTTCTTCTATCGCACAAATAGGTGTAAAATTAACTAAAACGTGTAATGGATTATATCTTTCTAATAAATATATGAGCATCGATGAGTGGTTTAAAGAATTTGGAAAGAATACAACATCAAATTTAAACTTAACAATTATTGCAACAAATTAAAAATTCATAATGTGGTTATTTGTATGAGAGATGAATTAACAAATGTGTCTCAACATACAAAGAATATTATTCTGAACTGAGAAGATAATAATGGGAACTGTTCTCATTGGGTTTGTATTTTTAATAGTCAAGACAAATATTATTTTGATAGTTTTGGTCTTCCACCATCTGCTGAAGGAATAAAATTCTTACAGAATGGTGTTTATCAAACATTTCAAGTCCAAGAATTAAATTCCAAGTGTTGTGATCATTTATGTCTATATGTGTTATTTCAACTCAAGAAAAATAAAAAAATTTATGACATTATTTTTAATCTAATATAAATGACTGATGTTGGGAAAGATGGTTCTATCTTTGGTGTATCCCAAGAACTGAATATTGATTTATCAAATTATTACACAAAGCCACAGGCTGAACGAGAGAAATATAGTATAGCAAAAAATATTAATATGAAAAATGCTAATAAATTAATTAATTATCCAAGCCCGACTGATGCGAATAACTTGGTGAGATTCAGTGATTTATGACAATATATATCCTCAAATAAAACGGCTGTGTATTCCAAAGATACAGAAGTGTTCTTTTTATCTGCAGGTCATACAGAATTCACAGTTCCAAGTAAAATAAAATTTTATAAAGAAGGGCGTATCGTTTGTTTGAGAGTAGAACAATGGGGATATGATTTGAATGATTTAGGGTATAATTGGTCATTTAAAATTAACCTAGAAGACCTGGAACAATTAAATCAGTCTCGTAAGGAAGAATATTATCCACTTGGTATCGAGAATGGGTTTTGTGGAAGCACGATTTGCAAACAACAAATAAAATAATTTAATAAGGGTAAAATCAATAATGGTTTTTCCATAGTTTATATCATGAAAACACAAAAAACAGGATTATATATAATAAGTAAGGAAATACAAAATGATTTAACTCTGGGAAGACGGGGGGGGGGGGTATTTCCTGTCATTATATTAATCTGTCATATATTTCTAATACATAAATGACAGCAAGAAGGCATCAAGAAAATTATCATTTCTGTGTCCAAGCATACCTTCAAGAAAAGAGTATTCGTTATTTTAATAAATATGTTCTACAACATAAGAATGAGGTATTTTCAATAAAAGATTGGCTTTATACTGATGTTAATAAACCAACAACTTTGGATTTAATTAAAACGTTAAATAATGAAAAAATTTGAAGGTTAAGAAAACGCAAGGCTCTTTTAGAAAGCCAGAAGAAATTTTATTGGTTTCCTGTTGTAAAAAAAATTATTTTGGATACAGGAATAACAAGAAATCCTGATGAATGTATGTATGCTATTCCATGGGGTGGCCTGGTGTTGGCTCAGTGGTTATGGTGGCGGCTTGGGATCCTAGGGTCTTGAGGTCAAGCCTCGTTGCCCACTGAATTAATTCACCAAGGGGTTGACTCAGCCTGCCATCCTTCTGAGGTCGGCAAAATGAGTACCAGGGATGGGATGATCCCATCTGGGATGATCGAGTCATTCGAGTATCCTGCGTTGGAGTGGCGACCCATCCAGGATTGTGCCCAATAGCCAAGGAAACTGCTTCGGCAGCGCCGAAGCTCTGTACAGTGTATGGTTCCAATGGATGGATGGAATGGATTCTATGGGGTGTAAGTGATTCAAGAATAGTAAGGGATGAGGAAGCAGTTGAAGAAACAGACAAGAGAAAAGTAGGAGAGGGAGAAGAGAGAGAAGGAGTAAATAGAGAAGAGAGAGAAGGAGGCAAGGGAGAAGAGATAATGAGGCAAGGGATAAGAGAGAGGAGGAGAGGGAGAAGAGAGAGAAGGAGGTGAGGGAGAAGAGAGAGAAGGAGGAGAAGGAGAGGGATGAAAGAGAGAGAATAAATAAATATAAAAATATGGAAACCAGTGAGATTAGAAAACTATCGAAGGTATTACAGAAAATAAATCAATCTCAACGCAGCGAGGAGGAAAACAAAGAATTGGCAAGTCTATTAACATTGGTTTCAGGGAGAAGATATAAGCCAGAGAGTGGAGATAAAGAAGTGAAAGAAGGAAAAGATTATTTTATTGATGATGTTGGTGTGATTGACTTTGTTTAAAGTTTTACAATTTTTTTCTTAAATAAATGGAGGAGAGAGTGAAGACATTTCTGTGGATTCTTTATGTTTTAAAAATTAAGATTCAAATGTGCATTTTGGAAACTAAAAAGGTTTTTGCACTCTGTTGGAATTTTTCTCATAAATAAATGAGTTATTGTCTCAAATGTAAAAAGAAAACTGGTACAAAAATATCTCATATTTTAATACTAAAAATAACAGGGTTATACAAAAAGGCATATGTTCAGTGTGTGGCTCTAAAAAGAGTAAATTTATCTCCAAACACAAACGTGGGAGAGATATACAAAAGTTTTTATCAGGAAGTAAATTTACAACTACTGGAATACCAGGGGAATTACATCTGCCAGGGTATTCTTTCTGTGGTCCAGGAACAAACTTGAATAAAACATTAGATGAGGCTGACAATCCTAAACCGTGGAGCAAACCTATCAGTAGGGTTGACGAAGTGTGCATGAGACATGATATTGATTATGGAAATAGCACAACGTTGGAAGAAAAACATGAAGACGATAGAGAAATGTTGTATAATTTGTCTCTGATACAAAATCCAATCTTGAGAGAAAAAGTTGATCGGTTCATCATGAAGAAGATGATCAGTGCTAAATTGAAACTTGGACTTGGAAATTCAAAAAACGTATAGGTTCTAATGATGTCATTAAGATTGAAGAACAATTAGCTAATGAATTACATAAACCAATAATCACAAAGTTTCATCGAAGGAAGGTTTATTCCAAGGAAGTTGATTATATCTGGTCTGCCGATTGAATTGAACTCAATTATGATAAGGGGTACAAGTATGATTTAACCGTTATTGATTTGAGGAGTAGATATGCGTGGGTCATCCCTTTGAAAAACAAAACCGGGAACACACTCATGTTAGCCTTTCAACAGATATTTAATAAAAGTAAGCGAAAACCTAAAAAAATTGTGGACTGATGAGGGTACAGAGTTCTACAACAAAAGATTTATGAATTTTCTTAAAAATAACAACATTACATGATACAACTCCTTTAATGAAAGAAAAGCAGTTGTTATTGAGCGATTCAATCACACTTTAAAAGAGAGACTAGATTAAAAAAAAATCACTCAACTCGGTTCTCAACAATGGTTATCTTTAATTCAGGACATTGAAGATAAGTATAATGATACAATTCACACCTCAACGAATATTAAACCATCAGAAACATTTACAAAATTAGAATATGAAAAAGAGATTAATGTCAGAAAGCCCAAGTTCAAAGTTGGTGATATAATAAGAATATACAGGTGGAAATCTCATTTTGAAAAAGGTTAAACTAAGCGATGGACAAATGAACTTTTTAAAATCGTTGATGTAATAGATACAGTTCCTTGGACTTATAAGGTATATGATTTAGAAGAGGAAGAGATTTTAGGTTCATTTTATTCACAGGAATTACAAAAGACAAAGCTAAGCAAATAATACTCCTGGGAGCAATAGGTTTGCGCTTCACTCCCCTGTACTATACACCTTTATCGACACTGGAGGACCAAGTCCGAGGTGTATAACAGGTGGCATCTGCTGAGGGTTGAATATATATATATATATATATATATATATATATATATATATATATATATATATATATATATATATATATATATATATATATATATATATCGTGTGTCAAGGGGGACGCTCTTAGATCTGTGAACCCCAAACACACAATCCTCAACTGAATAGTCGGTCAAGGCTTAACTTTTGTTTGTTGGTGTGTGTGCAATGGGGTCGTTCTTAGATATGTGAACTCCAAACACAGAATCCTCAACTGCATAGTCAAGGCTTAACGTGTGTGTGTGTGTGTGTGTGTGTGTGTGTGTGTGTGTGTGTGTGTGTGTGTGTGTGTGTGTGTGTGTGTGTGTGTGTGTGTGTGTGTGTGTGTGAGAGAGATAATATAACAGGGAGCATAATCAACCCCAACCCATCCCTAACCCACCCTAACCCACCATAACCCTCACATTAAACATCTCAACCCCAAACCAAACCCACCCTAATCCTCACATTTAAAATCCCAACCCAACCCTCACCCACCCTAACCCTCAAATTCAAAATCTCAACCCCAACCCAACCCTAGCCCAACATAATAACTTTTTTTAAATACGTATTTCAACAATATATTTTTTTATGTTTTTTTCTCTTCTTCCAATTCTGTCTTTTAAGGCTTTCAGGTTTGATGAAGTAGAAAGGGGGAGTAAGAACTTTCCTGCACTTTCTTCCCAGAACTTTCTTGATATTGCTCTCATCAAGCACCATCCAACAAAGAACCACATCGATAGGTTGAGATCCCCAAGAGTCTTCTTGGTAGAAACCGCATTTCAAGTGTCCACAATAAACCCAATTTTCCAAGTCTCCAAGGTATAACCACATTCCTATTGAGATTTCAAGATATGTATCACATTGTGAGTTATCAAGCCAGAACCCACATTTCAAGTCTCCAAAATAAAACCAACTCACAAAGTCTCCATTGGATAACTCATTTCCTGATCTTTTCAAAATTTGTGTCTCCAAGGTAGGTTCCATATTTAGAACCATCTTGGCAGAACCCTTTTCCAAAGTCTCCACGGTAGTTATTTAAACCATCAATGCAGAACTCATTTACTGATTTTTTTCAAAATTTGTGAGGTCTCCGAGGTAGGTTTCATATTTAAAACCACAAAGGATAACTCATTTACTAATTTTTTCAAAATTTACGACTCTCCAAGGTAGGTTTCATATTTAGAACCATCTTGGCAGAACCCTTTTCCCGAGTCTTCAAGGTAGTTATTTAAACCATCAAGGCAGAACTCATTTACTGATTTTTTTCAAAATTGTGAGGTCTCTGAGGTAGGTTTCATATTTAAAACCACCAAGGATAACTCATTTACTGATTTTTTTTTTAATTTGTGAGTCTCTGAGGTAAAACTTATATTCTGGTTCATCAAGGTATAACTTGTTCAGTGGGTATTGTCTTGATAACTCACAATGAGTACCATCGATGTAAAACTCTTTTTCAGGATTTTGCGGGTCTCCAAGGTATGACTCTTTGGTTGGGTCATCAAGGTCGAGCTCCTTCTTTGGGTCTTGGTCGCTCACAAGATCTTCAACCAAACCAACAATTTCGCCCCAAGTTGTGGCAAAAGCAGTATTTTCATTTTGTATTTCTGATACAATTTCATGTGAGAGAAAATATTAATGTATAAATTAAATCATTTAATTATTAAAACATTATATGCTTAAATCAAACTCTGTAAATAGGAAAAGAAAATCTTACCTCAATAGATAAGAGGTTTGAATCCAGTTCATCAACTTGAAGGTTTAGTTCCATACACGTAGTCGAACTCCAAAGAACTCCACAGTCATCCCACTCAAGCTCAGCAGAGCAGTCCATTCTCAGTAAAAGTAAAAATATGTTTAAATTCAGTCTGGGTTTCAAGCCTTTATATAGAAATACTGGTGGGTGTGGTCTCCTTTGGAAATTCCCTGGGCAGCCAGGCAGCCTTGTGAGTCAGAGATTAACTGGAAATGATGTAAGAGTAGGTGGTCCTCACAAAAGAGGGTGGGGCTTAGGAAAAGTGGGTGGGGCTTAGGAAAGTGGGCGGAGATTCGGGAAAGTGGACATGGCTTGCGAAAGGAGGGCGTGGCTTATTAAAAGTGGGCGTGGCTTATGAATAATAATGTGTGCCTCAGGAGGTGGTCAAATAAGAGCATTAAGAGAAGTTTATCATTTCATATCTGCTCAACAAAGACACTTAAACCAAGAACCAAGTTCCAAAGTAATCTTTGTGACTATACTCGATGGTGATGAATGTAATAGGAAAATTAAGTTATTCTCTTAAGTAGAACATGGACAAATATTCATTGGTTCGCTCTTTGAGTGGAATGAAAATTTGAAAAGGAAGAAGTGCTTTAATCATTGTCTCAATTTTACATTTGCTTGTATGGGAGGGAGAGGAAATCGGTCTCCTATTTTGGGTTTGCTTGTATGGGAGGGGGAGAAAATCCGTTTCAATTTTACATTTGCTTGTATGGGAGGGGAGAAAATCAGTCTTCTATTTTGGGCTTTTGGGGCTTGAGTCAGAAAGTTTTTCCCTTTTCCCCATTCATTTGAATGACTGCCTCAGAAACCCCATTTATCCTCAACTCACCTTCCTGGGTTTATCCCTGCAGGTCATATCAGTAAGTGGTACATTGATGGCTGCTTAATTGGTGATGGAATCCTGGTAGCATCCAATCCATCCATCCATCCATTGGGACCATACTCTGTGCAGAGCATTGGTGCTGCCTAAGTAGTCTCCTTGACTATTGGGCACAATCCTGGACGGGTCACCACTCCGACACAGGATACCAGCAAGCTGGCACTCATTTTGCCGACCTCAGAAGGATGACAGGCAGAGTCAACCCCACTTGGTATTAATTCAACATCCGAGTGGAATTTGAACTCAGGATCCTCGGATCCCAAGCCCACCACCCTAACCCTTGAGACAACACCAGGCATTGCAGCATCCAATCAAACCCACAAATGACCATACTCCTTTTTGCATCATGGGCTGCACCACATCCTTGATCTTTTAAATGTTATCATAAAGGCCTCACAGCTGGACAATGTTTTACATGCTGACTGGCAAAGCTCACATTGTCCATTGTCAGTCCTGATCACGCATTTTAATAGCCAAACCAGGAGGTTAGTTGCAGACGTTTTGTGGTGCAACTCCTCAAGAGTGGACATATGCTCACCCAAAATGTGGGTGTGGATCAAAATGTCACGAAAGTAGCTGTACACATTTTCCATCCCCACCAGCAACCTTCTCGTGCCCCTACAAGTGCAGCTGTTGAATTCAATATCCCAGATGGTATCTTCAGAAACCTGTAAGTTCAATCTGTCATCACAACCGCTGTTTTGTATATATATATAAATATATATATATATATATATATATATATATATATATATATATATATATATATATATATATTCATTGGTGACTGCAATCTGCCAATATCCCTTGCTCAAGTCAATCTTATAAATATATTTATCTCCATTGAGTTTCTGGAACAAATCACCAATGGTCACCATTGGTTCCAGATAAGATACATTGGCTTCATTATGTTTCCAGTAATCAATACACACACACACACACACACACACACACACACACACACACACACACACACACACACACACACACACACACACACACACACACACACACACACACGACTTGTATCATCCTTTGATTGACTACCACCACTGGTGAAGTTGGTGAAGCAGACTGTGAAATTATCCCCATCAACTGTATATCCTGACTATGGGGTTCTGTGACACTGTAGGGTTTTGACCAAACAGACTCACTTGTAGTTGAAGATATGCCATGATGGATTAAACACCTCGTCCTTGGGAAATCAGTAAACACATGTTGATGTTGCTTGACTATGGACTTAACCTCCTCGTTTTGTGCAAGGGTAAGATGCTGACCAAACATCACATCCACACCCATTTCCTGAGGTTTGAAGGTGCCAATCTCCAATAGGATTTCATCATCGAACACATCCTCAATGGTCGAGTCCCTCATCACATCCCCACAACCACAGTGCTCATTATATCTAAGTTGGCAGCTGGGGATATTTCTCCCATCTGTCAGTCTTTCTGCTGCAATTTTGGCTATTCCCATCACCACTAGAACATCTAGAATCAGGCATCATAGGAGGGCATAGTTGACCACCCTCTATGCAACCGCCCTGAACTATGTGGTCATCGCATAATCCTCCTGCCAGGTTGGATCTGGAATATCCAGCTCCCAGGTCCCTGGGTTATTATTATTAATCAGGTTGTAGATTCCTTCCTGCAAACACTGAGCTTCAACTACCCCTGTCAAGTAAGGAGTATCTCCCTTAATCTTAACCACCGACACTTTCCCCACAATTTTGTTAATTTACAGCATGTAACTAATCTTTCAGAGGTACTGATCCTCCTTCACCACAATTTCTACAGCGTTTGTCCATATCTGCTCACATCTGCACCAAAATCGCTGCAAGAAGAAAGGCTCTGTGCTACCCCCTGGCACTCTCGCCCCAACAATATCTGCTTTGTGCTGCACATGACTGTGCTAGTGGACAACCAAACCAAGGCCAGCCCCCAACATGCCACAGATGTGACAGGCCTTTGATTGATCAATCCACAACATCAGGCGAATGTCTTCAGATCTTAAATTTATTCAGCAAACCAAACGCATCACAGCGCACCCGCTCAACAACTCAAGACACGTCTTCCATTCTTTTCTTTCAATTTATACCCCCAAGAGAGAGATTCTCCATGTACGTTCTTCTTTCTTTCAGAAGATTGTGTTTTCCAGATGATTTTAAATGTGAAAGTAACCAGAAAATTTTCGCATCTTGGCAATTATTAAATACAAGGCAAAGGCAAACCCTGATGGTATAACCTGTTCCACTTTTACGAAAACTTTTAGAATGCATCACTCACCTCGACAAACATTACACAATTGTATATTACAATCAGAAAAGCCGGTCAAAATGACTGGCGAGCCATCTGTATTTTCACAGTTTTCAGCCGTAAAAACTCGGGCTAAAACCGAAATTACGAACAAAAATCTTCACTCATTACACAATTTGTTCATCCCTTTATTTGAGCAGTGCATAGGCAATAGACTGCTGTCTTGCTCGGTTCTCAAAATATAAACAACACGGATTACATACATTAAGCAAAAACATGCTTAATGTTCATAACGGGTGACCCATCTGTATTTTCAAATTAATCGGTCTTGAAAATCAGACGAAAACCAAAGTGGCCAACAAAAAAAACCTTCATTTATTACACAAATTTCTCATGCGTTTATTTGGGCGGTGTATAGGGAAAAGACTGCTGCCTTGATCGCTACCGATTATGACAATAACCCGGGTTATGTACATGAAGCAAAAACATGCCTACTGCTCATTTGCATGGATAATACATCGTGGTTATATTGCTTGGATAATTCCAATTGCACTGGCCCATAGGTTGATACCAGAGGCCTTGTGAAGTTTGATGCCAGCTATGTGTATTGTTGCCTTCACAAGACATATCAGCTCCAACCTTTAGATATTTAATGATCATTTAAGTCACTTAGGTTGCTTTCCACTGAACAAAAAATTGTCAGGAGGGCACGGTGATTGTGAATATGACAGTTTCAAAGATGTCATCGGCTTCCAAAAATGGCTTTTTTCTTTTCATGTTAAAATTGTGGGTAGCGTCAGGCCAGCTGTCTAACCAATGGGTATCGAGCAGACTTGCATACATAACATATACAAACAGTTACTCAATTATATATCGGTAATCAATGCATTTTGTTATTACACATTAGGCTCTACCAGTGTTACAATCCTGCCGTACCCATACACCACCCAGCAGACATGCAAAGAATTTGTGATAGTGAATACTTTGGTAACGATCAGATATGAAATGTTGAAAATAATAATAGAAACCCACTAGCAACACACATTCAAGAGTCACAAACAGGTTTGTCATAGTGCAAGGGATCATCCCTCCACAACATGCCAAGAACAAAAACGTGCCCTCAGTCTGATGCAACATTATTAATTGTTGAGCTGTTATGAATACAAATGCTAAACCAAAGTTTGATATTGCCATGGTTTGAAAGGCCCTGGAAGTAATTGCAGAATTGCATCCCTGATTTAAAAAAAAAAAGTACTTATTACTCATATAGCAACGTAGGTCTACTTGCATTACTTATCAGCAGCTCAGAAGCATCCTTTATGGGTTACTTCAACAGCACAAGAATCTTCCAATTGCCCATTTTATGTAACGACCAAAATGATTTCATGTAGCAATGAAAATAACACATTATGTATTGCAGGCCGGCATCATGAGAACAATATTATTTGCTTGAATCTCTGGGCAAAATAAATAAACAATGACTTGTATTGTGATCTGACGTGACGTTTTGACAGGCTTTCTGTTCGAGCATATTTACGTATAAATTATGGAGCCGAACAGGCTACAGGGAAACGGTTTCTTTTGTCAGTGTGACCCAGGGGAATGCATTCACAAATGTAGACTTTGTTGGGTTAGGAGACGACTCTCTTTGACTGTCGGTCATTAATGTAAACCCCATTATGCAGTACGTTATTATGATCCATTTTGTATGTGAATGTGCATGACATATGTGTGTAAGACACCAACCCTCAAAGATTTCCCATGCACACATCAGGGATTTTAAGAATATAATTGTGGGTCCTGATTGAGGGACACGATCCCACTACATTCTTCCATCCTCAATAGTTTGCGTCAAATATGAAACCATGAGAGCTCAATTACCTGTCTTCTGTGTTAGTAGGAATCACCTCCTGAAATGTGGTGGCAAGATGCTGGCAGGATGGCTTATCAGTACACTCAGTCATTGGAGGTAAGCTGTCGAACCGGGCTTTGAATCCCGACCCAGCTATATACTGTCATCTTTGTGTTTCACAGGCAGGGTGATTCATCAATGTGTGTTTCTGGCTTGGATGGATGTTGAACTAGGCGTCCCATCTGCTGGCATTAGTTGGTGGACATTGAAGGTCCCACGGTGTTCTTCACAAAGAGTTGGCAAGCAATTGTCATTCGCCAGCACTAAAGCCAAAAAATACAGAAGGGTCACCCATCGTAAGCATTATGCATGTTTTTGTTTCATGTGTCAGGTAATCCGGGTGTAGTGGTATTTTGTCTCTACACCCCCAAATTATAGTGATGAGCAATTTTTGTTGTAAATTAAGGTTTTTGTGCATAATTGGAATTTTAGCCAGACTTTTCAAGACTGAATAGTGCAAAAATACAAAAGGGGTTTCCTCCGTTTATGTCATTCAAATAAAAGGATGAGCAATTTGCTCGATTTTTGTTGTTATTGCAGTTGTAGTTGTTGTTGTTTTGAAAATCGCATCTGTTGAACTAATGCGTGTGTGACTGTGTATCACCCAAACTGTGTATTTATTTGATAAATTGCTCCACTCACTGCTGATCCTTCCCAGGGAAAGTCTCATTTTCTGTCAACTGCAATGATGGATTCCATGACCTTGCTGATGACTGGAAGTAAGCTAATTGGGTGGTTGTTAAAGGGATCCATTTTTGCACCTTTTTATGTAATGCTGTGATGATGGCTGATTTCCAAGCAGATGGAAGATAACTTATGGTAAATGATAGGGTGCAAAGGGCAGAGAGAGGAAACGCGAGAGCAGCGAAGAAGATTTCTAGGACACGTAAGCTGATGCCATTTAATCCAGTTGCAGAATCAGAGTCGAGCGTTGCCAGAAACTTTTCCACCTTTTCAGTTGCATTTGGGTACGGCTGGGAAGGATGGGTACAGAGACAGAGGGGTGAGGGACACAAGATTTTGAAGCAAACACAGAATTGAAGCATTCGGCCTTCTCACGAGTGGAGTCAGCTGTGGTGCCATTTGAAGTAAGGGAAGGGATGGAAGATATTTGAGAGATATCAGAATCTACCGACGCAGGAATGAAGATACTTATATATTTGAATATTTTGATTCCAAATTTGTATCCGATGACCGATGCGTTGTTTCCTCCTTTCAATGAACCTTGATGGAAGCAATATATGGAGAGCGAAGGTTACAAAGATGCAAGACAAAAAAAAATTCAATGTTGCAGTCATAAACGGAAGAGGAGGACGAGGACGAGGATGATGATGAGGAGGATGAGGATGATGATGAGGAGGATGACCACGACAATGATGAGGATGAGGATGATAGTGGATGAGCAGGATGAGAACAACAATGAGGATGAGGACGGCGAGGATAATGAGAACGATGAGGATGACGATGATGACGACGACAACGAGGATGACAAGGACAACCAGAATGACGATGATGACAAAGACGAGGATGAGGACGAGGACGACAAAATTGCTCAAACAGCACTTTGTATAAATGAATTACACCCACATTTAAATGAAGGAAAGCTATTTCATCAATGGACTGTTCATTCACATTTGCAAGTTGAAGCAAACAATTTGAACTTCATAAAAACAATTTTGCTATTCTTTGTTTCATGGTTCACAGAGAAATATGAGGGAGCAAGACCACGGTGCGATGGCTATTGTTTTGTAAGTATGGAAGAACTGATATTTTTTGTGACGAGGCCTGCAATCAAAATTGTCCTGAAATTCAAGATAACCCATTCCCAAAATCAAAACAGCAACCATCTGATCGACCTGATTTGGTTACAAGAGTGTTCCAAATCAAACTTGCTGCAATGCTGGATGACATTTTAAAGAAAAATATTTTTAGAAAAATTACAAGCTTATGCATCCATACAATATAATTTCAAAAAAGACGACTACCACGTGCACACATTTTGATTTCCTAAGAGAAGAAGATAAAATTCAAGATGCAGAAATGATAGGCGAGAGGACATTGGTACCATACTCTATGCAGAGAATTGGTGCTGCTTTAGCAGTCTCCTTGGCTATTGGGCACAATACTGGATGGGTCGCCACTCCGACACAGTATACCAGCATGCTGGCACTCATTTTGGATGAAGGATGACAGGTTGAGTTAATCCCACCTGGTATTAATTCAACAGCTGAGCAGGATTTGAACTCAGTCCGCTCGGATCCAAAGTCCACCACCCAAACCATTAAGCCAACACCAGGCATAGAAATGATAGATAACTCAGTATTTTTTGTAGACGTAGTCAAGGCTTTTGGAAGATCAAGAACATAAAATGGATTCAGACACGACATAAAAGGGAACAGCGGGAGGAGGGAGAAATGCCAACAGCAGGACAGAGGGAGAAAATAGACGGAGATGGACAAACAAGGGATGCAGAAGCAAAAATTTGGGAGAGGTGGGGAATGTTTTAATAGGTGTAGAGCACATCATGATTTTGCAAGGGGGATGATTTGAGTTGGTGGTGAACAGCTGTGTTGAAGACCTGGAGGTAAGAATGAGATTGAAGAAAATGTAGAAGTTGGTTGCACAGGCAGCGAAAAAGAGGAACAAATGAGTGGAGGTGTGCAGTGGTTCTCGATTTTGGCAGCTTCATGAGGAGGGGGTTGCTGATGGACTGCGTATGTTCTGCAGATACTTGGGGGGGAACAAAGCATGGAGAGGGGAGAGGGTACAAGACCAGAAAGGAGGCAGAAGAAGACAGAGAGGCCACCGATCTGTGGGGAATGGTGAAGTGATAGGGCCATTGACTCAACTTCATCGCAAGAGATTCCAATGATCTTGAAAACCTTGATTTCCACGGAATCAAGCTGAGCAAGGTGTGAGGCAGGGGAGCCAATCCAAAAGGGAGAGCAGTACTCCATCAAGCCAAAGATGAAAGCCATGTCGGTGTATCAGAGCTCAGGTGTGCTCAGGAAAGTCTTTGCACGATGGAGGATGCCAAATCAGTGTCTAGCTTTTGGAGGCCAACTCAGAAATGTGGCTTGCCCAAGAGAATATGCAGAAATTGCATTTGCAGAAATTGCAGATCCTGAAGATGAACCACATTTGTTTGAAATAGTGACGCGATGTCTGATCCATGGACCATGTTGGGATTTGAATCCAAATGCACCATGTATGGATAATGCAAGATGAACAATGTTGTCTCCGAGGGAATATAGAAATGAGACAGTCGCAAATATCGATGAATATCCATTATATAGAAGAAGGGAAGGTACAACTGTTCAAATAATAAAATTCATTGGAGAAAATAGGAATGTAGTGCTACATAATAAATATTTGACTTTTGAAGTACAATGCGCACAGAAATGTTGAAATTTGTACAAACATTACATCAGTGAAGTAAATTTTCAAATTTGTCTACAAAAGTTATGACTGTGCTAATTGCGAATCAGAATGAGCAAAATCAAGCAGAAATTCATGATTTAGTTGCAAATTATTTGGATACGAGATATGTCAGTGCACCTGAAGCAATGTAGAGGCTTTTAGAAAACAAAATGCACAATCGATCCCATGCAATAACTCGACTTGCAGTTCATTTACTATTTCAACAATTAATTTATTTTAGACATGGACAAGAACAAGAAGCACAAGACATGGACATGAATGGACATATTTTAGACATGGACAAGAACGAGAGGTGCAAACAGAAAAACCCATTTACCAGCATGGTTAGTGTTTAATCAAACCAATGAGGATGCACGACAATATTTGAATGTCGAGATACTGTATCACATGTGTTTAGTACGAATGAATGGAAGAAAAGGCAACAAGGACAATGCAAGCTGATGTGTATGCAGTGAGCCCAAAATATGGTGAGAGTTTTTTTTTATTATTATTTGAGATTGCTTTTGCGATATGTTTGAGTTGCAAGAAGATTTGATGATACTCGTATGGTGAATAGAAAACTTTATCCGACATTTAAAGAGACAGCATGTTGCAGAAATCTTTTAGATGATGATCAAGAGTGGTATAAATGTCTTGAAGAAGCTGTCATAGTTCTAATGCCAGCTCAACTATATCAAACATTTGCTTTTGTTGTGTGTTCAACAAACTAACGGATGCATTATTGTTGTGGAGGTGTGGAAGAAAAATAATTATATTCATATATTCTCAATTATATTCACTTGTTGCTGGTACTTTATAAATTTAAATTTTGCACTGGAGTCAAATTAGCTGTCAGTAAAGTTTTCCTTTTCCTGACAGTTGTTTCACCTCCATAATGATTAATAAATATCTTACTATGAAAAAGATCTTACTCGCTGTATAGAAACAGGCTGACCTGGTTGATAACACTGCAAACTTTCACCTTGTGCCTATCAGCTCTCCCGTCGTTGAATTGCCAAATGTCTCACCCTCCCATTTTTTGGATGTCAAATGAGTATAAGATTGATTGCTTCAGGCTTCTTGTTAGTGGAGATCATTGAATGCCTTGCAATTTGTGTTCTCCCCTTCACCTACATGAAATTAAACATTCTCTTTCAATGTACTTTGCCCTAGTGGACAATTGAGTTCTTGAGATCCACCACAGAGGAGACTTTGTGTACTTATGACTGAGGATTATCGAGGAAATTTGGATGAAATGTTGTCAATGAAGAAGGGTTTGCGGGATATTGAAACGCTCATTACGCATGGACTAAAGTGTTCCACATTCAATTTACTACATCCAGGACCAGTTATTAATTATGAGCATCAATTTACTGAATTATTAGAGGCAGCCAGAGTGGAACAGAGATTGCGAGGTTTAAAGCAACAACAAAAAGATGCTTTCAAGAAAACTGTTAATGCTATGGAAAATTCAGATGTTGAACAACATTACTATTTTTGGGATGGGTCAGAAGGATTGGGAAAAAACGTTCTTATACAACACATTAATGAGTTATGTCAGCGCAAAAGGACACGTTCTTTTACCATTCACTACCACAGTAATAGCTGCAGGATTGTTAAAGGAGGAAGAACATTGCACAGTGGTTTGAAGCTTCCAGTACCACGACTAGAAATCATAAATGAAAGTACCATCAATAGAAGCACAAGTTAAACAGTTTTGGTAATAATTGATGAGGCTAAAATGATGTCAAATCATGCTTTGAGATGTATTGATCTTTTTTTGAAAGAAATAATGCAGAACGATAGGCCATTCAGAGGAAAAGTAATATTATTAGGAGGAGATTTTCAACAAACCCTCGCAGTTGTCCCAAGAGCATCAATAACAGAAATTATTGAATCCTGGATTATATGTTCACCATTATGGTGAAGTTTTGAGTGACTTATATTATCAATAAATATGAGAACAAAAGGACAACAAGATTTCAATGAATGAGTTCTGAAAATTGGAGATGAAAAACTTAGAAATGCATATAGATTACCAAGTGAAGTTGTTGAAATTCCAAAAAATATCATTGAAAAAGAATGCATTATTAAAGGGAAACCCAAACCCTAATTTTTTTTTCTGAAAACCATTGAAAATCATTATTGATGTCTGATTTTAAGGGGAAATTTTTTTTTTTTTTTTTTTTTTGCCAATCACAAATTGTCGAAAAAATCCCTGGAGTGTCGATTTTCGATTTTGCCGGTGACGTCACACATTTAACCCATCTTGATCCAAATGGCGGTTTACATAGAGAAACAGTGCACAATGCATATCAAACTCGGATTCAAATACTGATTCCACGTCATCAGCAACTCGATGGTTTTCAGCATGTTGAAACTGCTCAATGGGATTTTGAAGAAGCGACTGGAGACAACATTAGTGATGGAAACCCTTTTGGGGGAATTGTGGAGCCGTATCGTTTGAGCCTTATGCGAGCAAGTCAGAGGAAGAAAGTGGAAGTGAAATACAAGGAAATCAGGCGCAGGTGGAGCCATTCAGCCAAACATGCCTGTGTCACATCAACAACACACTAATTTATCAGCACAAGATCAAAATAAGAAAACAGAAAAGAAAAAAAATTTAAAGTGTTTTTGTGGGGTTTTTTTAGAAGTTTTTGTTGTTTTGGTATTTTTATATATGTATCTATGTATATATACACATATATTCCCCTCTCCCCCCCCTCAGGGGAGGGGGCATGGGCTTGGTTAAAAAATACACAACATCAACTACACGACACCCCTCGACGAGACCACCACCAAGAGCACTCTGTACACCTGCACACGATCACCCATAAATGATCAAGCTCCATAAAAGTCCTGCCAACATCCCCATACCCCTCTACCTTCATAACTTCCAGGTACATATCTAATTCCAATTTAAACTTATCGCCTGTTTCTGCTGCCACTTTCTTTCCAGTAAGACCATTCCATGCATTATCTACTCTCTGAGTAAAAGCCCCCTGCCTTACTACCATCTTAACTCTGCTCTTCTTTACTCTCAACCTATGGCCCCTTGTCCTATTACTGTTTACTCTGCTGAATAATTCATCTGCACTTATTTTATCTATACCTTTCATTATCCTAAACATCTCCTTTCTAGTGTATAAAGTCCTGTCTCCTTCAGCCACTCCTTAAAGCTGAGCTGAGCTAGACCCTGAATCAATCGAGTAGCCTTGTGCTAAACCCTATCTGTGACATCTATGTCTTTCCTGAATTGTGTTGACCAAAACTGTACACAATATTCTCGATGTGGCCTCACTAAATTCCTGTACAATGTTAACACCACTTCCTTTGATTTATAAATAATCCCCCTCCGAATACAACCTAAAACCCTATTTGCTTTACCTATAGCTGCCTGGCATTGTACTGCCTGCTTACCTCCCATATCTATTACCACCCCCAGATCATTCTCCTGTGTGACATGCTCCAAAATTACCCCTTGCAACCTGTAATCTTTATTTTCATTATTCTTTCCCATCCACAACACCTTACGCCTGCTCATGTTAAATTGCATCTGCCAAACTTTTGCCCAATCCATACAAGTATCAATACTTTCCTGAATCTGATCACCACCCCATCTGCTATCCACCTTAAGGCCCAGTCACACCTTGACGTTTTAGCCAGCTTATGCCGATTTTTGGAAAATTTGTCTAAAACGCTGGTACACGTCGAATACGTTATGGGTAAGTTTTGATAACATTGAGAGCACGCTGAAAAACACTGCCATACGTCCTTGTATGCTGGCTTTAAACGTTGTACTTTTCGGTTGTCCTCAAATTTTCCATGCTTGAAATTTTAAGACTTATGCCAGCGTATGACTCACACATTCCGCATAATGCTGGCCATAAGTTGTAGGCACGTCACGCGATCGTTGACACACGTTGACACACGTCGACACACGTTACTTGTGAGTTACTCACAAGTCAAAACATGTCGAGGTAATGTTTAGCGTACCCGAAACTTATTTCGAACCAAGGAGTAACGTGTTGTACTCACGTTACGTGATCGGTGACACACATCGACACACGTTACTTGTAAGGTGCTCATAAGTCAAAACACATCAAGGTAATGGTTAGCGTCAGTGTTCCAGACTTCCTGGTTTTATTTTTTATATTTTTAATTTTTCTTCCTTCCTTCGGTATGATGGTGATTTTGACACTTCGATTTGTAGTGCGGTTATAATATAATTAATAGGCTGCCGCTCAACGATTTAAATCATAACCGCACTGTACACTGAACACCGTCATACCGAATAAAAAAAAAACCGGGAGTCTGGAACACTGACGCGAACCATTACCTTGACGTGTTTCGACTTATGAGTAACGTACAAGTAACGTGTGTCGATGTGTGTCAACGATCGCATATCGTGCGTACAACTTATTCCCATCACATGCGGAGAGTGTGTCATACGGCAAGTACGTCGTAAAATTTTGAACATGTTTAAAATTACAAGACGTACTCCACTTACTACGACGTATGATAGCGTACTTTAGTGTTCTATTCACGCATACCAAACTTACCCATACCGTATTCGACGTGCGCCGCGTTTTAGACGCATTTTTCATAGGTCGGCATACGCTGGCAAGATCGCCAAGGTGTGACTGCGATGTTGACACTTGCATTTCTGCGGCGGTTATGATTTGAATCGTTGTGCAGCAGCCTTTTCATTACCTTCGCCACGTCATCATCGGCGATGCGTGCAGCGCGCTATGCCAAAGTTAGACTATCGTTGGGCATAGGTTGTGAAGGCCGACAACAGGTTCAGCATTCGTTGATATAAGTTATCTATAACTCAATGAAACGTTCTGTGTCCGTTTCTAATACGTTATGCATAAGACAAAGTCGTTATGAATACGTCCGAATCTTTAAAAAAAAAAAAACATCAAAAGTTCTACGTAAGCCAGCGTTTTACATACATTTTAATACGTTGCCATTGCTGGCTAAAACGTCAAGGTGTGACTGGGCCTTTACCTACAAGCTTTGTCTCATCTGCAAATTTGGAAAGCTTACTCTTTACCTCACTATCCAAATCATTGATGGAAATAATGAATAGTTATGGTCCGAGTAATGATCCCTGAGGTACTACACTTCATACATCCTCCCAGCAAGACATCCACCCACTCACAGCCACTATTTGCTTCCTTCCACTGAGCCAGTTTGTAATCCAATTAGCTACCTGACCAGCCACTCCATAATCCCTCACTTTGGCTAACAACCTCCGATGTGGTACCTTATCAAATGCCTTCGTAAAGTCGAGATATACTATATCCACTGCCTTTCCCTCATCTTCCCAATCAGACACTGCTTTATAGAACTCTAAAAGATTTTTTAGACAAGAACTACTGTACCTTTGCTAAACAGCATGCAGACTTCCTTTAATTAGTTTGTATTTATTTAAATGGTTGTTCATCTCGTCCCTCATTAATGTCTCCAATACCTTCCTCACAACTGAAGTCAAACTAACAGATGTATAGTTTCCCAATTCTTCTCTGGATTCTTTCTTAAATAATGGTGTTACATTTGCTACTCTCTAATCCTCTGGTACCTGTCCTGGCTGCAGTGAGATATTGATTATATCCGTTAACATCTCGCTTACCTGCTCAACACTTTCCTCAACACTCTAGCGTGCATATTATTTGGCCCGAGAGCCTTTTCTTCTCTTAAATTTCCCAGTTGTTCTTTATTAGTTGTTGTTCTTTACCCTGATGTACTTAAAGAAAGTCTTGCTATTATATTTAATATTCTTATCCATGTACTTCTCATACTCTCTTTTGGCTTGCAGAGTTATTTTCTTAACTTGCCCCTGTTTACTCCGATAATTATATAAATCTAACTCCAGTCCTGTTATTTTAAACCTAATAAATGCCTTCTGCTTCTCCTTATTAGCGTTCCTTATCTCACTGCTCAACCACCCTGGCCTCTTTCGACTTCTAATTTTACACCTCATTGGAATGTACTTACTCTGCACTCTACACATTTGCTCCTTGAAGGTTTCCCATTTCTCTGATGCTGATTGTCCTGTTGTTAGAGTCTCCCAATCTACATCACCCAACTCTCTCCTCATACTCTCAAGGTTTGCCTTCCTGAAATCTAATAGCTTTACTCAACTCTCCTAAACTCTAACCCTTAACAAAATCTTTGCACATCCAATGTTATGGTCGCTTGCTCCTAAATGCTCCCGTACCTCCACTTCCTCCACCAAATTGGGATCGTAACTTAAAAGGAGGTCTAACACTACACTCCACCTCATGGGCTTATCTACAAACTGGGTTAAAAAGCAATCCTGGACTAAAACTAGGAAAACCACTGCAAACCTTGCTGCCCCCTTTCTATTTAACATAACGCCCATCATTGCTAAAACACTCCCATTGTCCCGGAAATGATTCCCACTGCTTCTTAAAAGCAAAACCTTACTCCCGACACCATTCTTCCAGCCATTGGTTGACATCTTTCGCTCTGCTCATAATTTCTATATCATTTCCTAATCTTGGGAGAATCCCAGAAAAAAATTCCTCACAACGTTTTGCTTTCAGCCGCTTTCCCAATATCCTATATCTATGTTTCAAAACCTCTTAGTAAACTTTCTCTAAATCATTTGCTCAAATGATGGTGGTGTTTTAATACCTGAAGATGGAGGTGTTAAAAATATCAAAACACTGGTCGCATGTTCACTTCAGCCTTGTAGGTTTTGCTTTTTGTTCAATTGGTGGTTGATAAGGGAGGAATTTTGTATTCGTTGATAAATCGGTTTATAAATTACTCGAGCAGAAATACCCATCATCACCCAGCACATTCGGACACCATGGACAAAATGGGCGATGAATGCTTTGTCCTACCATCGCAGGCTGACCAGGTGTCTGATGTTACAGGATCGTCCCTTTTCATACTTTCTCCAGATGCCATTTGTGTCCATGCTGTGGCCCACCGTCGTGTCCGTGAGATTTCGATGTCCCGTTCCAGTGGAGGTGGGAGTGGTGCTGTGGTAGAGAGGGGGCGTGTGGTTGGGGTGGGGTATTTTGGGGGTGATGTTTGATGGGGGATTGTGGGGGGGATGCTGGATGGGTGGTCCCTGAAAGTTTTAGCGACCTATGTCAAATCCTCTTGGAGGAGTAGATGGTGATCGTACATACATACTTTCTCTCCACTATAAATCGATGATGGTTCATTTTACTTGCAGAAATTTGTGTTGTTAACAGATAATTATATTCAGGATGATAGATAATTTGTGTTGATAAGATTTATTTTAATCTGTGTTGATAATAATAGATAACAGAAAATAATTTGGCCTGATAATAGATAATTATTTTCAACAGCTCTTGCGGTAACTGCCGGGCAATGGCAACAGGTTTTTGATTCACCACTCAAATCGCGAATGTGCATGTGCTTGTAGCTGGGTAGAGATGGCATTGCAGTTTCAAGTGACAGCTGTTTCTTCTAATTAATCATGGGCATAGCATCCTCTCTCAATCGTGGTGGATAACCACAAGATCTCGCCATCTTTGTTGTTTCATAACAGTACTCTGTAAAATGTTCTGAGCACAAAAGTGAACAGTTTGTTGGCCTGATTCAGACACGAGTCAGAAACCATATCGGTTTGTATTACGATACAAGCGCCAAGGCATATTTGTGGAAAATCAAGAATTATTCGCTGTTTGAGTTAAATCGTACCACTATGTAACCCAGAGACAGTACGAATCCGGTGATCTACTGCCAGGTGTGATGTCACGGCTAATCTGAAGAAGACGATTTCGACTTTTAATCGCAAATTTATCTCCTTTATAATTCGGAAATCGGAAGAAGACACATCATATCTATTTTGTAGGGTATCAAGGGATAGATGAGCATTGAGGTGGTCTGAGCATTTGGATTCCCCTTGAAAGCTACTTCCGGAAGTTCCGTCGATATCAGAAATCAACAATCTTTGTCCCAGAAAATAATAATTGCTATGAAAAACAAGGACACGTTGATGCTGAATAACAAAGTTTTGAAGCTTATTCCAGGGGAGATGAAGGTGTAACAAAGTGCAAATTCAATGATGACTGATGAGCCTGAGCACTTGATTGACTTTTCCATTGCAATTTGAATGTTCAGATACCTTCTGGAATACCATGACACAATTTAATATTAAAAGTTGTATCGTTGGTTATGTTAAGAAACCTAAATCCTCGTGAGGCCTCTGCAATGGAACAAAGTGAATTGTACAAAGGTAATGAGAGAATTTCATAGATGCTGAGATTTTAAGTGGGAGTAACAAAGGTGAACGATTTTTTATTCCTCAAATTGATCTGGTGCCGAGTGAACAAAATTTGCCTTTTAAGTTGAAAGGATGACTGTTCACTTAATTCCAGCTTTTGTTATAATGGTGAATAAATCACAAGGAGAAACTTATGATCATGTTGGGGTGTTTCAACAGATGCAGTGTTTGTACATGGACAGCTGAATGTTGCATTAACTGGAGCAACATCAGAAAATAATTTGAAGCTGTTTATCGTTGACAATAAAAATAGGAAACTTTATTAAAATATACAAAAGTGTTCACAAACATTAAAGGAAATATTTGAATCAAAAAAGTTTTTAATTTCCAAGCGTTTTACTGAAATGTGATGTAACCATAATGTAACCAACCGGGAATTGGGGTTCAGGGATTGGCACACATGGATGACTGGGTGGCGAGCTCTCCTTCCAGTCCTTCTAAAGCTAAGTTTCTAGTCCTAAGGTGTATTTTGTTGTCGAGATTTGTGTCAGGGGCTGTGGAACTGGACTTATATTTTTCCGTGTTGATAACAGTTTTAGCGTATGGTTGAGTTAGTTGATTGAAAGAGGCAGTTAGAAAGAAGCATAGAGGCGGGCAGTGGCGACAGTGCAACGGGGGTGGGCAGTGGCGAAGGTGCAATGGGGGTGGGCAGTAGTTACGATGCAACGGGGGCGGCCAGTGGTGGAGGTGCAGCGGGTGCGGGAAGTGGTGGAGGTGCAGCGGGTGCAAGCAGTTGCATAAGTGCAACGGGTGCAGGCAGTGGTGCAGGTGCGGTGGGTGCAGGTAGTGGTGCAGGTGCAGCATGTGCAGGCAGTGGTGCAGGTGCAGTGGGTGAAGGAAGTGGTGTAGGTGCCGAAATAGAAATTGATAGACATGAGGTATGGGAGACTTTTTTGTGGGTGATGAGACAATTAAATATGTGGATTCTTCATTCTGTAGAAAGGATTGTAGACATAGAATTCTGTGTAGTTTTGAAGGAGCAGGAGTTTGGGACATTGAAGGAAGGGTAAACAATATTGTATCAGGCTATGGCAGGAAGAGGTTGGTTGTGGTCCACCTCGGTGTGAATGATGTCGGGAAAGTTTACTCAGAGGTTTTGAAAAATAGATACAGGTTATTGGGTAAGTAGCTGAAAGCAAAGGGTTGTGAGGTCATGTTGTTTTCTGGGATTCTCCCAAGATAAGGAAACAATATAGAAATTATGAGCAGAGCAATAGACATCAACCAATGGCTGGAAGAATGGTGTTGGGAGGAAGGTTTTACATTTAAGAAGCAGTGGGAATCATTTAGGGGACATTGGGAATGTTTCTGGAATGATGGCCGTATGTTAAATAGAAAGGGGGCAGCAAGGTTTTCAGTGGGAATTGAGGAAGGAATTCAGGCTTTTATAGGTCAGTGGAGGGTGGGGAAGTTGTTAAGGAAGGAACGGATGATGTAATTGTGATGAGTAAGGCCAGGCAGGAAAATAGAATTTCAGGAAGGGAAGAGTTAAATATATTCTAAACCAATGTCAGAAGTTTAAATAATAAGATGGAAGAGCTTGAATCCAAAGTAGATAGCGAGGAGTTCGATATAGTTGCATTGAGTGAGACATGGTTTAAGGAAGAGAGTAACTGGAGGACAGGATTAGAAGGTGACAAGGTGGATCGGTGTGATAGGAAGGAGAGAATAGGAGTAGCAATCTGGGTAAAGAAAATCATTGCATCAAGAGAAAGGGATGACATTAAGGAAGGAATACATGTCGAGGAATCTGAATGGGTAGAGATTACAGATTGTAAAAACAGTAAGATACTGGTAGGATGCTTTTATCAGGCTCCTGGTGTGAAGGAAGAGGAGGAAGGAGGAGTACATGAAGAATTCAAAAGGGCATGTGGTTTGGGAAGAGTATTGATTATGGGGGATTTTAACTTGCCAGGAATAGATTGAGTCCAGGAACAGGGAAAGGGCAGAGCAGATGAGGATTTCCTAGTTTTAGTCCAGGATTGCTTTTTAACCCAGTTTGTAGATAAGCCCACGAGGGGGAGTGCAATGCCAGACCTCCTTTTATGTGTCTGCTGTCATGAAAGAAAGGTACAGTATGTTTTGATTTCAACACATGCAGCGGAAAGAAAATCGTCATGGAGGTAATGCATGTTTAATTACAAAGTATGAATATATATATATATATATATATATATATATATATATATATATATATATATATATATATATATATATATATATATATATATATTTGATGTTTTCAACAAAACAGCTCCAACCTGTCATTTTGATGGTCTTTTATGCTATACAGTACACCAGTGAAATAAATGAAGGTTTTCAAGTGGAATTTCACTTTTAGCCCGAGTTTTAGGCTGAATAGTGTGTAAATACAGATAAGAAGGGTCATCCACCATAAACATTAGGCATGTTTTTCTTCATGTCTGTAATCCGGGTTGCAGTGTTCTATTGTCTATGCTCCGCCTACATAAAGGGATGAGCCATTTGTGTTTCAATGAAGGTTTTTGTGCATAATTTCAGTTTTAGCCCGTGCTTTCAAGGCTGAATAGTATAAAAATACAGAATGGTTTTCCTTCATGTATGTAATTCAAAAAAGGCATGAGCAATTTGTGGAATTTTTGTTGTTATTACAGTTGTAGTTGTTGTTTGAGGATTGCATTTGTTGAGTTAATATATGTGTGAATGTGTATAACGGAAACTGTGCAAGTATACCTTGGATAACGCAATATCATTTAATCCAAACCTATCATAATGTAATGTCATGTTAAACTCATGTAGAAGGCCAAAAAAAATGCCTGCATAAATGCAGCCAATGCTCAAAATGTACGTTGTGCACCAGCCAATTAGTTGAGCAATCATAATGCAGAAAGCAAAAAGCATTTCTGAGCATATGAAGGAACAAGAGGGTGAGGGATATTCCATGGAAAATTTCATGGTGAGCCAAGGTTGGTTTTATAACTTCAAGTGGCACTCTAATATGCATAGCGTACACATTAGTTTTGAATCTACAAGAGCTAACACCAATGCAGCAAGTACATTTCATGAAGAATTGAAATGGATTGTTGAAAATGGTGACTACCCTTCAAATTTAGAGTGTAATGTGGACAAAACAGTCTTATTTCAGAAGCGCATGCCAATGCACACTTTCATCTCCCGTGAAGAAACACATGCTTCTGGAATTAAGGCTGCTAAAGGCAGCATTACCCTCCTGTTGGGGTGGGGTTGGGGGGTTTGTGGGGGGGGGGTGCTAAAAATGCAAAATATGCAAAAAAAAAAAAAAACATTTTTCTGTCTCAGTCCCACAACAAATATAATACACAATCATATCAACCCACACAATAAATCTACACCTAACTCAAACATAGACATCTTCATACAATTGGTATGATTGCTACAAATTATAAAAATGTCAAAATATATCGGTGGCAATCCGCAAATGGAGTATGGTGTTGTATGATGGTGTCATTCCTATTTTGTCATTCCTTCCTATCTTGTTTGGTCGCTTTGGGGGGATTCCATCTCAACGTTCTTTCTTTTTTTGTTAATTTTTTTTTCCTGACTTGTATACTTTGAATGGCCTAATTTTTGACCGATCTTCCTCGTTTCCACGTCCTTTTCCATATAGGGATAGCCTCTGTTTATGCAGTATGTCCTGCCAGTGTGGTATCGAGGGAGTGCTCTTGCCTTTGAGCTATTTTGTCTGATTTAGCTTCTCAGCCGAACTATAAACTGTCGGATTTGTGCTACACAGGCAGGGGGTTGCATCACGTGAGTGCACTGTCCCTTGGATTGGCATTTCACTGGCGACCCGCCTACCTGCATTAATTGGCCCCATGGTGTCTTATAATGAAGATTATGCGAAGTATCGCCAGCATCTTGAACAAATTCCATATTCCTGGTCTAACCTACAAGAGACACTTCATCAGTGGATTGGCCTCACGAAAAAGTGATGCTACCAGCAGCCACATGATCCATTTGACAGAATGAGAATGCACTGTGTGCAAAACGCTCCAACAATGTGTGTGTGCTTGATGGATTTTGAATGATTTGATGGAAGGATTTATGTGAAGGCTTTCATTCTAGTTCCAATTAACGATGAAGCTGCAGGGTTGTTTTCTTCTACACTCATTGCCAAGCAAGAGTCAATCCAATTGGCACAGCTTGAGCCTCTGGTGAGCAATCGATAAGCATTTGACGATGAAGTATAATTTTTGGTACTCATCTTACACACCTTCATGTGTACTCTCTGTACTATCGGGATTGGTGGAATTTCAATTCTAATAATCCACCATGCAGCTGCAGTCATAGTTCAGACCAGCATGGGAAAATACTTCAATTACATTCGATATAGCTGTGAGAGGCTTCTCACTCTTGGCTCCTTGTGTGGCAAGAGAACAGGAAGAGGTTCAAAGAAGGAGGTTGCACTATAACCTTAAAGGTTGAGGTTTCTAGTTCATTGGCCTGACCTTACTTGTTCCATGTTATCATAGGTCCAAAACCTTTTGAGTGCTCTGCCGTATAACTTTACCAAATTACACTTGTACCATACCTTACAATTCCCCAGTGAGCAAGACAAAGGAGCTTGATGTAATTCTACGAAGGCTCTTGCTCACTCATGGGACTGAACCACGTCATTGAAGTTCATAAGCAACTCGTCAGCACTGCTGAACCGTAATGGTGTGAAGGCCTTATAACTTGGAAGTTAAAAAAAAAAAATCTGACTTATTTCCTTTGTGGTAAGTTACCTGCCTTGTGCTTTTTGAGAGTGTTTCAAATTTGGCCTGAACTTTTCTTTGCACTTCAAAATAAACTAGTATGTATTAGTTGCCAATTTTCAGTGAATGTGAACAGGATTAATGTTTTCATTTTCAGCAGGCCTTTCATTCCATTTCAACAGCACGACATCCATTTTTCCTCTCTTCTCTCATATAAGAAATTATATTTCTGAGCCAGTCTCTCCAGGATTGATAAACTCCAGGATTTCAATCAAGTATTGTGCCCATCACCACCTCTTGGTGTCTCTCTCTCTCTCTCTCTCTCTCTCTCTCTCTCTCTCTCTCTCTCTCTCTCTCTCTCTCTGTCTCTGTCTCTGTCTCTGTCTCTGTCTCTGTCTCTGTCTCTCTCTCTGTCTCTGTCTCTGTCTCTGTCTCTGTCTCTGTCTCTGTCTCTGTCTCTGTCTCTCTCTCTCTCTCTCTCTCTCTCTCTCTCTCTCTCTCTCTCTCTCTCTCTCTCTCTCTCTCTCTCTCTCTCTCTCTCTCTCTCTCTCTCTCTCTCTCTTTCTCTTTCTCTTTCTCTCTCTGTCTCTCTCTCTGTCTCTCTCTGTCTCTCTCTCTCTCTCTCCCTCTCTCTCTCCCTCTCTCTCTCTCTCTCTCTCTCTCTCTCTCTCTCTCTCTCTCTCTCTCTCTCTCTCTCTCTCTCTCTCTCTCTCTCTCTCTCTCTCTCTCTCTCTGTCTCTGTCTCTGTCTCTGTCTCTGTCTCTGTCTCTGTCTCTGTCTCTGTCTCTGTCTCTGTCTCTGTCTCTGTCTCTCACTCTCACTCTCACTCTCTCTGTCTCTCACTCTCACTCTCACTCTCACTCTCTCTGTCTCTCACTCTCACTCTCTCTGTCTCTCACTCTCACTCTCTCTGTCTCTGTCTCTCACTCTCTGTCTCTGTCTCTGTCTCTGTCTCTGTCTCTGTCTCTGTCTCTGTCTCTGTCTCTGTCTCTGTCTCTGTCTCTCTCTGTGTCTCTCTCTCTCTGTGTCTCTCTCTCTGTCTCTCTCTGTCTCTCTCTGTCTCTCTGTCTCTCTCTCTCTCTCTCTCTCTCTCTCTCTCTCTCTCTCTCTCTCTCTCTCTCTCTCTCTCTCTCTCTCTCTCTCTGCACAGCTGTTGCTCGCTTGGCACGTGCGTGCAATCGCGAAGACCTGTTGCTCAGTTCCTGGCAGTACGCGCGGAGCCTGTGTTGCTTTCTCCTTTCCCTCTTCTCATCTTCTAAATGTTTTAGTTTTAGTTTTCTCTTGACCCCCTTTCTCCTTGTTTTCTCTTTTCCATTGAGAGAGAGAGAAAGAGAGCGCGCACGGTAGGTGGAGTTCGGGTTTCTCAGAACCCCTCCCAGTTTTGAGGCCTGGTTTCCATCCGACGTGTTTTGTTAGTTTTTGCCATCGCTTTGGCTCCTTTAAATGATTCTTGGACCGCGTCCATATTATTATCATTAGTATTATTATTACTTTCCTCCATTCGCCAGCGTCGCTTGTGTATTGGTTTTTATTATTATTATTATTATTATTATTATTATTATTATTATTATTTATATATATATATATATATATATTTTTTTTTTTTTTTTTTAATACCCCGAGGCATTGAGTGTTATTGCGCCTAAATCATGGCGACCGTTGAGCTGTTAGAGTCTTTAAGTCGGAAAAATGGGTTTTCGTGTACGCCACCACCCGAAATCTCAGTTGAAAAAGTTGTTTTGTGTGTCAGAAAATTAATCGGCATGCATAGTGTAATAGCTGCATCGAGAATGAATCAGCGTGTTGTTATCTTCGTCGCTAAAGAGGAAATGGTGGCGCAGCTTGTGGAGTCAGGACTGACTGTGGAGCCAGATATATTCCTCTTCATATCACCCCTCGATGTTCCATCGATGAAGGTACTCCTGTCAAATATTCCTCCCTTCATAAAAAACGAGCAGGTGAAGGCTGCTTTAGAACAGTATGGCACTGTGGTTTCAAAAATAACTTTCATTCCTGTTCGCTTTAAGGACCACAGTACAAAACATATTCTTTCCTTTTGACGTCAACTATTTATTATTCCGAAGCCAAACATTCGTGAGCTTGACGTGATGTTAAAGATTGAACATGAAAAGTTTACTTACCGCATCTTTGCCTCATCTCAGACTTTAGTGTGTTACAAATGTGGACAGTATGGTCACATGAAAAATGAATGCCCAAGGGGAATTGAAAAAGAATCAAGTAAAGTTGAAAATGTAAATGAACCTGAGGTCACTGGGGTGTCTACTGAGGCAGGGGAAAACTCTGAAAATCAAACAAATGGAAAAAATAAGTCTGGTTGGGTGACACGAGGAAAACGGAGGCACCAAAGTGCAGTTTTAGTCGAACCTTCTTCATACGCGGAAGCGGTCGCTGTGAAGAGAGTTTCACTCAATCGGAAAGAGAGTAACCAAAATCCTTCAGATGTTTATGCCTGCCCTCTCACATGTGATGACGAAGAGACTATGGAGCTTCAAAACAAACCATCAGTAGATGTCCCAGGCAGAGACGAAACTTGTTCTGGACATAGAGTAGGTAGTCATACACTGAAGCAGGATGTTCATGCGGAGATTGTGTCGAACACCGAAGAACCAACTGTTGAAACCATAGTCGTGCCTAATACCTCAGAACCAGCAGTTCAGACTACAGTAGAGCCTAATAACTCAGAGCCATCTGTCCAAACTATAGTTGTGCCTAACACCACAGAACAATCTCACCAAACTGTAATTGCACCGAGTACTATAGAACTGCCTGTCACATCTACAGCCACACCCATTACCTCAGTGACTTTGAAGCAGACACCTGAAAAGTTAGAAGGAAATCTGCTTCCTGAGGATTCCTTTTTCGTGAAACCATTTCCAATGTCTGCTATATCTGTAAAGAAAAAGGATGCTGAATTTGAACACGAGTCGTGTGATTCCGATGATACTTGTTCAATATCAGATTCTTCTGAGTTGGATGGTGCAGCTGGAAATTCACAAGACCACAAGGGCTTAAATGCCCCTGCTCCTGCGAAGGTGATCAAGTTCCTCCATAACACCTTTCGGAAAAAAATTAAACTAACCGATTTCTTTCCGGAACTCGATAAATTTATGCTTACCGCATCCCTTATTACTAAAAATCCGGCAGCCTATGGCGCCAATGAATCCCACGTACACAGATTGAGGATATATGTAATTCTGGCAAGGAAAGAACTTCAGTAACCAGTACTCACCTATAAAATACTAAAATGGTTCTGTCTCTTGCTTGTTTAAACATAAATGGGGGCCGCGCCCCTATACGTAAAACACATGTTCGACTGTTACTTGATCAAAAGCATATTGATGTAGCTCTTCTTCAGGATGTGCGTTGTGGACCGACTTGTTCTGCAGAGTGGCAAACCACAATAAGGGGTTCTTGGTTTTTCAGTTCCTTTGATTGCTGCAGTGCAGGAGTTGCTTTCTGGTTTCGATCAAGTCTTTCATCGGACCAAATTGTTTTTCACGAATTCATGCAAGGTCATTTGGCTTTTGTGGTTTTTTCTTATGGAGGCTATAAAATCACACTATTAAATGCTTATGTCCCAAGTAATCCTGCAAAAAGAAGCGAATATTTTTCCATTCTTGATGATTGTTTATCCCAGATTGATTTTAGTGGTCTCGTGTGCCTCGCTGGTGATTTTAATTGTACCTTGGAGCCAGCTCTGGACCGTAATGGCTCAGAACCTCACCCTGAGAGTGCAAAAGGGTTTGCAACCATTTTAGCAAAGTATAATTTGGTTGATGGTTGGAGATTGCAGCACCCCAAAGTTAAGCAATATTCGTGGTGTCAAGCTTCCAATAACAGGGTATCGTTCGCTCGCTTAGATAGATTTTATGTTAATAATGATTTTCGGAACTTCATATTGTCTACGGCAATTTCTCCCTCTGGCTTTTCGGATCACCACCTAGTTTCTTTAAAATTAACTTTTCCCTATCTTCAACGTAGGAGTGCCTATTGGGCTCTAAATGTTAGTCTTTTGGAAGACATTGTTTTTTGCAATGCTTTTAGGATCTTTTGGACTTCTCTTTACGGAAGGAAAAATACTTTTCATAGCAAGCTGCAATGGTGGGATATTGTAAAAATCCACATCAAAATCTTTTGTCAGCAGTATAAACTTCATCACTCTCGGGATAGTCTTTCAAGGATAACGATTCTAGAAAAAGAGGTTTTAGAATTGCAAAGAAATCCTCTTGAGTTGAACAGAAATCAAGGATTACGTAAAGAATTTATAACTAAAAAAGAACTTCTTCACAGTCTTGTCAACGAAAGGGCTAAAGGGGCTTTAGTACGGCTTAAGATTAAAAATTTGAGTCTTTTTGACACTTCATCAAAGTTTTTCTTCTCTTTGGAGAGGAAAACTAAAGCTCAACAACAACTATTATCTCTACAATCACCTGAAGGAGAGATAGTAAGTGAACCTAAGATGATTAAAAGAATTGTAATCGATTATTTTTCTTCTTTATTCTGTGCAAAAAAGATTGATTTGAATGTTGCAAAAGCCTTTATTGAACTTTTACCCAAGTTGACTGAGTCACAGCGAGCCTCTTTGGAGAGGTCCATCACGCTGGAGGAGTTGGGTCTTGCTCTTTCCAGTATGGTGTCCGGGAAAGCTCCTGGTCTGGATGGAATCCCCTGTGAATTCTACAAAACCTTTTGGGACATTATCGGACCCGAACTTTTGGAAGTACTCAAGGAAAGTTTTCAAGTTGGGGAGCTCCCCCTCAGTTTCCGGCGAGCCGTTGTTTCCTTGTTACCAAAGAAGGGAGACACCCAGTTACTCAGAAACTGGTGTCCTGTCTCCTTACTGAACACCGACTACAAGATTTTTTTCAAAGGTCCTTGCCTCTCGCTTAAAATTGGTAGTCCAATCTTTGGTGCATCCTGATCAAACCTGTTGTGTGCCTGGACGATCAATATATGACAATCTTGGCGCTGTTCGTGACATTGCTGATGTGTGTGATCTTCTGCATAAAAGTACTGACTTAATCTTTGTTGATCAAGAGCATGCCTTTGATAGTATAGATCATAGTTATCTATTTGCTATCCTAAAGGGTTTTGGTTTTGGTCGTATTTTTGTATCATATATTCAGTTGTTGTATCACAATATTTCAAGTTTATTCAAAATAAATAATGAGTTGATTCCTCCCTTTACTGTTACCAGAGGAATAAGGCAAGGGTGTCCCTTATCCGGACTCCTTTATGTTCTTTCCATTGAACCCCTTTTAGTTAAATTGCGTGAGAAACTTGTGGGATTCTCTGTCGCTCTGGACATACCTGCTATAAAAGTTGTTGCTTATGCAGATGATATCTGCACTACAATTCAATGTCAAGAAGATGTATCTGAACTACTTAAAACTATGAATAATTTTACCCTTGCTTGCTCAGCCAGAGTAAACTGAACAAAGAGTTATGCCTCCTTTTTTGGATTAGCAATGCATTTTTCCTTCCCAACACTACCTGGCAATTTATCCTGGAAAATAATAGTGTTTACCATTTGCGTGTACACCTTGGTGATGCTCAAAGTATTCAGAAAAACTGGGATGGACTAACAGACAAAGTCTACTCCAGACTTCAGAGATGGAGGGGCCTTCTGTGCAAATTATCATATCATGGAAGAGTTTTAGTTATAAACAATTTGGTCTCTTCCATCTTGTGGCACAGGTTTATTGTCTTGCAGCCACCTGCATGGCTAATTAAAAATATTCAAAAACACTTAATCGATTTTTTCTGGGGTGGTATGCACTGGCTTCGACCAGGTGTGCTCAGCCTTTCTTGGAATGAGGGGGGTCAAGGGCTTGTTGACATCACCAGCAGGATCATGACTTTCCGCATTCTTTTTGTGAAAAAGTTGCTTTATAACCACATGCCTTGGGAGAGTTTTACCCTTTGTTTGCTAAAGCAAGCGGGCCGGCTAGGATATGGCCGTGAGCTTTTTTTGCTCGACCTCCTGAAGATCGACGTGTCACCACTTCCTCTGTATATGCAGAGTGTGATCAATGCTTGGCAAGCTTTATCACTGCAACGTGAAGTCACTTCCTTTACTGCCTCGATGTTCTTAAATGAACCAGTTTTCTACAATCCCTGTTTTACAGGAATCCCATCCTCTAGGGCTTTTGTGCAACATTTTGTGGGGTCCAATATACTTCTTGTGCACAATCTGCTGGATTTTTCAAAAAGATGGAAATCTGGTCATGAAATCTCTACCATTACTGGGTTGAAATCAATTCGGATAATTGGTCAGCTTTTTTCTGCTATCTTAAAGGCATTAATGAGTTTTGGAGTGGGTTTCAGGAGTCTTTTTGATATTGTGGATTTGCCCAATCAATATGCCTTCCCTGTTTTGCTTTTGGACTGGGATGGCAAATCTGTACCTTTAAATTCCATTGAGAAGGGGAACCTGTATTCCTTTTGTATTCAGTATATTTTTGCTGATTCAGTTAAAAGTCCTTTCGGGATTCAATGGAAAGAACATTTGCCAACTTCGACCCCTCTTGTCCCTGCATGGAGAGGTTTATATACCCCCCCAATTTCTAAACGTTCGGGCGACCTGCAATGGAGATTAGTGCATTGCATCCTCCCTTATAATATCTTATTGCACAAGTTTTCCAATGAGATCCCGGAATTGTGCCCATTTTGTGAAAACAATGAAACGCTTTGTCATGCATATGTAGATTGCATAAGACTTGTCCCTCTTTTTCAGTTTTTGCATGATATTATTTTAAAGATGGGTCTTTCTTTTTCCATGGTGAAATTTATTTATGGTTTCCCTATTTCCTCTAGTTTCAAATCTGAGACTGCTTTGGCCAGGTTTTTGGTTGCTGAAGCAAAAATGGCAATTTATAAGACAAGGAAAAAGAAGGTGGAATCTGCGGATGCTTGTTCTTGTGTTTTATTAACCTTTAGAACTTTAGTTGTGTTTCGCATTCAGCTTGATTTCTTTTTCTGTTGCAAGTATGGGAGAATGCAGGATTTTGTTGACAAATGGTGTGTAAAAAATGTTCTTTGCTCTGTTGTAAATGAATCACTTGAGTTTCCTTTCTGATTTAAAATGTATGAATCAACCTAAAATGTTTTTTAATAATTGGTTGTTCATCTGTTTTGGTAAAATATTTTTTCTACCTTTATAAATACCCTCTTGTTTGTTAAAATATATTTTGTTTGCTTTCTTTGAAAAACAGTTAAGTGTTGTGCTGACGCCTTTGTCTCATTGGTGAGACACCTTTTTGTACTTTTTTAATGAAAGAATATAAAAACTCAATCTCTCTCTCTCTCTCTCTCTCTCTCTCTCTCTCTCTCTCTCTCTCTCTCTCTCTCTCTCTCTCTCTCTCTCTCTCTCTCTCTCTCTCTCTCTCTATCTCTATCTCTATCTCTATCTCTATCTCTATCTCTATCTCTATCTCTATCTCTATCTCTATCTCTATCTCGATCTCTATCTCTATCTCTATCTCTATCTCTATCTCTATCTATATCTCTATCTCTATCTCTATCTCTATCTCTATCTCTATCTCTATCTCTATCTCTCTGTGTCTCTCTCTCTCTCTCTGTGTCTCTCTCTCTCTCTCTCTCTCTCTCTCTCTCTCTCTCTCTCTCTCTCTGTCTCTCTCTCTCTCTCTCTCTCTCTCTCTCTCTCTCTCTCTCTCTCTCGCCCCCTGCTGGTCGTTGGTGAGTCGTGCATGGGTGTGGCGTCATGGCGGCTCTGTGTGTGCAGCTGTGAGTACTGTGCTGTGTTAGTGTTGTTCCTGTCCCTATTTCGTTTCCCTCTGTGTCCCCGTACGTGTTTGTGGAGTTTTTTCCCTGTTTCCCTTCCTGCTGAGACGAGAGAGAGAGAGAGGGAGAGCGCGCACGGTAGGTGCTTTGTGGGTTTTCCTCGAAACCTTCGGGTTTCTGGGCCTACTTTTTCATCTGCCTTGTTTTCATAGGCCTGCCGTTTATCGGTGGTTTAGCTTCTTCCTTTCACTCTTCTTTTCCCTTATACTTAATTTGACCCCACTTGCTGGTTGCTTGTGACGGATTTCCTTTGTTGAACTTAAACTTCTCTTCTTTTGCTTTAAGCTATGGCAAACGGACGTTTGCACAATAGTGTGTACGAGTCACTCACTTGGAAAAATGGAGTGACAATGACTCCACCTGATGGAGTTAGTGTTGAGAACGTGGTGATGGCTCTGGGAGAGCTCGTAGGAATTGAGAATGTTCTCGCTGCTTCGAAAATGAGCCAACGTGTCGTGGTTTTCTTGTCGGAGGAGCGACACGTGGCTCAGGCGGTCGAAACCGGTCTATCTGTACTGCCAGACGTCTTCGTTAACGTTAGTTATCTCGATACGATGGCGGTAAAATTAACACTGTCTAACATCTCGCCCTTCTTCTCGAGTGAGGAGATTGTAGCTGCATTAAGCGTTTTTGGCACAGTTGTATCACGAATCTCCATGATTCCACTTCGTCTGCGCTCTGACGCTTCGGTTCGCCACATCATGTCGTTCCGACGTCATTGCTATATCATTCTAAAAAACAACGCTCAATCGCTCAATGCAGTTATGACTTTAAAAAATAAAAACCGCAATTACCAGATTTATATTGCAACGGAGACCACAACTTGTTTTATCTGTGGTGAATCGGGATATTTAAAAAGCGATTGCCCCGAGAATATTGTTGCGGATTCGCGCCCGCCGGCGTGCGAACAGCCACATAACTCGAATCGCGACACGTCGCCCACCGCACGGACAATCCAGTCGTGACCCTCTCGGACTAACGCCGGGAACTAGTCACGGGTGGACCTTTTGGCCTCACCACGATCGTGCCAATCGGCCCCCCGCGTGGGATAGGGTTGCTCGCCAAATTCGACCTACCTAAGTACCCACACGGAGGGTAGACCGGGCGATCGCACCTCGCCGCAGGTCGACTTCGGACACGGGCCACTTTAAGCGACCCGTTCCATACTATCGGGATAACCGAGCGGTGTTATCGTCGGCCCCGACGGTTCGATTAATTATCGGGCGTATTCAGCCCACTACCAACCCTTTACGTGAAGTAAGATGGAGATTCAATGAAAGAAAAGACGAAGCGAAACGGGAAAACAGTTCAACATAATTCACATTTATTTCGCGATGGCACATGGAAAGCACACATATACAATTACACCAAAAGCAAATGTAAAAGGAGAAGAAACACACAATATTACACAAAAAGCAAACATAAAAGAAGAAGACAATGCAGAGCTATCCGACTACCGAGCACACGGCAACACTTATACAATTTTACTTCACAGACGGCGCCGACAACACATATACCCAAAGCAAAAGAAAAGGACCACCCTCAAGGATGAGGCGGGCCTGGGGCCGAGACCGCATCGGGCCTACCCGTCTGATGATGTGACGCAAAGTGGCGGTGGCGCCCCAACTCCGCGGGCCTCGCGGACAGTGTCTGGTAGGGGGTGGGAAAGGGGCCCCCTTGTCGCACTATCTCAGCGCGGGGGGAAACAGGGGGGGGTTGTTGATGCTCGGGGGATGGAGGATATCTCCCTGTCTCGGGTCCCGCGACGAGCGTCTCCACCACGACCTCGGTCGCGCCGCCGGCCTCTCCCTCCGCAGTTCCCTGAATCCGACGCGAGCACCCCCTCAACCGCCTTCGCCGCCGCCGCCTCTCCACAGCTTCGTCCGATCGCCCTCTCCGTCTCCTCTCTTGACTCGTCCCAACTCTTCACTGGCTCCGCGAACTCCCAACTGACTCGACTGACGAACGCGGCCCCTTATATGCCCCGTGGCTTCGCCCCTTCACCTTTGACCCTTTACCTCCGACCCTTCACCTCTAACTGGCTCCCCATTGGACCGAGGAAAAGTGGGCGTGAATGCTTTTTGATCCATGAATTTGCATATAGCGACCGCACTCCAACGCCCTGGAGGCGGGGCCAAATCGCCCCACGCTCACCGATAGGACGGAACAGAAGTGGGCGTGAGTCGTTTTTGATCCGTTTTCTTCGGAAAGTCTGTGATGTTTCTGAACACGCTGCTCGGTGCGCGCCCTGCACGAGTCCAGTATCGGTGCCCACAAGTGGCGCAAGAATGGTGGTGATACGATGGTGGCGAGTTGTGACGGTAAAGGTCGTAGCTGTGGTTGTGAAGCGGCGTTGTGGTTGGTGGTTGTTGTGTGATGGCTGTTGAGACGTGGTTGGTGGTGGTAGTAATGGCGGCTGGTCCAAAATAAAGATAGTAAAAGAAAAACGGCTATCTAAAAGGGTCGCAGCCCGCATAAATGACATTTATTCCCTCTAAACAACGGGTTTGGGCCAAACTACACATATACTTACAGAGATATCTCACCTAAGGGACCTGAATGGTGGTTTGCGAATTTCGTCAACCACAACACTACCCCCTCCCCTTTTTACAGACTCGTCCCGAGTCGTCAAATTTTCATGTGCCATCATGTGTAGTTTTCCCCTAGTACATTTTACCTAAGGATCCCTGAGTGCGACATTCATGGTATTCGTGTCCCCAAAATAAATAACCTGAGGGCTGAGTAACTACCTAAACCAGCTCACTCACACGGACGACTTAAATAAAATTGCCGGCGCTAGGACAGACATGCCGGGGGCGCACTCATATGTACAGTACATCTTAACCTTAACTTACAAATTTTACACTAAACCATGGCCCAGGATCACTGAACTCTGCAAAAAGAAAGCAGTTAGCAGGGAGCCAGGCTGCTCACATGCAGTCTCTGGCTCAAACAATGCAGGTGACAGGGAACGTGGCCGGCTGCTCACACGCAGTCCAAGGCCTTCCCTTTTGAACTGAATGCAGTGAACCACAACGGTGCATGGGCTGCACAAACAGTCTCCGTGCCAGCTCAAGTGGCACACGCAATGAGCACAACGAATGGATGGATGAACACAAACACGGTGCACGGGCCGCCACTGCAGGCCCGTGTTGTAGCTGCCAACAGGGCAGTTCTTGCAGCTTGCAAACTGTTGCTTTCTGATCCTGGCGCACATGGAAATGAACAGGGGGGGGGGGGTGAAGCAAAAATTGAACGGGGCTGGTGAACGTGGGCAGTGGGCATGGCATGGCATGGCAAAGGCAGCAGGCAAACACAGCCTGCAGAACCAGGCCGTTGCAGGCAAACACAGCCGGCAGATGAACTGGCCGGCACAGGCCTTGAAGTACCACAGCTGCAGATGATCCGGCCGGCGCAGGCCTTGCAGCACAGCAGCTGCAGACAATCCAGCCGGCACAGGCCTTGCAGCAAAACAACAGCTGCTGATGAAGTTGGCCGGCCTCTGCCTTGCAGCAACGCAGCCAGCAGATGAAGCTGGCCAGCCTTTGCCGTTCAGTGGAGGTTGGTGGAGGGAGTGCGGTGGTGCTGGCCACTCAGAAGGCGGGCTCAGACCTACCTACCTGTCTCCCTCCCACCTATCGCCTTTGCCTGTCACTGTACATACCCACTCCCTTAATTTGTCAAACCCCAATTTAGCCCCAACTTATTTTTTTTTTTTTTACTTTTTTTTTTTTTTACTTCGCCACTATAAATCGTCCCCTAACCCCCTTTATCGTCCTTGTTCAGCTAACCTATCCTGTCACTTAGCCTACTCCCAACCCCTACGTTCCCTTCCCGGAGGGGAATAAGGGAGAGCTAACGTCCTGTGTCGAGGCCCAACGAAGCCTCAGGATGGCCTCCCCAGAGTTCAGCGATCTATAACACAAAGTGGGTCCAGCGGCCCACAATGAGAGGGAGGGGATGGATGGTGCGGAGGGGTACACTTCCTAATCTACCCAATCCATTTAACTGTTAAACTACCCCGGGGCTTTCAACAAGCGCCTCGCGCTTAAGCTATTGGTTCCAACAACCCAGATTCCCGTCGCCTGTGTTGGTGTCCTCACAATTTCGGGCCTCGCCCCCCAATTTTCTCTCCGTGCCCTCACACGGTCTCATGGCTGGGACACGTGGCTCCCTTTGGCAGGCACGACCCTCTGCCGAATCTCCCGCTATGGCACCCCCGGGCACTACACTGCCTCCGAGCCTACCAGCTCCCTAACACCGGGGAGTGCCCCCCATGGAACCTCCCCTGAAACGCACACGTGGCAGGCTGGCTTCCCAGGCCCCTTTCCGAGGGTCACCCGTGCCCACAACACTGCCCACGCGGCTAATGGCGCCCCGGGCCCCCGCACCAAGCAGGCACACCCGTGCCCACTACGCTATCCCGGCCCCCCATGGGCCCTTGGCCTACCACGGCTGACTAGCCTGGTGCCCGGGGTACCCACTCAGCGATACTCACCTTTTGCAGCCACGCTCCCAGCCCGTCAACAGGGCTCCTGCACCCCTCCAAACGGGTTTCGAGCCTACTTCCCCACCAACAACAAAACGACCTCCATTTTGTAAATTTGATTAACCCAGCTAACTCACTCTACACTGACCCCGGGGTCCCTTGGGCGGGAGTCACTCCTCCCCCCAATCACTCATCGCACCATGCATTCCCCATTCGCTCCATTCACACAGACCCGCTGGCCTCACTCACTCATCATGTACTCACCTCACAACTCTTCAACACACTCACCGCTGGACTCTGCCATCCTTCTAACTAACTCCCCCAACTAACTCGTGCTCCCACGTCGTCCCGTAAACTACAGCACGTTCCTTTTAACACTACGTAGCTAAACTACGTCCCCGCTACACATCCACAAGTCTGTCTCTGTCTCCAAAATAATCCCATACTCCATTTTCCCAACCTAAATCTGACTAACAATCCCTCTAACTAATCCATTCCACGGACTCCATGAGGACTTACCCCTGCCCCATGAAATCAGTCTCGCTAAGCTAACCCTTCCCCCTAACTAGTTTCCATCCTGTGCCCTGGTCAAGGGGGTCTTCCACCCCCTGGCCCAGGAATCCTGTGCACCCGAAAGTGAGGCTTGCTTTTTCTTTTTTTTTCTTTTTTTTTCATGCGCAGCACCAGCGCGGCAACTCGCAGCTCGCGCACTTTGCACCTGCCCGTGACGTCATGCAGCTACACGTGTACCTCGTCCCTCCTTGGACGGTACCATCCGGCAGGGATACCCCTCCTGCCGGATTCCAACCCCACGTGCAGCCATGGCGTCACCGTGCGCATAAAAAAAACACAAGCCCCACGTCTCGAGGGGTTCCCCACGCGAACACATGTGCTTTGCCTGTTGGAGCTTAACACACACGATCGCGTGGAGAACCCGTCCGGTCCAAATCCATTTACCTGCCTAAACTTTGTCCGTCCGCGGGATCGGCAAATCCACCGCGTGCGTTTCCGGACCGGGACTTCACTCTCGCAAGCGAGCACGTGGGGGCCTCGTGCGTTGCACAGCACGGACCTCGTGCTCACTGCTGGGTGAACCCGGCACGGTGCGCAAAACATCTACAGCCGCTACTCGGCTTTCTTTCCTCACATGTCGCCGTCGTCGCCATTCAACCCACGCACACCTGCGTGTTACGACGCTAACACACCTCACCATTACATTCACCCCGGGAGACGCGGCTGCGTGCACCCGCATGCCCACCGACATCTCCCTTACATACCGCTCTCTCACACACACGGTCTCCCTTGCACTCGGCCGTTCACTCACGCATGCCATCTCCCTCGCACACGTGGCTCCACTCACTCGCGGCCTTCCACTCACTCGTGCCATTTCCCTCACACAAACCACACCACTCACACACGCGGGTGCACTCACCCGCGGTTCCTCATCCACACACCGTGCCTCACTCATACACCGTTCCTCACTCACACACGCGGGGGAACTCACCCGCGGTGCCTCACTCATACACCGTGCCTCACTCATACACCGTGCCTCACTCACAAACGCGGGGGCACTCAACCGCGGTGTTTTATCCATACTGGCCGTTTCATCCACACACACGGCCTCTTCCACTTGCGGTGCCCCTTTTACACACGGCGTGCTGGGAAGCACGTACTCCGGCACAATCGCCACCACACCACTCACACACGGGGTCGCTTCCACACACGGGGACGCACTCACACCTTGCACCACACACACAGGGACAACCACACTGGGGATTCGTGTCCCCACAAGGGTCTCCGGGGCCTCTATACCCCCCAAGCTCTCCGTGCACCTGTCCACAGCACTCCTCCCCTCAACCTCGCAAAGCACGACCGAACCCACCTGGTCGTGACTCGCTTCAAGGGGGCATACTCCCTCCCCTCGTTCCTGGAGGAGGCCATCCAGCTGCTCGCACCGGGCCTCGACCCAGTCCGCGAGCTCACCCCCATTATCCTCCACTACCTCCGTGTGTGTGTGTGCGTCACTTACCCCGTCTTCATCGTGCAGTCTTCCCTCTATCGTTCCCATCTCCCGTGTCTCTGCCAACTCAGTCACCTCTTCACCCTTTACCTCCCTTGTCTCAACTATCATTTCCGTCTCTTCCCTTGTTATCTCCCTCGTGCACGTCTCCGTCACCCCAATTAGTTTGTCCCTCTCGGTTACCGTCACTTTTTCTGTCACGACCCTCGCCCAACACGCCCCCCGAATTATTTTGTCACCCGCCTCCACCGCGGGCCCGACAGCCGTTGCACCCCCTCCCAGCTCGTTCGCTCCTACACGTGGAGTCGCCATTTTAAGCTCCCTGGTTACGGCCTTCATGCCCGCCTGCAGGCATCGGCCCATGTTCTGCGTCTCACCCCGCAGCTTTTTCGTTTCTTCCTTCATGTTTGTTTCCATTCCGTTCATTTGCTGTGCATTCGCATCCATATTTTCGTTCATTTCCGCATTCATTTTTGCCAGCATGGTGAATAGCTGGGCCATGTCGGGTGCGCTTGGGTGAGCCGTTTCGGCAAGGATCGGGGGGTTTTGGTGGAGAGGGGGAGGGGAGGTGTCATACACCGCGGCCGCTGCCGCACCTATTTCGGGCTCTGGGTTCAGTTGGGCGAGTTCGTTTTCCTGTACAACCAACATTTCCTGCACGGGGATTTCATCCTGAGCCATGGATTCTACACATTCTACATCCATTTCTAATACCCCCGGCTCCCGCTCGCCTTGAGACGCCATCTTGCTTCTCGTAAAGGGTTAATTTAGCTCGCTCGTAATTTGGAGGGAATCGGGGGTCGCTCCTCTCACCCCTGGACGGATTCCCGTGAATTTAGCTGGAGACATGAGAGCCCGTTTTCCCCGTCTCCGATACCAGTGCCGTGAGGAGGGCAATGAGTTTGTATCGCACGACCTGACACCAGTGTTGCGGATTCGCGCCCGCCGGCGTGCGAACGGCCACGTAACTCGAATCGCGACACGTCGCCCACCGGACGGACAATCCAGTCGTGACCCTCTCGGACTAACGCCGGGAACTAGTCACGGGTGGACCTTTCGGCCTCACCACGATCGTGCCAATCGGCCCCCCGCGTGGGATAGGGTTGCTCGCCAAATTCGACCTACCTAAGTACCCACACGGAGGGTAGACCGGGCGATCGCACCTCGCCACAGGTCGACTTCGGACACGGGCCACTTTAAGCGACCCGTTCCGTACTATCGGGATAACCGAGCGGTGTTATCGTCAGCCCCGACGGTTCGATTAATTATCGGGCGTATTCAGCCCACTACCAACCCTTTACGTGAAGTAAGATGGAGATTCAATGAAAGAAAAGACGAAGCGAAACGGGAAAACAGTTCAACATAATTCACATTTATTTCGCGATGGCACACGGAAAGCACACATATACAATTACACCAAAAGCAAATGTAAAAGGAGAAGAAACACACAATATTACACAAAAAGCAAAAATAAAAGAAGAAGACAATGCAGAGCTATCCGACTACCGAGCACACGGCAACACTTATACAATTTTACTTCACAGACGGCGCCGACAACACATATACCCAAAGCAAAAGAAAAGGACCACCCTCAAGGATGAGGCGGGCCTGGGGCCGAGACCGCGTCGGGCCTTCCCGTCTGATGATGAGACGCAAAGTGGCGGTGGCGCCCCAACTCCGCGGGCCTCGCGGACAGTGTCTGGTAGGGGGTGGGAAAGGGGCCCCCTTGTCGCACTATCTCAGCGCGGGGGGGGGAAACAGGAGGGGGTTGTTGATGCTCGGGGGATGGAGGATATCTCCCTGTCTCGGGTCCCACGACGAGCGTCTCCACCACGACCTCGGTCGCGCCGCCGGCCTCTCCCTCCGCAGTTCCCTGAATCCGACGCGAGCACCCCCTCAACCGCCTTCGCCGCCGCCGCCTCTCCACAGCTTCGTCCAATCGACCTCTCCGTCTCCTCTCTTGACTCGTCCCAACTCTTCACTGGCTCCGCGAACTCCCAACTGACTCAACTGACGAACACGGCCCCTTATATGCCCCGTGGCTTCGCCCCTTCACCTTTGACCCTTTACCTCCGACCCTTCACCTCTAACTGACTCCCCATTGGACCGAGGAAAAGTGGGCGTGAATGCTTTTTGATCCATGAATTTGCATATAGCGACCGCACTCCAACGCCCTGGAGGCGGGGCCAAATCGCCCCACGCTCACCGATAGGATGGAACAGAAGTGGGCGTGAGTCGTTTTTGATCCGTTTTCTTCGGAAAGTCGGTGATGTTTCTGAACACGCTGCTCGGTGCGCGCCCTGCACGAGTCCAGTATCGGTGCCCACAAGTGGCGCAAGAATGGTGGTGATACGATGGTGGCGAGTTGTGACGGTAAAGGTCGTGGCTGTGGTTGTGAAGCGGCGTTGTGGTTGGTGGTTGTTGTGTGATGGCTGTTGAGACGTGGTTGGTGGTGGTAGTAATGGCTGCTGGTCCAAAATAAAGATAGTAAAAGAAAAACGGCTATCTAAAAGGGTCGCAGCCCGCATAAATGACATTTATTCCCTCTAAACAACGGGTTTGGGCCTAACTACACATATACTTACAGAGATATCTCACCTAAGGGACCTGAATGGTGGTTTGCGAATTTCGTCAACCACAACAATATATTAAGTGGCATATCTAGTGTGGTCGAACCCATTGAGACGAATAGTGGTATATCTAGAGTTGGGCACGTTGGTGACGCTTCAAACTCGAACAATCTGCCTGGGCCGTCGAAAGTGGAGGTAAATCCCCCCTGGCAGATGACGAAAGCTTCACCGTTGTTCCTTCAAAAAGGAAACATAAATTGAAGCATCTAAATGATAACAATAGTCAAAATGTGACGGCGAGCTGTGCAAAAAAGATGGCGCCGGCTGCCGAGAATAATGACTCGTGTTTGGAAGCAACAATAGATGCTCTTTTTAAAACGAAAAATCGATTTGATGTAATTGCTCCAGAGGATGATGACCTTTTTGTCGGTGGGGTTGGTGAACATGAGCAGGAGATTGGTTTTGTGCAGCAGGGAGCACACGTGACCACTCCCATAGTCACAAGCACCTTGGATATTAACACCGAATCCACTGTAACCCCCCTCCCTGTAAAGACCAACAGTGAAATGTGTACCGTTTCTAAGTCACCAATAACTCCAAACTTGGTTGAATCAGAGTGTAAAGCTTCAACTAGTGAAACACCAGGTTCATCTCAAGCGGAATATAACGTTCCTTCCATTAGTATTCTTCCTCCTCCCCGTCCTCTTCACCCTCCCACTCCTCCTCCTCCTCCCCCTCCCACTTCTAATCTTCTTCCTCTTCCCACCCCTCCTCCTCCTCCCACTCCACCTCCCCCTACTCCACCTCCCCCTACTCCACCTCCCCTACTCCACCTCCCCCACTCCTCCTCCCCCCACTCCTCCTCCCTCCACTCTTCCTTCCCCGACCCCTCCGACTCCTCCCCCCCCCCTTTGGAAGCGGAATGTGAGGCTTCCCTTATTAAACCATCAGCTCCATCTTTGGAGCATAACGATAATGTAATGGACACCGATCGGTACTCGGATTATGATTCGGACGGGGACTCATCACTTGCTTCTTGTGGCAGTGCTGAAGCATGGAATGATACAGTTTCCCAAGATTCAGAGAGTGTTACCAGTGTTCCACCTGCTGATATCATAAAGTTTCTTCATGACACCTTTCGCAAGAAACATGTTAAAATTAAAAACTTTTTCCCTGACTTGTCCGGCTTTATAATCTCTGCGAAGCTTTTGCTCCTCAAAGCCGGACAGCTTGGCGTGACGGAATCACAAGTGTATCGACTCCGGAAATGCATCCTCAAAGCAAAGAATGAGCTGCAGACACAGAGAGACTAAGTTTTTGACACACCCAAACTCTATGTTAGCCTATGGCCTTCTCTATAGCGAGTTTAAATATTAATGGGGGACGCTCCTCCATCCGTAAAGCAGAAGTTAAACAGTTTGTTGAGACCAATCACATTGATGGTTTGCTTTTGCAAGAAACTAGATGCAGCTCCTCTTGTGCAAGAGAATGGCAAAGGATAATGAGGGGAAATGGTTTTTTAGTAGTCTGGAACACCCAAGGGCTGGGGTGGCTGTTTATATACAACCTTCCTTTTGCAGTCCTAGTGTTGTTTTTAATGAGATTATCAAAGGGTATTTGATTTCACTCACCTTCACACACAATGGCTTTAAACACACCGTACTGAATGTCTACGCACCGAGCGATAGCACGGAGAGACTCACCTTTTACACACACTTAGAAACGTCTCTTGTACATATTGACTTTGATGGACTTGTCTTCTTGGGTGGAGATTTTAACTGCACGATGGACCCCACCATTGATCGTAATGGAGAGGAGCCGCACCCAGCAAGCGCAGCGCCTTTGTTGAGAGCCTTGTCCAAGTTTTCCCTGGTTGATGTGTGGAGAATCCGCAATCTTTCTCTCCGCCAATACACGTGGAGTCGGTGTTCAAAAGGCCACGTATCACTTGCAAGATTGGACCGTTTCTACATCAACATTACCTTTTTAAATGTTGTGAGCAATATGAACATTATTCCGAGCGGCTTCTCAGACCATCACATGGTTGCACTTCGTATTCATCAACCAGTTCGGAATCGTGGTGCTGCTTACTGGACCTTCAACGCAAGCCTTTTGGATGATCAACTGTTTGTTGATGCCTTTGGTGTGTTCTGGAGAGCCTTGCTCCAACGTAAAACTTCCTTCCCCTGCCTTGGAAAATGGTGGGACAACGTCAAAGTGCAAATAAGATCCTTTTGCCAACAATATGGAGCCTACCACACCAAATATGACTCTGCCCTTCAATCCTTGCTTGCCAACGAAATATTATATTTGCAGACCAACCTCTTGGCTTCAAATCATGAAAGAACCAACCTCTTGCTGGCGAAGAAAAAAGCTCTTCTTGCTGGACTTTGTGCAAAGCAAGCCAGAGGAGCGCTGATTCGTCTCCGACTGGAGAATTTGTGTTACCTGGACACCTCCTCTAAGTTCTTTTTTGGACTGGAAGCTCAAACAAAGAGAAGTCAGCAGATAACTTCAGTAAGGACAAAGGAAGGAAGGATAACACACAATAAAAAAGATGTCAGAGCCTCACTCAGATACTACTTTACTGAACTTTATCATGCTCCGAAAATCGACAACAAAATGGTAACAGTGCTGACTTCTTCCTTACCAACCTTGTCAAAATCTGCAGTTCTACAAATGGAGAAGGAAGTAACTTTGGAGGAACTCCAAGCTGCTCTTCAAACTCTACCCTCGGGTAAGGCCTCCGGCCTGGATGGAATTCCTGCGGAATTTTATAAAAAAACCTTTTGGGACCTCCTAGGACCAGAACTACTTGAGGTTATAATCGACGGTCGACGATCAGGCTCACTGCCATTAAGCTGCCGGAGGGCTGTCCTCGCCCTTATCCCCCAAAAAAGGAGACCTTCAGCAACCGCACAACTGGCGTCCCATCTCATTACTCTGTGCAGACTACAAAATATTTTCCAAGGCCCTTGCCAACCGCCTTAAAGCCATAATCGAGGAGATCGTACACCCAGATCAGTCTTACTGTGTCCCGAAGAGGACAATTCATGACAGTATCTTCATTGTGCGTGATATAATTGACATCTGTTCTCTTGAGCAAAGGAATGTAGGGTTGGTGTTCTTAGATCAAGAAAAGGCCTTTGATACCATTGATCATTTTTATCTTTTCTCTGTTTTACGGGGGTTTGGTTTTGGGGAAAATTTTATCTCTCATGTGCAGTTACTGTATAACAACACTTTTAGTCTCTTAAAGGTTAACAACATTTTATGTCCCCCTTTCCCGGTTAATAGAGGCATTCGTCAAGGGTGCCCTCTTTCTGGCCTCCTGTACTCTCTTGCGATTGAGCCTTTGCTCGTTCGGTTGCGTGCACGTCTTCTTGGTTTCCTTCCTCAACCAATGGCGAACCCGTTTAAAGTGATTGCTTATGCAGATGATCTTTGTGCAATCGTTCACTCGAATGAGGACGTCTCAGCCTTGGTCCGTTGCATTCATGAATTTGGTTTGGCAAGTTCCACAAAAGTGAACTGGGGAAAAAGCAGAGCTCTCCATCTTGGTCCACAAAATGGCGCCATTCCTCCGACTCTTCCCGAGAAACTTAAATGGGAAAGGGATGGAATTCTTTACCTAGGCGTCTTTCTTGGAACTGAGAACTTCATTTTAAAAAACTGGGAATCTCTTATAATTAAAACTGAGAGACGTTTACGAAAGTGGAAGGGCTTACTTTGTCAACTCTCCTATCGGGGCCGAACCCTTGTTATCAACAACCTTGCAGCATCAATGCTTTGGAACGTTTTTATAGCACTGCAGCCCCCAGATTTGTTTCTTAAAAAATTACAATCAATTCTTATTGATTTATTTTGGGGAGGAAAGCATTGGCTCCAACCTGCTGTGTTAAACCTGCCTGTTTCTGAAGGAGGACAAGGGCTGATTGCTATTACCAGCAAGGTGATGGCTTTTCGCCTCCTTTCGCTTCGCAGACTGCTGTACACGGACGTTTCGTGGAAGGCCTTGGCTCACTGCCTGCTTCGGCAGGCGGGGAAACTCGGCAACGATCAGCAACTGTTCCTTATTGACACCAAGAAAGTTGATATGGCATCAGTCCCCCTGTTTTATAGAAGCATGCTGGAGGCATGGCAGGCAGTCACTGTTCACCGAAATAACAATGACTACTCCCTGGAAATGTTCTTAAATGAGCCTATCTTTTTAAACCCCATTTTTGAAGGGGTCTGCAGCAATTATATTCTTGTGCAGAAGTTTGTTGATGCTGGATGTACGAAGGTAAAAGATCTCAGAACTCCTTCTCCTTATAAGTGGAAGCCAGCTGCTGACGTCGCTGTGGCCACTGGAGTGAGGTCCATTCGAATTATTGGGAGAATCTTTTCTGTGATTCTGCGCTTTTTCAAGCAAACCAATCTGAAATGGATTCCACAGGTGGAAGCTAACCTTTCTTTATCCCAGCATCCCTTTCCAGAGCTTTTGCTTCATTTTCAAGGTTTCACCTCCTTTAAATTGATGGAAAAATCTTCTGTTTACGCTTTGTGTGTTAAAACCCTTGTTCCCGATAGACCTGCGGAACCACAAGCACATTGGGGGAGAATGCTTCAGACCACTCATTCTACTTCGATCAACTGGCATGTTATGTACAAGGCACCCACTGCCAAGCGCTCCGGAGATTTGCAGTGGCGACTGGCACATTACATTTTACCATCCAATGTTTTATCTCATCGTATATGTCCCGATAACACAGAATTGTGTCCCTTCTGCGGTGCCACAGAAACTATTTTTCACATTTTTATTGATTGCTCAAGGTTGGCACCCCTTTTTACAGTCTTATCACGTGCTATCCGGGGACTCGGCCTAACTTTTACTTGTTGTGGTTTTGTTTACGGTTTTAGCATCTTCCACCAGCGTAAATACGAGTGCCTGTTAGCAAATTATTTGTCCTCTGAAGTGAAGCTTACTATATACATGTCAAGCAAACGCAAAATTCAAGATGTTTGTGATTCTGTTTCCGATGTTGTTTATCTCTTTAAAACCTTGGTCACAGCACGCGTGCACCTTGAAATTCATGCCAGTGATTGTACACTGTTCTCACAACAGTGGTGTGTGAACACATCCTTATGTGAACTTGTTGATGGTGTACTTACATTGAAGTTTTAATTTACCTTGTTCCTTTGTTGGGCAATGCTCAGGCATTTGCTTGTACTGGTATAACTTCTCTTGTCACATCATGATCCCAAACAATCAAGAGGCCAAAAGTCTCTCTCTCTCTCTCTCTCTCTCTCTCTCTCTCTCTCTCTCTCTCTCTCTCTCTCTCTCTCTCTCTCTCTCTCTCTCTCTCTGTCTCTCTCTGTCTCTCTCTGTCTCTCTCTGTCTCTCTCTGTCTCTCTCTGTCTCTCTCTTTTTTTCATAGGCTTGTTTTCTCTCTCTCTCTCTCTCTCTCTCTCTCTCTCTCTCTCTCTCTCTCTCTCTCTCTCTCTCTCTCTCTCTCTCTCTCTCTCTCTCTCTCTCTCTCTCTCTCTCTCTCTCTCTCTCTCTCTCTCTCTCTCTCTCTCTCTCTCTATCTCTCTCTCTCTCTCTCTCTCTCTCTCTCTCTCTCTCTCTCTCTCTCTCTCTCTCTCTCTCTCTCTCTCTCTCTCTCTCTCTCTCTCTCGCCTTGTTTTCATAGGCCTACCGTTTATCGGTGATTTAGCTTCTTCCTTATACTCTTCTTTTTCCTTATATTTTCATTCTTTATTTTATTTTACCTTCGCCTGCGAACTCTGCTCGTGACAGGTCTTTGCTTCCTTTGTTTTCAGCTATGGCAAACAGTCGTTTCCAGAATAGCGTTTACGAGTCACTTACTCACAAAAATGCAGTGATAGTCCACCCGACGGAGTTCGGGTCGAGGACGTCGTGACGGGCTTGGGAGAACTCGTTGGTTTTGAAAATGTGTTAGCAGCTTCAAAGATGAACCAACGAGTTGTTGTTTTCCTTTCCGAGGAGCGCGACGTCGCTCAGGCGGTTGAAACCGGTTTGTCTTTACCGCCAGATATTTTCGTTAACGTTAGTATGTTGGACTCACCGGCGGTGAAAATCACTTTATCAAATTTGCCACCTTTCGTTAAAAGCGAACAGATCTTGTTCGTTTTAAAACAGTTTGGCACGGTGGTGTCAAAAATCTCCATGATTCCTTTTCGTTTGCGTTCGGATTCCACAGTCCGCCATATCATGACCTTCCGGCGGTACTGTTAACATGGTGTTAAAAACAACGCTCAATGTCTCAGCTACGTTGGGAGTTGAAAATCGAAATTACCGAATGTACGTTGCAACAGAGTCAATGACGTGTTTCACGTGTGGTGCCTTCGGACATTTAAAAGGTGCTTGCCCGAAGTATATCTCCGGTGGCACATCTAGACGGTTAAGAACAAGCGCCGATCCTAGTGGCACATCTTGAGTCGATATGAGTAATAATAATGGCGCGTCTGCAACGGGAGATCGACCTTCACATTCGAGCGTGGAAACCGATAATTCTCCGGCTGATGACGCGGGTTTTATTACCGTGTCCTCCAAGAGGAATTATAAAAGAGGAAGTGGAAGTGTGAACACACAGGCGACCTGTTCGAAAAAGATAGCGCCATCAAATGAATGCAATGTTTCTGTCCTAGAAACAGAAGCTCCTGCAGCTGGTCCTCTGCTGCAGAATATGTTCAGTGTGTTCGCTGAAAAGGGAGGAGACGTTTCCGTTCATTCCTCTCACGAACAAGGACCGAGCGCAACGCCCCAAGATGTTGTGGTCACCACCCCGGTCACTGACATTAAAATCTAGAACCACGAACCTGCTCTCGTCGCGCGCCCTGCTGAGGACGAAGTGTCTGAGGTGATGGAGGAGGAAGAAGTAACAGCCCCAGAGGGAGAGTGCGAAGCCTCCGATACAAAAACGGTAATCCCTGTTACGGTCTTTAAAACTCCCGCTGTGGAAACAGCTTCACCTTTAGCAGAAGACGATTTTCCCGTTGTGAGAGCATCGACTTCAGTGTGTGAGGAGAAAAATAAAAACCATTCGGATTACGACTCGGATGGGGCCTCGTCGTTTGCCTCTCGTGCTGGTAGCGAGGTCTGGAACGACCCAGCAATAGCCAAGGAACTGGAGGGTGATGATGATTTATCACCCATGGAAATTCTCCAGTTTCTTCAGGACACTTTTCGAAAGAAAAACGTTAAGATTATAACCTTCTTCCCGAACCTGTCTGGCTTTATAACCTCTTCAAGACGTCTCCTCCTTAAGGCTGAACAACTTGGTGTGACTGAGTCACAAGTATTTCGCCTTCGGAAGTGTGTATTGAAAGCTCGGAAAGAGCTACAAGCACAACCCAACTTCCTTTTACCTCACAAACCTTCCCTACCTTCACTATGACCTTTTCAATTGTAACTTTAAATAGAAATGGGGGACGTTCACCCCTGCACAAAGCTCAGGTAAAGTTGCTTGTCGAGCAAAAACATTTTGATGTTGTTCTTTTGCAAGAGACAAGATGTTGCTCTTCGTGCTCGAGCGAATGGACTCATATCCTGAAAGGACAATGGTTCTTTCGTAGCTTGACCTGTCCTAGTGTTGGAGTGGCTATTTATTTAAATCCCCCTTTCTGTCCTGAAAATGTCACTTTCAAGGAGATTATTAAAGGGCATTTAGTTTCAGTTAATTTCCTTTATAATGGTTATAAACACACTTTAATAAATGTATATTCAACGAGTACGAGCACAGAAAGACTAGTTTTCTTTACACAGTTAGAAATGTTCCTCACACACCTTGTTTTTGATGGTCTTGTTTGTCTGTGTGGGGACTTTAATTGCACATTCTATCCCACCCTTGATCGTAATGGAGAAGAGCCCCACCCACCAAGTACGGCACCCTTAAAGAGGGCTTTGTCATAATTCTCCCTTATGGATGTATGGAGACTCCAGAACCCATCTGCACGGCAATACACGTGGTGCCTGTGGTGAATTAACGTGAATCGAGGGACATGACGCGGGATCACATGTTGTGCGTCTCGCGTATAAGGGGAGGTCTCTCTGCGGCACGAGTGATTGTCCCCGGGGCATTGCTATTGACATCGGCTGTCCACTTGATGCTCGTTAACTGAAGGTTCTCATTGACTGGTGAGAATGGAGATTATATCGAACTCCGTGCTTACGCGGATTTAGTCTGCAATGGTTAACTGCACATGTATACGTTTCTGCTTATATACTCCTAGCTGAACCTGTATTTCCTGGTGTGCCCACAGAAGCGGCTCCAATCAAATGGAATAAAGCCTAAACTCTGAAGGTTCATCTCTCGCTTTCATTTCAATTTATTCCATTTGATTTTCTCGGCTCTCTCAACCAAAGATGGACAAGATCTACAAACCAGAGAGGTTCGACGCAGACCCGAACGCGACTGACGCAGAAATGAAATGGTCACATTGGTTCTGCTCCTTCTCACACTATCTGACCATCATTGCGGAGGGAGCTGACAAATTTGCCGCTCTCGTGAATCATGTCTCGCCCGGCGTGTACAGGCTCTTCTCGGGGTGCGACACTTACGAAGCAGCGATCGAGGTGCTGCAAGCGCTCTACATGAAGCCCAAGAACGAGGTATACATACGACATCTTCTCAACACACGCAAGCAAGCAGCCGGGGAGACAATCGATCAGTTCCTGCAAGCTCTGAATCAGCTGGGAAAAGACTGCAGCTTCCGGGCGGTAAGCGCCGAGGAACACCGAAAGGAAGCCACACGGGAGGCATTCATCCAAGGACTCAGATCAGCCCACATACGGCAACGCTTACTAGAGAAAGCGCAACCCACTCTTGACAAGGTAGTCGATCAGGCTCGAGCGATGGATACGGCTCAGCAGCAATCTGAGTCATTTGGGACACCGATGCTGCTCATGAACGCTGCTACGATGGGAACCCAAGGAACCCCACTGGCACAGACACAGCCAGACATGAGGGATGGAGAAACACCCGAGGAGCCGGATACCCAGACCTCGTCAAACTCCTCAGCAACTGCTCCGGTCGGAAAATGCTTCTTTTGTGGGTACAAAAGGCATCCTCGTCAAAAATGTCCCGCCAGAGATGCCACATGCATGAATTGCGACAAGAAAGGGCATTATGCCAGGGTATGTAAATCTACTCTAAGGAGGAATAAACCCACTTCTGCGGCTCTCTACTCGCAAAATAAATTGACTGCAGCCTCCCCGGGGAATCTATCCAAGGCTATCATCAACGTGCGAATTAACGGGCATATGGCTGAGGCACTGATTGATACCGGTAGCTCTGAAAGTTTCGTCAACAGCTCGCTAGTGAAGGGCAGGAAATGGGTAATCCACCCGACTGACAATACGGTATGCATGGCCGCCACCTCACTACAATCCCGCGTACGAGGGTACTGCAATGTTGAATTGGACGTAAAGGGTACACGCATTGGGATGTAAAGGGTGCTGGTGCTTCGTGATTTGTGCGCAGACGTAATTCTGGGTCATAATGTCCTCAAGCAGCACACGGCGTCGAAATACCCTTTGGAGGAAGCAAGCCTCGTCTAATTTTAAATGCGCTGACCACCGCGGAGGTGACGTCCCCCCAGCTGTTCGCTAACTTGTCGCCGGTCTGCAAACCGATAGCGATCAAATCGCGGCGATATACCACTGCTGACATGAATTTCATCACTTCGGAAACCAAGCGATTACTGGAGGAGGGAATTATAGAACCCGAGCGATTCGCCATGGCGCGCACAGGTGTTAGTAACCAGCAGTCAGAACCATAAGAAACGGATGGTTGTCGATTATTCCCAAACGGTCAATCGCTTCACCCAACTCGACGCCTACCCCCTGCCGCGCATAGATGAGATGGTCGAACGCGTGGCCAATTATAAGGTATTCAGTACCATCGACTTGCGAAGCGCCTATCATCAAATTCCCATCCGAGAGGAAGACAAACCGTACACTGCATTTCAGGCAGGGCGGCGCCTCTACCAGTTCAGAAGGATACCATTCGGTGTCACGAATGGAGTAGCTTGCTTCAACGGGTTATGGACGACATCATCTCAGATGAAAACCTCGAAGACACTTTTGTTTACGTGGATAATGTCACAGTGTGCGGTAGGGATCAGAGGGAACATGATAGGAATCTGGACAGATTCTTGAGCATTGCTGGAAAATATAATCTGACTCTCAACTACGAGAAATGCGTATTCTCGGCAAGGTCAATTGACCTTCTCGGCTACACAATAGCCGACGGCACAATTAAGCCTGATCCTGAGCGATTGCGCCCGCTCCGTGAGCTTCCACCACCTCAGGACTTGCAAACAATGCGCCGGGTGATCGGGATGTTCGCTTACTATGCAAGATGGATTTCGCAATACTCCGAGAAAATACATCCCCTATTGCATTGCAAAACTTTCCACCAGATGCCGCTGTCGTAAAAGCTTTCCACGATCTCAAGGATGATATCAGTAAGTCCGTGGTTTTATCGATCGATAGCTCGGTGCCCTTCGTGGTGGAAACCGACGCTTCAAATCACGCCATAGCTGCAACACTTAATCAGTCTGGGCGGCCGGTCGCTTTCTTCTCGAGAACTCTCTCTAGAAGCGAGCAGAGACACTCGGCAATAGAGAAGGAGGCGTACGCCATCGTCGAAGCGCTGCGTAAATGGAGACATTATTTACTGGGAAACCACTTCACGCTCGTTACGGACCAACGATCCGTGGCTTTCATGTTTGATGGGAAAAATAACGGGAAAATTAAGAATGAAAAAATTATGAGATGGCGGATAGACCTAGCCTGCTACAGGTACGACATTGTTTACCGGCCCGGGAAGGAAAACCCTGCTGCAGATACCTTCTCCCGGGTCTACAGTTCGGCAACAATCAGTCAGGCTTTGCAAGACCTCCATGTGTCTCTGTGCCACCCAGGGGTAACCAGGATGGCACATTTCGTACGCAGACAAAATCTTCCCTATTCTGTTGAAGATATTAAACAAATGAATGCTTCATGCCCTGTTTGTGCTGAACTAAAACCCAGATTCTATGGCGCGGCTTCTGGCAGACTGATCAAGGCTACTTCCCCCTTCGAGAGACTAAACATCGACTTCAAAGGGCCCCTGCCCACCGAGACAGACAACAGATACATATTCACCGTTGTTGATGAATATTCAAGGTTCCCTTTCGCGTTTCCGTGCTCGGATATGACCTCGGGCACTGTCGTAAAATGTCTCTCTGACCTCTTCGCTATGTTTGGGAGACCTTCTGCACATACATTCAGACAGAGGGCCGTGTTTCATGTCGGCCGGGCTAAAACAATTCCTATTAGAGCACGGCATAGCAACTAGTCGAACGACGGGTTACAACCCACAGGGAAACGGGCAGGTGGAACGGTATAATGGAGTAATTTGGAAAGCCGTAACTCTGGCGCTGAAATCGAGAGGACTGGGCCCCGAGCGATGGGAGGTTACTCTTCCTGACGCTCTGAATTCCATACGCTCTTTGCTCTGCACGTCCACAAATGCCACTCCTCACGAACGTATGTTTACTCACCAACGACGTTATGTTGACGGTCAAACGGTGCCCAACTGGCTGACCCACCCGGTACAGTGTTCATGAAACGCCCGGTACGACAAAGCAAGTATGAACCGCTGGTGGAGGGGGTCGAACTCATGACACTAATCCAGAGTATGCTCATGTCAGGCTCCCGGATGGCAGGGAGACCACTGTGTCGGTTCGCCATCTGGCTCCCTCAGGTACTCCTCCCGCCGGTACACCACCTCCTGGCACTCCTCCTTCTGACATTTCCCCCCCAGGAACTCCGCCAGGCGACGGGGCTGCCGCGTTCCACCCGAGAGCGATCGACGAGTCATCCCCGGCACAAGTCGAGGCTCACCAAGAGGACCGCGCGTCTCCCTCAAGTGAAACTGCCGATTACTCGCGGAGAGGCCGACGGATAAGGCCCTCAGGACGACTCAATCTGTAAAGGGGATTATCGGCATTCTCGCTGCTCATGCTCCTATATGCCCATTATATCATATATCGATGCTCATTTCCATGCTCCTACAACTCAAAATAATCACTGCTTGGCATGTATGCTTCTGTAGATCAATTAGTCCGCGTTGCTTGAAATGTATACTCCTATAGTGCTAAAGCAATCATGGTGTGTAAGATGGGCCCCTAGTTACATTTTAAAGGTGGGGAGAATGTGGTGAATTAACGTGAATCGAGGGACATGACGCGGGATCACATGTTGTGCGTCTCGCGTATAAGGGGAGGTCTCTCTGCGGCACGAGTGATTGTCCCCGGGGCATTGCTATTGACATCGGCTGTCCACTTGATGCTCGTTAACTGAAGGTGCTCATTGACTGGTGAGAATGGAGATTATATCGAACTCCGTGCTTACGCGGATTTAGTCTGCAATGGTAAACTGCACATGTATACGTTTCTGCTTATGTACTCCTAGCTGAACCTGTATTTCCTGGTGTGCCCACAGAAGCAGCTCCAATCAAATGGAATAAAGCCTAAACTCTGAAGGTTCATCTCTCGCTTTCATTTCAGTGCCGATGTGCAAATGGCCGGCTATCTCTTGCAAGGATAGACAGATTTTACATCAATAATGACTCTTTAAATGTCATCGACCATGTTGACATCACCCCAAGTGGCTTTTCGGACCATCACATGGTTGTTCTTCATATACTTTCCCCAGTTTGAAATCGTGGCACTGCCCATTGGACCTTCAATGCGAGTCTTCTGCAAGAATACGCTTTTCCTGTCACCTTCCGAGCCTTTTGGGAAGTTTTACGACTACAGAGTCCTTCCTACTCCTGCCTCGCACAATGGTGGGACAATGCGAAAACCCACATCAGGACCTTTTGCCAGCAATATAGCTCCTTTTGTACCAATAATGAATCTGCGCTGCAATCTCTAATTGCTAAAGAAATATTGTCTCTC
>NC_140970.1:77032819-77067819 GCF_056783735.1 Eptatretus burgeri
AACCAGCAGAATGTGTCGACTACATTCCATCCTACCTGTGATCCACACAAGCACATCTGGAGAGGTAACCTAGATGGTGGGTAGCAATCACTTGGTTAGGATCTATGAGATTACAGCCGTTGTGACACATAGTTTCTGCTTCTGCAACTGTATACAGTCTCCGAGATGTGGACATTAAATGTATGATTGGTAACAGTCACATAACAAACAACTACTTCTGCATCCATTTTGAGTTCATCAATTACCGACGTAATTATTGTGAGGTTTCAACCTCATGCACGAATGCATGTTGAGCTGGACCTATATTTTGCATTTCACAACATCGTCCCTTGCTACAGGTCAAGAGTCGTAAGGCAGTCATCCATATTATGAAAGTGGATGTTGTATTCAAGCAGAAAAATGAAGCTAAAGCATATGCTGTAAAATAAATGCGATGACGTTATAAACTAGGGCAAGGTCGAATGTACATGTGACTGGAGGCCTTTCAAAGCTGCACTTTAATTACCAACCGTATGAGCACCTATCATCATGTGACCTCACACATATAATGGCATTGTAGATGGGAAGAAAACTAAAATAATAAAAAACTGGAATGCAAAGTTTGATGGAAAGTTAATTGATACATTGGATGACATTCACAAACATTATATTAAATTTGACCCCTTTGCTTTTGCCTTTCCATTCGCTCCATGCATGCCCCTTTTCCTTACTGATGTCCCTTCCCCTATGCGTATGTAACAAATAGGTAGCCGGGAAGGATCTTGGACTTGTGAGGACAGTTAATAATCTTGGTCATTGAATGTGAGCATCCTTGAACAACAGAAATCACCTTTCAGTCTTTCAATGAACATGCCTTGCACTAAATCATCACGTATATGACAGTATAACCTTGAGTGAAATAATCAACTCGACCTACTCTTTCAAGTATAGAAGCAGGATAAAAAAAAAATAAGTTGTTATTGCTAATCTACTATGGCCAGTCGACTTTTCAAAAATATTCATTCAAGGAGGAACTGTCAAAGGAGTTTTTGAACTGTAGGAGTATTTATACGAGGAGATGGAAACATCTGGAACACGGGTTTGAAGCCGCTGGTAAAACAAGCATTTGCTTCGTCCTCTTTTTTTTTTTTAATCCTTCCTTGAGTTCCAGTGACAAGACATTTGCCAAAGACATGGAGGTTTGAATCTCATCAGCAAATCAAAGGCTCTGACATTGAAACTCTAGATAACTCGTTGGTTTGAAACATCTACATATCTCTGGCTGCTTTGAAAAAGAAAACTCTGACAGTATAGTCCTTTAAAGCTTGTAAAGGATTCAGTAACTCAAAAGTTGAAGCAAAATGAATTTTGAAACAATCTTATGAAAGAAATAAAAGCATCGAGCATTCATGTTAAAATATATATCAAAAGCTTTAGGCAGAAAATTTCCAGCTTGATTGCCGCCATTTTGACACCTCCGCTGCACCTGTCTGTCTCGTTATGCTAAACAGTTACCATGCTGTCTTCTCCATAATTCATGATGTGTTTGCAATGGCAAGCCTTGAGGGAAGTGTGCTTGACAGTATTCTTGTGCATCTTGCACTTAACCAGTAAGCTATACAAATACATGGACTGGGAGAAAGATCTTATGATAAGTGGACATCTTTGGTATGGAATTGACCCAGAATTCCACTTATTATGCGAGACAATAATCATCTTTTCTGCAAAGTCCCTAATTATTCTGCACATAAATTCTTCAACCTCCTTTCCACAAAGCTAGCATTACCACTTTACATGTCTTCTTGGGATGGAAATGAGGACCAGACATTGCTGATCTCTGACCTCTGACAGTCCTTTCCTTTGAAAAAAAAAAATCATGTGACAAAATTCGAATTTCATTTTTGCCTGCAATAATCTTGTTAAAATGGTGTATGGTCTTTCCGAAGCTGGAAAACTGATTGTCTGACTTGACATGCCGGCATGGGGGGGACTTCGAAAGCAAGGAAATGTTTTCCAGATGAGAATTTTGAGGGTCAAATCCTTGAGATGTCTGATGGGCTGTGTTTGGTGAAAGGAGAGGTTCTGAGGTATTCACCACTCTTGTGCGGAATGGAGCTGATGACCTCTGATACCATATTTCCAACCAGCCACTAAAGACTCCAGGAAGCTTTATGAATTGGATGGCATTGGGTGTTCTAAGGAGATAGCCCATGCTTACCCTGCACATATTTTGGTTTCGCTTGTTACGAACCCTGCATGCTATTACTTTGTGTGATGCCGTGTAAAGCTGTAACCGAAACCGCCGTCATTGTTGTGACAAGTGCTTTAGAAATTAGCAACATCTGTGATCCTGGCCCTTTTAACCTGCACGTATTGGCTCAGATTCCTGAGTAAATAATAGGGGACCTTATCTCTTTGTCACCAAGGAATTGGTCATGGAATAAATTTGGCTGCAATGAAAGCAAAACTTTTTGAAATGTTTAAAACTTAAACTTTACGAGATTTTATATTGTTTAATATATTTTCTCTTTGCTTTCTGGAAGGCCCAAGGTTTAAAAGCAGATTAAAGGGCCATTTGTATTGTATATAGATATTCATTTAAGATTTTGCATTAATCCAACCCCTCTGTTAAAACAGAAACTCCTTGACATTATTGTTCTTTTGAATTCTTACATGATCCTTTAATATATATATATATATATATATATATATATATATATATATATATATATATATATATATATATATATATATATATATATATATATATATATATATATATATATATAATTTTAAGGCCAAGTATTTTTGAATGAAGACTCATATTACAGTCCAACTCTTTTGGGTTGGAAAAACATCTTTTCAAGCATTTGTGTTATCTACGTCTTATTTAGTTAACTTTTTAATTTTATTTTTGATACAAGATCTGGGCTCATAGAAGAGTGCAGTGATGGAGGGTGAAAAGCGAATTGTGGAGGGGAGAAAAAAGTAGCCTGCAAGTTAGAGGGGTTTTTTTTTTCTTTAGAGGAGCGAGGCTCATGGAAGAGCAATGTTGAACTGACAATGTGACAAACATCAAGGGAATGAAAGAACAGGAGAAGAAGAAATGGAGGAGAGAAGGAAACATTGAAACCAGTAAGTAAGATGGTAGGGTTATGAAAGGTTAATGGGGGTAATAAATATCCATGGGTCAGAATTGGGGATGACAAGAGATTATGGTACATTGCTTCCTTGAAGCCTTGGATGGAAGAATGAGACTGAACAGCCTCTATATGATGGTTCCATATACTGGAGAAGTGAGGAATAATGGAGTTGAGGTGTGCAGTCAGCCTGGATTTTGAAAGTCTAAATTAAGGAGTAACTGGAAGAATATATGCATCCTGGAGTAGATCGGGATGGACAGAGGACTGAGAGAGCAGAGGTAGCAATATTAGTAAATAGATGATGGAAAATAAAAAAGGACACTGGCATACCTGCGATGTGAGAAAAACATACCCTGAGCTTTGTCCGCATCACAGTAGATTCCAATAATTTTGTGAGCTTTAGATTCCACAGAATCCAGGTTTATGGATGGGAGGCTGGTGTGCCAGTCTATAGCAGAGAGCAGTGCTCTGTTAAGCTCTGGCATGGGCCTTCTAGACTGGGAGTAGCTTTGATTTTTCAAGGAAAGACTTGGATCGATGAAAAATTCCCAGTCTGTGTCTGGCTTTGGAGAGCAGGGTTGAGTAATGTCAAGTAATGTTGCATAAATAACCCCCATGTCAACTTCTTTGACCACCACCACGTTGGTAGCTGGTATGGAGACTGGGCATTCCAGAGATTAACTCTGCAAGTGACCGCAATTCAGGCGGTTTGATTGCAAACCACACATGAACAGAGATTACACATTGCACTCCGAACAAACTCTAAACTACGTTGGTTATCAAGATTCTAATTATGCCAATTTATTCCTCCAGAGATCCACAATAGAACCAAAATGGTTTGCACGGGAAGGATGGAAGAAACAGAAACACACGCAGGCCTTAGAAAATAAATAAATGCTATAAGAAAGGCACGAGACAGAACAACAACAAAATCGCACTTGAAGCCAATGAATAAATAATCACAATAACTTAACAACAAGCAGTGAAACTAAATCCCCGAAGGGTACCACACACAATAACCATCCACACAAAAACCCGGCAAGGTAGAGATAGCAGGTAAGCAGGTATGTTCCATGTTTTGATGGTGAGCACATCTCGTGAAGGCAGGATGTGGTGCCAGTTCCTTTGGTCTACATGATTGGACGGTAATAGAAAAATAACCTAATGTAATTAGGATGGCTGGATTCACATCCTTCCCATCCACTCAAGAAGGTTGGCATACCATGAGATACAACACCCCCACCCCAACATGTTCAAAAGCAAGCATAGCACTCATTGGTTAAAAAAAGGAAAAGAAATAATATCCAAAGTTTGTGCAGACTATTTTTTTGTTCTTTTGTTGTTCAAAGCCATTGCTCCTTGCAATGGCAAAGAGGTGAGCTGCCACATGAACACTATGGAATCTGTTATACGAATGACCCTGTGGGATTATATCTGTACCACAAATTTCACGTTTCATGTACCCACCAGGCAGTCATGCAAGCTTTCCCATAACAGCATCCAGGTTTGATTACAGGCTTACCTCTGTATCCCTAGGCGACGGCGTCGGCACAAAGGACAGGTGCATATTATGAGTCAGTGCAATATGGCACAGGAGTGCTTCGATGAGGTACTGCTCTTTACGCCAACTCAAAGAAAATATTGAACCCATAACGTGTAAGGAAAATAAAGGTCATGATGAATTATAGATCTCATACTGTTATTTCACTGCTGAGTGTAATTTCATGTTGTTCTCTGCTTTGTGGTTTGCTGTGTGTGCTGCAAACAAGCAAGCCGGGAGTTTGCAAAGCGTGAGGCATTGCATGCGCTTTCCTCTTCCAATCCCCCCCCCCACTCCTCCTCACCATTGTTCATCTATCTCTGTGTGAAAGCATGAACGTCACAAAGACATGAACGTGTCACTATTGTACCAGGGGACCTCAATGCGAAGCATTGTGTGGATTCACTCTGAAGCAGAATATCTTAAAACAGAGAACACTTGATGTGGCACTCCATTGCATCACAATTAAATAGAATGAACTTCGCAAATGATGGATTGTGACTTTATTCCAATTGTAAATAGCACCGTAACCATGACATAACGAAAAATAGTTAACAGGCGTTTTTGCATCCAATTTGAAGCTTCCGCTTTGATTGCAGTTTGCTTAGGCCGAGTAAGAAATGCTTTCTGTCAGTGGCTCCGAACTCATACCCCACAATTCTTCGCTTCTATAACCATTGTAATACCCCACTGGGCAAGAAATATGCTTTGAGGTGCGTAATGATCCTTCGGCACAGTTTTCTTAGTCCACTGGAAAAAACAAATGAGTAAGTTATCAACTTCATTTACATCATTCACACACCCGAAAAGTTAAAAGTCTTATTTTAGAACAGGAGTAATACAACGTCACAAGTGACTTACAGGACTCAGGTGCAGATCTATGATTTTAGGTTCGGTGGGGAGCAGGGAGGGAAGTTCAAAAATTTACATTGCAATGAAAAATATAATTTGGCCGAGCAGAACAAGAGGAACCTGATTTGTGGGTGTTTCTTTTTGTCGTGAATTCTAAAGACTATCCTAAATGTAGATAAAGAATGCTCTAATACACTTGAATATATGTACTCTAATGAAAAAAGTTTTGCTCAAAACTCAACACGTATTACTTGCAAAATCGAAGATTTTTCAAGTACATTGGTCAGTCGATTTAGTTGGGTCGCCGAAATAGCTGACCCTTATTGTCAGTAATTCTGTCTGTTTGTTTGGATGTTTGTTTGGATGTTTGTTCGTTTGTCATCAGCATAATTGGTAGTAAACATGGGCGGATTTTGACCAAACTCGGGTGGGAGGTACATCTTATGACCTAGTGCTTTGGAAATTGTGATGGTTGCTAGGGACACTTTGGTTCCCTAGCAACAACCGAAAAACATTCAAAACCGGTACCGTTCACGTGAAATCAATTCCGAAAGCCATTATCCCACATAGGGTTATGAAATTTGGCATGATCTAAAGGTGATGGTCTATCAAATATATTTCGGTTTTGTGATATATGGAATACTTTACCCACAGCGCCCCCTACAATTAGGGTATGCGTGAAAATTGGCGAAAATTGAAGGCCCCCGAGCGACCAGGTGAGTAAATTGATACGAATGAAACTTTGCAGCTTCATGGTACTCAATGAGTACTACAACTTTGCCTCAGGACATATTGATGGATTTTGCTTAGGTCAGGGGTCAAAGGTCAATTAGTGCAAAAATCGATAATATGCGAGAGCTGGAGGTGCCTTCGCGCCAAATGCTACTCCTCCTAGGGTTATGATCGGATGGTCATGAAAATTCACACTAATCGTCTGGAATACATTGTACACAAATGGTCGAGCCGGATTTTCGATTTAGATCTTTGTTCACCCACAGCACCCCCTCGAACTTTGGGGATTTCCGATTTCAAAACGCATTTTCGGTACTTTTCATTCAAATGGATACCGAGTAGTTATCAGTCGATGGAACTGGATGATGTTTGATATGCATAATCTTAAGGTAATTCCCTATCCGCTATATGACATCCATTTTGCTCTATATCTTAGTTTCCATGCTCAGCGACCCATCGCCGCCTACTGGCTTGTTATTCTGTCTGTCTGTCTGTCTCTCTGTCTGTCTGTCTGTCTGTCACCTACAAGTCACAATTCTAAACCGATCATCATGAAGCTTTACCAAGTTGTTAAGGTAGTCTCAACTGAGAAGCCAATTGATTTTGAGGTCAAAGGTCATCTTGAGGTCTAATTTCTAAAATCGTCATTTTTCATCCGATTCACTTAAACTTTGAACAAGATTTGCATATCGCGTCACTGAATTGGGAAACCAACTATTTTTGAGATCAAAAGGTCAAAGGTCAACTCAAGGGCAAACATCTAAAATCATTAAATTTCATCTGAAAACTCATCAATTTTCATCTGATTAACCTGAAAATAAAGGAGCAATTGCATATTGCATCACTGAATTTGGAAACTAACTATTGTGGAGGTCAAAAGGTCAAAGGTCATCTCAAGGTCAAACTTCTAAAATCATCAATTTCAATCTGAAAAATAATCAATTTTCCTCCAATTGACTTGAGCTTTGATGAAGATTGTCAATTTTAATCTTCATGAAAAGGACAATTTGATGTATCCATGGCAACCTTTGAAGATGGGGGGTGGATTTTGTTAGTATCATGCTCTGCATGACATCTTTTCTTGTTTCAATTCTTGCCTCATCTTGAAAATCCAATTGAATGAAAAGCAGACAATGCATATAATGAAACAAATGAAATAATTATGAAAATAAATCAATGTCTCTGACGTATTAAACAAGTGTTGACATGGCAGTGACCTTCAGAATTACGTTTTTGCCATCAACTAAACATTTGCCTTCATAATCTCGACTATGTGAATCACTTATAAAAAGCTTTCTTCTCCAACACATTTGATGCCTATTCAATACCTTGGAGTATATGCCATGGTGAAAAAGCATGTTCTTGAGTCTGGAAAACAGACTCAGTGTCAAATTCAAACCGAATGATAGGAACTCTGGATTATCTGATACTTGGATACCATTACACTTTTTGGTCCCATCATTAATGGTTAGGATAAAATAAGCAATTCCAGTGACAAATGATTCAATAAATCATTAATCAAGTATCCACCATGGAAACAAACTGAATGGTACAAATTGGTTCCATGTTGAACACTTTGGTCATCAACATCAGCTGTGGTCTGAGGACTATTTGGTGATGCCGATATTCCTCATTCCAAGACCACATCTTCCATTAAATACACCTTAATACATATGAAAACTAGAAGGGCACTATTGATGCCACGATATTGCCAGATATGCCACCACCCACATTATTACCTCATTATACATGTACCAAGTTTGATTTAAATCCATGAACCCAGATTCAAAATATTAAATAATTCTGGCTGCCAGACCATGCGTCCGATCAGGTTTAAATGTAAAATATATATTCCCCCACGGCTTCGAGATCATAACTCTGAAGTTTCACGTCGATTGATGAAGCTGTTCAAGAGAAAAAATTTTTTTTTAAGATTTCCGTTCAATCCAATATGTCTGCTCGACCAAGTGACCTATTAATTATTCCTGAATACTCTGGAATCCACAAGCCTTGGGGAACTCGTGGGTGAAGTTTCCCCTTGATCTGTCAAGCTGTTCTGGAGAAGATTTTTAAAGGTTTATTCTTTTTTTTTAATCATAGCTGCCAAACCATGTGACCTATGATATCATGTGTGAAAATTTTTTTGTTGCTCATGGATACACGATCATACCTGTAAAGTTTTATATTTTAAAAAATTAGGCTGCCGAACCACGTGACCGATGATGTCATCAACCCCCTCCCCTCCCCCACCCCCATACAATTTAGCCCAAGATGACCCTCAAAAATTTTCATATCAATCGAATAAAGTGTTCACCATATGCAATTATGATGTCATAATGAAGCTACCTATGACATCATTTTAAAAAATCACTTATTCCCCATGAGGAGTACGTTTGCCACGTGACAAGTTTCATTTTTATACCACGGTGCAGTTTCAGAGATACAGAGGTTCATAGTTTTTCCTCTTTTTCCAACATGGCTGCCACACCACGTTACCTATGATGTCATAATTATATAAACATTGTACATGAGTCTTCACACCTGCAGTGAAAATCTTGTGTCAATCGATTAAGCAGTTGCAAAGAAAACAGAGAAAACTCGGAGGGCACTCGGTAGTGTGCATACTTCCGCCACGCAATTGCTGATCCAAGAAACATTAGAGGCCCAATTAATTTTTGAGATATCATGTTAAATATCGTTTTTGGCCCCATCTCTCAATGGTGAAGAAGCGCTTTTAATATGAAAAAAAATTATCTGATCCAGATTCGGAACTTCACCAATATCAAATCACTTTGTCCTAATCACACACCAAAGGTGTCCACCAAGTTTCATCCTAATCTGTACACAAGTTTTTGAGACATCGTGCTATATATCGTTTTTGGCCCTGTTTCTCAATGGTGAAGAATCACTTAAAAAATTCTCGTATCCGGATCTTCACCAAAATCTAATCAGTTCGTCCTTGTCACATAATGAAAGTGTCCACAAAATTTCATCCGAATCCGTCAAAAACCTTTTGAGATATTGTGCTATATATCGTTTTTGGCCCTGTCTCTCAATGGTGAAGAATCACTTGAAAAATTCAAGTAGTCGGATCCGGATACGGATCTTCACCAAAATCTAATCAGTTGTCCTTGTCAGACACCCAACCTGCCCACAAAATTTCAACCGGATCTGTCCACAAATTTTTGAGATATCGTGCATACAAACAGATAAACAGACAAACAAGCAGTCATAGACTGGTACTTACAAAATCGTCAACTTGACCTCTGACCTTGTCTAATAAAAGCTGTCTCAAGAGAAGGTAGCGATGCAAACCAGAAGTTTCTACAATGATTCTGTACCAAACCATCAAAAATCGAATGTTTGACCTCACTGTGACCTTGACCTTTGACCGATTTTGACCAAAATCTTATCAGCACTTGCCATCACCCTCCTGAATCACGTAGTGTAATTTGACATTGGTAGCTTCTTCCGTTCTCGAGCTATCGTGCCTACAAACAAACACACACACAAACACACAAACAAACTAGAACGGGCACTCATAGAGCGCATACCTTTGCCGCCACTATTTTTTTGTTCTTGGTATGAGTGTGGGGAACTGGTTTCATATGAATGGTCTTATGACACAAACCACATATCTATAATGTCGTGACCCCCCTCTGCCTCTGCCGATTACCGGGAGGTAACTTGAAAGGGGGGTAGCTTGAAGTCTTCACACCGGTATGAGTTGGAGTTTTTCTCAATTTGCAGTTTTTTTAATGCACAGAAGGGTTTTTTGCAGTTTTTTTTTAATGCACAGAAGGGTGGAATGGAAGGGCTAAACAACAGAGGACAGCAGATATAACTAACTGATGCGATGGGGGAGTAGACAAAGACATTGCACATGAGTGGATAAGTAGCAGAACGAAAAAGCATGGGGATCATAGTCGGAGAGACCATGGGTGGGTTCAGTAGAAAGCATGAAGTGACTATGGGCAGCACTCTTGAAGGACTGGAAAGGGAGGTGGTGAGGGGCAGAGACGGACACCAGCGCGGACACCAGAGCGGTACAAGTGCAAGGGGGTGGCGGGACAGAATTTATTTGAGGGCAAAAAATATTGTCATCTCGGGCATACTCTCAACAGGAAAATTTGAGAATTATCAGTGCTTCAAACAAGATTTCTGCAATTTAATACTTTCACGCTTCGAGGTAACAATTTTCACAATTTAAAGTAACACTTACAAAACGAAAAATAACACTTACATAACATGACATAACGAAAAATATCTAACAGGCGTTTTCGCATCCAATTTGAAGCTCCCGCTTTGATAGCAGTTTGTTTAGGGCGACTGATAAAATGCCTTCTGTCAGTGGCTCCGAACTCATACCCCACAATTATTCGCTTCTATAACCATTGTAATACCCCCACTGGGCAAGCAGTATGCTTTGAGGTGCGTAATGATCCTTCGGCACAGTTTTCTTAGTCCGCACAGTGAAAGGCGCACTCGGCGCAAGGAAAACTGTTTAATGAACCGATCTGTTAGCAAAATTATTACACACCAAATAAAAACATATATTTATGATGTCACCGACGATATATGAAGAGGCAGTTGCGAGGACAGGGCGAGAGATGGACATGCAGTGGAGCATAATGATTGTAATAAACCCTAAAATCCTTATCGGCTCGAGTGAGATTAAAATGTCGCGCTTGGATGTGGGAAGGAATGTTTTATCGTCTTATTGTGCAGTCCTTATCTCAAATCCCAGAGAGACACAACTGGTGGCAGAGTACTGTGGGTTGCTGGGATCAAAGGAAACAACCTCTTGCCTTGAATATGTACTTGCAACCCCCCACCATCCCACTCTCGAATGAAAAATATATTACAATGTTATTTGAACAGCAAATCTTCTGATCCATGTGTGCGATGCATGATATGCTAAGCAGGACATTTAGAACATATTAATAATCCCTGCGATGTCTGCATCAGGATGTCACTGGGTCCAGATCTGCTGATGAGCAATGGCTGGGTTTTCATGACAAGGTCGTGCACGATTTAGAGAGGGGAGTTCGAGACTGATGTGGACTTCTTATTCGAGACTCAAAGGTACAGGGAAGGGAGTTGATGGGACTTCGTCTATTCCTTATTAAGGTATTCCCGTGAGACACATACACACTTGTCCCATCACCACGATGCCATATGCGTCATCTTTGTGTCAGGAACGCAGCATTCTCAGGACACTTTCTTTGATGTCTTCATCTTTCGTAAACTTAATGCCGTCCAGATGCTCTTTAAGTGCTCCAAAGAGATGGAAATCGCAAGGTGACAAGTCTGGACTATATGGGGGTCAGAAGGGGTTAGGGGGGGAGGATATTTACAACTTCCTCACTGATCTTCTCGGTCATTTGGGATCTGCTGGATTGAAGGTTACTTGGTATATCCACCTTCCACTAACCTTGTTAAATCATAATTGAGAATGAATGATTGCTTCCACACTTCCAACACTGACATTCAGTTCTGGAATTTCATGAAGTGTAATCCCATGATTCTCGCAAATAATCTGTTCAACACGTTTAGTATTTGTTTGAGTGACAGTGCATGATTGTATGTAAGAATGCTCAAAATTGCTCTGATTCGTTGGCATTTGTGAACTCACTGCACCATTTAAACACAATTACGTGTAAGATATGTAATATTAAATGGAGCAAACAGTATGGTGTGGATTTAGCTAGCTCGTCTGGGCAGCCTGTCGCTGCTGGATGCATCATTTTATGGGGGCATAGCTGTGCCTCTGATGCAGTGGCCTCTATTACCAGTACACTCAGTACTCATTTCACCAACCTCTGAAGGATGACAGGCTAAGTCAACCCCACCTGGTGTAATTCAACGGCAGCAGGATCTCGAACTCAATACCCCAAGATCTTAAGCCAGCCAACTTAACAGTAAGGCCAACACCAGGCTTGCAGTGTGAATTTGAACTTGTTTGATCTTTCCTTTCACATGGAAGTATAACTTAGACAGAGTAGACAATATCATTGAATTTCATCATTGAGATATTATTTTGATATATTCTCTAGAAAATGGTCGTTGTCAACCTTGAGCCACCTGGCCCACTTTGGAGCAGGGTGACAATCACACTGCTCCCTCCATTTCCTCTTACAAATGAAATCCAAGTTTATCTGTTGACGATTTGTCAACCCAGCACTTTATAAAGTAGTGATCACATGATGCGAATAATCAGTATTCATGTGCCATTGGTCGTAATGATAACAACGTCTTGCGATACTTAGGTGGGGTTAGGTGAACCTAACAATGGTAATTTAGCAATGCATGATAAAATATAAAAAGGATGTCCAACTCTTTGTCAACGTATACCGTGGGATTTATAACGTACTAGCAGGGGTACCCGGCATTGCCTGGTTTATTGTTGTGGGGGCTTAAAACATTTCCCTATACCCATTAAGGAATGGGGTCGGAGATCATTCAATATTACCTTTCACTGAGCTACAAAGGCTTATGCACTATTGAGTGATTTAAAAATGGCCCGTCCTGGTCGCCTGTCCAACTCACAATCCCATGAGATTTGCGGAAACCGCATGGAATTGTAACAGTCAAGTGACCATGAGACCCAAAACCAAGAGATCACATTATGTGTGTGTGTGTGTGTGTATATATATATATATATATATATATATATATATATATATATATATATATATATATATATATATATATATATATATACTGTATATGTGTGTGTGTGTGTGTGTGTGTGTGTGTTCATGTTAATGTTAATATTTTGGTTTTTATGATGATAAAAGTCTTGTGTATCAATAGTTGACATTTTATACCCCCTCTGTGGTCATTATATTAACTTTGCAGGTTGTGCGGAGGGGGTAATGGGACTTTGTAAACACACTGAAGAATATTGGCTGAGATATTGTAAAAATGTGACCTTAGAAGTGGAATTAGATGTTATTTATCGAATGGATGCTCGTTTATGTGCCGTTGATGTTTCTGGGTTAAGTTTGACCTTGATCTATAAAAATTGTGAAGAAGGTGAAGAAGGTGAAGAAGAAGAAGAAGGTGAGGGTGAAGGTGAAGGTGAAGAAGAAGAAGAAGAGAAGAAGAAGAAGAAGAAGAAGAAGAAGAAGAAGAAGAAGAAGAAGAAGAAGAAGAAGAAGAAGAAGAACCTCTAACTTTGACCGCTTCTGGAAGTTTATTTGTATTTAAATGTCTGGTAATTGTTGTGTATTTATTTATATGTTTTCAAATGGAAGACCAAGAAGGAACCCGAAGTAAAGAGCAAAGATGGAGTCATCAGGAGGAACCTGGATAGGATTGGGGTTTCAGCCGCAACTCCCCAACCCTCAAAACCCCATCCAGGTGCAGCAAAGTGAGCCTTACAGAAAATTTTTCTGCAAGAATTCACTTCTCCTTCGAGAGATAGATAAAGAAAGAGAGGAATAGAAAGCAAAAGAGATGAAAGAGAGAAGAAAAACCAAGAATTAGAATGAATAAAGAGAATTGTGAAAAAAATTAGAAAGAAGTATGAAAGGAACAAAGAACGAAGATGTGGGGAAGAAGAACCCGAATCGATAGATTTCAGCAGTTACTCCCCAGGCTCAAACGCATCAACACGTACAAGCTACCAGGCACAATTCAGCGATAATTTATGTCAAATCAAAAAATTACAGTTTTTTGTTTTTAGAAAATTTTCGATTTTTTATTTTCTATTTTGCCTAAAATACTCCCCCGCACTCACTGACAAACCTCTGAAAGTTTGATGAAGATCCGTTTAGACATCTCTGAAAAAAATGGTGACACACACAAACAGCTCTCACATATTAGATACCAACCAGGGATAGCAGACGAGACATCGGGCTTAACAAGCAAAGCCCTGCCTGCGAAGCACCATTCGAACAGTTTATAGTCAGGTCAGGAATCTAACCCAGACTCGACAGCTCGAAACCAATGTGCTCATGCACTCTACAGTGTACGGCATCACAGGGTTTTCTTGTCCCATCAAATCAGGTCAGGAAATTTGATGTACATCATGTTTGCAGAGAAACACACTTTACCAAAAGGAAGATACACATCACTGTGGATAGAGGACTGCCAACCAGCTTAAGCAACTATTTGCTGATTTAATCATCCATCTTGGGCCTTGTGGCTCATCCACTTGAATGAGATCCGAACTCCGTTGAGCCAAAGCTCAAAGCCCTAACTCCTGAAATCCACTGCTGAGATTTATGGAATTATCTGCTTGAAGTTAACAGCCATTGCTGCAATTATTGTATTTTTAAAGGCTTGGCTTGGACTCTCGACTGGTACATTTAATCAAGTGTCACTTTTTAAGGGGGCTCGTTTTAAGGGGGGGGGGGCATGATCATGAACTTAAATCTGTATTTGTTAGTTTTATTTGGTTCATTAATGAAGAGAAAATACATTTTAAAGAGTTTGCATCGTTTTCACGTTTTTAGTTGAAAACTTCTGGAAGTTTTGTTAAAAAGGCAACTATTGTAAAAATTAACCTTAAAAAAAATGAACTTCATGTGCAGTACTGTTTACAGATATGTGTATGGTATTTTATCTCTTCCCTTCACTCTCGGTGGAGAACATTGCCGAAGATATGGTGTGTGTGTGTGTGTGTGTGTGTGTGTGTGTGTGTGTGTGTGTGTGTGTGTGTGGGTGTGTGTGTGTGTGTGTGTGTGTGTGTGTGTGTGTGTGTGTGTGTGTGTGTGTGTGTGTGTGTGTGTGTGTGTGTGTGTGTGTGTGTCATTGCAATATTCATTTATTCTGATTGAAAATCTACTGAGATGTTTATGTGGTGTCAGTACATTTTCAATGAAAAACAGCATTATATACATTATTTACACATACGTATCAGATAAATCTCCAAGACATGAATGTGAATAATTCCAGCTAAAGGAGAGGATTAGTTACATACGGGCATTCAAGCATGCCGAGACAAACTTCATTCATCATTGTTTGCCCAAACATCGAGAATAGCAGCACAAAGGTTTCATTAAGAAAAATTATTTCCAACTCTTCGAGTTTTGCTGGAAAAATGAAACTTCCATTGTTTTTTTGCTTTAATTTTTTCATGACACATTCATTGTCTGTATGTCAGGTTTTTAGATTATCACTCATCGTTTTGCACAGCAAGAAGAAGGTTTCAAAATCTGAAGCAAGCACAATGTTTTTGATGGGAACATTATTGTTCCAGGACTTGTGTTTGTGAACCATAGCATGAAACACTTTAAGGCTTATTAGTGGAATTTCCTATTGATTGCTGGCATCATTATATTGGAAAGCACAAAGTTATCAGCAGTAATTGATCTAGGAAAAGAGAGAAAAATGTTTCAAATGTTTGAGTGGCAACATGAGGAAGATGGCCGATTGAGAAACATATCTGAACTAGAACGGCACTCGGTGGAGAACATACCTCCGCAAGGCTGAACAGTTTACATTTTGTATCCCACTGATCGGCCGGATCTGGATCCGGATCCTCACCAAAATCGAATCAATTCGTCCTTGTAACCCACCCAAACTGTCCACTAAGTTTCGTCCGAACACGTTCATAACCGTTTGAGATATCCTGCTCACAAACAAACAAACAAGCAAACAGACAAGGGTGAATACATAACCTCCGTCCACCTTTGGTGGTGGAAATAAGATGGCGGAGGTAATTCTTTTCCTTTTCAATTTTTTGAATGAAGAAAACGTTTCATAAATATTCATTCACTCAAGTAAACCTGTTAAAGTTTGGCAAGTAATTGCATACCTTATTCAAAGTTCTCGTGATTAGTGAAATGGTGCATGCTGTGGGGCACTTGAGTTGAGCGGTCTGGCCTTGGTTTGATTCCCGATCTGACTGTAAACAATCATCCTGGTGATTCATTGGCACAGTGTTGCGTCAATGAGTGTGCCTTTAACCCAGAGGACCCTCTGCCAACATCGGTTGCTGATCGACGTTAAAGTTCCGATGGTGTCATTCACAAATCATAGACCATTGGTGCTGTTCCCCCAGCCGTATGACAAATTACTGCTATGGCGACTGCTGAGAAGGCAATGGCAAACTAACCAGTGTATTTCCTTGACGAGGAAGCTGCTTTGGTAGCCCCTGAATTCCCGGAAAGCATATGGGATTAATCCATTTCAAGCCATTCAGAGACTCCAATTGTAATCGCTGGAGATAATTATGTTATAATGTGAAAAATTGAGGGAATAAATGTTGAATGAAGGGATCAAGCTTTTTTTCCTGAAAAAAGGTTAGGTGAGGTCCAGACCTCCTGCCAATCTCATCTCCTCCCTGTCCCCTCTCTACATCTTCTGATCCACCTTTGTGATTGCTTTGGTGGTATTTTTGTTCCTTCAACAGCATAAAGTAGTATTATATTGAGCACCTGTACATTTCGGGATCATTGTTGTGCGATATTAATCGGTAGGTCTGGAGCAGGTGCTTAACTGTACCCGTGTCTACTTAATAACATACTTATTATCAACAAAGTCTTCATGAATATTAATTTGGATTTCGAGTATATTTTATATTCTTTCAACCACTTTGAACACTTAAATTTATATAAATCCTGTGCTATTCATAAAGACTAGCCGAAACCCCGTCACAGATGGATTTCGTTCCATGAGCCCAATATGACAACCAGTGGTGGCTCTTGTAAGAGCAGGATCCCAGTCGATTTACTCCATGGCCTTACCTAATGAGGCCTACAAAACGTCCTTGTACACGACATTTTTGGTGTACACTACTCCTTGTGAAGAAGTCCCCTGATTTGTGTACGTGTCTACTTTGACGTACACCTTGTCAAAACTTCTCAGGTCACAGTACCGAGAAAAACGTGATGCGACTGCTAGGAGGAGCACAAAATTGGTCCTTCAGTATTAATATATAGATGCTTCAGAGTTGAAGGTTGACTGTTGCCACTATGTGCGATGCACGCTTACAGGTACGAAGTTTCTTTCAGTCCAGGTCACAGTACCGAGAAAAACGTGATGCGACCGCTAGGAGGAGCACAAAATTGGTCCTTCAGTATTAATATATAGATGAAGTGGTGATGATGAGGTCTAATTTTGTGTTATTTGATTACATCCTCCACAGAACGAAACAGAATTCAAACATTTAGAAAGAGTATTCAGCAATGCAGGGCCTCGCCGTGATATATAGATTACAGTACGTTTGAGAATGAACAATCTATCTGAGAGTATATCTGCGTGCAGAATCTCAGACACACACTGTCACACAGACAATAGCGTCTCCCATCCCTACTGGAATGGGTGACAGTGGCGTACTGAGGGTTTCTGGTGCCCAAGGGCAAAACATAATTTTGTGCCCCCCTTTCCCCTCACTCCCCCAAATCTTCAACCCCACTCACCACAGACATAGGGAAACTAGGATCTTTATCTTAAAATTTCAATCTTTCTCCCACACGATCCTTTCTTCCTCTCTGCCTTCCCTAGGCTGTTGGCTCTCAAGCCTATGTCATCATCGTGATGTGGCGCAACGACCCCTGTTCTGCACCATGCAAGATGCCCACTTGATGCACCGACATAGCAAATCTGCCGCCGAGAAACCGTGATTCGAGAAGGTTCGTGATCAAATGGTTCACTTTTACCGGGACATGACTTGAGAGAGTTTGTGATCACACGTGTCCCGTGCATAGCGCTAGTACCTCGCTCCTATTTTATTTTAATAAATCTAACACTGAAAAACAAGGTATTGTCCAAGGCATGATATTTCTGTTGATATACTAATATTTGGTGTCACATTATCATGCATAACACAAACATCTAAACAATCCATAATTTTATGAGAATAGCTAAATTTTGGGCGAACTTGTTAAACTGGTTTGAATTTGGCGTCCCCCACCCTACCCCGCAAACCGGTGCCCTGGGTTGGGAGTAAATTCCCCCCTCTGCACCCCCCCCCCACCTCAGTGCGCTACTGATGGGTGAGGCTGAAAATGATATTTGAAATTGGAAATTAAATTCCAAAATTATTGCTGTCCAAATGAACAAACGCTTTGCAGAGCACACACATATTATGGAGACATAGTAGGAAGTTGGGAAACGAGAGGGTGTGATTACATTTACAAGGCGAATGTAGAAATTCTGTCAATTGTGCATACGTAATATGTGAAGATCACGTCCCACCAGATTTTGAAGCTAAACCAGACAGTTTTATAGCAATGGCAATGCAAGACCATTTTGTACCACACCTTCGTTTTGTACCTTCTGATAGCACCACATGTCATTTAAGCTTAAAACTTGCTCAATTAATGTATTAATATGACAGCTTGAATCCCTTTTTTGTGGAAGAAATATAATTATATTTATTTACTCTCAATTATAACTGTTGCTGGTACTATATATATATTGATTTTTAATGCTTTAGCCGAATTGGCTGTCAGTAATGTTTCCCTTTACCCAAGAGTCTTTTGGCCTACATATTGATAAAAAGAATATCTTACTATGAAACAGGGTGACCTGGTCGATAACACTGCAAACTTTTGCCACGCTTGTGTCACTCTCTCCCTTGCACCCAAAGTGGACACGTATTGCAGTTTTGAGTTATTTTGCCTCTTGCTTATCATCTAATCCTGTAGTTAAGTTGTCAAATGACTCACCCTCCCATTATTTGAAATGTCAAATTGTATATATGAAGAATTTCTTCGGGCTTCTGTTTCAGTGAAGTCCATTCGAATGTTTCAGTGAATCACTCAATGTTCTTCCTCCGTATATCTGAAATTAAAGATTCTCCTTTGATTTGTTGATCCAACTTGTAAAAATTTAGTTCTTTTCTACCACACATCACATGTCATTTATGCCTAAAACTTGCTCAATTAGTGTATTAATGTAACAGTTTGAATTCCTTTTTTGTTCTTCATCTCAATTTAATCAATCACTTTTAGGAAAGTATGAATAACTGTTCCAGTTGATGGGAGACATGGAACTTCCGAAAAAGATGACAATCCTGGATTTCTGGCCCAATGAATAAACTTTGTGATTTTTTTTTTGTATATTCCTTTCAAGAGCTTTTGATTTCGCCATGCTTTGATGCGCCTTTTACAGAAGCATGACAGCACCGGCTTGTTTGATTCCCGGCAAGTCCTGCACTTTGATCCAGCTGCCAATCAGGTGGGGCTTCTTTTGCCAAGCTGCCTGAGCTTCGAGCTAATGTCCCCCAGAAAAGGGGTTTGGAATGACAAACAACATTGAATGTAATTTGTGTCTCTGTGGCTTGATATTTGTTCAATCACCTGCAGAGATCATCAAGTTTCACCTCTTCCAGTGCATTGCCGGTGTGTTTCAAACGATCAGGGCCAAGGCTTTACATGCAGACTTATATAAGTCTTTCGAAACACACAGATTAGACAAACTGTCTTTCCAAGCTTAATTACAATTGTCCACAGATTAATTTGCTGCTGCAATAATTTATTTGATGTCTTCTTGCATCGCTTACCTTGTGCCAGCTTTAAGGGGTAGGCACCTGCAGGCCATGAACTTGCTATGACATGACAAAAGCATAATGAATGTAATTCACCTAATGTGGTACAGCACCAGCTAGCTGCAACTGCTGGTGCATTTCATGGTCTTTTTATCTTGTCGATCGAAGCTTTTCGATCAGCGAGCTGAGACATTGATGAAGTTTTTTTGCCTTTAAGTTCCAAACTCACTCCAACAATGTTGAATGGATGGCCAAGGCTGTTGCACGGGCGAATTCGCAAGATGGAATGGATCAAGAGTCAACCAACTTTTGTTCCCTTTGTTTTCTAAAAGCTTTCCAGGAATTGTAAAACTTAACTTGATCACAAATTGGCCTCCATTTGATTTGACATTTCTTTGATACACCAGTCTCTCTCTCTCTCTCTCTCTCTCTCTCTCTCTCTCTCTCTCTCTCTCTCTCTCTCTCTCTCTCTCTCTCTCTCTCTCTCTCTCTCTCTCTCTCTCTCTCTCTCTCTCTCTCTCTGTCTCTCTCTGTCTCTGTCTCTGTCTCTGTCTCTGTCTCTGTCTCTGTCTCTGTCTCTGTCTCTGTCTCTGTCTCTGTCTCTGTCTCTCTGTCTCTGTCTCTGTCTCTCTGTCTCTGTCTCTGTCTCTCTGTCTCTGTCTCTCTGTCTCTGTCTCTGTCTCTGTCTCTGTCTCTGTCTCTGTCTGTCTCTCTCTCTGTCTCTCTCTCTGTCTCTGTCTCTCTCTGTCTCTCTCTCTCTCTCTGTCTCTCTGTCTCTCTCTCTGTCTCTCTCTCTCTCTGTCTCTCTGTCTCTCTCTCAGCCTCTCTATCTCAGCCCACCCTCAAACAAAATTCTTTATCATTTGAAAATTATATTATTTATTTGAAAATAATGAATCGGTGCACAAAGAACCATCAGAACATCAACTACCAACATCCAAAAGTACAGAGTATTTCAACCCACCACACATTCATAATTACTGATTAAACAAATGATTCCATCACTAGTCCATAATACCCACATGCTTTGGCCTTCCTCTAATATTTGCATTCCAGGCTGTGTATACATACTATATGCAATAAAACATATAAACGTTGCATACAATGCACTGAGACATGTCGAGTTGCCAGTCTTAAGGCCCAGTCACACCTTGACGTTTTAGCCACGTCAATGTAATGTCAATGTAATGCTAAAAACACGTCAATGTAATGGTTAGCGTCAGTGTTCCAGACTCCCTGGTTTTTTTTGTTTGTTTTTTCTTCGGTATGACGGTGATGTTAACACTTCGATTTCTCGGGCGGTTATGATATAATATAATTAATAGGCTGCCGCTCAATGATTTAAAATCATATCTGCACGAGAAATCGAACAGTCAACATCACCGTCATACCGAAGAAAAAAAAACAAAACAGGGAGTCTGGAACACTGATGCTAACCATTACATTGACGTGTTTCGACTTATGAGTAATGTACAAGTAACGTGTGTCGATGTGTGTCAACGATCGCCTAACGTGCCTACAACTTATGCCAGCGTATGCGGAACATGTGTCGTATGCCGAGTACGTCGAGAAATTTTCAACATGCTGAAAATTTCTCGATGTACTCGGCGTACTACAACGTATGCCAGCGTACTACGACGTATGCCAGCATGCTATTAACGTATACAAAACTTACCCATAACGTATTCGACGTGTGCCAGCTTGGTTCGGCAAATTTTTCATACGTCGGCATACGCTGGCTAAAACGTCAAGGTGTGACAGCGGCTTCTCACTTCGATGTCTCGTGCGGTTAAGATTTGAATCGTCGAGCCGCAGCCTATGAATAGCCTGTTGGTGTCCACCCCCCCCCCCCACAAGCCTTGACTTTGGAAAGAAAAAAGTTAAATAAAACAAAAACCACGATCTCTTCTGATTTTGGATATAGACAAAGCAAGTGTTATTCACAATAAATAAACATCCAAATAACTTTGTTCATCTTTGAAGAATGCATTGCTGCTTTATACACATCACAACTTATCAATCACAATTTTAAAATGTTCCATCAGATCATGGGTCAATCTGTACATGGTGGTGTAGTTTAAAAGCTGGCCCATAGTTTTAACTTGCGATGTATTTCAGATGGAAAGCGCTCCCATGAAGGTTGGAAGGTTAGCAACCCTAAACACTACCCACGTGATCGTCGGCGATACGCTGCCGTGCGCTGTGCATAAGTTCGACTATCGTTGGGCATAGGTTGTGAACGCCAACAACACGCTCAGCATTCGTTGGTATAAGTTATACATATGTGATTAAAACGTTCTGTTTACGTTACTAATACGTTATGCATATGTCCAACACGTTATTATACGCCCAAAAATTATAAAAAAAAACATCAATAGTTCAGCGTACGCCGGCGTTTTAGATCAATTTTGATATGTTGCCATATGCTGGCTAAAACCTCAAGGTGTGACAGCGGCTTTACAGTGAGTAATACAAAGCCCACCCTTAAACCTTGCATGCCCTAGAGTAAAGACGAACAAATGAATCATCATCATTGGACACTATCCCGAAATGGTTTTCATGCAGACATTGTATTCAACACATTGGTCCACATCCATCTGGGCCTCTTCTCTGTACACATCCCAAACTTTGAATTGGTATTATTACCTGTGCATATTCAGGTTATCAGTGGTCTCCCGTGGAGTACCGACTAATTTTACACACCTAAAGATTGCATCTGTTTCAGAACTTTGTAAAGTCACTTCAACCGACAATTTAAAAACATTTCTACACAAGGAACATGTTTACTTTGCAATCCAAAAACAATTACAAAAGTCGTTTGAGACTGTGAAAAGTGTTACCTGTGCTGACTTTGCCCTCACAATAGGAAATTTAATTAATTATACATTCGTCCACGTACCATGCAGTTAATGAGCAATCTCTCAGTACGCCATTGACATCAATCTTCAAAGTTGTGAACTAGTTTGAGTGTTCCCTACTGGGCCTAATTATTGGCATGCATCTTGTGAACAGGAAAATTCATATTTCACAACATCATCGTTAAGCATGCATAGTTTAAGAGATAGGAGGGCAATATTTATGTGATTGCACAGTATTTTACTCAAGTGCTATTGAAGTTAACTATGGCAGACTTCCCACGGCCTAACTGCAAAAAAAAAAAAGTAAGGAATTTTTGATCCAAATTTAGGGCTTTTTCAAAATATATTTTTAATGGAAATGTAGGATCTTTTTAGATACTTCCATAGGTTCACTCTGCATGCGTTATGTAGGGCAGAGTTAGTGAGACTGCATTTTAAACTATACATTTTGAGGAGTTGACAATTGGGTTGAGCTGTGACCTTTTTGGGTTGAGCTGTGACCTTTTTGGGTTGAGCTGTGACCTTATTGGGTTGAGCTGTGAATTGGGTTGAACAACACGTGACCTTTGGGATACATTTAGGGGTATTAAATCAACCACGACAACAAGGTGAGACAATGATAACAGAGCAATTAGTTGCACATCAGATAGACAAGCAGCAATCAGTAATAAATAAACACTTAACATTTCAAGAACACATACCCCGCTTAAGGGCCCAACAAGCAATCAATCAGCCACACGAAAACCAGGTGAGTCTTTCAAATGATACAGTTCCATTTTCTCCTAGAGAGTTTTGGCGGCTCCTTCATTCTAACCATGATTGGCAGGATTCGATTTTTATCGGGAAATGTTGATAAACGTCTTTCAGATCACACTCACAAACCGACAAAAAAAAATTCCCATCCTTAACTGGCGACGTTAATATAAAGTACACATAAAAATATGAAGCTTAAAAACTTAGTACTCGCCTTGTGTTGGCTTAGTGGTTAAAATGGCTGGCTTGGGACCTTATGGTCCTGAGTTTGTGCCCCTGTTTACACCAGGTGAGGTTGACTCAGCCTGTCATCCTTCTGAGGTTTGTGAAATGAGTACCATTGTACAGGGGTAATAACCATTTGAGGTAACCTGTGTTGGAGTGGTGACCTGACCAGGACCATAGGTATTTTACATCTCGACAAAATCATCTTATCTGGGGAAAGGTATGCAATGGGGGATGTGGGGTTAAGATAGAGCACACTGTTATGTTTTTCACAGGTTGTTATGTTTTTATACTCAAAAAATAAATGTCGGTTTTATCCTTTTAAATTATGTAGAAAAAATACAAATTGAATTCTGCCAAACTTACTCTTAATGTGGAGCATCTTGCTCTGGAAGATCCACACCAGAGAGGATGCTATTCTCCCCACATCTACATATAGTTTTAACTGACTCCCCATTTTTCTTGATGTAAACATAAGACACCCCATGCCTCCATCAATCAACAGCATTGTTTACAAAACATTAATAGTTCATGAAGCAAACTTTAGGAATTGCAATACCTTTTTCGTTTTTTTGACCTTTTTTTAGGAATCTGGCTCAAAAAGACGAAAATAATAAATTTTTCAAACTCTATGACACTGGACATTTGTTATGAGTATATTAGGTAGATATTATTATGGCGTAAAGGCTGCAACCAGGCTGTCTTTTCCCAAGCTTTGGGAAACAATACAATGTGGGGATGTTTGGAGAAATTTGAGTATGAAAGTCACCAGAAGTAGGACACGACTTGGCGGAACTAGATGAGTCAATATTATTAGCTTGCATGTGTAAGAAGCTGAGTTAATGTAAATGTCCCCAAAACTTTGATGCAATGTTTCCATCTGTAAGTCGCATAAAAAGATTGCGAAGAACTCATTGGTCAGTCTAAGCTTTCCATTGACCAATCACGCTCTGTACCACACTGCAGCCAAGCAGAGAAAACATGTTATTTGGTTTGTGGATAGATTTTCATCCAGGATATGGAGAACAATAGCTTATCCTGATTGTGTGACAATCCTTTTAACACCAATAAACTGTATGAGCAAGGAAATGATGGTTTTATTTTCTTTAGAGGATGAAAAGCAGTGCTTGTTTGCACATTTATGAAGAGGATATTGTGGAAAAACTGATAATGTCTGGAACAAGATAGATATGATGCAGAAGTACAATTCTTCGACTTCACAGAGTATTTGTAGAGAACGCTGGTGTGCTTAAACAGAAGAGGCTTTGGCAAGTGGCAACGAACAACCAGTCAGGACACCAGAAATGGTTGAATCATTGGAACTGCAATGAGTCACAGTGCTGCCAAATCAATTAGCATGGCAAAACAACAGTTGGGAAATTTCCGTAACAACTGTTCAGCAGGTGCTGAAATGAGACCTACACCTTTACCTCAACAAAATCCATGCTGCATAAGAATTTACATAAAATTATTGAAGCTTCATAAGAGATGTGAAGAGGTATGGACTCCTGTAAAATGGAGGGGGTGAAGGGGGAAGGTTGTTCGAGACGGCGATCGATGAAATGGTGGTGAGACTGAGCATGTGTTACAAGGAATTACAAGGAACTTCAACACCTGCAGAGGCCATTTGACCTATCAAGTCTCCGAAATTATGCCAATATATAAAAGTGCCCCCCTATTCTCAACAAACTTCTTGATACGTATCTAACTAAATTTTAAAACTGTCTACTGTTTCTGCTGTCACTCCTTTGCAGGGAAACTATTCCATGCATTCACTACTCTCTGAGTGAAAGACATCTACATTACTATGATGCTAACTACCCTCTTCTTCCCTCTGATGCTGTAGCCCCTTATCCTGTCAGTGTCAATTCTGCTGAAAAACTCATTTGAACTTGTTTTGTATTTGCCCCTCATTATCTTAAACATTTCTGTCAGATGCCCTGGTAATCGCCTTCTTTCTGATTTAAAAAGTCCTGTCTCTTACAGCTGCTCCTCAAAGATTACTCTTGCTATGCCCAGATCAATCAAGTTTCTCTATACTGCACCCTCTCTGATGGTAGCCATATCCTTCCTCAGATGTGGCGACCAAAACTGAATACAATATTCCTGAGGGGGCCTCACTAAGTTCTTGTACAGTGTTAACAGTCTGGACAGGAAGGATGTAGCTCATTTCTCCCCACACCCATGATTTGTCCAAGAGTCTCTCTATTTTGTCTTTCAACCCTGCTGTTGGTGTCCACCCCCCCCCCACAAGCCTTGACTTTGGAGAGAAAAAAAGTTAAATAAAACAAAAACCACGACCTCTTCTGATTTTGGATATAGACAAAGCAAGTGTTATTCACAATAAATAAACATCCAAATAACTTTGTTCATCTTTGAAGAATGCATTGCTGCTTTATACACATCACAACTTATCAATCACAATTTTAAAATGTTCCATCAGATCATGGGTCAATCTGTACATGGTGGTGTAGTTTAAAAGCTGGCCCATAGTTTTAACTTGCGATGTATTTCAGATGGAAAGCGCTCCCATGAAGGTTGGAAGGTTAGCAACTCCAAACAATACCCAACGTCAAAATTCTAAGATATTGATGAATGTGAATATGGATATGCAATTTCACGAAAAGTCAGACAACTCTGATTTTCAGTTTTAATAATATCCCCACATACATCTGGTCAAGCCTGGTGTTGGCTCAGTGGTTATGGTGGTGGCTTGGGATCCAAGGGTCCTGAGTTCAAGCCTCGTTGCCTGCTGAATTAGTTCACCAGGGGTTTGACTCAGCCTGCCATCCTTCCGAGGTCGGCAAAATGAGTACAAGCTTGCTGGAGATGATCGAGTCATTCGAGTATCCTGCGTCGGAGTGGCGACCCATCCAGGATTGTGCCCAATAGCCAAGGAAACTGCTTCGGCAGCACCGACGCTCTGTACAGAGTATGGTTCCGATGGATGAATACATCTGGTCAGTGGACGGAGGTGAACTTTTCACCCCGTCAGTCAGTCTGTCTGTTTGGTATTTGTGAAAATCCAAGATTTGTAAGTACTGTCGGACTCCGCTATTCGTGGATTCACTAATGGCAGACCCTGCGTATTTGTGATTTATAAAATGCAACCTGCTTCGACATTCACAGCCCTGTGCCTGTACATTGTGTATTCGCGGGCTTTTTTCCCCATTTTTCGTGGGCGTATTCGTGGTTTTTTTCAGGTTTTTGCGAACGTATTCATGGATTTTTTCGCGGGCATGTTCGCATTTTTTTTTTTTTGCTTGTTTGTGGGCGTATTCATGTTTTTTTCGGTTTTTCGTGGGCGTATTCATGAGGTTTTTTGTGGGCGTATTCATGGGGTTTTTTGCTTTTTCGTGGGTGTATTTGTGGGGTTTTTTCACTCTTTCGCAGGCCTAGTCGCAGTTTTTTCCACCTTTTCATGGGGGTATTCACGGGTCTATTTTGCGTTTTTGTGGACATATTCAGAGGTTTTTTCACTGTTTCACAGCATATTGGCAGGAGCTTTTTCGCTTTTCGTGGGTGTCTTTGCGGGGATTTTTTTTCGCGTTTTCGTGGGCATATTTATGGGTTTTTTTGCTTTTTCACAGGCGTATTCGCAGTTTCTTTATCGTTTCACGAGTGTATTCATGGGGGGGCTCCCTGTTTTTGTAGGCGTATTCGCTGGGTTTTTTTGGATTTACACAGGTGTATTCGTGTCTTTTTCACATTTTGGGGTTTTTTGCAGCCGTATTTATGGTTTTTATTGGGCGCATTCACAGTTTTTCGTGGGCGTAGTCGTGGTTTTTCACGGGGTTTTTGCCTCATAAATTGCGAACCCTCAGGAACCTATCCCCCGTTTTTCCATTGAAAAAATGCCCTGCTATTCATGGATTCACGAATTCACTATTCGTGAAATTGATTGATTCAAACATTTTTGCGAGCAAGGATATGATCAATCGTTAACCTCTTTGGTGTAAAGCCTGACTGCTTTGGGCGCTGGTGCTCAAGCAGACGGTGGAGAACCGAATGAAGAATTATCCAAGCAAAGACCTTGCCCTGCACTGAGAACAGCGTCACCCCTCGGTAATTGTTGCAATCATAGTGATCACCCTTCCCTTTCCACAGAGGGACAACAAGGCCCCTCTTCCAGTCAGTTGGGATGATGCCTGTGTTCCAGGCAGAGCACAGAACTGCATGCAATGACAAGAGTACAGCATTTCCACGAGCCTTGAGAAGTTCAGCATGGATGCCACAGATCCCAGAAGCTTTACCCTATTTCATCCAGTTTACCACAGCCTGTGTTTCCACAAATGAAGGTGGATCACAATTGACTGTAGGGTAAGCAAAAGGGATAGTACACCCCTGACATCCAACTCAAAAGCTGGTGAATCAGCCTGGTACAGTCGCTCAAAGTATCTGGCTCAGCAGGCCTTACTTTGGACTCCACTGCCAAGAGCCCACCACCCCCGTTCTAACTGCAATGCACCAAGGGACAGGTTTGGAGGAATGCATTGTGTGAATTCCCCTGTAAACAGGATGAGAATCACTTGACCAGAGGAGATGCTCTACCACCTCCCAGATTCCTCACTCATAGGCCTCCTTGTCCACCCTCAGCGCACGTACAGTTTTATGCCTAAACGCCCTGAACAGCTCAGCTATGCCATTGAAACTGGCCCTGCGACTCTGGTCAATTGTGTCCAGTATCCCTTGAGAGACAAAATTCTTCTTCGCCCTATGTTGAGTTCCAAGATATCCACCGGAAACATCAAGGATGGTAGTCTTGAAGGCACTCCACAACTCTCCAGGATTCAACAAAGCACCCAGACTCCCCAAATCCCCACTCAGCCTGTTTGCAAACTCCTCAGCTACCCTCTCATCATTGAGCTTGCCAACATCCAGCCGAGGCTGGGAAGGTACCATTCTCCCTGATTTAAGCTGCAACTTCAGAGTTGTGGGCGGTATTGAGGAACTGAGCACTCCGGTAGACCCTGCAGTTCTGGATCATCCTTCAGTGACCACCATTGAGCACATGGTCAAGCTCCTTTGCCACACCACCAACATTGTAATACCAAGTCCAGCGATGGGCCTGTGGGTACAGAAACCATGAATCAGCTACCCTAAGTCCATGACTTCTTGCAAAGTCAAGGAACTCAGTGGCTAGTGCTGTTCTAGTTCACAGTTCCAGACCCATGGGAACCAACACATGGCTCATAACCATCCCCATCAGTTCTAGTCAATGCATTGAAATCCCCCAAGACTAGAAGAATATCTTGCCTGGGGCACTGATCAACAACAGATTCGAGTGTGGCATGGAATGCGTCCTTCACAGTGAGATCACTCACCTCAGTTGGAGCATATACAGAGACCAGGGAAATTACACCCAAGGAGTGATGAATCCTGAGTCTCATAATATGCTTGTTGACCCGTGTTACCTCAATTATCATTGGAGTTAGCTTATTGGACTCCTTGAGCATGGTAACCATCAGAGCGACCAGACCAACAGTAACTGTTACCACCTGCCATGATTTCACCACTATCCTGTCTTCAAATGTCAGAAAGTGCTGCAACACCAATGTTCAAACGCTTGAGCTCAGCTGATAACAAAAACAGGTGATCATCGTCTCTTAGGGATAGGACATTACAGACACCCACCCGAAAGGACTGCCTCAGGTTCACCTAAGGAGACCACCATCTGGTGGATGACACCTCAACACCACTACACCACACACCACCGCAATTTGTCCCAGAAATTTTAACCCTGTGCCTTTCCTCTATCATCAAGGAATGTGAGTCCTTAAGGCTTTGCGCCAATCCCATCATCCATTGAGCTAACCTGGGAAGGACAGCAGTACAGGAGGTACTCACATGGAGTGGGTTGTTAGTTTTCTTTGCGTTTGTGGGATTTGCGGAATGAATTATTTTACATTGGCCGCAGTGCAAATCCTGCCATCAGATTCCTAAAAAAAAGTAACCAAACTGCAGGAGGATGTCCGCAGATACAGTTTGGCACTAGATATGGATGGCCTTTGGCTCACAATGAGCTTCTCCACCCTTTGACAGGTTTTGTTTTTAATCCTGCTGGGTGTCCATATCCAAACACCCTCCTCACCAAAAAACCGGGTTGGGGAGATGGTTTATTCGATGACAACCTGACCATGGAACAGGTTAGTACAAGTTTACATGGTACCTGAAGCAAGTCACAGATGTAATCTTTCTTGACCTGACACTAATGACTTGAATCGGTGAGGGTTTTTATCAGCTCAGAAAATCTCAGACCTTGGAGATAAAACAATAGTTATATTCACCTCTCGTAGTCTTCACAGTGACAGTGAGAAGGAAATTGCTTTTCGATGTGGCCTTGTCCGATAGTCAGATTTCAGGATGTCGCTGGTTGCCTTTGTAACAAGATAAGAGGCTCCTCCGCTTAGATTGCTATTGGAGGCGTCGTGTGGTGATCAATACAAGAGGAGAAAGAGGGCTTCGTTGACATTCACCTAGCACTTTGATGTGAAGGGCACTGAGGCAGTGAAAGATAAAACAAATGACGTCTTGCAAAAGGTTTCCTCTGTGTTGTTTAAAAAAGAAATTGCAGGATATTTAGCACCATGTGTGTGGGATCTATTTGTACCATCATGATAAGTCGGCCAGTGGTGTGAGTTGATATGTTTATGCCACGTTGCACTCAAATCAATCATCTGATTAAAAATAAATAATTTTTCACATATCCTTCCCAGCTCCCAGCACCCTCTACCATTCCAATCCCACTCTTTGCGACTGCTCTTTTACTCAACCTGGGAGGGCATTGTCCTGTTCATTTGCTTTGGGTTGTCCTTGTGTTGTTTGAGTATTCTTCAATGCCTTTCAACTATTCGATATGTTGCACATGTTCTTAACGTATCATTTTGCTTCAAGTTTCAGGCAAGCCTTATTGATTCCAAGGTGTTGGGTATCCTTTTCCAATAAATAATTGGACTCATCATGCAGGTTTCAGGAGTATTCGGTGAAAGCATGACAAGAGCTTTCGCATGAACTGGTTGTTAATAACAGCAAGGAGAGTATTTTTCCAAAACAAGGGTTTCATTTCCTGGAATCCATTCATTAGATTTAAATCTTCAATTAGTTTCTGATGGGCTGGCAGGTATAGATGAAATGCGTGCACACTCGACTTTTAGCTGTCTAACCTGCGTTTGAATCTCGACAAAGCTATAAATTGTCATCCTGGTGTTTCAGACACAGTGCGATGCATCAATCTGCGTGCTGTCCATCGAAGGACGTTAAGTCAGAGGACCTATCTGCAAACACTGGTCGTTGGTCCACATTATATAACCCATGGTGTGTTTTTCGAAGAACATGTGAGTTATAGTTGGCACCTGAACAAATTATAAACACCTGTCCAAATGTGCAAATATACTGCAACAGCACAGCAACCATGCCTCAGAGATGATGCAACTACCAGGCTGTATTCATCTTGCAATCCCTGGCCAAATTGCATTTGAAAAAACAACAATTTAATTTGACTGCTTCAAAATATTTGCTGGAATGTCCTAATGGAACCGTTAGCTGTTATAACCTGTTCGTTGAGCATGACACTGGAATTATTCTCCTAAAAGAGAACCCTGAAATGAACCACGTAATATCTACAGTTGTTTAGTTGGGATGAGGAAGAGTGAAATATTAATCACCAGTCTTGAAGAAGTTCAAACCTCAAACTTTAGGGCCTCATTATCAGCCATCATCTTTCTTCAGTGAACCATATTTCTAAGTTGGCCTCCAAAGCCAGTTGCCTACTGGGCATCCTCCATCATGCAAAGTCCTTCCTGACATACCTGAACTTTTATGCACTTACAAGGCATTCATCCGCAGCTTGATGGAGTACTGCTCTCCCCTCTGTTCTAATGCCCCTGCCTCACACCTTGTGTAGCTTGATGCTGTGGAAAACAAGGTCTTAAAGATCATTATAATCTCCCTTGTTGAAGTTGAATCCATGAGCTGATTGCAAATGCTTGCACATTGCAAACAGGTCGGTGGTCTCTCAGTCTTTTTCCGCCTCCTTTCTGGTTTTGCACCTTCTGCCATTTCTGTGCTACATCCTACCGCAGGGCATACATGGTCCACCAGCAACCCCTTCGGGTGAAACTCCCAAAATCCAGTACCACTTCTCACCTCCACTCATTTCTTCCTCTCTTTTTCCCCACCTGTGGAACCAACTTCCACATTTTCTTCAATCTCATTCTTCCCTCCAGGTCTTCAAGATAGCTGTTCACACCACCATCTCAGATCATCCCAATGTCTGCACCACAACCCCCCCCCCCCCGCTCCAATTTTGATTTTGTATCCCTCTCTTCCAACACTTTTTGTTCTCCCATACCCCTCATCATTACCCACATCCCTTGTTTGTCTGTCTCCATCTATTTTCTCCCTTTGTCCTGCTGTTGGCATTTCCCCATCTTTCTGCTGTACTTTTTGTTTGGTTGTGTCCTGATCCACTCGGTGTTCTTGCTCTTCCACGAACCTTGACTATGAATGAAAAGGTGGATTGTGAAAGAGCTTTATAAAGGATATAATAAAGGAGCTGCGCCTGATAAAGGATATAATTAAATAATGTTGTCAATTATCTTAAAAAGGGGTGTTTAAATTAAGCCAAACAACCAATTTTCACTCATGCACTTCCTTGGAGTTCCTTGGCGTTCCCTTGGTATGCAGGTAAAGTTTCAGGCTGTTCAATTTTATGGTTTTGGAATTATGGAGGAGACACTCACAGACACACACCCACACACACACAGACACACACACACACACACACACACACACACACACACACACACACATTGCCATTTATTCATATGAGCAGAGTACCCGCCCAATGGGCAATCTTGTTCCAAGCATGCACCACTTTCTTCTGACGCATACCTTTATTTGGGCAGTGTGTAGGCAAGTGTCAGCTCTGCATACGCAAACATATATAACCCGGGCCACGTGCATGAAGCAAAAACAAACCTTTTGCTTATAATTCAAAACACCTTCACTGCACTGGAAAACGTGTGCACAAGAATACTGTACTGTACATTGTCGAGACTTGAAATATCCTCACCCACCTGGATAGCAGCGCAACACGGTACACATTTATGGAGAGAATTTGCATCCCCCTTTCCACCACCGCCCCACCCCCCAAGACCACCAATGAAGACAAAAACACCCCTATACATGAATTGGGGTCATGGTGATCCTCTGCAGCAAGTATGGATGTAAACGGGCCAGAACAGTATGAGGAGTAGCGCGACAAACACACACACAAAAAAACATAGGTCCGTGAATTAGCGGCAGGATATATGTATATGTATATAATATATATATATATATATATATATATATATATATATATATATATATATATATATATATATATATATATATATATATATATATATATATATATATATATATATATATATATATATATATATACAGTGGGGAGAACAAGTATTTGATACACTGCCGATTTTGCAGGTTCTCCCACTTACAAAGCACGTAGAGGTCTGTAATTTTTATCATAGGAACACTTCAACTGTGAAAGATGGAATCTAAAATAAAAATCTTGAAAATCACATTGTATGATTTTTAAATAATTAATTTGCATTTTATTGCATGAAATAAGTATTTGATACATCAGACAAACAGAATTTAATATTTGGTACAGAAACCTTTGTTTGCAATTACAGAGATAAGACGTTTCCTGTAGTTCTTAACCAGGTTTGCACAGACTGCAGCAGGGATTTTGGCCCACTCCTCCACACAGATCTTCTCCAGATCCTTCAGGTTTTGGGGCTGTCGCTGGGCAACACAGACTTTCAGCTCCCTCCAAAGATTTTCTATTGGGTTCAGCTCTGTAGACTGTCGAGGCCACTCCAGGACCTTGAGATGCTTCTTACGGAGCCACTCCTTAGTTGCCCTGGCTGTGTGTTTCGGGTCATTGTCATGCTGGAAGACCCAGCCACGCCCCATCTTCAATGCTCTTGTTGAGGGAAGGAGGTTGTTGGCCAAGATCTCGTGATACATGGCCCCATCCATCCTCTTCTCAATACGGTGCAGTCGTCCTGTCCCCTTTGCAGAAAAGCATCCCCAAATAATGATGTTTCCACCTCCATGCTTCACGGTTGGGATGGTGTTATTGGGGTTGTACTCATGCTTCTTCTTCCTCCAAACACGGCGAGTGGAGTTTAAACCAAAAAGCTCTATTTTGGTCTCATCAGACCACATGACCTTCTCCCATTCCTCCTCTGGATCATCCAGATGGTCATTGGCAAACTTCAGACAGGCCTCGACATGCGCTGGCTTGAGCAGAGGGACCTTGCGTGTGCTGCAGGATTTTAATCCATGATGGCGTAGTGTGTTACTGATGGTTTATTTTGATACTGTGGTCCCAGCTCTCTTCAGGTCATTGACCAGGTCCTGCCGTGTAGTTCTGGGCTGATCCTTCACCTTTCTCATGATCATTGAGGCTCCACGAGGTGAGATCTTGCATGGAGTCCCAGACCGATGGAGATTGACTGTTATCTTGAACTTCTTTCATTTTAATATAATTGCACCAACAGTTGTTGCCTTCTCACCAAGCTGCTTGCCTATTGTCCTGTAGCGCATCCCAGCCTTGTGCAAGTCTACAATTTTGTCCCTGATGTCCTTCGACAGTTTTCTGGTCTTGCCCATTGTGGAGAGGTTGGAGTCTGATTGATTGAATGTGGACAGCTGTCTTTTATGCAGATAATGAGTTCAAACAGGTGCAGTTTATACAGGTAATGATTTGAAAATGAGAGGGCTTCTTAAAGACAAAACTAACAGGTCTGTGAGAGCCGGAATTCTTACTGGTTGGTAGGTGATCAAATACTTATTTCATGCAATAAAATGCAAATTAATTATTTTAAAATCATACATTGTGATTTTCAGGATTTTTATTTTAGATTCCGTCTTTCACAGTTGAAGTGTACCGATGATAAAAATTACAGACCTCTACGTGCTTTGTAAGTGGGAAAACCTGCAAAATCGGCAGTGGATCAAATACTTTTTCTCCCCACTGTATATATATATATATATATATATATATATATATATATATATATATATATATATATATATATATATATATATATATATATATATACAGTGGGGAGAACAATATATATATATATATGTGTATATATATATATATATATATATATATATATATATATATATATATATATATATATATATATATATATATATACAGTGGGGAGAACAATATATATATATATATATATATATATATATATATATATATATATATATATATATATATATATATATATATATATATATATATATATATATATATATATATATATATATATATATATATATATATATATATATATATATATATATATATATATATATATATATATATATATATATATATATATATATATATATATATATATATATATATATATATATAT
>NC_140970.1:77070319-77117819 GCF_056783735.1 Eptatretus burgeri
AGATCAAGAAACTTTCCAAAGAAGGCAGACATAAAGTGGTGGAGAAGCACCGTTCAGGAGAGGGTTATAAGAAGATTTCAAAGTCCCTCATTAGCCCTTGGAGTAAAGTGAAATCCATCAGTGGAAGACGTATCATACCACCCGGACTCCACCCAGATTAGGTCGTCCATCCAAACTCACTAGCCAGGCAAGCAGGAAACTGGTTCAGGATGTCACTGCAAATCCAACAATGATCTGCAAGGCTCTATGCCTGAGATGGGGGTCAGTGTTCGTCAATCAACAATATCCCATTCCCTTTACAAAGCTGGTCTCCATGGACAGGTGGCAAGAAAGAAGCCATTACTGAAAAAGACCCATCTAAAAGCTCTATGAAGTTTGTGACAAAGCATCTTAATGATACTCAAAGCATGGAGGAAAGTTTTGTGGTCAGACGAGACAAAAATTTATCTTTTTGGTCTAAATGCAAAGTGTTATTTCTGTCGCAAGCCTAACACTGCACATCACCCAGTCAACACCATCCCTACTGTCAAGGAAGCATCATGTTATGGGGCTGCTTTTCATCAGCAGGGACTGGCAAGCTTGTCATTATAGAAGGGACAATAGATGGTGCAAAGTACAGGAGAATCTTTGATGAAAACCTGCTTGAGTCTGCCATGAATCTAAAACTGGGTACAAGATTCACATTTCAGCAGGACAATGATCCAAAGCACAAAGCTAAAGCCACACTGGAGTGGCTGAATATGAAGAAAATAATTTTTCTTGAGTGGCCTAGTCAAAGTCCTGAATTGAACCCAATTGAACATTTCTGACAAAACTTGAAGATTGCAGTCCATCGATGATCCCCATCAAACTTTGCAGAACTAGAGCAATTTTCATGTGAGGAATGGTCAAAGATTTCACCATCTCATTGCACAAAGCTAGTAGAGACCTACCCAAAAGACCCATTGCAGTCATTGCTGCAAAAGGTGCTTCGACCAAGTACTGACAAAGGGCTGAATATTTTTCCAACCAGTTAATTTTGATTCATACATGTTTTTTTCAAAGTATTTCTGAAAGGTAACCTCCCTCAACTGCAACATTGTTGAATTTGATCTCTTCAGTTAGTTATGACTTGAGTTCATTTGGAAAAAATGTTTCTACATAATTCGTAATTCATCTAAATGTGACATTATTGTTCAGGCGTGAATACTTCTGCTGGCCACTGTATATATTCATATACACCGTAAGTATTGTGACGGTTCTGCGAAACTGTCACTCCCCAAAGCAAAGGCACATAACATGTAGCAGTTCCCAAGATAGTTATTTCATTAGTATTCATTCCAGATAGTCTTTCCCCTTATGTCGAGTGGGTTTCTGGGTCATATGCATTGTGTGGGCTTTAGGTAGGTTTTTCTGCACCTTCTTTACCTATCTTGCTTTGCTACACACCTGAACCTCTCCTTCATCCATGCATGCACACCTAAGATCATAACAGACAGGCAGTTCATTAGCATATGCCAAAACATTCAAATCACATGCCAAAAAAAAACTTGCGTTCAAATTGTGCCAAAAAACATTCAAATCACGCACCATAACTCAACAGGCATTTCACTGCGACCTTCGCCATACTCGAACCCCAATGCTACAACATTTCATACACAATCAAGACTCCTTTATAATAACCACCACACCATTAAAACATCATCCAAGCTCTCCTACATTCGCCATTGAAGCTTCTACCATAACCAACGACTATAACAAACAGCCACCACAAATGATCACAACCACAACCATCATGAACTAACACGCCAGAACTCACCGCAACACTGACGCTACCATCGCCTCAACCAAGTTCACCGCCGGCAACCGCCACTCCCTTTTGGGACTGACAGGGAACAGGGAAGTGTGGTATGCAAATACCGATGCTCGTGTCTGGATGTGCAGACATCTCACTTGGAGCGGAATTGTGCATCGACTTAATTTAACATCGTGTCGGTAGCCCTGATGCTCCACTCAATTACAGACCCCATTTGGTGTGCAGTGCACGTTCATGCATGGAGAGCATGACCGAACATCCCAGTCCCACAATAATCGCAGAACTCAGCTGTGTGTGACAGCCCAGAGGCGAATGGAGCCATTTTCACGGCCGTACACTCACGTGAGCGGGGCCAGTGCCATGGTAAGTGTCGATGCCAATAGGGGCACTGGGAAATGCCAATTGACCCATTCGATCCAATGCGAAACTTTTCCTATGCCAAGGGATTATAAAATGCGTGCGTTCCACATAGATGGCATGCTCTTGGTCAGTTCCTACTTTGTAGTTCAACAGATGGAGCTTGGCGGTCCGTGGAACAGTGTGAACTGGTCAGAATGGAGCAGAATCGTCCACAGAGCAGAGCTCTGGGCAAGTGAGAGATCCAGATGCCAGGCAGAACGCAGTTATTAGAACAATAGCAGTAACATTTGCAGACTTCCTTACACATCATTTGCCTATCTTCTCACACATTCTTCGCCTTTTCTTTCTGTCTCATCTGCTGTGGATGCATATTCATGAATGGAGCATCAGCGATTACCAGGCCGACTAATCCATATATCTTGCAGTTTCCTCTCTGCACATCACCTGCCCATCACTTGCACGTCACCACACCCTCATTTTGCACCTCCTCTGACCACACACCTGAGACGCCATCAGTTTTCCTCCTCCTTTCCACTACTCAGCGACTGGGTTTGCACGGGTCCGTTGACCTTTCCTGGTTATTGAGAGGTCGCGAATACCTCCTACTGTTTCTTATCTCTCTTTACCATCTAGCTTTCCTCAGGAGTGTTTCTGATAGCACCTGTCATGTTGGCATAGATAAGATTGTGTAAGTATTTGATTGGTGTAGCTCTTCACTGTGTCCTCTCTTGGAAATAACTGTATTTATTTCCCTGCACCTCACCAATCCCTGCTTTCCCTGCTGTACATATTTTCTGCATTAAAACCTCTGCTTGCTTGTACACATACCTTTCCTTGCCCTTGCTGTAAATAAATTGCTTGTATTGTAAATGTACCCAGCTCGGAGTGTCTTTTCCTCTATTGGTCCAGCATAGTCAACACGTAATGTAGCTGGGAAGTTCTACCCCATGTGGTTTGCTCCGTTAGCCAGCACACACTCACTGTGTCACTCAGCAGGAATCTGAGTGTGCACTGAGGGCATGAAACCCTCTTGGTGTGGTCGTCCAAAGGTAAAGTAACATGCAAAGTCGTGAAACTCTGCCAGGATTGGTAGTACCAATCAGCGTTCATGTTTTATTAGCAACCAACTGAGCCACAGAGATATCTGTGGCAAGTGGCCTCATGAGGAAATGAGGAAATTGAGCACTTCCCCTCATGGTTAACCTTGAACCCCGGGCCGTAACAAGTGGTGTGAGGAGTGAGATTTGGACCTGGGTGGGGCAATTAGTACACCCTCAGAATTATCAAGAGCAGATATGGGTGAATTTTTTTTTGTTATTTGTGCGGACTATGGTGGACCAAGATGAGCTGGTCCAGGTGGGTGTAATTGATGAAATGGTTGAGGAACGTATGATCCAGAAGGGCAATATTGAGGAAGAGGAATCAGTAGGGGGCACAGAAGATGTGTCAGTGACATTCGAGGAGCCCCATACCCATTCCTTGGAAAATGTGATGCTTGAAGGACCTGCAGCGACCTGCAGCGATAAGTATCTGCAGCGTAGCAGATTGGCACCACCAGTGCAGCCCAATATGACTCTTTTTATGGAACAACTGTTAAAAAAATGGAAATGATGAGCCGTGATATGAAGGAAATGGGTAATAAGCTGAGCAACGACATAAGGGCAAGACAGGAAAAAATGGAGGCAATGGGCAATAGAACGGACATCGGGCTGGCCGAAGTAAAGGCGGAATTGGACGCGGGGCAAGCGGAGGTAAAGGCGGAGGCAGGGATTGGTTTGGCAGACCTTGGCAATGCATTGAAACACAAGGGTCTGGGAAGGAAAATTACCAGTACAAAATTGATTTCAGACATTATTTTGTTTCCATCTTCACTGTCATTTCATGCTGAATCATTTTGACGAGACAGTATCAATTGTAATTCACGCTCCACTGCATGTCTGCCTTCCCTTCCCCCTCCCCTCCTCACTCTTCCTCCCTCCTCCTCCTCCTCCTCACTCTCTCTCTCTCCAACCCCTTGCTCTCACCCCCCCCTCCTATTTCTCCTCTCTTACTATTCCCGTCAGCAAAGCGATGGGTGGTATTTGCGAGTATATATATATTTATATTGAGGAATGATTTTATTTTGTCAATATTAAAAAAACTATGTACTCGTCGAATTATTTGTATTATCACACACACACAAACACACACACACACACACACACACACACACACACACACACACACACACACACACACACACACACCTCATCTTTTTCATGTTCTTTATTTCTATAATCCCCACAATTAAAGTTCTGAGTTGGCAATCGGACCTCCAGAATCAGACCACTGATTTACTATTGTGCAACCCACAAAGCCTTGATTTGCTGCCAAACCACAGATTGTTCTGTTTTATGCTTCTTTGAAACAGCATGAAACATTCCTGTTCCTGTTTTTTCCCAAAAGTAACTTTAAGCGATCAGGACATTTTGACTGAAAGAGTTTAGAACTATAACGATGCTTTTTATTTTGATTAAATAAATGCTGAATCTCACACACAAATGCGTGTAATTATCTTTCATCACAAATGACAAAATTGCAAAATGGCGACCGGCAATGCTTGAGCGCCCCCACGTGGTTCCTTGCTCCATATTTATCAGCCACACCAGCTCTCTCGCTCTGCTCGAACACCATCAATAATGCAGGAGAACATCGTCGGAAAGTGAAGAGAGCAGCTGCTTCAGAGACTTCTTTGAGATGGAAAAAGCTTTTGGGCACGACGCACTCATTTCCCTCACTGCACGATACCTGTAATCTGTTTAACCCTGGTAGAAACGCATGCTGCAGCCAGCACCAGGCATCGACACAGGTTTTTATTTCACATGAATTTTATGAACTACACTGTAACCGTAGTCTTGACAGGATGTTGCAGAGGTCACACACCTGCCTCTGAGTTGTGTAGTCTGGATTTTGATTCATGTCCCTACTATAAGCTGTCATGTTGGTGCTTTATCTGCAGGGCATCGCATCACAAGGTGCACCATCCTTCGGATGGACGTCAAGCCAGGTGTTCCATCTGCCAGCATTAGTTGGTGGAGGTTAATGATCCGACAGTGGCTTTAACGAAGAGTGTGCAAGCTATTGCAAGCACCCTTAACAAATTACAGATTCCAACACTCACTGCAGCTTGGAAGGCAAGGCAAATCCCCTTGCGTAATCCTCGTTATAGTGCTGCACAGATGTGCATGCATCCTAATAAGTATACAATTCAGGAGTTATTCTCATATTATCAAGCAACGACCTTTTCTATTGTTTCGTGCGACATACCTCCTCACCTGTTAAGTCTTCTTGAAAGCTCTTTCAAATCTCACAAGTTAGTTAGGGGCAATATATTCATTTCATAAGGAAACATTTTACCCTTCTCTCAACATATTCCTCTTTCCCTCTTAGTCTCTTCTATCATCCTTCCATTTCCCAATTTTTATTTTCTCGTTATTGCATGCCCACCATCCTCTTTCCATTGCCCCATTCAACATGAATATTCAACAACAACATGAATATGTGTGCCCCGTAATAAGCAATGCATTAAATACAACAGAATTTCTCCCCTGGTGTTTGGCTTTGTGGTTATGGTGGCGGCTTGGGATCCTAGGATGCTAAGTTCAAGCCCCTTTGGCCGCTGAATTAAAATACACCAGGAGGTTGACTCAGCCTGTCATCCTTCCGAGGTCGGCAAAATGAGCACCAGTGTACTGGTAAGGGGGACACTGCATCAGAGGTATAGCCGGGTCTCAACCAATGATGCAACCAGCAGCCACAGGCTGCACTCGAAAGAGAGAACAGAATTTCTAGATGCCATCATTATCTAATCAGCGTTGCTATTCGAGGAACGTCATAATCATGACCACAATGCGCTCATGTCTCTGATACATACATGGCTTGCTTCAAACATTATTGCGTTAAAATCAAGATGTCAGGACATTTGAAAAGAGGCCACGACAAGGTTCTGGATACGTGGAGGCATAGTTGTAATCTTACATCAAAGTATCCTTCATGAGAGAGTTGCTATTCAGGTATACAGTGTCGACCTAGTTTCCTTGGCCAACTATTGTGTCTTTTGTTCCCAGAGTTTTTGGAATGCCTCCGTCTATTGTATTTTATCCATGTTTAACTTCATGACGAAAATAACCCTCAAAGAACTTGCGTACATGTAATGTCATCTCTCCTCTCGTATTATATCGGTCAGTGTGCAGCATGAGCTTACAATGATCTTCTTCTTCCTTTGGCTGCTCCCGTTAAGGGTCGCCACAGCGGATCATCTGTATGATCCGCATTGTGATTTGGCACATGTTTTTTACGCCGGATGCCCTTCCTGACGCAACCCTGGTCACCTCTTACGACACAGGGATATGGTACACCTATTTTAACCGGGGTATACACCGGCCCAGTACACTGGTACTCACTTTGCCGACCTCGGAAGGATGACAGGCTGAGTCAACCCCCTGGTGTATTAATTCAGTGGCCAAACGGGGCTTGAACTCAGGACCTTTTGGATCCCAATCCGCTGCCCTAACCACTGCGCCAACACCAGGCTTCATGAGCTTACAATGATATTCTCTGTTTATTTATTTTACAAAGTGGGTACTCTGTTGGTGAATCCAGTAAGCTACATATTCCTCCAAACTATTGAAACTTTAAAAGGCCCTTTTTCATTATTTCCCTCCACAAAAACAACTGTGTAATTGGAACCTAATCATGTTTGTCAAGGTTTTGTATTCTTTTGCTTTTTTTACCTATTCAGTCAAGCCCAAAAGGCAAAACAAAAGAGTCTTAAGAACCCACCAGCAGCGATTGTTGAAGCGACAAGCTTGGAAACTGTTTCACATGTTCAAAAAGCTACAGCGCTGTGTGCACAACAGCACAAAATGTCCGCAGCCTTGTCGAATTCCATGCCAAGCCCGAATGGAAACTGCCAGTTGAAAACGATTAACTTCACAAGGACGAATTCGGATGGAAGGTTTTCACCAGTGAGAAGCTTTTTGTGACTTTGTGAATCGGGAAACGTGAAGCAGTATTGTTCAAATTCAAAATTCTTCATCGGTAAATACTTCTGCAAATGTGTCATCGTGAATAAAGTTGATTCACATTTTGTTCAAAATGGCATGGAAGTCATCAAGCTCATGCTACACCCCACCACACACGTTGAAATATAAATAAACAGAGACTAGTACTCAACAAGCTGAACAGGTGTACTGAACAATTTTTTTTTTTTTTTGGAAGACCTCCTGTTACTTTCCACACTTCCTGGGAAACTAATTGGCGTGCATTGTGTAGCTATCCTAATGAATCCTTGAAATGACCCCACAACACAAAGCAATATAAAATGGCTTTTCCTTGTCACGTGTCTGTCAACCCATCTTGAACCTGTGGCACATGTTTCTGCTTCTAAAGCATGGAAAACTATTTCAGGGAGGATCATGCCGGCTCTGGTAGAAGCCATATTTCTGACTGCTCCACCAAACCCCGGTGGTGACCTCAAGAGGAGACATTGATGTGGATACCATCGGCCAGGCCTAAACAGTTTTGCATAACTCTATCATCCTCCTCATTAGCATGTGCCATGCTCTATACGGGGTGTTGATTCTGTCGAAGCTGTTTCATTGCTTGGGTTAAAATCCTCGACGGGTCCCCACTCCAACGTAGATAACTCGATCGCTAATTTTGAATTATTATAATCCTTGATAAATTTCCAGATTTTGATCAAATTATTTTTTCCAAAGGTATCACGTTTCTTGATTTCTCGCTCTCTATGAAATTGGAAATGACACAACGTTCAGGTCATTCATGTTTCCAGATTTATCAATCTGAAAGGTACACTTTATTCCAGGAGTTTTCCAAGTTTTGGGACATCAAAAAAGCTATTAAAATTTTATTGCGGGAGACGGATCCCATGAGAATCTAACATCTCCTCCTCAAGATCTACCAAAGAGATTTCTTGGATTCCATGTTCTATCGGATATACACCCGCCTTGATGATGGTGGTACGACCTGGTGCATTTGTGTGCTTGTGGATTTTCTGGCAGAAGGACCAACTGAAGTCTGACTGACTGTAATTGATGTCTTACACTATACATATAAAAACTTCAAGGAGCATCTTCTATAAATACAAATGGATGTGTGCGTGCGTGCGTGAGTGCGTGCGTGCGTGTGTGTAAGGCATGTTTTTGTGGAGATCTACTGGGGATTTCTAATTTGGAGTGTGATACACAGAAATTATCATCATGACCTCCTGAGTTGATTCGGTTAATTAAAATTCAGTTACTATAATCCTGCAAATAAGGGTAAGCAATAACTTTTTTGTACAGGAGTACATGGCTTTACTGGGGCTTTCCAAAGGGGAGTGTGATACACCAAACTGATTGCCATGAGTTCCTGCAAGGATTAGACCAATTAAAATTTTGTTCAATAGACCAACGGGCCCACAACATTAGTAAACCAGTTACCACCACATCCAATCTTTAAGAAAACCTATATCTACATGGTGACATGCTAAAATGCTATGTCAAGTCCAAATCAAACCTGAATTGCTTTTATTACATGTGGCACATTGATATACATATTCTGGTGTTCTCCCCAAAAGCAAGTTCAGTACTGTTGAAGCAGTTTCTTGGCAAGGTTTATATTGAGTGGTTTGCCATTGCCTTCCCAGCAGTAGTTATTTATCTGGAATTTGGCCATGGTGTTGACAATAACTCGCCTGCCCTTCATGATGGACTCTGTGGGGTCGAACATCCACCAACTCATGCCAGCAGACGAGATTCCCAGTTCAACGTCCATCCAAGGGATGGCACACACATTGATGAATCACCCAACATGAGAAACTCCAGCATGACAGTTTAAAGCTGGGTCGGGACTCAAACCCAGGTTAGACAGGTTAGAGGCGAGTGTGCGTACCTCTCGGCCATCCTATCACCCCTATATTGACATTAGAACACATCATTTTTGAGCTTGGTGCAAAATATGACCTGCACTTTAGTTTATAAAAGGCACAATAATGTGTGTCGATTCATCATTTTTTTTCACATCATTTGTCCTTAGAGTATAATATGTCTTTATTCCTCCTTTCCTCCAGATGTCGATCCCTCCCCGAACCCCTCATACACTTTGGTAGCTTGCTACCCCTTGGCGTTAAACTCCTCCAACAGCCATGATCCTTATATATTATAAATTGTGGCAATCAATAGTTGAGGTGAATCATGTATAAATCCTCCTCTGAAGCACTTGTTGAAAATCAAGATGGCAGCATGCGGGATAACAAAAAAGTGGAACAGAGAATAATTATGAAATTGCTGGTGAACAAAAAACATGAAGGCTTTTGAAACTTACGGAAAATTAGCTGCACAATTTGGTGGTGATTGTCTACCAATGACATCCGTATTTGAAACGTGCACCACATCCGCACATCCGCATGTAAAGGTAGTCAGGAAAGTGTCCAGAATGAACCATGTGCCATGAGACCGGTCTCCTCGAGCCACAACAAGAACATGGAGGGAGTTGAGGATCTCATTTTGACTGATCGGAGAGTTTGTATTCATCAATTAATTTCAGAAGTCATCATTGGTGTTCGTAGTGTTGATTGAGTCAATCAGCCTTAACACTATGATTGATTGATCTCGACACTATGAACACTCAATCAACACTACACCTGACATGAATAATCCACTCCAGTACTAAAGCAGAGAGGTTGGTGCAGAGGGGCAAAAAACCCCAGGGATGATTGAATCTTGGTTTTAAACACTTCGAACAAGGGTCAGAATGGTGGAACTGGTTTTAAAAGTACAGGGTGGCCACAATGTCTTGTCATCCATTGTAAAATTGTGACATTACCTTTTATCATATTGGCAGACAACACCGAAGGGTTCTACAAGTTATACCACATACATTGGCAGTACTCTTTTACTTTATTATAGTCTGTTTGCCACCTTTATATGTTCTGTACTCAACCTTGTTGTAATGAGAAGTGTATTGTTTTTTGATGGTTTCGTACTCACATGGGTCTACAGAGAAAATTTGTCTTGGTTGCCGAAGCGGAAACCTTGGGGAACTCCGCTAATTTGCATAAATCCAAGATGGCCAACACGGACGGGGGGGGGGGGGTGGAATATAACTTTTCAACCAATTAACTTACAATCCCATGTGATACCTCTTTTCTGTATAATTTTGACCTGAGGAATCGATTTCTGAGGTCAAATTTGTGATTTGGGGTCAATTCAGGGTCAAAGGTGAAGTTCAAGGTCTTTTTCGGCCAAAAATGAAATCAAATAATAATAATAATAATGACATTTTCAGAGCGATAGTGGTCAAGCGTTTATTCAGTAACGTCGATCACTCCCATTCATCATCAGAGCCGAATGCAAGATCAAGATGTTCAGTTTCCTCGTCATGTTCCACATCTGCTTCTCCTTCCTCTCCCATTTCATCTTAGTCTTCGTCTCCTGTCTTGAACGGGTTGAAGCAGGCGTCACGACAAACACAAGCGCAATACACAGTGCATGATATTGTTTCGGCTGTGGAAATTGACAGAACACCATAAAGGTCCCTAGATCAGTGAGGCCGATAAGTCCGTGTCCAGATAGATTTCCCCACCGTTGTTTAAAGGGAACTATTCATGTTAACCAGGCTGTGATCTTTGAGTTAACCGTTTTTCTTTACTATCGTAATTTTGGACCAACCATGTCCACCACTAGCATCTTTCTCAACAACCACTTTACAACAACCACCACCACCACCAACATCGCTCTCAACAACCGCTTCAGACCAACCGCCTTCCACCACCACAACCACACCTGCCTCTCACCAAACCACGCCATCCTCACCACTTTGCCAACAACCGTCAACATCTCCACACCACAAACATCGCCTCACCTTCGTCTCCGAAACGACGCCATCTTTGCGCCAGCCGCGGCGAGTCCGCATCGAGCGGCGTCGCTGCAGGCCGAGGCGGGACGTTTGCTCGTCGGATCAAGCTTGGTGATCTCGCGCACGTCCGCTTTCCGCGCAGAGGTCAGAGGTCGAGGATCGGAGGCCAAACCGCGTCTCACCGGCTCTATAAAAGGACGAGCAGAGCGCCAAGCTCGCGTTCGAGTTGGGTCGAGTCGAGTTGATCGGTCGGCCTGAGTCAGTCTGGAGAGGTCGGGGAGTCGGGAGGAAGCCAGAAGCCAAGGAGCTGCATGGAAGTCTGGGCTCGTGACGGAGTCGGGAGCTTGGAGCTTGTTGTCGGTGAAGAGTCCGGGCGTCGCCAAGGAGACGCGAGCTGGAGGCGCAGCCTTGCCTACTGTGCCGCGTGGAACCGCGCGTTCGTGTGGAGAGAGCCGGAGAGAGCTCGCCAGCTCGCGACAGGCGGTCCGAGGTGATCGGGCTTCGGCGCAGTTCGAGCATCACTGAGGGACGGACGGGTTCTTACAGAGCATCAACTCTAAGAGAGCAAAGACCCGTTCGTTCCTCTCAAACGAGTTGCCGACTGAGACCGAATCACCCGGCCACTTGACAAGGCCCGAGCTCGACCGTGGCTACGCTAGTTGCCGTGGGGAAGAAGCATCGCGGGTCGCCCAAGCGTGTTCGTGTGGAGAAAGCCGGAGAGAGCTCGCCTGCCACACGGAAGGCCCGAGCTCGACCGCGGCTACGCAAGCTGCCGTGGGGAAGGAGCATCGCGAGTCGCCCAAGCGCGTTCGTGTGGAGAGAGCTCGCCTGCCACACGGAAGGCCCGAGCTCGACCGCGGCTACGCTAGCTGCCGTGGGGAAGGAGCATCGCGAGTCGCCCAAGCGCGTTCGTGTGGAGAGAGCCGGAGAGAGCTCGCCTGCCACACGGAAGGCCCGAGCTCGACCGCGGCTACGCTAGCTGCTGTGGGGACGGGACGTTTCGGGTCGCCCAAGCCAGACACCACGAGGGAGCAGGTAACCTGGGACTCGTGGGACTCGTTCGGTCTGCCAAGTCCCACGCCATAAAGACCCAAGAGGTCCAGTCTGACCCCATTGCCTTTGATGGGGTCTTTTTCCTGCTTTTCTTTCGAATGAATGTTGTGGCGCCGAGTCCCATAAGTAAAACTGTGTAAGGGACTGTACATTAATAATTACTTATAGATGGTTGTAGCATTTGTCTTGCCCACGTGCCGTGCTGCATTCATTGCTTGTTCTGTATACGTGCATGTTGGTGTTTTTGAATGACTGCATGATTGTTCCTGCATACGTAGAGTAAATAAATGTGCAGGTTTAAATGTAAACCCGTTCGTTGCATCCATGCCCCCATTGAAATGCCATCTTGTATTACAGAATATTAGTTGGCTTTTAAATTGCCGGTAAAGTGATTGGGTCCAACGGGACTGCGCGATATTACCCCGCTTGGTTATCCCAAAAGGAAGCGGGCTGCTTAAGCGGCTCGTTTCCAAGCGGTCCCGTTGAGGCACAACCTCTCGGTAACCTACCTGCGCGAATAATTAGGTAAATCGAAGATTTGGCGATTGGACCCTGTAGCGCGGGTAGGATACGGACAAGGTTGTGGTGGGATTGAAAACCCATCCGTGACTGGTTTCTGATGCCATTGCAGAAAGTCACGACTGGATTGTCCGTTCGGTGGGCAAACCGGCTGCTATTGGTGAAACGCGGTTGTTCGCATGCCAGGCGGGCGTGAATACTACAACAATATCTTTCCATGGTGACAGCTGCAACGTTCAGTGCCACACGCCTTCACAGCCGCACCGCACTACATCCATGAGATCTTGGGGTGCTGGGGGCTGATCGGAGGTTGCTCGTACTGGGGTACCATCTTTTATTTCCCACCCATACTTTGTGATGTCAAGTTCAGGTGGAGCCTGTTGGTCAGCAGATTTTGCAAGTATGGTCTGCATCCCTGGCTTAGTGTGGCCATACTCCAGCATACCTGCGGGATGAGGTTTCTGGAATTCATGTGAGAGGACATGGGTAGTGCGTCGACCATTGGGTGTAAATACCTGGAGATCGAAGTTGGCAAACCATGCGAAGATGGCGCTGACGGTTCTACACAACCCCATGAACTGGTGGAGACCTGTGCATTGTCACCTAGTAGATAAGCGGTCAATTTTCGGAATCTCAGGGCCTCATCGTACGAGGTCGTGAAGCCATGTTCATGAAGGGGTTTGAGAAGTTCGGAACTGCCGTGCCGGTGCAACAGTTTGACAGCCAGTTCTAATGTTGTCTGATTTCTGGTTCCTGTAACGTGACTCTGAATTGACTGGCTCAGGCTCAGAGATTTCTTGGTCACTTTATCACCGGAGACCAGGTCCGAAACCAACTTCAACAAACTTGGGCTGGTCGCCTTGATTGTGTTGGCCTGTGTAAACTCTGATAGGTCATAATTGTCACTGCTGTACTTGACCCACTGTGCCTCATGCTTGATCTGCCTCACCACGGAAGCAATGCTCCTCTCATCCGTATCCTCTACCTTAACTATATTGAGACTTTTAGCAATGGACTCATGGAAACCAACAATGGCAGCACAGCCATCTACCCGAACAACGATAACATCCTTACTCATGCAGTAAGTCAACTTGCTTAACATGTCACGTCGAGCGAGCTTGCCACCTCGATCCGAGTACAGGGAATGCAGTTCAACACTATTCCCTTTTCTGGACCTGTCTCGGTTCATGTACTCAATGACTTCCTTCAGAGCATTTTCATCTGCACTACCAGTTGGCAAATCAGCATGTGTGGGGACTTTCGTGAAACTGTTACAGCAGCGGACGTGGTACTTGCACTCGGCAGAAGGTAGATGAGAAACAAAAGCAAGGTGCAACTTGACCCTTCTCGTGACATCATCATTACGCTGCTCAGCAACATCAAGGAGCACATCTTTCATAGTTGGGAGTGGGTTACGTTCTGTGTCAAAATGTTCTTTGGTCATGTACTCACGAACGCGGTCCCCTCTTTCTGGGTGTCTATCATCAATGGGTAAACATTCCTCACTACAGAACATACAATCACGTTTGTATTCAAACACACCTTTGTCAGCTACATTTGTATGAGGCCTTGTAGTTGTCCTTACACCCTCATCTTCAGCCTTTCTTTTCTTTGACTTTCTCACTCTCTCAATTTTCTCTTTTGATGTATACGTACAGTAGCAACCTTTGTGGCAGGCGATGCTTGCCGCATCTCCACCAACATCAATAATGTTCTGTAGCTTAGCCTGCAGGTCCCCATCTCCATGGGATTTGGCGCACGAGATGAGCTTCTTGATCCCTGTCTCAGTGAATTTCGTTTCTTCTCCCTGACACACTGGGAGAAGACAACTTGAGTCAGCCATCATACTGTTATGTTTGAGGGGGGGGGTATGCATTCAAAGGGTAATTAGGATGTTTAATTAGGTATGCCATGCTGTTCGAGTTTACCAGGATCTCGATGTAATAAGTAGCAATTCAGTGGTGATAAGTTGTCTAGTAAATGTTCATTTCTTCAAGGGGGAATGATAATTGTCACGTAATTAGATAGGGACACCGGATAGGGTAAGTGTGTCTGCGTAAACCCCTTTTAGTAGTCCCTGGAGGCTGGCCGTGACGTCACAGGACAGTGCAGCGGATGGCTCCGCCCCGTGATCACGATTGGCAGAAGTCGACGGCGGTGGGCCAATAAACGGCTCGATTGGAAGTGACGAGGACGGGAGGATAAAAAGGTTCTGTTCGGGGTCGAAAAAGAGAAGAGGAAGAAGATCGGGACAAAAAGATCGTGTTTTTTTGGTGTGGAGGCTGTTGCGCGGGAAGCGTACTTGTTGTTGTGCTGATTCGATCGTGTTCTTCATCGTGTCTTGGAGCCTTGCTGAGCCTCGTGCCTCACCTTGGTTGGCTCTGGGATTCTGCTGACTCGGAGTACGGGGTCGAACGGCAGGCGGACCTGCCTCCCTCTCCTGCTCGCAATTTGGCGCCAGAACTGGTTCCCTGGCAGCTGTGAGCGGACTTGGGCCAGGACCAGGAGGTCGACAGCACCACGGTTTCTCCTGCCCCCCCCCTGACGAGAGCAAGGCCAGCTCGTCCGACGCTGATCCAGGGACAGTTGCGTCCACACCACGGTCCAGCCTGACCACCAGAAATAGCTACTGTGTGTGTGTGTGTGTGTGTGTGTGTGTGTGTGTGTGTGTGTGTGTGTGTGTGTGTGTGTGTGTGTGTGTGTGTGTGTGTGTGTGTGTGTGTGTGTGTGTACTTGGCACCTTAGAGGGTTTGAGATCTGTATATTCATTGGAATTGTCTGTGTTTTCCCCACGCCCGATCCCACACCATCCCGTTGAATCGCCCCGGAATCCTCTTCTTGCCGAGTCTTGTTATTTCTGGTTAATAATAAAAACAAATAAACATCATCAACTCAGTGAAAAGTGACTCGTGCCACCTTCCTCGTCCCGTTTGCTGTAGAGCGATTAGAACCGCCATGTTTGGGTTATAAACAAATAAACTGCCTCCATCGTTTCGGCTCATTCTACGTTGGCGGGACTGTTCAAGTCCCGTGGACGTCACATTGGTGTCAGGAGTGGGATGTTCGACCCCCTCTAAATTATATTTGGTATCTCGCCACGAATTGGAATATAAAATTACTGCAAAAAAGCGCACGAGCGCGGGAAAATTTTGGCGGGATTTTTCAAATTAAAATTAATTGGCGGCAAACGGGACTTGTGAACCATGGCGGATGTGCAGATGTTTGAGGAGGAATGCCACGTGTCTGGCAGCGAGTCCGGGGAAGAAGGGAGAGACGGGGGTAGGGTTGGAACCTCCCCCATTCCAAGCGTGGACCGTGCTTCATCGCCCGTAACAGGGCGGGCAGCGCCGGAAACCGGTGCGATGACGATCCAGACACTGTTGGAACGTTTAATAGCGGACATGACGGTACAAATGGAAAATCAATTCGTGACACAGAGGGCAGAAATGACGGCACAAATGGCAAAAATGACGGCACAGGGGGCAGAAATGACAGATCAATTGGGGGTAATGGGGGAACAGTTTGGTGCACGGATTGATTTAATGAGGGATGAATTGGGGGAAAAGATGGAGAAAATGAAAACTGAGATGCAGGAGTGTGTGGATGTTAAATTGGGAGAAATACAAAGCAAATTCGAGGATAGATTGGAGGAAACAAAGGTAGAAATTACATTGGAGGGGGAAAATATACAGAAAAAATTGGTAGATAAAATTGATGCAACGAACATTCGGGTTGATAAAGTGGATGAAAGCCTGGAACGTCATCGTGCCTGTGTGGATGCTCGTATGCAGCTGCAAATAGAAGAGTGGGGAGAGCTGAGGAAGCAAGGGATGAATTTGGCAGAGGAGGTAAAAGGATTGGAGGCTCGTTTGGACGAACAAGATAAATTATGAGCCAAGATGAAGTCTTGGATAAAGGCCTGGTAGAGCCGTCTTTTGTAAGTAGAGTGTCCGGGTTGGTTGAGGAGCAGCTACAAACTCGCGACGGAGCCTTGGAGGAGGTTGTGCGGGCCCAGAAGATCCTGCGGGAAGAGGTGAATCGGTCCATTCAACGTTTGGAACAGGAGGCAAAATTGACCCATGAGACCCTCACCACAAAACATCTTTGGCCACAGTGGGCTCCGAAATTGGATACGCAGCCACAAGGGTGTTTGATCCCTGGGCTGGATTCGGACAAGGGAGAAACTGAGAAGCGGGCCACCGTAAAAGTGATCCCCCTGGTAAATTTCGACGGGTCAGGGAGCGTTGAAGCTTTTCTGACGCAATTTGAGTGCATTTGCCGACTAAACGGGTGGAATGAGCAGGAACGTACAGGGAATTTGGTGGCAACGTTGCGGGGACCAGCCGCAGATGTGTTAAACGTGATCGCGGAGGGATGTTGACCAACTCCCACATTTGCGAGGCGTTGAGCCATCGGTTTGGGTTCGCGGCAAACTGTGATCTGGTGCGGGCCCAGCTCCAGCACCGCAGATTAAAGCCGGGTGAGACAGTGCAGGAGCTGGCACAGGACATTTACCAATCAGTCAGGATCGTGTATCGGGATCTTACAGTGGAGGCATGGGACAGACTGGCACTAGAGAAATTTTTAGCTGCTCTTCCTGACCCTGAGGTCCAAGCACTAGTGGAGTTACAGGATCCACCCACCGTTCACCGAGCGGCCGAGTGCGCGGCCAGGCTGGCCTCGTGGAGTCGGCCGGGTCGGGTTCCAGAGAGGCCATCGGTGACGATCCGACAGGCGGAGATCCAGGATCAGGGAGGGGGGCTGGGAGAAATTGGCATTACCCAAATGTTTCAGGAAATTTGCCAGAAACTGTCAAGTTTGATAAAGGGTAATCCGGTAGTTAGTGTGCCAAAGCGGCGGGGTCCAGCCCAGCCAATAGAGCAATTCGATTATGGCTGAGGGGGTCCGGAACCGGAAGAGACATTTCACCGATACTCACGGGGGCCTTTTATGGGGAGTTGTTTCCAGTGCGGGCGAAGAGGACACATGCAACGATATTGCCGGTACCCGGTGATGGAGGGACCCTCCAATAGACTTTTAGACTCGGAGAGGGTGAATCCTCCTGCTGAACCGCCAGGTCTATCCGAGGTGCCCTTTCATAGGTCGTGTCCGGAGATCACTGTCGGGGGTCGGGGAGACTAGATTGGGCTGAGCATATACAGCCATGCTCGGCTGCTGAGATTGTGGCGAAGTGCCCTCCTTTGGTGGAAAAAAATGAATTGTGGGAAAATTGGCATGGGTTTGTGAGTTCTGCTGGGTTTTAGAGTGACAATCGGGACAGTGGGTAATTGGAAACAAAGCGGGCACGAGTGGCTGTCTAATGGCTGGTGCGTGGATCGGGTGAGAAGTGCTGTGTGAGTTGTTTTAAGTGAAGAAGTGAAATGTATGGTGCACACATTGTTTTTTTTTATTGGGCATGGTGTGGTAACAGGGAAGGTCATGGTCGGTGAAGTGTTAGAAATGCAGGTGTCACATGTAAGGCCGATGGGGTGGGGGAGTCATGTGGGTTTTGTGGGTGGGGATGATGTGCTTGTCCACAGGGATTGCTGAAGCTCACAGTGAGCGGGAATTGCGACCCCCTTCAAGGAGATTCACCACCTGGTGGCTAATGGTGACAGTGTCTGGAGCCAACTGGGAGAGGGTCTTGTTGGGCGACCAAGGCGGGTAGGACCTTGGCGACCCAGGAAGGCCAGAGGAGCCAGTGAGACCCCTTCCAGTGTGTTGTACGGGATGAGAGCTGATGGCTACCAGGGGGGTGGGAATCAAAGGGAGCGGGGCGGAGAAACGTCTGGGTAGGACTAAAGCTTACCTGTGGGCATGGTTGCACCTGAGATGCCCCCATCATCTTGTGGTAACCCACCCCACGGCCACGACGGGATTCAGCCTGCATGATTAAAATGAGGACCATGACCTAGAAATGTGATGATGACCATGGTGTGAGTGTTGTGAAGATGTGTGAGTCCCACTCGATCCCGCACAACTTGACATGTGCAGCAAGGGCATGATGTCCGCATAATTTTGGGGCAAGCAAATTTCAAAATTGGCTCCCCAGGTAACACTGGGTCTATTAGCATCCACTGGGGGAGGCGGTCAAGTGTAAATATCCTGTGAATAGTGTCGTTAAGGCTTAGAGTAGGAATGTAAAGTATAAGTGTTGTGTTTTTGTGGAACCTTTTGTTTCCCCTCCCCAGATCACTGGAAGAGTGCTGGGCAAGAGCGATGATCCAGAAGATGGAGTGCAACTTCGCTCAGTGCTCTCATTTGATAAAATAAAAAAAATAAAAAAAAACGAATGATTGTTTAGGCGAGGATAAGGCCATAAGGGGGTAGTACATTAAGCAGGATAGGTAAGTTAGCTGCGACTCGCTGCCCATTGCCCCTCCTACTTTATTTCGTTAGGTTAATTAGGTGTGAGTCAGTAAGTGTTAAGGCTGGTATGGTAGCGCCTGTGATATCCCTTGCAGGAGCTGCGGTACCAGAGGAGGGGGCAGTGTTACGTTTGAGGGGGGGGTATGCATTCAAAGGGTAATTAGGATGTTTAATTAGGTATGCCATGCTGTTCGAGTTTACCAGGATCTCGATGTAATAAGTAGCAATTCAGTGGTGATAAGTTGTCTAGTAAATGTTCATTTCTTCAAGGGGGAAATTATAATTGTCACGTAATTAGATAGGGACACGGGATAGGGAAAGTGTGTCTGTGTAAACCCCTTTTAGTAGTCCCTGGAGGCTGGCCGTGACGTCACAGGACGGTGCAGTGGATGGCTCCGCCCCGTGATCACGATTGGCAGAAGGCGACGGCGGTGGGCCAATAAACGGCTCGATTGGAAGTGACGAGGACGGGAGGATAAAAAGGTTCTGTTCGGGGTCGAAAAAGAAACGAGGAAGAAGATCGGGACAAAAAGATCGTGTTTTTTTGGTGTGGAGGCTGTTGCGCGGGAAGCGTACTTGTTGTTGTGCTGATTCGATCGTGTTCTTCATCGTGTCTTGGAGCCTTGCTGAGCCTCGTGCCTCACCTTGGTTGGCTCTGGGGTTCTGCTGACTCGGAGTACGGGGTCGAACGGCAGGCGGACCTGCCTCCCTCTCCTGCTCGCAATTTGGTGCCAGAACTGGGTCCCTGGTGGCTGTGAGCGGACTTTGGCCAGGACCAGGAGGTCGACAGCACCACGGTTTCTCCTGCCCCCCCCCCTGACGAGAGCAAGGCCAGCTCGTCTGACGCTGATCCAGGGACAGTTGCGTCCACACCACGGTCCAGCCTGACCACCAGAAATAGCTACGTTTTGTGTGTGTGTGTGTGTGTGTGTGTGTGTGTGTGTGTGTGTGTGTGTGTGTGTGTGTGTGTGTGTGTGTGTGTGTGTGTGTGTGTGTGTGTGTGTGTGTGTGTGTGTGTGTACTTGGCGCCTTAGAGGGTTTGAGATCTGTATATTCATTGGAATTGTCTGTGTTTTCCCCACGCCCGATCCCACACCATCCCGTCGAATCGCCCCGGATCCCTCTTCTTGCCGAGTCTTGTTATTTCTGGTTAATAATAAAAACAAATAAACATCATCAACTCAGTGAAAAGTGACTCGTGCCACCTTCCTCATCCCGTTTGCGGTAGAGCGATTAGAACCGCCATGTTTGGGTTATAAACAAATAAACTGCCTCCATCGTTTCGGCTCATTCTACGTTGGCGGGACTGTTCAAGTCCCGTGGACGTCACAATACGTTTCTCTGAAAAGAATAAGAGGTGAGATTAGAATCAATGGGATCGTTCATCAACTATCGAGTGGGAGTGATCTGCAGTTGATGCAGGGATCAAAACGTTTTAAACCCCTCAATAGTTCAAAAATGACATTGAACTTGACATTTGACCCCCGAACCACACAACTGACTTCAGAAATCGATCCTTCACTTCGAAATTATACGGAAAAAAACATATCACACGTGATTGTAGGTTGATTGGTTGAAAAGTTATTTTCCACCTCCGTCCGTGGTGGCCATCTTGGATTTATACAAATTATCGGAGTTCCCCAAGGTTGCCACTCCGGCAACCAAGCTAAATTTTTTTCTATAGACCCATGCGAGTACGAAACCATCAAAAAACAATACACTTCTCGCAACAACAAGGTACTCAACCTGGCAACTGGACTATTACACATTTTACAGCACATGACACAAGCGTAAAGTGTTCAGTGGATCCATTTGTGCTCCATCATTGTCATTACAGAGAATCATTTTGCAACAGATTCTTCGACCAATTCGTACTGCTGACCTCTGGTTGGTGGCCTTCCTGTTCTTGACCTATCTTTTATGTTGCCTGTGGCAAAGAGTTTATGCTCCCAACGTAGAAGTGTTTTTTTTTGTGGGGAGCTTCTTGGTGGAATTGTTGCTGGAAGTCAATACGCACCTCTTCCATTGTTTTCACTGTTTGCATACATTCGTGAACACAGATATTGAAAACAATCCGTTGTTCAATCATGTAATTGCTTGTGTCACCCATGGTTACATCCACTCAATCTGAAAAAGGGAAAAAGGAAACCAATTAATACTCTGCACACAAAGGCAATGTCACAATTTTTACACGGGGTGACAAGACATGGTGGCCACACTGTAGATCAGATAATAAAATGCAGTATAGTGTAGAGGTAGCGCACTTACCTTTGGCTGTCAAGCCTGGGTTGAATTAGCAACTGCCCGATCGGTGCTTCTCAGACAAGGAATTACATCACTGAGTGTGCCATCACTCAGATGGACGTTAAGTTAGGAGTCCTGTCAGCTCACATCAATTGGTGTACAGTAAAGATCTAATGGTGTCTTTCAGGAAGAGTAGATGAGTTGTCGCCTGCATCCTGAATACTCGCTATAATTCATGGATATGTGTCTGTTTGTTTGTCGCACTCCTCCTCCTCCTGCAGTTCTGGGTCAATTACATCCAGACTTGCTACGTAGGATCAGCATGACCCCAATTAGTGCATTGGGGTGTTTTATCTATACCGGTGGTCTTGGGGGAATTGGGTGGGGCGGCACAATTTCTCTATGTAAATGTGTATCATGTAGCGCTGCTCCAGGTGGGAGAGGGTATCACAAGTCGCCGCCTTTCTGTCCTGACATTATCAAGTATGGTAAGGTGTTTTGAATTACGCAACGAGAGGTATTTTGAATTTCACGTTTGAATAAGGATAATAACATCGCCCCCCTGGCTGCTCTCGCAAGCAGCGGGTGCTTGCAATAAATTGTAAATTCCCACCAAAATCGCCTTCAGTCGAATGTCAAGCCGAGCCAGCTGGTTTGTGAACAACCTGTGCCAAAAACGATCCGCAGCCTTCCCCACCAGAAGGTGGGATAACTATGGCCATTAAAATAGTAGTCGTAGCAGTAGTAGCAGTAGTAGTAGTGCTTTTGTTAGAATTTCCACAATTCTATTTAATGTCACTCGCTCTCCTCACCCCTGCTAGTACACGGTCAGGACTGCAGTCGGTAAGGTGGAGCATTTTAAGAGAAAGCAGCACCAAGAGATGGAGGGATATGTTGTCATACTGTATTGAGTCTTGGCCGCATACTGTATTACATCTCTGACCAGGGATATGTTGTCATATATGGTTCTGCCAGGGATGGCGTATGACTGGTCAGCGATGACTATTTTGGTAACACCAGTCCCAAACGATTTAACAGCATTTTTGCCATGATTTTGTAGTCCACACACAACAGAGACACTGGCCGATAGTTCCTTATGTCTCTCAAGTCACCCTCCTTAGGAATCAAAGCCAAGGTTGCTCACCCCCAAGACAGTGGCATTTGGCCTGTATCACATGCTTCCTGAGCTACACTGAGGTAGTCAAGTCTGATCAAATTCCATACTTTGGTGTAAAATTCACAAAATAAGCCATTCACTCCAGGGCACTTATCCAGCGACAGGCAATGCAGAGCAATTGTTAATTCTTCTAGAGAAAATGGAGCTTCTAGTCGCTCTCTGCATTCTGGAGTCGTTTCAGGGAGGCATGTTCCACAAAGTACCACAAGCATCTGTATCCACCTTCTTACCTGAGTATAGTTGAACAGAAAAACCTCGAATTTGTTTGTGATCATGCTCAGGATCATTGAGCAAAGAGCCATCTTCTGCCAGAACACTGGATATCGTCCTAAATCGACCTTTGCACTTTTCCAAAGTTTTGAGATAACTCAGGGCATATTCATCCTCAATAAGAAACTGCAACCGAGAGTGAACGAGTGCTCCTCGTGCCTTTACACGCCTACACACTTTGAGGGTGCTCTTCCTTTCCTCATAAGTGCTCAATTCAGCAGGGATGAGTGTGGTCCAACGACACTCGAGATGCAACAATTCCTCTTCGAACGTAGCAATTTATACTCCAATTGCTTTGCTCGATCCATATGAGTATTCCTGGCATAACAATTTCAGCCGTGCTTTCCCAACGTCCCACCAGAGTCCAAGTGAACAAAAATCACCTTTTCTATCCCTCCAGGCTTGCCAAAAGTTACTAAAGTTTAACAAAAAGGCTTCATACTGGACTAATGCATTGTTGAGATTCCAAAACCCAGTGCCACGCTTTGCTTCAGCCATGGAAAGCTTAATCCAGGCCAGATTATGATCTACAAAATGTGCAAATTTTATACTGGAGCAACCTACATTCCTGCACCAACCAACGATGAGACAAGTCAAATCTGTCGAGCCAGGATTGCGAGATATTAACACCCCTGATACTAGTGTAAGTAATTCATTTGTTTATGTTTTGCTCTACACACGAAATGTCTTTCAGGTTGAACAGTGTTGCCACTTATTGTGATACCTTAGCAGAAGGACTGTGCAGTTCTTTACCCACCCTATCTAGGGAGGGATTGAGAGTGCAATTATAATCCCCTCCAAGAATCACACTCTTCGTCAGGCAAGGTGAGCATGAATCTCCACATGTGATCAAAGAACCTCACCCTTGCAGCTCCTATACATGGTGCATAAATGTTGACGAAGTTAACAAAAAAAATCTTCAAATCTTATTTTTACATGTAACAAACGACCCAAACTGACTTCATTTACAATGAGTATTTCAGGTTTCACACTTGGCGAAAAGAGGATAGCCACTCCGCAAGATGCATCCATGAGGTGACTAAAAAAAGCCAATCCTTGCCATTGATTTTTCCATCGGAAGGCAGCCTCTTGGGTTGTGTGGGTCTCCTGTAGAAATGCTACTCCAAGTTTCTCCTTTAAACAGAATGACAGTACTTGGTGCAAACGAAATGAGTCTTTACACCCGTTAACATTCAGTGATCCCAGGCGAAGACATAATGCTGTCATTACATAAAATCAGAGTTATAGAAGGAGAAACACAGTCTAAGCTAACTCATGCTTAGCCCCATAACTTAGCAACTTTGCAAGAAACTTCCTGACTCGGACTTGCTCAGCCAAAAGTCTTGCTTTTTTGTCCATCTCTCCTCTGGTTGGTGTCCATGATACAGGGAATACACGTGTGTTGTAGTCTTCCCACCGCTTTAGAGCAGATTCAACTTTCTTCGAACTGTGCAAACTTTACTCAAGGAACTCTAATATTTCATGGTCAGGAATAAACGAATGATGCCCTGAGGGCAGTTCCGATTCAATGCCCGTTAATGATCCTTGATCCCCTTCCCAGTCATCGATTCTCTCCTCATCTTCGCTGTCTGGGAGCTCATGGTCTTTCTCCTTTGGTACATCTGCAATGTATGACAAAACTTCGACCTTGTCGTCACTTAAAACTGACATTGCACCTCCTCCTGGTGACACAGATGAACGAACACTCCATTGGTATTAATAATGCGGAAGCAGTCCTTGCTTCACTGCTTGGCAAATATATAGGGATTGAAGATGCTTTGATGGTAGGGACAGGGAGATCATCCATTTTAGGTGCAACGGCAAAACTGTGCTCGACTTCACTGTCTACATCTACAGTGGACGTTGTGGCAGCACTCGAGACCTCAGTCAGTACAGGTAATGCCTTTGTTGCTTGTAAGACCGGTACCTTCTGCCTGTCTGTCACAACAAGAAGGGGTTCTACAGTATCTGTTGATGCTTCAGTGGTGGTCCTTTCATGCAGAACTGCTGCCTTGGATGCATCAATCATTGAATTGTGATGAATCCTCATTTCAGTTGTTGTTGGCTTGTCTGGATGCACTGTGTTAGCGACAGACATCTATTTCATTTGACTCTTACAGGTCAGGAGATACCACAGAATCATTCTTCATTACCATGCCAGGCTTGTTAATGGATGATCCATATTTCTGTTCACTCAAAAGGTCTTTGGGTGCATATGGCAGCAAGGACTTCCCATGATCTGTAACTTCAGGAACAGCATCTTCCTTATCTTCCATTTACACCAATTGGGTCACAATTTGTCTCCTCCAAAACGCGACCTTGCGGATCGCTTCAAGTCCTTGTCGGCTGCGTCTTCAATGTCAGTTCGATCAGCAGCCCCTGTGTCTTCTGGTTCTGATTTTATCTTCTGCGTTCTCTTCCCCTTCCCTACCCTCACTGTCTGCTATTGATCTTCAGCAGAAGAAGGGCCAGGATGAGAAGGCAATACAGAAGCTCCTGGATTGACACTTGTCTTTTCCTTAGGCTTGCCAGGGTACCAATGAATAGATACTTCTTGTAAAATAGGAGGGCAGTCTGCTCTCCGGTGATCCTTTGCCTTACTTACAAAACTCTTCTTCTTCTTCTTCTTCTTCTTCTTCTTCTTCTTCATTCGGCTGCTCCCGTTTGGGGTCGCCACAGCAGATCATCCGTATGATCCGCATAGTGATTTGGCACATGTTTTACACCAGATACCCTTCCTGACGCAACCCTGGTTGCCTCTTACGACACAGGGATATGGTACACCTATTTTAACTGGGGTATACACCGGCCCAGTACACTGGTACTCATTTTGCCGATCTTGGAAGGATGACAGGCTGAGTCAACCCCCTGGTGTATTAATTCAGTGGCCCAACGGGGCTTGAACTCAGGACCTTTTGGATCCCAAGTCGCTGCCCTAACCACTGCGCCAACTCCAGGCTTGCCTTACATACAAAACAACAAGGCTTATTAGTCATATATAATATATTGTAACTCTTCCCTTCAAAAGGAATAACAAAGGATCCCTCACATTCCATGTCATTTCTCAACTCCATTGAGACCTGTCTTTTGAAAGCTGGGATATGACGAAGGGCAGGCTCACGATAACCTTGAGACACAGGCCTGATCGGTGATCTTAGCACTCCCAATCTCTCCAGGAAAGGCACAACTACATTATCGACCATGAAAAGGGGTATTTTGGACAAGGCATTCCGTGTACCAAGACTCGAGAGCGGTTCAACTTGTACAAATAATCCTCCCACAACAATCCCTTTCTGTATCTCCTTATTTGCTTCAGCTTCGGATTTGAGGAAGAACAAGGCCCTTCCATACATTTTCAAGGCTGCAACTATTGTTGATTGGCCAACAACATTAGCCATTGCCTTTACATAAGCTTCCATTTGGATAGCTCGTCCCATTTCACTTTTCAGTGGCACAGCACTCGAGAGTCCCACGGCTGCTGGCTATCGACTGTGCCATTTTACAGTGTGTGATATTTTCCCAAGTTGGAATGTTTTCCACACTCATTCAAAAGAATCAAAATCAATTGCCAAATAACAAAATGATGAACAATATATGATCTAACTCTCTAAGCCACAGTGTTTGGATTTTTGTACATATTTTTCAGTTATTTAGCTTCTCTCTGGTTCTTTGTTCGTTCCATCTTCGTTCACCTGTTTCATATTGGTTCACGAGTGCCAGCCAGAGTGACCACTATATTCGTTATGTCTGTGTGTCTGTCTGTTGGGTGGTCCGCGAGACTACCCTTATTCTCAGGTTTTTCGTCTGTCTATGTCCGTTGGGTGGTTGTTAGATTACCATTATTCTCAGGTTTTCCGTCTGTCTGTATGTATGTAATGGACAGCTCTGGAGGCCAGAGGAGTCAACCGATTTTGATGAAACTTGACTGGTAGGTTCATACCAGGATTTAGTTCTGTGCTTTTGAGCACCGTTGCTATGGACACCACCGTTGCCTAGCAACGAGACTTTGAATTTTTGAAAAATCCTAAAAAATTAATTTTTTCGAACATCAAAAATCGGCTTCCGCGATTTTATGCGCACTATAATCAACCTCTTTGTCAAAAATTTTCAGCCCGATTCATCAAAAACTGCATGACTAGTATGCAATTATGTAGCGACCACCCATGTCGCCGACCGACTTGTTGGGTGGTCGCAAGAGTACCGTTATTTTCACTTTTTCCGTATGTCTGTATGTTTGTATGTAGGTTGGGTCATCGATAGAGTACCCCTATTTTCACTTTTTCCGTCTGTCTGTATGTTTGTATGTAATGGACAGCTCTGGAGGCCAGAGGATTCAACCAATTTTGATGAAACTTGACAGGTCGGTTCATTCCAGGATCTAGTTGTATGCTTTTGAGCACCGTTGCTATGGACACCACCGTTGCCGAGCAACGTGACTTTGAATTTTTTGAAAAATCCTAAAAATATAATTTTTCAAAAATCGGCTTCGAGGCTTTTATGTGTACTATAATCATCCTCTTTGTCAAAAAATTTCATCCCAAAAACTCAAAAACTGTATGACCAGAATGCAATTATGTAGCGACCACCCATGTCGCCTACGGGCTTGTATGTTTGTTTGTTTGTTTGTAATGGACAGCTCTGGAGGCCAGAGGAGTCAACCAATTTTGATGAAACTTGACAGGTAGGTTCATACCAGGATTTAGTTCTGTGCTTTTGAGCACCGTTGCTATGGACACCACCGTTGCCTAGCAACGGAACTTTGAATTTTTGAAAAATCCTAAAAAATTAATTTTTTCGAAAATCAAAAATCAGCTTCCAGGCTTTTATTGGCACTATAATCACTCCCTTTGACAAAAATATTCAGCCCGATCCATCAAAAACTGTATGACTAGTATGCAAGTATGTAGCGACCATCCATGTCGCCTACTGGCTTGTATGTTAATATGTTTGTATGTTTGTTGGGTGGTCTCTAGAGTACCCTTATTTTCACTTTTCCGTCTGTTGGCTGCTCTTTGAGCACCCTTATTCTGGACATTTCCATCTTTCTGTCTGTCCGCGAAACTTTGTTCAAGCCTAGGGGCTAAACCACTCAAACGATTCCAATGAAATTTGGTCGGTAGGACCAATATTTCTGGGAATCGTGTGCTTTCGAATATGGGACCCCGGGCGCTAGCAACGGCATAGCAACAGCCCTTTAAAGTGGTCAAAAAATCGAAGGCTTAGAGTTCTGTGCGCAATCTATCAAGCTCCCTTCATGCTAATTTGCAGCCCTAACAAAAAATATTTGTAGGAGGAGATAGGTTTTGGGCGAGTACATGTCGAACATTTCAGAAACGGTTAATTGTGAATATCTCTTAGAGAAAGAGTCTGATTTTGATGAAACTTGGGTGAAATGTGTGCAATGTGGCTCGCATGTACACAAAAATGAATGGTTGCTATGCACACCTCCGTTGCTTAGCAACAGCTAAAATACTTTATTGTACATCGTACACTTATTGTGGACTGTACAAAAAAAATCAATACCTCCGACGGACCTGGTTTTTTTTTGTGCCCAAGGAGAATGTCTTACAGCATCTTATAAAAAAAATAAAATCTTTAGCGAATAGATAAATGGAATTACCAGGGCTACCATTTGTTAGTCTCTTTGGAAACATGCCTGAAATTTCACAAGGCGGGTTTCTGGGCGCAAACTAAGAGGGCTGTGATAATCATATTTATTGTGCTAAATTGATGTATAGCATATACATGAATATCGGCTAGTCGGGTCGGCCAGCTTTCCATCCAGAGCGAGCAGCCATGTCGACTTCCGGCTTGTCTGTTTGTATGTTTGCGTGTTTGTTTGTAATGCACAGCTCTGGAGGCCAGAGGAGGCAACCGATTTTGATGAAACTTGACAGGTCTGTTCATACCAGGATCTAGTTCTATGCTTTTAAGTACCGTTGCTATGGACAGCACCGTAGCCTAGCAACGGGACTTTGAAATTTTTGAAAAACTTTTTAAAATTTTTTTTCGAAAATCAAAAATCGGCTTCCAGGCTTTTATGCGCACTATTATCATCCTCTTTGTCACAAAATTTCAGCCTGATCTGTCAAAAACTGTATGACTAGTATGCAATTATGTAGCGACCATCCATGTCGCCTACCGGCTTGTTGGGTGGTCGCTAGAGTACCCTTATTTTCACTTTTTCCATCTGTTGGCTGCTCTTGGAGCACCCTTATTCTGGGCATTTCCTTCTGTCTGTCTGTCCGCGAAAACTTTGGTCAAGCCTAGGGGCTAAACCACTCAACCGATTCCAATGAAATTTTGTAGGTAGGCCCAATATTTCTGAGAATCGTGTGCTTTCGAATATGGGACCCTGGGCCATAGCAACGGCATAGCAATGGCTCTTTAAAGTGGTAAAAAAAAATTCGAAAAAAATCAAAACAAAAATCGAAGCTTAGAGTTCTGTGCGCAATCTATCAAGCTCCCTTCATGCCAATTTGCAGCCCGAACAAAAAATATTTGTAGGAGAAAACTGTCGGAGAAGATAGACTTTGAATGAACCCTGGTCGAAAACAATAAAAAAACGAAGTTCGTTATATCTCAGAGACTGAGTCAGATATACATGAAACTGGTTTGGTAGGTTCATGATATGTCCTAGTTGTGTGTGAGAAAGAACCGTTGCTATGGACCCTCCATTGCTTAGCAACGGCCGAAAAACCTCTAAATGTGGGGGTATTTTAACGAAAAAAAACAATCTGCAGCATTAACCCTTGAAGCTAGAATCATGAATTTGATTGTGCTTAATCCTCAGGTCATTCCCCATCGAACGGGCCCATCGCGTCAGGTTCTATTGGGTAGTCGACTACCCATGTCCACCTACCGGCTTGTCTGTGTGTCTGTCTGTCCAGAGCATAACTCCATGGACTTTGATCCGATCTTGATGAAACTTGGTTATGTGTTCGATATCAATGTCTAGTTGTGTTTTCCTGGAAGAGGGCGTGCTACGCCCATTGTGGGCGGAGCCACGCCCCAAAAATACCCATTTTTAAGGGGTAGTCGGATTAAAAATCTATCTTCTCCTTGGGAATTGACTGAATGGAATGGGTTCTTCGGTATTTAAATAGCAAAATGAATTATCTAAAACTTGTCGTTGTCCGATTTTTCATTTTCGTTCAAAGTCACAAGGTCAAAAACTTAGAAAATTGCGAATTTTGACATAAAAATCATATGACCGCCCAAACTTTGAGAGCTAGGATGACAATATTTTTTTATGCATAATCTTGAGCTCATTCCCCACCTAAAGTCATGAAACCATTTTGCTCTGTCTCGAACACCTTGCCCATGGCGCCCCATTCAAGTTTGTTTTTATGCTTATTTCATCAAAGTATGGATAATCCGAGGAGCGAAATGCCATATAGCCTAAATGATGTTATATTGTTCCTGCAATGTTCCAGATTAAGTTTTGCACCAAAGGTCATAATCCTTGACCTTTGACCTTTAAAGGCCACAAAGGTCAAATTTTCAAAGTTGTGGGAATCGAACCGGGTTTTCGACCTTCTTCGACGAACTAACTCCAATAAGCTATAGCATGTATCCTGTTTCCTTATTTTAATGTCCACAACATTGTTTTGTGACATTTAAAGGTTATGCAAAGGTCAAATTTTGAAAGTTGTTGAACGAAACCGGGTTTTCGACATTTTGCAGCTGTTGATTGAAGGCCACTATGATTAATTATAACTTGCTCAAAAATTATCACATTGTCTCATACTTGACTTCTGAAACAATCTACATTGTCAAATACCGCTCGTGAACTATTGTCGTCTTCAGACTTGTTATAAATAAATTTTTCTAACTCGTTATAAAACAATGATCATAATTCAATTTCGTTACAATCATGAGTCTGTAATGCAAATTGCAGGAACTTTATCTTATTTATAGGAGCGAAGGATTTGTCATGTGGAACTGCTAAGGTGTGTTCCGTTAACAAGCTGCTTGCGTACCGCTTTCCAAGTGGCTTGCTTGATTCAAAGCGCTCAAGCATGTATTCTAACGGAACATGGCGCTCGGCACCGCTCAGCAACATGGCGGTCTCCATGGAAACAATGCAATTGTTGTCTGAGCCGTCATTTTCAGTTTTACTCGATTCTCTTGGGACAACTTCCCCAAACGAATGAATGGTGTTAGTATGGCTATAGAGGAGCAGTAAGATCGAAAGAAAGATGAAGAAATTTAGAGTCAGAAGGAGGAGCCTCTTGCCATGGTTATCTATGGACCCTTCTGTTGTGCATTTTGAGGTTGGGGTGGGGAGAGTTCATGTTTGTAGATCATAAATAATTAGGATATTAAGTGGAAGTAACAAAAGTATGAAATTAACATTTAATAAAACAGTGAGTATTCATAACAGTGATATTCTTCAGAACATTTCATTGGTTGTCGTGTCGTTTTGAACCAGTGTGGTGGGCATGATTGCAAACATAACTAAGCACCTCTCTTAATGGCTTGCTCCATTTGTTGAGTGGCTTGCTAAGCGGTTGATGCGGAACAACTCGCTTGGAAAGCGACAGCAATGCTCTTGTTAATGGAACACACCCCAGTGAAGTGTTCAGTTACCAAGCAGCTAGCTAACTCTTAATTGCCACGTCAGGCGTTCCTTATCAACGGTTTTGAATGGAGTACTTGCTCGAGTGCTTAAGCCACTTAGCAAGTGCTCCACAAGAAACATTGTAACTTTATCCCCAGATACCTTTAAGTCTTTCAATCGTTCATTCATTAATTCGCTCGAGTTAAAGAAATTGATGACAAACTCTTTGTTTCAATGTCTGTGTTGATCGAGGACTTTATTATTATTATTGTGATTTAAAGTGGTCTTCGACTCACGGTGGATCGACATGCCGAGGAGGGAGATCCTAGGCAAGGCGGCAAGCAGGCAGAATGTTGTGATCGTGCGTGCATGAAGGAGGGAACTGAAGGTAAGGATCCCTAGCTTCCTGAATGTTGCCCTTACAAGTCACCACGGTCTCATGGAGGAATGCCTTTTTTAGCCTTTTCTTGGGTAGGTTTTATGAATTAATAATTTGTTTCTTACCTTGTATAAAATCTGGGATGTAGGTTCACGAAACTCTGAATCCCAAAACATTGATACATATTTCAACAATATTTATATTATACATTACAAGGTGGTACGTTCCTCCAGGACAAACGAAAACAGGAAACACAAACTTTAATTCAAAGGTGGAGGAGATGCATCAATCAGAATGAAGAACTAATCTTGTTGCCTGCTGGTGAAGGCTAGTGTCCATCTGTCCATCTGTGGAGAGATAAAACAATGTATTAAATCAATTTCGGTATTTGAACCACCCTGGGAAGCAAGGAGAAGCAGACTTTTCAGGCATTAACCCTTCATCGGAGCAAAAGATGATGAGGGTTAACGTCGGGTTCTCCTTGCTTCCAACGGCGGTTAGAATACCTCGATCAATGTCCTGTTGATTTCATCCATTGCATAAATCACTGCACCATCCTTTTTGTGTATTTTAAGCCTGCTGTCTCATCTGCTGGCGTATTTTTTTTTACATTAAAACAAAATCTATGAAATACGGGTTTATTGAATGGAAAGGACATGGGCAGGAGACACATTGACTGACACATTTGGTGGGATAATGATGGAGAATGAACAACGATGATAATCAAACGCAACACAAGAAAATTAAACCCTCTATGGACACACACTTGCAACACACAAAAGCAGTTGAGGCTTTTCAAATAGTTCAGACACTTCAAGGGGAACAGCATGGAGAGGTAGGTGCGTACCGAGCAGAGATCCCAGCATGAAATGCACTCAAGCACCAAGGAGCATTCCTGGAAAAAGAGAGAAAATTGTGCTAAGGAGGCACAATCCTCCTCTTCCCTCCCCCCCCTCCCTCCCATTTTCTCTTATCCCCTCTCCCTCATGCGACAAGGCATGACCATTGAGGCAGTGTCTTTACAAAAGGATGCCACACAGTTCAGGCCAATAACAGGATTGCGTCTTGTCAGCGATTGAGATGGTGGGTGGGGATCAATAGCGAGCCACATTGCTGCCATTTCAGGGCAGTCCTTCCATATTCCTGCCCCAGTAGAGTACGCAAACATTGGATCAGTTCAATAACCACCAAAAAAAATGAAAACTAGAGAGTTCATGGAGCACCTTACCCCCACACTGTTTTGGGGGAACAACGACATGGACGGGGTCTATGAGCGATAAATTTGATTGGTCATGATAACGTAAAATGCCATATCTCATCCAAGTACCACTAAACAGAGGGTTTGTGAAAGTATCAAAACAGGCGATTTGTGTTCTACATTGTTTAAGTATATCATTCAATTTATATAAAATATAGATTTCAAAAGTCATTAAAAACATTCGGAAGTTTACTGCCATTGCTGCGGCTTCTTGTACACCACATTATTTAACATATTACATTAGTTATTTGTGCTTGTCGTTTGTGTCCTTTAAAACGTCATTAAAAAATTAAGTTTCCTGTTTAGAATGATTTTCAATTTTGTTTGATTTCCAGACACAGACTAAAAACATAATCTCACTCCTCTCTGCGAATGTGTGATCAGGACAAATTCAAAGCTAAAGTATTACTAAAATACAGGTTTGTTTCTCCGATTCATATTCCGACTAATGTTCAAAATATAACATTCAGTTGAAGTTAAGTTGTTCCTTGGTCATAAACTGACGTTTTTAGACAGACAGACAGACAGACAGATAGACAGACGTGAAGCAATTGCTTAACCCCACTTTTTGCTTTGCGTGCATGTGGTAATTAATACATCTATTTCTGTGATATCATAACCAAAGGTTCAAGTTACAAAATAACTAGGCTATACAGACTTGCCAACTGTGCAAATGAACTTGCTACATTCCCTATTCCTCATATTTGTAACATGGCAATGGTGCAACGACCATTACCTCAAAACTGAATTTGAAGGCCTAATGTACCGTGAGTTCGGTGTCACTGGCTGGATTTGCTTCATACATTATCCTTACAACTGCAGCGCTGAGGCCTAAGGACCAAAGGAGATGGAAGAAACGATACGAGAAGAGTTCAAGTTGGGTACTGCTTGAAGACTCCCAGAACTGCAGGCCAATGATACGCTCATGATCCTCCAAAATGATTAGGCCCAACGCTTGTGGCACACAAGAATGTGAGAGCTACAACTTGCGCTAATTCCTTTTAACAAGGGATGCTTGAATCATGGTATTGCACACGGAACAAGGGTTGGAATGATGGAACTGATTTTCAAATAGAAAATGCAGCGATATTGCCAATAAAATACTCAACTCTCACATGTAATCAGTGCAGTTATTCACACAGTATGGATCCGTTGGGATTACAAAGGCTTGAGACATGAGTTTCAAAGTCTTTCCTCATCAAGATTGTCACAAACTCTTGGCTTTGCCGATTTTTGATTTCTCATAACAAAATATGATCATTATTATTATGGCTACAAAAGGCCTTTTGTTCTGAAGCTAAGTGAAAGCCTCAACAATGCTGCACTGAATTTAAATTTTGGCTCATTATGGGTGAGGATGTCATCTGTGTACATTAAACAAAGCAACACCGACTTAAGTGGTAAGCTGCCATTTTAACATGTTCTAACATTTGAAAGATTTTTGCAACAATCATCACCAACAACAAAAGAATAAGATGAAATATGCTTTTCTTTGTCTCACCAGCAAAGGAGACACCAATGACATCATGTATGCATGAATGATCAGCTTTCAATTGGTCATTTTCGTTTGAACCAGAATATCGTTTCCCCTTTAATGGTAGAATGCACAGCGTTGTTGATAATCATTAAGTGAAAAAGCAAAGCGGAAAATCAGAGAAACTTGTCGAGGCAAAGAGATTGAGAACGTGCGAGTGTACAGTGTAATCGTGTAATCTGAGAGGTCGCCATATTATATCGTCTGGTACAGGTTGGTGGGAAACTGAGAACTGAGAGGCAAGCTGTCCGTCTGGACTTCATTTCACACACACTCGAGTGCCATCCCTTAGAGTTAATGAGACAGTGATAAAGTCCGGGTCAACTGACCTTATCATGAAAGAAGAAAAGCCACTGTCGGGATGGCGCTGCTGACCGGGATCCCAGTCTAAATTTCAACTTGTTTCAACAGCCTTGAGCTGCAGTAGAAAAAAAAGATGGCCACGCTTGTGGACTGGAGCTTTTGTTGTGGTTTAGAACTTGTACTGCGGTTTGAAGGCATGGTGCTCATTTTCTTTCATTCCAGCCGCTCGCCAGGATCCGTGAGAAATTGTCGGGGGATTGAAAGTGCTTTGGAAATGCACGGCAAGGATTTCTGTGCGCACAGGCGCTCGTATCTCCAGGGTTGACGCATCCGACCGACCGAACCCCGAGCAATCAACTCTGATTATCCTTGTTAGGCCTGCAATGGCGATTTGTCGCCGTGTTGTTTGAACCGTGCAAGGAGCAATGCAACACATTAAACCCCTTCACGATTAGATTGCTGCAATCTTGATAATCAGTGCCTGCATTCACTTATTGCTCACTTTGGTGAAACTATCTAATTGTATACAGTCTTCAATAGCTTCCAGCATTTCTTTCCTGAATATTCTCTGCTTAGATTTAATATCAACACACAGGCAGCTTCAAAGGAACACAGTTTCTTGAGTTGGAGACACACGTGGTTAATTTGGGATTATCATGTAATGGGTACAAGGACTCAGAGAGAGTACAGTAAGCAGCAATGAGACGTTACAAATCTAGAAGGGCACTCAGTAGAGCGCATGCCTCCGCCACGCAATGCCAGATCCACGAGAACATATCGAGCCCAATACATTTTTGAGATATCGTGCTATATATTGTTTTTGGCCCTATCTCTCAATGGTGAAGAATCACCTTAAAAAGCAAATAATTCTCGTTTCCAGGTTCGGATTCAGATCTTCACCAAAATCGAATCAATTTGTCCTTGCCACACACACAATGTGTAAACCAAGTTTTTTATTTATTTATTTTTTCCGAATCCGTCCACAACTTTTTGAGATATCTTGCTATATATCGGTTTTGCCCAATCTCTCAATGGTGAAGAATCACTTAAAAAAATCACATCCGGATCCAGATTTGGATCTTCACCAAAATTGAATCAATTCTTCCTTGTCACACACCCAACATGTCCACCAAGTTTCGTCCGAATCCGTCACAACTTTTTGAGATATCGTGTTATTTATTGGTTGAGCCCCATCTCTCAATGGTGAAGAATCACTTCAAAAATTCTAGTAGTCATAGTCGGATCCGGATCCGCATCTTCATCAAAATCTAATAATTTCGTCCTTGTCACAAAATTTTATCTGGATCCGTCCACAAATTTTTGAGATCTCCTGTACACAAACAAACAGACAAACAGAGAGAAAGGGGTGAAAACATAACCTCCTTCACCTTCGGTGATGGAGGTAAATGATGATTGGCAACATACTCATCACCTTCATGTTGTCGATGTAAATGTATGAGATATATGTATCTTCACGACATTGGACAGAATGAAGATGATCTTCTGCTCCCTTTCTATGCCTGCCAACTCAACCCAACAAACTTAGTCTGTGTCGTGCATTATGAGACAATTGTCTAACCTGCTAAATTGTATTAAAAGCTTTAAATCGAGAACACTTCTCCTTTTATACCCATCTTATTTATCGTACTATGAACATTGATATTTGATTATTTGTGGGTTTGTTTGTTTTTGGATCCATCGGTGCCTTCTATCTAAACAACCTTCTTCTTCTAAACAACTTTTTATTTTTTATATACATGATCTATGGCTCATAGTGGAGCTGACATGCACGTGCACATGCGCGCGCGCGTGCACACACACACACACACACACACACACACACACACACACACACACACACACACACACACACAGCCACTAAGCTTGGGGGAAGTTCCATTTCTTCCATGGGGTACTCTGGATACCAACAACATAACACTGGAGCCAACTTTCTCACCACACTCAATGGGGAATTTCTTGTGAAAGAAGTTTCTCCTCCTCATGGATGCCAACCTATGGGGATTGTCCATGCTCTTAACCTTTTTATTGCTGAATGTCAAGCAAGGAAGCAGCACATACCATTTTTAATGTGTTAGACATGACTCGGCCGGAGTTTGAACCAACGACCTCCCAGACTCAGAGCAGATGCTCTCACCATTACACTGCCGAGTCTGGTACCGAATTAACCCTGGCTTTATTTTTTTTTTCCTGCTCTCATTTTGGCGAACGTTTCCACAACTGACTCGAGAATCCAATGAAACAACTTATTGTCTCGAGCTTTTTTCACCTCCTCACTATCACCAACTCCACCACCCATAAAATATTTAGTTTCACAGTCTTGCAAGGGAGGAAGCAGAAGTAGCCCATTTACCCACCGTGAACTGGATGCTGTTTCCCCAAAGATGTTCCCAAAAGGAATAAGACGCAAGAAATTAACATCCATCCTCCTTCTGGAAGGCACAATGTTACGTCATGGAGCACACCATCCTTCAGAGGATGACTCATGTCTTATCTGTAATAATGGGGCAACTTAGCATAACAATTGTGCATTTTGCGAGGAAAACACCAAATTTGGCACACTAGTAGCCTATTATATTATGAACAGATTTGGATATTGGATAATTTGGATATCTCAAATTCAGCCGCTGATGGCTGTGGCAGCCATTTTCCACTGCCATCAAAAATTTTGAGATGGCCCGATATCCAAATCTGTTCATAATATGATAGGCTACTGGTGTGCCAAATTTGGTGCTTTCCTCACAAAATGCATAATTGTTATGCTATATTTAGCTAAGTTGCCCCACTATAAGTATTTCAATGATTGCAAGGAAACTTAGAAACACAAGGTGGCCATTTGGCCCACCTTGCCTATCCATTACCCACGCCCTCTTAAGTTAATCTCCCAGTTCACTTTTATTCTATTTTTCGAAAAACAATTTTTTGTTTTACCAAACTCGGTTTATTATACACACATCTTTCCCTATCCCATCTAACCTCGAAGGAGAGAATTTAACCTTGACTTTGATGACCTTTTCTTTATGGAAGACACCATGAGATATTTAATGTACACAAATTTTGTCGACAGGACAGCCAGTTTGAAGTATATGTGTGAAGGGGAGAATGCTCTGAAATGCAGGGTCACCTGTGGTGGCGGCTTTGTAGTTGGATTCCACTGTTCAGAACAAATTCATGAGCAGACTACCAACGGCTATCTTGCCAATCCTCAGCCAACAAGCCCTGGATGGATTTCAATCAAGGTCTTTCTTCCAAGTGCTTGAACCAGACTCGACTGCTGAGCTTTCAAGATCGAAGACCATTTAGTGCATTCAAGCCAATCGGTTTGTAGGCTCATGATGTGGGCATGAAATTTTTTTCGATGCATCTTTTAATAACAATACTGTTACTTCTCACTTTATGCTTAGCTTTTACAACACTTGCAAGTATGGCTTGTACTTCAAGCAATAACAAATCAAAAAGCATTTCTTGAACAAAGGGGAATGGAAGATATCAGCACATTTGTATTCAAAGATTGCGGCACACAATATGGAGATGACGGATATTTTCGACATTCATCACCTGTCTTTTGGACCAGCTGCCAAAACGTGCAAATAAATACAACATCTTACTGTATGGACTGATATTGTGCTCATCAAAATTCACCGGTGTCCCTAATGCAGCAGAAATATGCTTCTAAAGATCGGTCTCCATCATGTGTGCTTGCTCCTTTTAGAATTCCGTGAGCATTTTCCTTGACTGCAGATGGCAAAGACAATATACAGCATTTAACAAAGCAGAATGGTGTTCTTTCTGAAGGCACCTGCTTAATTACTGGCTGCGGGCATCACTGTGTGTGCATCAGCCGAGTGCGCAGAGACTATGGGCACGCTGGTGATAAATATAATGTACAAACATAATATCAAAATCTTCCCAGAGGCTGAATAATTATATAATAAAGTAGTCACTGGTGTTTGCATGGCGCAGAGCCTCTGGACAATGGCATACCGAGCAGCGAAAATTATTATGCAAAATACATCACGACAGCACAATTCAAATAACGAAACAAATAGCAGAAAAGCATTGTCGGGTGGGACAATGAATGGAGTGAACATGTCTGAAGCATGTTCAAGAGTAGAGTCAAGCGACTCAGTGTATGGGGTGATCAAAAGGTCTACAAGTGAGATATTCATCGAAGACACACCGACATTCTCAACGAGGTGCATTCGGAATAACAACAACCAGACTGCGTGGTGACGTAATGGTTAACGCATCTGCTCTGACTCTGGGAGGTCGGTGGTTGGAACCTCACCCTGGCTGAAACCAAAGACTTTAACATTGGTATGTGTTTGTGTCCTTGCTTGACACTCAGCATTTAAAAAGGAGGGAACACAGACAAACAACTCTAGGTTTGCAACCGTTGTGCTGGCTTTATAGGCTGAGTGATTTCCTCCATTGTTACCTTTATGGTTACCTTTAAGAGAACTTGTATTGATTTATATTTAATACAAATACGTTATGTATTTCCTTACGAATTACATGTACTTGTATAATAAATTAATAAATTTGGCATGTGGTTGGACTTCAAACCATATAGTCTGCATGTTCATTTGTTTTGTGTGCAGCCTGTGGATGCTGGTTTGCATTATTTCTGGAAGCACGGATGTGTCACTCATGCAGTGCCCCCTGCTGGTTATGGCAGGAATTTGTAATTTCTTCATGGTGTGGGGAATGCTCACCCACTCTTTGTGAAGGACACAGTGTTATCTTTAATACCCACTGACTTAATGCCGTTCCCATTTCGGCTAAACAGACAGGGTTCCCATTTAACATCCATCCGAGGAACACATTGATGAATCACCCAGCCTGTGAAACACCAGGATGGCAGTTTATAGCTTGGTCGGGATTCAAACCCAGGTTAAACAGCCAAGAGGTGAGTGTGCATACCTCAAGGCCATCCTGCCAGCCTTTTGTCTCTAGGTTAACCATGCACACTGCATTTGCAAAGGTTGACAAAGATTTCGAACCTATAATCTACATCCATATAACATTGGGACAGATTAATTATAATCTGTTACATGATAAATAGAACATTTGTTTACATATAATTCTCGGTTATCAAACCCCGAGCTCATTCTATTCATCTTATATTTGCTTTCGAATAGGTGGGAGGAAGAAATCGTGAAATTTTATGTTTTGGAAATTCCGTCATGATAAAATATTTTGTACCATAAGGCAGGAAATCCATACTGAAACGGTTTGCAGTTAGGTTCCTTCATATGGCAAACCAGCTAAGAGTGGATCAATGGGTTTAACGCAGGCAAATAACGAGTGAAGGATGATCCAAAGAGATTACGCCTCACAATTGCATCACGAAAATGTTGCCAATGTGGAAAAGACTGAGTTGACCTGTTTGTTGTTTTCATATGAGCACTTAGCTCACGATCCTGAGGTCTCAGGTTCAAAGCACGAGAAAAGATTATATCGCCTACCATGATGCTATGGAAACATTTTGTTTACCTGATTAAAGAAATATTCAATCCAACCTCGTATGTCGTCCTTTTCTTATTCGGGCACAAAGCTTAGTTGCCAACCTCATCTTATATGAGTCAAAAGAATAAATTTATCAAACAGAGTGGTGCAGAGGAAGCATGCTGGATTGTCCGTGTTCGATTCCCGACCCGACTATAAACTGTAGGATTTGTGCATCGCAGATAGGATGATTTATAACAAATGTGCCGTCGCTGGGATGGACTTTAAACTGGGTGTCCCGGATGCTAGTATTAATGCTGCGGATGCTAGCAATCAAAATATCTTGCAAGCTCAAGTCAGTCTGACCTTGTAAGAAATATCCTCTCTCAAAGTATAGGCAAGCTTCCTGAAAATGCTTTTTTTCCTTGTTCACTTATTGCAAGAGCAATGCCTTCTTTCCATAGAATATGTGGAGTTGGCAGGGTAAGCTTGAGATATGTACACTCATAAAAAGTGGTCTAGCCTGGGTTTGAATCCTGACCCAGCTATAAACTGTCAACCTGGTGTTTCACAGGCTGGGTGGTTCATCAATGTGTGTGATGTCCTTTGGATGGATGTTAAACTGGTATCCCATCTGCCGGCATTCATTGGTGGATGTTAAAGATCCCACAGTGTTCTTCGTGAAAAGTAGGTGAGCTTTCACCGGCACCCTAAACAAAATACAAGTTCCTGCTCTAATCTATGGGAAGCAGTGCATCGGAGGGACACCCACACCCTCAACAATGACACTACCAGCAGCCACAGGCTTCATACAAAAGATAGTGTTTAAATGCAAGATTTCTTGCCACTCTGCAATTGAACATTCAGACTTCTCAGAGAGAGCTTTCAAGACTGAAGGAATGCAAACAAAGTCTCGTTTTTTCATAACACCACTTAGAGAAAGTTTTTCAAACAGTAAAGGCATGTGAGACACAAGACATTCATTTCTGGAAAGCTTTGATAGTTAAAATCTGGGTTCTGGACCTTGTCATGGACACTATGATATGACTAAAGAGACAGCTCTGACATCCTGCTGAAAGTACAGCACTTCATTCCGCTGGCAGGAGCAACATGTTCGAAGGAAATGGAGAATAGGATACAAGAAAAGCTGGTGCTTGATGATGAGAGAAATGGGAGAAAATATCTGAGTTCTGAGGCCTTACGCACTGCTGGATTTCATTAACGTACAGATTTTGTTAAGAAGGCTAATTGGACAGCGGTTGAGAGGGTTCCGTTTTGTAGATCGAGGTCACTTTGGCTCGTTTCCACATGGACAGAAAGGATTGTCCTTGAGAGGACGACATTTCAGAGGGCTAACAAAAAGGCGTAAGCTCATGGTTTGGAAAATAGAGTACCAATTTCATCAGCCTGTGCAAACATCCTGACATGCAAGAAGAAATGACCTTGAATTGATGGGTCTCTGACCTTGTGTCATTTTTGTGGGTCAAAGTGGACTGCAAGCCTGTCCACTGCAAACCTCCATGGTGGGTGCATCCTTCATGAGGGCATATCTGCTAGCCCAAAGAAGAAGGGCATATTGGTGAATGAGGGCATATCTATTAGCTCTGAGCTGATTTATTTAATTTTATTAAGGAAAGCCTGAAATTCCAATACTTGGTGTGATTACATTGTTTGCGTGGATTGTGGATTGCCTCCAAATGTCCTAATCTGAATTACAAAATAATGGGTCAGAAACCTCTAAAGCACTGAATTCTGAGTCATTCCTTAATATCCCTGCAATACACTCTACTAAGAGGTGTTACCGCAGCGTCTCTCATTACCATGCTGTCGTCGTATCGAGGTTTTCGAAGGTCAAGGATAAGGGGAACTGTTCAGTGGCACTGCTCAGAGCTTCAAAGCCTCAGGCTTTCACTCCGCGCTGACCTGCATCACTAATAACGCCATTACCCAACTCGATTTGATGAGACACAAATACGGGAGAATATTATCAGGTTTTCCTGGGGGTGCAATTAATAGGTGGGTAATCACACCACCGTCGACGAATGCCTCCCACTACATCTCACACCTCCGCCGATGGAAACACATCATGTTACTGAACAGGACCCAATCATCTTTGACAACCTCCCATAAAATGATCCAAGTATTCGCTTGATTGTCAAGCACAAGCTTTGATGACCGGGGGCACGTGGGCAGATCGATGTCCTGGGGCGCGCCCTATCTAACCTGAAATATATTTTGTTGGGGTCCTATTTCTTTCTTTTCAGATGAGGAGGTCAAATTGATGGATGGCCAGGAGCGCTGAGAGGGCTTGAGAAGATGTCCAGCTAACCTGCTGTGTCGGCTTGACTGGTCCATTGACTTGCTGTCAGTTGAAATAACAGATGGTCAGTGATTACTCACTGGCAGCCCTGTTCTCTACCTTGTGAATGCTATCAGCTGGGCTGACAGAATTCCAGTGTTGGATCAGAAAATTCCCTGCAGTGTGCTTGTCCACTCAAGTCCTGGCACTCATTAATCCTTTTCATTTCAGGAACTAATCTTCCTATTGTTCATTACGTATATGCTTGGGTTTCAGCCTTGGGGTAGGGGGTTAAAATACTGCTATATTCACATTCGTAACAATTAAATAACTGCTGAGTTTCTTTCATTTTTATTTATTAGAGCTTCCATCCCGTAGGAATTAAAATAACACCATCAGGAAAAACATATGCAGGATGAAAATCACAAGTATATGAAGGGAGAGTAAATATAGTGACAGATACAAGTCTGTTCCTGAGTGGAGGGCATGTGTACAACCACTGCGTAGCGGCTCACACAGCTACGATGGTAGGTGATCTTTGCTTCCTGGTGACACTTGTGGTGGACATAGCCATCACTTATTAACTCTGAGTTAGCACTGGTAGCATCCAGTTAACTTGTCTTCTCATCGTCATGGCAGCCAACATTTGAATACTCAGGAAACCCCATTGTCATATTGGATATTTAGAGGTAGAAAATAGACCCTTGACCACTGTGACACATGCTTGGATGTACTCCATGGAGATTTTACTATGCCACTGGTATTTTCAAAAAGACTACAATTACATTGCGAGTTTGTGAGTAAGTTAATTATAGCATTGGCATACCCAGTATGTAGCACTGCAGGCAGTTGCCTACACATTTATTTGCATTTCTAACCTATAAATATAGAAAAATACATTTAATTAAATATCAGTCGAAAAATGAGTGAGAGTGCAGCACCGACAGCGATAAGGGAGAGGCCATGCAAGATATCGACTCGGGAGCCGAGAATGCGAGCCATGGTGACACTCGGCCATTCTCAAATATGATCTTACATGACCTTTTCTTCATTGCTCTAACATGGCCTTTTCTTCTTCGCAAGAGTAGGGCCTTGGTAGAGAACACAGAGTGGAGAACATTGCCTGCAAAATTGTAGAAGACTTCCTTACTTCTTTGCCAGCAGTATAATTTGATGCCATTGTCTTGGATCCTTACTAACGTATTTGCAAACGAGCAACATTTGATGTCATGGTTGATGCTTTGGAGCAGCTTGAGGTGAAGTGTGACAGTTGGGCCAGAGGATTCCAATGCGCAATTCTGACATTTAAGTTAGTTTGAGCACTTGTTGCAGTTCAGAATATCTAGTTTCAAACATATTGTCCCCTCTTGAAGTTGCTACAGAAGATATATTTCTACTTTGGTGATGGCTGCTAAGGAGGCAGATGAGACACTGGTGAGACAGCTGTGAGATGAACCACATCAAATAGACCATGAAGAATCTTCGAACCTTGCTGCAAAATTTAACGTTGAGGTCAAGCATCCTAAGGCATCAGACATGCCAATCAAATATTCCAGCCACTGGGCCAACGAATTACCAGGAAAAAGCCCTGTTCTACCCGTTCCTCGATCACGAATGGGTGAATTACACGTCAAAGTATTCTTCAAAAGATTGATTCACTGCCGAATACTTGGTGCCAGCAGATCTCCAGAAACTAATGCTACACCTGGAGGCTATCGCAGCAGCAATTCCTTCAGGGGTTCAGCCTCTGCACAACAGTGAACTCTTGCAAGGGAAAATGAAATGGCCACGAAAGGAAGAACAGTCGACTTCAGTTTGTGAGACTCTCCAAGAACCAATTGTGTTGTGTAACCAAATGTGTCATCTGCTCTCGCAGTGTTGCTCATTATGCATATCTCATCTGCTGCAGCAGAAATGTCTTTCAGTGCTATGTGCGGGATAAAGGCCTGCATGCAATCCACAATGAAGGCCTTGCCCATGATGCATATTCACCAGGACTTCCAAATAGATGTGGACACTGGACAATGTATAGTGCTGGTCAAATTTACTGCAGATATTAACTGGTGAATGGTGTTGTCATTCTTGCACTAACTGTCCGAGATAAGCCGAGCCATTCAAACATTTCACAGATTGCATAAACTTGTAAAAAGACAAAGTACACAAGACTTTATGTGTGATCGGTCAACATAAACAAACCAACACTTCTCTCCAACAGTAACTATACAATGTGTTTCCACAACTTTATTTGTGACAACCTGAACTTGACTCGATACGATTCCAGTGAGAACTTTAATCCCTTGTGTGCAGGTAATGTGTTGAAACAATGCTTGCAATGCTGAACAGCTTGCACCTTCAGCACTCCCTACAAATAATTATTCGATGGCTACGCCCCTGGAAAGGATGTTCCGCAGTTTTTTTTTCACATTTTCTCGCCCACTATTGTTATCCGGAATGATACAGTCTATTCAGAAATAAGATTCATGATTCACTTTGTACTCATAGCCTGGTGTTGGCTTAGTGGTTAGGGTGGTGGCTTGGGATCCCAGGGTCCTGAGTTCAAGCCCCGTTGGCTGCTGAATTAACACCAGGGGGTTGACTCAGCCTGTCATCCTTCCAAGGTCGGCGAAATGAGTGCCAGTGTACTGGTCCCGGTGTATGCCCCGGTTCGAATAGATGTACCATATCCCTGTGTGTCGTAAGAGGCGACCAGGGTTGGCGTCAGGAAGGGCATCCGGCCATAAAACATTGCCTCATGAAAAAGCCAACCCCTGCACAGCAGGGAAAAATGGCTGTAAAAACGGTCATTTTTTTTTATTCACTTTGTACTCATATTGTCACATGTGCAAGCACGTGTGTATAATGCGCAGTACTGGGAGGGTCGTATCAAATTATGCGTGTGACATATCAACGTATTTAATAGACATTCTAGATATTGAAATCCTTGTCTATTCATTTGTACCATGTAACCGATCTATATTTACCTCCGCCACCGAAGGTGAAAGACGTTATGTTTTCACCCTTCTCTGTTGGGTCGCCGAAATAGGTGACCCTTATTGTCAGTAATTCTGTCTGTTTATTTGGATGCTTGTTCGTTTGTCATCAGCATAATTGGTAGTAAACGTGGGCGGATTTTGACCAAACTCGGGTGGTAGGTACATCTTATGACCTAGTGCTTTGGAAATTGTGATGGTTGCTGGGGATGCTTTGATTCCCTAGCAACAACCGAAAAACCTTCAAAATCGGTACCGTTCACGCGAAATCTATTCCGAAAGCCATTATCCCATGTAGGGTTATGAAATTTGGAACGAATGATCTACAGGTGATGCTCTATCAAATATATTCCGGATTTTGTGATATATGGAATACTTTACCCGCAGCGCCCCCTACATTTAGGGTATGTGCGAAAATTGGCGAAAATTGAAGGCCCCCAAGCGACCAGGTGAGTGCATCGATACGAATGAAACTTTGCAGGTTCATGGTACTCAATGAGTACTACAACTTTGCCTCAGGACATATTGACCAATTTCGCTTAGATCAGGGGTCAAAGGTCAATTAGTGCAAAAATCGATAATATGCGAGAGCTGGAGGTGCCTTCACGCCAAATGCTACTCCTCCTCGGGTTATGGTCGGATGGTCATGAAAATTCACACTAATCGTCTGGAATATATTGTGCACAAACCGTCGAGCCGGATTTTCGATTTATATCTTTTGTTCACCCACAGCACCCCCTCGAACTTTGGGGATTTCCGATTTCAAACCGCATTTTCGGTACTTTTCATTCAAATGGATACCGAGTAGTTATCAGGAGATGGAACCGGATGAGATTTGATATGCATAATCTTAAGTTGATTCCCTATCCGCTATATGACATCCATTTTGCTCTATATCTAATAGTTTCCATGCCCGGCGACCCATCACCGCCTACCGGCTTGTCTGTTTGTTTGTCTGTCTGTGTGCCGGATATCTCAAAAAGTTGGGGACGGATGCGGATGAAATTTTGTGGACAGCTTGGGTGTTTGACAAGGATGAATTGATTACATTTCAGTGACGATCCGGATCCAAATCCAACTACGATAATTTTTAAGTGATATTTCACCATTGAGAGATAGCGCCAAAAATGATATTTAGCACGATATCTCAAAAAGTTGCAGACGGATTTGGACGAAACTTGGTGGACACGTTTCGTGTGTGACGAAGAATTGATTCGATTTTGGTGAAGATCCGAATCTGGATCCGACAATTTTTTTTAAGTGATTATTGACCATTGAGAGAGGGCTAAACTAATATATAGCATGATATCTCAAAAGGTTCCGGACGGATTCAGATGAAACTTGGTGGACAGGTTGGGTGTGTGACCCTGACAAATTGTTTAGATTTTGGTGAAGATCCAAATCCGGATCTGGACACGAGATTTATTTAATGTTCAAAGTGATTCTTCACCATTGAGAGATAGGGATAAAAACGATATATAGCATGATATTTGAAAAATGAATTGGGCCCAATATGTTCTCTTGGATTCGGCATTACGTGGTGGAGGTATGCGCTCTACCGAGTACCCTTCTAGTTTTTAATGCTTCACTTTAATCAGCTATATTTTCAAGTGCTGAAATTTGAAAATATTGCCCAGATTTTCAGTATTGCACATACATGTTTCCGTATTATACATTGATGATGTGAACCCAGTTACATATATTTTAGTTGTATATTTCATAACTGAGCGTACAACAGGATGGTGCAAAGGGGGTGATGGTCTCGTTTGGTTTCGATTCCCGAGCTGTTGAATTAGTGCTGTTGTTGGATTAGTTGGATTAGCTATAAACTGTTGGATTGTGCTTTGCAAGCAGGGCAGTGCATCACAAAATGCACCATCCCTCAGATGGACCTTATGCCTGGTGTTCAGTCTGCTTGCATTTGCTGATGGGTGTCTTTTGTAAAGAGTCTGCAACGTATAGCCAGCACCCTGAACAAATTGCCAAATACTGCACCTTCACTCGAACGTCAGGCCTGGCCAAC
>NC_140970.1:77122819-77160319 GCF_056783735.1 Eptatretus burgeri
ATATATGTAAATATGTGTGTGTATATACTGTTTATATATATATATATATATATATATATATATATATATATATATATATATATATATATATATATATATATATATATATATATATATATATATATATATACATACGAGGTCCGTCTAAAAAGTAACAGGAATGAGCCTGCTGTGTACTCCACTTACACAACTTCAATGAACCGGTTGCATCAGAGTCTTTCGCAACATTCCAGCAATATATGTGGTTGGAGATGGTTGACAGCGCTCATTGTGTGATTGTTTTTCCAGGTCGTGCCTTGCACGTTGTCTCATCTGAGTCGTCATGCTATGAGTCGTGAACAGAGAGCCAATCTGAAGTTTCTTGCCAAGCTTGGCAAAACACCTTCCGAATCGTTCACAATGCTGCAGCAAGTCTATGGAGAAGAAACGATGTCACGTACACGTGCATTTGAATGGCACAAGAGGTTCAACGAGGGACGGGAGGGGGTTGAAGACGATTCACGGTCTGGAAGACCTTCAACAAGCAGAACGGTGGACAACATCGAGCGTGTGAAGCAGATGGTGCACGCAGATCGTCGACGCATTGTGCGGATGATTGCTGAGGATCTTTCCATCAACAAGGACACTGTCTGGAGCATCATCACTGAAAATCTCAAAATGCGCAAGGTGTGCGCAAAAATGGTCCCCAAGCTGTTGTCTGAGGAGCAGAAACAGCAAAGAGTCACTGTCTGTCAAGACATTGTCGAGCACCTCGAGGATGATCCAGACCTGCTCGGGAGAGTCATTGCTGGCGATGAATCCTGGATATTCGAATACGATCCCGAGACCAAACAGCAGAATCGTCAGTGGAAAATTCCGGCATGACCAAGACCAAAGAAAGCAAGGATGTCGAAGTCGAAGGTCAAGGTGATGCTCATCGTGTTTTTTGACATCAAGGACACCGTCCACTTCGAGTTTCTACAACAGGGTCAAACTGGATCAATATGTGTACAAGGAAATCCTCCGGCACCTCATGAGATCAGTCTGGGACAAGAGGAGGGATCTGTGGGAGAACAATGCCTGGATGCTCCACCATGACAACACCTCTGCTCACAGTGTCCTGAGCATCCGACAGTTTCTGGAAGAGAGGAACGTGTCAACTCTGGAGCAACCCCTGTATTTGCGAGACTTGTCCCCTTGTGATTTTTTTCCTATTCCCCAAGCTCAAGGGGATGATCAAGGGGACCCGATTTCCTGATGTGGAGGCCATCAAAAGGGCCGTGACGATGGAGCTCTGGAGGATTCCAGAAGAAGCCTTCTGGGGGTGCATCAAAGCGTGGAAGGAGAGGATGGACAAGTGTGTGAGACTGGAGGGAAACTATTTTGAAGGGGACAAGTTGTGATATCAATATATTTTTTGGAATAATATTTCTGTGAAGTCAGTCCCGTTATTTTTTAGACGGACCTCGTATATGTATGTATGTATGTATGTATGTGTATATATACACACACACACACACACACACACACACACACACACACACACACACACACACACACACACACACACACACACACACACACACACACACATATATATATATATATATATATATATATATATATATATATATATATATATATATATATATATATATATATATATATATATATATATATATATATATATATACACACACATATACGAGCAAATACTTGGCGCAGTGGTTATGGCAGCGGCTTGGGATCCAAAAGGTCCTGAGTTCAAGCCCCGTTGGGCCACTGAATTAATACACCAGGGGGTTGACTTAGCCTGTCATCCTTCAGAGGTCGGCGAAATGAGTAGCAGTGCACTGGGCCGGTGTATACCCGGTTAAAATAGGTGTACCATATCCCTGTGTCGTAAGAGGCGACCAGGGTTGCGTCAGGAAGGGCATCCGGCATAAAACATGTGCCAAATCACGATGCGGATCATACAGATGATCCGCTGTGGCGACCCCTAACGGGAGCAGCCGAAAGAAGAAGAAGAAGAAGAAGAAGAAGAAGAAGATATACCAGCAAATACAGTCCGTCGCTTCGCCGATGGGTCAATAAAGTGGTGGTGGAGGGGGGGAGGAAGAGCGGGGGTGGAGAGAGAGAGAAGGCAGGTGCAGGGTGAGAGGTGGAAGGGGAGGCAGAGAGGATGGAGGAGAGGGAGGTGGGGAGAGCGACACCTCACCAGACATTGCTATTCACTGTGGGAGGGATGGGTGCATGTGTGAGAGGCACACACACACACACACACACACACACACACACACTTCCTTTTATTCGTCTGGATATATATATATATATATATATATATATATATATATATATATATATATATATATATATATATATATATATATATATATATATATATGTAATGAAATACACGATGCAAAGTTCAGCAAAACTGCTCTCTGCCATTCACTGCACAGTTTGCTGCATGAACCATGCCAGTTCACTTCTGCTGATCCATACTTTTGAATAGAAACTATGCATTGTGTTTTTTCACAAATTAGAGAAATTTTGAAACTTTCCAGTTGTCACTAATGGACACTCCTTTCTACCTACCTGGCACACCTTTGGGTCATTACGAGCGCACCTTATGATACCTGGTAGACGGCTCAGGGAAGCCATGGAGAAGGGAACATTATGATGTCGTCATGTAACTGGAGATAAAAAAAAAATCATTCAAGCAACGTCATTGAAATGGTGAATATGAATCTGCAATTAACCGCATATGAGCAAGATGAAACATTGCCGTAGCAAGCAATTATCCAAATTAAACACAGTGGAGGAAGTATATTGCATGGGTTGTCGTTTTATGCAGCTCATACTTTTCTAACCAATGTATGTTATCAGGTTGAAGAACTTTCAAAAGGAACACATAACCTTGGGCTTGAACTCTTGTATATCCATATGCCATGAGCTGGGAGAATGAGTTTCAGAAACTTAGACAAAGAAAGAAACATACAGTAACAACAACACATTTATTGATGTAATTACTTTACACTTCAATATATGCTCGAGCTTGTCATGTCTCACGTTTTTAAAGCAACCTTCCTCGTCAGAAAATAATCTTCTGGGACCGGGACAGGGTTATAAGTAAATAAATAAATCAACAAGGGCCTTTTATTCTGAGAATATTGCACTGTTTCATCAATCACCGGTAATGCTCATTTGCGAGACGTTTGCGATCATCTTCGTAGTGTGTTTTATCAAGTGGTAGTGGAAGGTATTTCTCTGGATAATTTTCATCTCTATATTTTATCACCTCATCACATGCTGCTTGCTGGTAGTAATTACATGTTACTCCAACCAATTCTAGAAATCATTTCCCTCTTTCAGAAGCATCGACAGCATGCATCAAGTCTAAAATTTCCTCTTGGACCGAAAGACTGTTCATGCACTCCAACAGAAAAAAACATAATCTCCTGGTCAACTTTTCTTGGGAATTCATAGGTATGTCTGCTATATTTAATTTATTTATATCATCTTTTGGCAGGATCTGCATGAACTTGAGAAGAGAGATAGCTGACCCAAATGTATGATGACATGTTGAAAAGTAATGCCTACTATTCTTTTTTTCTCCAAAACAGGAAAAGATATCTGAATGAAACAAGGCACAGTCCTTACATTCGTTTCTCCCGACAATGGGTGTGAACTTTCGTGATTCTGACACTAAAGCCGAATTTAGGAAAGGCACTTAGCGAGCGTCTTGCTAACACATGCCTAATCCTTAAATGTTGACAAAAACATAGTTGTACATGCACAGCTAAAGGCCCGGTCACACCTTGACGTTTTAGCCAGCGATAGCAACGTATTAAAATGTATGTAAAACGCTGGCTTACGTTGAACTTTTGATGTTTTTTTTTAAAGATTCGGACGTATTCATAGCGACTTGGTCTTATGTATAACGCATTGGTAACTACACAGAACGTTTCGTTGTGTTATAGCTAACTTATACCAACGAATGCTGAACCTGTTGTCGGCCTACACAACCTATGCCCAACGATAGTCTAACTTAGGCATAGCGCGTTGCACGCATCGCCGACGATGTCGTTACGTAGCCTATTAAAAGGCTGACGCACAACGATTCGAATCATAACTGCCGTAGAAATGGAAGTGACAACATCGCGGTCACACCTTGGCGATCTTGCCAGCGTATGCCGACGTAAGAAAAATGTGTCTAAAACGTTGGGGCACGTCAAATACGGTATGAGTAAGTTTGGTATACGTGAGTACAACGCTAAAATACGCTATCATACGTCGTAGTAAGTAGAGTACGTCAAGAAATTTTTAAACATGTTCAAAATTTTTGGACGTACTCGGCGTATGACACACGTTCCGCATGCGATGGGGATAAGTTTTACACACGATATGTGGACGCTTACACACGTCCACAAACGCTACTTATAAGCTACTCATAAGTCGAAACACGTCGCGGTAATGTCTTTTTTACGCGAAACTTATTTCTAACTTATGTTTGACGTGCTTTGAACCAATTCTTTACGTAGTCCCAACAGACATCGACGTATGTAGACGTATTCCAATGAAGTCTTCCGGTCGACAAAAAAAATAAATGAACGTGTTTCTAGCTTACAATTGCCATATAAAGACGTGTTCCCAGCGGTTTTGGGAATTGGTATATAAAAATGGTGTTCATAAAAGGGGAACCCAACAGGGTTTTCGAGTCCTTTTTGAGTCGATATCCATGTCAGCAGTAACAGTATCAGTATCAGTATCAGTATCAGTATTAGTATTAGTATTAGTTTGTTCATGTTGGCAGTGGTAGGTGAGTGTGAGGGGGAGGGTGTGGGTTATGATGGATCGTCCTTGCGTCCGCGTGTCCACGGGTAGGAGACATCTTTTCACCATTGTTCGAAGTTCTTCGCGGCTAATTTTTTATGGGGCTTTTTCAACAATGAGCTATAGCTTGCTTTTCCGATTTAGGTCTATCATAACGGGTTGGACAAATGCACAATGAACTAATAATGTGCATAGAGCACTTCGATAACTTATAGATACGGTATACCAACGAATAATTATCGTGTAGCCGGCGTTCACAAACTATGCCCAACGATAGCCTAACTTATCCATATCGTGCGGCAGTTTATCTTTGCCGGTGACGTGGGGTTTGCTATTCATAGGCTGCCACTCAACGATTTAAATGGCTGCATCTCCACTATTGAAAGCAGACGCTTGCGCTCAACAATTGGATTTTTTTTTTACACTCAACGACTTTTAAACGGTACCACTCAGCTATTTTCATTGTTTACAATGAACTATTTAAATTGCTGTCACTCGCCTTTGTTTTTTGACGCTGGGGTTTTGAAATTTGAAGCGTTTCTTCTGAACGTGTTAAAATGCTCAAACTCGACTATTTTAAATAGACGCTGCCGATGGACAATTGGAATCATAGCCAAGCTAGACATCGAAGTGTGAACATCCTCGTCATGCCGAAGAAAAGTTTGAAGAATGCTGCAAATAAGTGTCCTGGCCGTGGCCGTGGATGCTGACACAAGGACGATCCATTATACCGACGTCTTTCAGCCGATGAGTAACTAAAAGTAACGTCTGTCAATGTGTGGCAACGATCGCGTAACGTGCCAACAACACGTTTATCATAGGTTAGAAATAAGTTTCGGGTACGCTAAACATTACCTCGGCGTGTCTCAACTTATGATTAACTTACAAGTAGCATGTGTTGACGTCTGTCAACGATCGCAGACCGTGCATACAACTTGTGGCCAGCGTAGCGGAACGTGTGAGTCATACGCCAGCATACGTCGTGAAATTTCAAGCATGCAAAAATTTGAGGACAACCAAAAAGTACAACGTTCAAAGCCAGCGTACAACGACGTATGGCAGTGTTTTTCAGCGTGCTCTCAATGTTATCAAAACTTACCCATAACGTATTCAACGTGTGCCAGCGTTTTAGAAAAAAAATTCAAAAAATCGGCATACGTTGGCTAAAACGTCAAGATGTGACCGGGCCTTAATCACCAATCTAGATAGCAATTTACACAGGGAGAGAAACAGCCCATTGGTTGTGCGAACCTAATTTATGATTCAATGCCTTTTAAGCATTTATTTTGTTCAGCATGCCATATAAGAAGTTACCCACCAATTCACCGAAATGACTCTGCATTGGCCTCGTGTACATCAATTTTCACTTTGTGTGTTCCACGCAACAATTCGGGAAAGAAAAGAGAGGACAATTTTTCATTAGATCAACAAATGGGTTTAATCAAAGCAATCAAAGTTCACCAAGGAACAATCCAAGACAGGAGAAGTGACATGGTCGCAAAAAGAAAAATCGGCTCACATGGGAAGATATTTCAAAAAGGAGGGTGGCCCATTTCCCAGAGTACCCAAAATCTACTAGGGACTTCTGAGAACTCTGGAGGACATTGAAGATGAAGGCAAAGGCACACAAATTTGATATTTGTCATACTTCTCCAGAGGATTTCATCTATCCTCAAAGATTATCAATGCATGTCAAGGAACTGCCCTATTCTCCTTCTCTTCTGCCTCTTGAGCTATATACAGGGTGTCCCAAAAAATGTACTCGCTCTTTAAATGATAATAAATGCGTTGTTTATTGACTTAGAAACAAAATCAATGGATAAATGCATGTTTACAAATGTTCAAACTGACGACCATGACGTTCCAAGCACAGCTGATAACATGGACCAATGGATTAATTTTGGAATGTAACTTTTCCAATTAATTCGCTTCAAAATCCGATGGGCACTTGATTTTGGGATTCCTGTCTCACGAGCCATTTGTCATATAGATTTCTGTGGGGATCGGTGGAGGGTTTCCAGCAATTGACTTTCCTTTGCGGGGGTGGTCGATGACTGTGGTCTTCCTGAACCCTCCTTATGGACGTCATGCACAGTTCCATCTGTTTCAAACTTATCTTGGATGCGAGCAATGGTGTGTCGCGTTGGTGGATCTTTGTGAAAATATCTTTTAAATTGTCTTTGTACTTCCATGATGTTTTCGTGCTTCCAGTTGCACTTTATGATAAATTTTCTTTCTTCAAAACCTAGTCGTACTTCTGCCATTATTAGAGTCAATTTGATCTGAAAATAAATGAAAAATTCAATGAGTTATGAGGAGCCAAAATGTGAGTACATTTTTTTGGTACACCCTGTATATATACATATCTACTATAATATATATATATATATATATATATATATATATATATATATATATATATTGTTCGTCTTTTGGCTGCTCCCATTAGGGGTCGCCACAGCGGATCATCCGTTATGATCCGCATACTGATTTGGCATAGGTTTTACGCCAGATGCCCTTCCTGATGCAACCCTGGTCGCCTCTTACGACACAGGGATAAGGATTGGGTTTCGCCATGATTCAGGGCTGCGCTACACCCTCTCATAGCGTGGCCCAGTGCAGAGCTCCCGTCTTCAAACGATCCTCCAACCCAAGCCTGTAATCCGAGTACCCGGATTACAGGCGCACGCCACTACGCCCGGTATATAATATACATATACATATACATATACATATACATATACATATACATATACATATACATATACATATACATATACATATACATATACATATACATATACATATACATATACATATATATATATATATATAGAAATACATATACATATATACAGTATATGTACATGTACATATGCATATATCAACAGTACCTCCTGGCTGTAATGGTGAACACCTGTCAGAGATTAGGTCTCACATTGTAAAACCTCATTATCCACAAAGACCAAGAGTCTGTCTGACACCCAGATTATTGTTCCCGCAAATAAAAACCAATGAACTAGAAGGCATGTGGTGTGATCGGCAGATATATCACACCGTCCTCTCTCTCCCTCCCCTTTTGGGAGATCGGGGGAGTGCTCGTCACGCTCCACATATTTCAATATATATGTATACTAGCAAATACAATGCATCCCTTCGCTAACGGGGATATATTAATTGGTGGTGGGGGGGGAGTCAGAAGAAGGGGAGGGATAGAGGAGGGAGAGAGGATGTAAGGTAGGGAGAGAGGGAGACTGAGGAGGGGGAAGCGAGGAAGGAGGGGAAGTGAGCAGGGGTGGGGGAGTTACGAGGAACGGAGGGTCAGCAGGGGTTGGGGAGTGAGGAGTGGTAGGGGAAAGGAAAGCAGTGTGATGGGAGGGCAAGGTAAGGCATTGTGAAGGGAGTGTCCCTCTGGACATGATCACCATCAAGATATGTGCAGAGATGACTGCCATCCAGGCATAACCACCATCCAGATATGACAAGGGAAGGCAGCATGAGAGGAGGGCAAATTAAAGCAGTGTGAGGGGAGGATCCATTTCGACATAACCACCATGTAGACGATGGGTATCGTCGATACCACTAAGGTGGGGGGGTGGAGTGAAAGACAGGGAGGAGGGAGAGGGGTGGGGAAGTGAGGAGTGGTGGGGGAAGGGAAGGCAGCATGAATGGAGGAGAAGGCAGCGTGAGGAGAGGGCAAGGGAAGGCTGTGTGAGAGGAGGGTACGTGCAGAAATAACCACTATCAAGACACGTCTGGCGATATCCATCGTCCGGAAATAACCACCATCTGGATACATACGGAGATAACTACTATCCAGACACATATGGAGATAACCACCATCGGGACAGAAACATTGTTTGGATACATGCGGAGATAACCACTGTTTGCATATGTGCACACATAACCACCATTCAGGCATAACCACCTTTTAGATATGTTTGGAGACAGAGAAAGAGAGAGGGAGTGAAGGGGGTTTAGAGAGGAAGAGGCGTGTGTGTGTGTGTGTGTGTGTGTGTGTGTGTGTGTGTGTGTGTGTGTGTGTGTGTGTGTGTGTGTGTGTGTGTGTGTGTGTGTGTGTGTGTGTGTGTGTGTGTGTGTGTGAGAGAGGAGAGAGGAGAGAGGAGGTGAGGGGTACTCCAGCAGATGTGATGTTCAGTTTAACCGCATAGACATTGATGAATCACCCTTCCTCTGAAATGACAGTTTATAGCTGGATCAGAATTCAAACCAGGCTCCACAGCTGAGAGTTCGCGTGTATCCCTCTCGGCTATCCTGCCGTGATGTTAACAAAACAATATATATATATATATATATATATATATATATATATATATATATATATATATATATATATGATTTATCTATGCCAAAGTGACGGGTCATATAATGAAAGTATATCATGCAAAAAGGGGAAATTGCACATTTTCAGCAAGCCAGACATTGCCAGATACACCGCAGAACAACGCAGAGCCAACAGTCGAATTTCTGTTCAAGTCGACTGAACATTGTTTAACATTGTTCAAGTCGATCGACACAATGGCGGATCCTGGGTGTGGGTGGTTGGGGGGGGGGTTCACCGGGTGGACGTGAACCCCCCCCCTTCCACTCTTACAATGATGTCACATGATCGCCGTGATAGACATCACTGGACAATCGGCAATCGCACGTATTTTGCTTTCACTCGGCAATTATTCCAAGACACGATACTTTTCTTCGCTGGTTCTGTATTGATCACTGCCACTCAGTGTTTAGTTATGGCTCTGAAGAGAAAGGCAACATTTTCAGGATCATGTCTGACAGCAAAGTGCAGTACAATCCTGAATTATTTCACCAGGTAATTCAAAGTTTCAGTGGCTACATCGTCCATTATTATAATTTTATGATCTGATGTTCCGCAATGGTGAGTTTAGCTTTAGTGCTTGGCGTCATTTTGCCACATTTTGTGTCTGTCCATTCGATATTTTCATTGATTTGCATTGGAAACATTTTGTCTGTTTACATTGTTGTTGTCAAGATCCGTCGCAAAGATTCCAAAATCTTCAGCTTTTCTTTTGAATCAGTTAGTGACATCCATCCATGAGGACCATACTCTGTGCAGAGCATTTGTGCTGCCTTCGCAGTCTCCTTGGCTATTGGATGCAATCTTGGATGGATCGTCACTCCGCCACAGTATACCAGCATGCTGACACTCATTTATCCGACCTCGGAAGGATGAAAGGCAGAGTCAACCCCACCTGGTATTAATTCAACAGTAAAGTGGGATTTGAACTCAGGAACCTCAGATCCCAAGCCCACCACCTGAACCATTAAGCCAACACCAGGCATAGTTAGTGACTGACCTGAGGCCTTTTCGTCAAGTAGCTCGATATTTCCAAATTTTCATTTGGAGAATGTAAATTTATGGTCGGGCACCGCGAGCTCTGGATCGATTAACTGGTTTTTCCTCTGATGACATTGACTTGAATAAAGCTTTGTGGTATATTTAACAATATGAGAACATCTTAAACTGAAGTGAACCCCCCCTAAAAAATTTCTGGATCTGCCCCTGCGACATACAGTATTCAGTGATGGTGCGAATATTGTAGAGCTCTTGCCAAGTGGCTTAAACCCTCTAACGAAATGGTTAAGGAATGGCTCGATTGGCAAGTGACAGCAATCTTCAGACTGTCATATCAAACACACCCAAAATATCAAATATTTCCAAATTGGACACTTTTCTTTCAGCGTCGGAAGTGCTGCTGAATTCAATTCTGGAACTTAAATTTTGTAATTAGGCTTAGTTTAAGAGGTTCTCGAGGTTATGGCACATGCGAAAATGGAAATCAATGCACGAATGCTGGCATCTCTGGGCGTTTATAAGCATTGCAATGTACCCAGCAATTTGAGGCTATGATGAATCGGCATTCACTAATATGAGTGAGGAAAGTGAAAGAAAAACTTTATCTTTATGAAATCCTTGTGGCCTGTTCGAAGTCGAGGCATGGTTGAGCAGGCCAAAAAAACATGGTGGCTTCACACCCCACCAAGGTAACCCAGGATAAGTACTATAAGACCCTAGAGAGTGAGGTTGCCGAAGATCGCCTGATGAAGGATATAATTAGATAAGGCTGTTAATTATCTTCAAAAGGGGTGTTTTAATTCACCCAAACACACAATTTTTCACTTTCACTTCCTTGGAATTTTCTTCGTGTGCAGGTAAAGTTTCAGGCTGCTAGGTTTTATGGTTTTGGAGTTATGGAGGAGACACACACACACATACACACACACACACACACACACACACACTGACATTTATTCGTATAGATATATAACACCAGAAAGACTTCAAAAACTTTTTTTTTTAAGAAAGACTTGCGAAACTATCCTCATTTTTTTTTCTAAATGTTGGTGTATCCATTCCAATACGATAGCATATCCATTGCAAAACGACTGCACGGCCTCCAATATCCATCTAATCCCAAAACGATAGTGTATCCACTCCACAACTGCTGTATCGCACATGCATTCCTAAACTACTGTGTGGTGTATCCATCCTGAAAATGTTTTTCAAACAATCTTGACCCAAATTGAAAGCAATACCCCAGATGCAACCAACCTGACTTGCATATATAGTCGGACTCTGACATTCGTGGGGAATACGTTCCTGAAAAATGCCACAAATGTCGAAACCACAAATGTTGGGGCATTGTTTCAATGGGAAAAAGGGGGATACGTGCCTGGTAGTTCGTGATTCATAAGGGAAAATCAAAAATCCCATGAATGCGCAATTGCTTTGCATTTATCTGTGCACCTGGTGGTAGATTGTCAGTTTAAGCTGTTTTGTGTTTCTGTGTGGCTCGTGGAAGATGGATTTAGAACTATCATGCATGCGGCTGGTGGAGGATGTTTTTTTGCACCTGCGAAAAACGGCGAAAACGCAATTGCTTTGCGTTTATTCGTGTGGCTGCTGTAGATGGATGGTTTGAGCTGCTTTGTGTTTATGCATAACTTGAGGAAGATGATTTTAGAACTCGTGGCTGGTTATTCGTGGCTGGTGGGAAAAAAAAAAAGATTGTGCCTGCAAAAAAAACATGATTATGCAATGCACAGGGCCGCAAATGTAGAAACAGGTTATATTTTGTTAACCGTGAATAGATGGGGTCCGCGAATAGCGGAACCACAAATGTCGACTTCCAACTGTACTTATCACATCATTTCATCTGACGTTAACATTATTCCCTCTCCTTAAGAATCCTAACAATTCATTTCCCTCTTTCTTCTATTTCTGCCTGGCCTGCACTAACCCAAAGCATTGTCATACAAAGGTAGTTTATAGTTTCATTTCACTCTGCCCAGGAATAAAATCCAGAGCTTCACAACTCGGAGCTGTTGCAGAGATGGCAGGATGTTTTGGTTGCTCCAAGCCACCCTGCTGCCATTTGTCCAAGGTTTTGCCTGATACACCCCGTGTCAGCCATTGCAAACAGGTGTATTTCATTGCACGCTTTGCTTTTGAATGAAAAAGCATATTCTGGTGACGTTTATACACGAGCAAAGATAAGTTACCTCATAAATATTTAGTGGTTTCAACACAACGGGATGCTTTGCTGGTTTTGCAGTCTGTCCATTCAGCTTTGCCTTCAATCATCCCTTGGTTGAAAATCGACATTTAAAAGTTTCCTCACCTCCTTGCCTTTACTAATTTACTGTTTCGTTATGTGAGTAGGGACTGTGACCTTTGCACCAGTCTTTATCTGGGCAAGTTAACCTTCTGCAGTAAACTATATATCCTAGATAAATATATGAACCTGTGGGATGTGGCTTCGCCAAACTATCAGCAATCTTGATTTCAGGATGCAATATCTAACACTTTGAGGGTAATACATGTATTTCCTCCATCATCAAAGGCGGGCAGAAGTCATGTATTCACGTTTGTTTGTCTGAGAGCAGAATATCTCAAAAAAGTTATGGATGGATTCAGCCGAAACTTGATGGACAAGTTGGGTGTGTGACGAGCACGAATTTAATCGATTTTAGTAAAGATATGGATTCGGATCCGGTGACTAGAATTTTAAAGTGATTCTTCATCATTGAGAGATTGGGACAAAAACGATATATAACACAATATCTCAAAAAGTTGGACATTCATTTGGACAAAACTTGGTGGATTCGTGGGTGTGTGACAAGAAGCAGCCGATTTAAAATTTGCTTCAGGTCCAGATCCAGATCCGGCCGATCAGTGGGATACTAAACGTAAACTGTTCAGCCTGGCGGAGGTACGCACTCCACTGAGTGCCGTTCTTGTGACATATGCATTTTAAATATTTTATACCCCTTTTCCCCCATTCACTCCATCCATACCCCCTCCTTCCGCCTCCCCTTAATCCTATCTCCTATGAACCTTTATTGCCTTCTCTCTGCATTCCCGTACCCTACTTTCTTGCTGTTATTATCCCCCCTCCTCTTCTTTCTCAATTTGAATTTCTTTCACCCCACACCACTCTGCTATGCATTCTTTATAAATATCTCACCCTTTGTAATAAAAGCTATGCTCGGATCATGTTATCATGTGACCAGTATTGATAGAAAGAGATGCTACAGTACATAGATAAAAACTAGAAAAAGAAAATGCGATAACTAGTTAAGCTGTCCATGACATACAGTATCTTTTGGCCCCTCTAAATAATATATCCCTCCAAAGATTTGTGAAATATACGTTAACCCTATAAAGATTTTTTTGCGTGTGGATTATGATATCGTCGGTGTCCAATATTGAAAATGAAACCATCGTCATGTTTTACATGTTTAACGAAATTTGTAAAACAAGTCTCTGAGAATATAGTGAGTGTTCAGGATGAAATATTGTTTTCTTGTGACAACATAGCCTTTGATGATGTCATACATATAAGGCATGATATGGTCATTCTGCCCTATCAAGTCAGAAAACATTTTTTTTAAGGGAACTTTATAATCTGGGGACTTCTTTAACAGTCAATAATGCATTGTACAGAAAACAAAATTGGAATAATAAATATATATATATATATATATTTTTTTTAACCATGTGCAATACCTTCAATAAATTGATAATACCGTATTTGGGGATACAGCTTCATCGATAAGATGTGAGTTGTCTTGTCCAGCACCTGGAAACTATATGATGATGGAATCCTCACTCGTTTCAGCACTGGATGATGCATGAAAGGGGAACCGCAGTCAGAGAGGTAAACTCAGACAATAGGAACCAACTTTCGTGGGAAAAGTCTCACTGAGGGAAAAAGGGAAGGAAAGCAGACTTGGTTGTATAATGGATGGAGCATCCTCTCCGAGTCTTGGAGGTTGGCAGTTCAAACCCCGGCCGAGTCATAACCAAAGACTTTAAAAATGGTACGTGCTACTTCCTTGCTTTATTTACATTCAGCATTTAAAATGATAGAGCAAGGACAATCCCACTGAAGGAGATGGGGATGGGCCAGGCATCTGCCTGGGGAATGGCCAGATGGAGGCCCCTGGAGTACTGACGGAAAGTGGATGCAGCGATGCGCTGCTCCGGCACATGCTCCCCCACCTAACCTAATCCCCATAGTTTGGCATCCATGGGGAGGAGAAAATTTGTTCTTTGGAAATAATATCCCACTGAGTGTGGTGAGAAAGGTGGTGCCATTTTGGTGGTGTCGCTGGTTTCCAGAGTGCCTTGGGAAATGATGACACTCCCCCCAAACTCAGTGGCTGTATTTGTCTCATCTTATAGTCCTGTGTTATATGTCGTGCATTTCTTCTGGGCATCATACTCGTGTACGTGTGTGTGTGTGTGTGTGTGTGTGTGTGTGTGTGTGTGTGTGTGTGTGTGTGTGTGTGTGTGTGTGTGTGTGTGTGTGTGTGTGTGTGTGTGTGTGTGTCGTAGAGCTGTACTATGAGCCTTAGATGAAGCTGTGAAGTATGGACCTTGGAAGGCAGTAGATGGAGGGGGGGGTGGGGAGTTAGTGCAGAGATTGAATTTGATAGCATGAAGAAATGCTTAATCTTTGCAAGAACCATTAACCATATGGGACACACATACCATGAAAGTAGTCATACATACAAGTCGAAAGGCAAATGTTGAACCATGGTGGTTTGTGATGTGGATTCACATTTGTTTTTGTTTTTTCTTTCTTTTTATAACACAAAATTACATGGAACAAAAAACGTTCATTATAGCCATTTAATTCATCCTTTCACCTCTTAAATTTAATATAGCTGTGTACAAGTTGAACATGTATTAACTCGTTAAAAGTCATTTCAATCTCATACATTCTTATGTGAGCACCTGTCTCAGGACGAGGAGACTCCAGTGATCTCAGATTCATACATTTGGTATCCCATGTTCCCATCGTGTGCTGTCTTTTTTGGCAGCTGGTTGCATCATTGATTACGGGTGCGACTATGCCACGGATGCAGTGCACCTATTACCAGTTTCCTGGTGCTCATTTCGCCGACCTCTGAAGGATGACAGGCTGAGTCAACCCCCTGGTGTTCATCCAGTGGCCAACGGGGCTCGAACTCAGGACCTTAGGATCCCAAGCCACCACCCTAACCACTAAACCAGGGATCTCCAACCTTTTTGGGTGGAGAGCCACAAAACCAAAGTGGTGAGGGGCGGAGGACCGCACCCCAAAAAAGGATGCTAAATTCCGGGAAAAAATATATATACATATATATATATATATATATATATATATATATATATATATATATATATATATATATATATATATATTAATGTGCGGAAATTTAAACAAAAATTAGTGCTGAATATATTTTTCTTGCCAACGAATATGATAAATGAATAATCGTGTTAAAAAGACATGTGTCTAATATGAATCAAAATCATAATAAAAATTACAGAACGCTTTGATCATTGACCCTGACAAATTGGCAGTATCGCGGGCCGCATTTTAATGTAAACTTAATATGGCGCCGCGGGCTGCATAAATCCGTCTAAGGGGCCGCATGTGGCCCGCGGGCCGCAGGTTGGAGACCCCTGCACTAAACCAACACCAGGCTGGTATTCTATGTTGATTGGCCTAAATAGTTTGTTGTAATTGATGCATAAGTACACTGATGTCTCCTAATGTCCATGCCCGATGTGTGATTAATACACAAGCACTTCCATCGGCTTTGAGAAACTGTAAAAATATAAAATATATATTTTTCCCACACCCACACCCCACCTCTCAATCGCTGAATTCCCCCCCCCCCATCCCTCCCAATGTGTTCAAAAACAGCAACAGTGATTATGATTAATGTATTAGGTCATAATATGTACACGAATGAGTTTGTCCAATGCTGACCCAAGCCCGAACTTGATGGACACCAAAAGGAAATGTATTGCAAAGTAAACTTTGCTCATGATTCCTCGAGACATGTTTTGTGCAACAAACAGAATTGATGGCTCATGTCATTCTGTTTGCGATCTAAGGTTAGAAGGTCAGTAATAATAAGGCTCGACTGAATTAATCGATTTTCAATCGACCCTCAGATGTGAAACAGTTTGAAACTAGAAGGGCACTCTGTAGAGCAAACATCGCCACCAGGCTGAACAGTTTACATTTTGTATCCCACTGATAGGCCGGATCTGCATCAGGACCTCAACCAAAATCTAATCGGCTTGTTCTTGTCACACACCCAACATGTCCACAAAGTTTTGTCTGAATCATCCCACAGCTTTTTGAGATATCCTGCACACAGACAAACAGACAGACAGACGAGCATGGGTGAAAACATAACCTCTGTCCACCTACGGTGTCAAAGGTAATTGTAAGCATTTTCAGTTGGTGCTCCGGCAGTCTCCGTGGATCATTCCATTCTTCAAAATTGACATAAATCCCATAATTTTCCAAAGTAATTGATAATCACCAAGAAGGGAAGATAAATTTACTGCACATTGTCTCTGACAGATTTGAGTGAATCTTTTATCGGAAATTTTAGGTAATATGTATCGGTAGGTAATGTGATACTGAAATGACTTTTAACAAATTATGAATGCCTCATCAAATTCGCACATCCAGTCTTCGCCAATTCCACACACTCAACCAACCCTCAGTTACATTTGGTTACACGAGTGGGACACTCCATTGCTGATCTGGGGTGTCCAGAAATGTGATTGGACCAGCTGTGAGGGACAGCTCACACCCACAAAACACTGTCCCTGTTTACTCCATCCCTGATCTCCTCCACCAGAATTTTCCTTTGCATAGGCCGACTTCTCCCACTCTAACTCTTTGGTCAACATATCAGAGGTCAGTGTTCTAACTTCACAGATTTGTCCATCCAGGCTGTTGCAGCTAACTCAGATAGTGTATGTCTCAGAGTGAAACATTTATTTTGCAAGTCCTGGACTCTTTTAGGTATCTCTCTGTGTGTGTTCATTTCCATCTTCTCCCCAACCCCTAACCCTCACTGGATTCTCCCAACCCCATGGAGTTCATTTACTTGCTTCCATAACAATTAATATGCCTTTCCATAAGCAAGATATTGTTTCTGTGGGTGATCTACCATCATCCAACTCTGATGACTCCCAACACAAAACTGTCTCCACAACTATTGATGCTCTACTCTCCTCTCACCCCTGTTTGCTCTTCCTATTTGGTGGAGACTTTAATTGCCACCTTTCCAGCTGGCTTGGTGTTTGTTCACACGTCTTAGTAAGTACATGGCCTAGCAGCTGTCATTCTGTGAAACGACTTACTAAGTCTATTTCTTTTCCAACACGCATCTCCCATTCATTCATTACTGGACCTTGTCATGTCAAAATGTTCCTCAAAGTTGGCTTGCTACTCCTCATCTCCTCAATGTTGTTCTGCCTATGTGGTGTAACACAAGGACATATGTTTAGCATTATTGGAGGACCCCCAAAGCATGGCCGTGTATTCAAATTTGATAAAGTTGATTGGTCTGATCAAATCCTTTCTCTGCAGTCAAGACCCTGCTACTGGACAATCCAGCATCAACTCACACGTCCCAAACACCTACTCCTCGGTCACGATGTCATCTGTGCTTGGTTATCTTCCATTTGCTTGAAAATATGCCAACACTACTGCACTACATAAAAAAGGTGCAAAAACTGATCCCCTCAACAACAGAACAATCAGCTTACTTCCAATCAGTAAGGTCATGGAATCCATCATCACAGTTAATATGAAATTGTTCATTTTCTCCAACAACCTCATCTCAGATCACCAATTTGGTTTCAGACCAGGTCACTCCACCTTGGACAAGCTGCTTCTATGCACTCAACAATGGTTGGAGGCCCTCATTGTCAGACATGAGATCAGAGCCGTCTCTCTGAACATGTCTTGTGCTTTCGATACAGTCCGGCATCCCGCCTTACTCTCCAAACTCTCTGCCTATGGCATCCAAGACCAACTCCACACATGGCTTCCTGTTTTCCTCTAATCTCGTAGCCAACGTGTGGCTATCAATGGAATCCTTTAATTTCCTCTCCATGTCAATGCTGTGGTGCCCCAAGGCAGTTTTCTGGGCCCAGTCCTTTTCCTGATCTTCATCAATCATCTCTCTGACTCTGAAAAATATTTATCTGTTTGCTGATGACTCCACCCTGTGCCATGACAATCTCTCATCCTTCAGGCAGGAAGACTTCAGCCTCTTCCCTCTCTTCAGACCTCACAAACTGGTCAAACACTTGGAATATGTCTTTCAATCCTGACAAATCTCACACTCTCACCATTTCTCTCTGAAAGGATCATCTCGCAAACCCTCCTGTTTACTTTAACAATCCTCTTCAAGCGGGAGTTCAGTCATTCAAACTCCTGGCTCTAACTATCAGCCATAATCTTTCTTCGGCAAACCACATTTCAACATTGGCTTCCAAAGCTAGCTGCTGGCTGTGCATCCTCCATCATACAAAATACTTCCTTGACACACCTGAACTCCTATCCATCTTCAAGGCCTTCATCCTCAGCTTGATGGAGTACTGGTCTCCCCTCTTGGCTGGCTACCCTGCCTCACATCTTGCTCAGCTTGATGCTGTGGAAACCAAGGCCTTTAAGATTATTGGAATATTCCATGATGAAGCTGAGTCGATGGGCTTATGACTTTACCATCACAAACAGGTCAGTGGTCTCTCTGTCTTCTACCGCCTCCTTTCTGTCCCTTCACCCTCTGCTCTTTCCGTGCTTTGTCCCCTCAGATTTTGACGGGGCTCACATGGTCCACCATCAACCCCCTTAACGTATCAGCCTAACAGCTGAAACTACCTAAATCCAGTGTCACTGCTTACCTCCACTCATTTGTTGTTCTTTTCTCCCACCTGTGGAATCAACTTCAACATCCTCTTCAATCTCATTCCTTCTTCCAGGTCTTCAAGACAGCTGTTCACCACCATCTCAGATGGTCACCAATCCAAAACCACGATCTTTTCTTCCCTCGTTAACCCCACCAAAATCCCTTCTCTTTCCAATTTTTTTTACGTTTCCCTCCTTTACTTGGAGTTTCCTTGTATATTTTTCTTGTCCACCCCATTCATCCTCCGTGTTCAACTTGTCCACCTCATGCATGCCTGTTTTGCGTCATATTTTTGCCTGTTATGTCCTTATCTGTTCTGTGTTCCAGCTCTTCCATGAGCCTCGACTATGTATACAAAAAAAGAAAAACAAAAGACTGGTCTATCATCACTTCATCTCTTACTTTCACTACTCCTGGAATTTCTTCTGTACCAAATTTCTCTTCTGCACAAGTTCATCTTATCCTGCATTCAACTTTTCTGTCCATCATCTTGACCATGATGTACTTACGTGTGGTGAAGCCATCGCAAGAAAGCAACTTCCATTCTCCTTCTGGAATGAAAACCCTCCTGAATTTAATATGCAGTCTCATGGCACATTTCAGAAACATTGTGCATCTATCCTACGAAGAGCCATGGCCCAACATCAGGTGCACCTGTGATGCAAATTCTCCAGTCTCTCACCCTGCTCTGCTACACATTTTCCTTCCATTCCTACCTGCCTAAAAGACAGTCATGATGGACACTGCTCAGGAAGCACCAGGGTTCCTGAACTCTGTTTTCACTAAATAAGTTCCTTTAATCATTTACCCACCATTACTTCCATTGCAAAAATGCTAATTTCCCCATTCCAGTATGTGCACTTCTCCCCAGCCTTACTAGCAAAGTTTCTTACCCCACTAGACATCCAAGTGGTTGTCTGATTTCCTCTCTGAGCAAACAAAACAGGTGGCCCTTGACAGTGTCCTTTCCATGATCTTTCCCTTCCTGGCTGGGATTCCACAACAGAGTATCTTAAGATCTATATTATTCTTCATCTATGTGAATGATGTCTAATTCTCTTGAAGATCAACTTTACCCTTTTGTCGATGACTCCATCATGTGCAGAATGAATCCCTCTGATTTGACGTGGACAAGATAAGCCACTTGTCAGCTGCTTGAACATGATGTTCAATGGCAACAAGTCACGTGGTCTCGCATTGTCTCTTCACAAGAAGTGACAATCAAACTGTTCAAAACACACCTCCAGACAGCTACTGGAAGAGGTGCTTCTTGACCTCACTCACTATCTACCATAATGTTTCATGGGTGGATTGTATCTCTGAACTGGCATCAAAGGCTAAGTGCCATCTGGGTATTCTCCACAAAGTTTAGGCATTCAGAACCTGCTCACCCTCCCCAATTTAATTTCCGACTGGTTGCTGACCTGCATTATTTTATCCCCTTATTCTCCTTGTTGTGGATTTGGCTCCCCTTTGTCTGTTGTCTCATCCTCTTCACTTCACTCTTTCAAATATGCTGCCTATTATTATCTCATGTGTTTACCCCTGCACATCCACGATCTCTTCGACACACACTAATTATTTCCCATTTTGTTCCTCTCTGGGCTATTATTACTCATTTTTGTTTCCTCCTTTCCTTGTGCATGTCCGCCCCAATACAGCACATCCCAGAGATGCTCAATCGGATTGAGATCTGGAGAATTTGGAGGCCAGGGCAACACATTGAACACTTCATCATGTTCCTCAAACCAGTCTCGAACAATGTGTGCAGTGTGGCAGGGCACATTATCCTGCTGAAAGAGGCCACTGCCATCAGTGAATACCATTGCCATGAAGGGGTGTACCTGGTCTGCAACGATGTTTAAGTTGGTGACACGTGTCAAATTGATGTCCACATGAATGGCCAGACCCAGGATTTCCCAGCAGAATATTGCGCAGAGCATCACACTCCCTCCACCGGCTTGTCGTCTTCCCAGTGCATCCTGGTGCCATCACTTCCCCAGGTAAACGGCGTACACGTACACGGCCATCCTTGTGATTGAAAAGAAAATGGGACTCATCGGACAAGGCGACCTTCTTCCATTGCTCCAAGGTCCAGTTCTCATTCTCGCGTGCCCATTGTAGCTGCTTTCGACAGTGGACAGAGGTCATCATGGGCACTCTAACTGGTCTGCGGCTACGCAGCCCCATCCACAGCAGGGTGTGATGCACTGTGGATTGTGACACATTCCTCCTGTGACCACCATTAAAATTTTCTGTGACTTGTGCCACAGAAGATTTTGTCGGTTCGGACCAGACAGGATAGTCTTCGTTGTCCTTGCGCATCGATGAGCCTTGGGTGCCCAACACCCTGTCGCCAGTTTGTGGTTTGTCCCTCCTCGGACCACTGTCGGTAGGTACTCACCACTGCTGACCGGGAGCACCCCACAAGCCTTGCCGTTTCAGAGATGCTCTGACCCAGTCGGCTGGCCATAACAATTTGGCCCTTGTCAAAGTCACTCAAGTCTTTACTCCTGCCCATTTCTCCAGTATCCAACATTAGGGATGGGCATACAACCATACTTTTTTTTTATGGCCAAATTTCACGCTGATCATGAACCCGTTGAACTTTTTGACATAGGATGATGTCTTAGGTTGGTAAAATGCAAAAATTCAAAATGGCCACCAAATTTACCCACTTTTAAGGTAAAACTTGATAATTATGGCTTACTGGGGCATGTAATATTAGGGTTGGGAACACATCGACTTTTTCTCTGTTGTCCCATTAAAAGGAGTGTTTTTTTTATTGCCATTTTTCACGCTGATCACGAATCCGTTGAAATTTTTGACCTCGGATGATGTCTTTGTTAGGATGATGTCATATATATATATATATATATATATATATATATATATATATATATATATATATATATATATATATATATATATATATATATATATAATGTCTTAGTAAGACATCATCCAAGGTCAAAAATTTCAACGGATTCGTGATCAGCGTGAAAAATGGCCATAAAAAAAACACTCCTTTTAACGGGACAACAGAGAAAAAGTCGATGTGTGCCCAACCCTACCAACATATCAACTTCAAGAAGTAACTATTCTGTTGCTGCCTAATATATCCCACCCCTTGACAGGTACCATTGTAACAAGATAATTACTTATTCACTTCACCTGTCAGTGGTCATAATATTTTGGCTCATCAATGTATATGTATATGTATATGTATATATATATATATATATATATATATATATATATATATATATATATATATATATATATATATATATATATATATATATATATAGTGTTATTGTCTTAAATGACTTTTTAAAGCATTAGCTTGAGACTATCTCAGTGGGTCTAATACATTGAATTCATTGGAGCTGAAATTTTAATAATCTTTTTATACTTGGGTGTTTACATTTTTCTTCGGTACTGCATTGCATTGTACTCAATTTTTTTATTCTTTGTAACACAATTTCTTTATCTGCTGTACTGTATATAATTAATATTTTTCCACTTTTTTGACAATACCTGCATGGTTGTCATACTGTATTCTAAATTTTATTTTGATTCACGTATTCTTCACAGAACGCTGGTGCTGCCGAAGCAGTTTATTGACGAGGGTTATACTGGGTGGCAAGTAACTCCCAACTCTTACTGCTTTGTCACACCACATGAAAAACATATAGCGCATGTCAGGATATGGTTCGTTTTAGGAACAGTTACAAATGTTGTCTTTCAGTTGCCAAGCAAATAGTAAAGAGCATTTTAAGTCTGTGTTAAGTTGTATTGTACAATGTCTAGTTCATGAGAATTTTTGCATTTGGCTTGCTGCAGTTGTGCCGTGTTGTGGACAGGAATAGGCAAGAATATTTCACCCATTGCATGTTCTTTTAAGTACAGTATTGTTGCCCAAGGGTGAGTAAAGGTTGGGGACCATTGGTCCAGAGCCTTGTATAGAAAAAATGAAATAATGTTGCTAGCACCTTGGCTAAATTCCAAATTTCTGCCACAGTTGATCAAGCCTGGCCATTCGGTTCCAAAAATAATTGGCCCAGAATCTTCCCCCTTTCCCTGGCCAATTCCACATTGTGGCAATAATTAGGCCTGGTAAGGAAGAAGAAGAAGCAGCCACGGATTCATTTGGATTTGGTATTCTGGAAACAACACGCATAAGGGCCCAGGGTATATGCATTTCATTATCAATGCATACAACAGCTTTATCTTACTCTCAATTAGTGAAACTTACAAATAAATGTTCTTAACGATAACGGACCCTTTGCTTCTCTGTAAGAAGGACACAAATTAAACAGCACAGTACTAAGAGATTAGGAATGTCATTTGGTGTGAAAAGTACTATATGGATAATTATTAGTCCTGATGATGTTTATTACACATGGTTTGTGGGCTTTTAAAGGTCAAGTGACATGAGTGAAAAACAGACAGCCAATGAAATTGCATTTTTGGATAAAACTCTGTACAAATCATTACTGTATTTCTCAGGCAGTATGTATTTTGACATGGCGATATCTCCACACGGCGTTACCATGGACCACAAGCCAAAAGGGCAGGGTGCAATGGATGCATGGGTTTTCTCAAGTTTACATGAACACCTGTTATGCCATTGCATTACCCTGAATAGGGATTTCAGATAAAAAGCTGAAATGTCGATGGTCATGGCAACGTAAATACATAAATTATATAAATCGATAACAAGTTGATATTTTGTAATTGCCCAAAGTGACAGATGACAGACATGCTCAAGTTGGCAAAAAAAGTGAGAATAGAAAGAGCTTTAGCTTAAAGTATATGCAGTTGTTTATGGTTTGTTTAGTTGTTTGTTTGTTTTTTCCAGGAAATATTATGCATTATCATTTAAGACATTCATCTTTCAAATGAATGGATTCAGCTTTGTCTGATTTAACAACAACTGAATAGGACACAAGAGACTCACAATTTTTATTGAATCTGTCCACGAGCAGAACAAAAATGGACTACGTGAATCCATTGCCTTGGCTTTACTGTTCTTTTGCTTGCGGCTAAGACGTAAATTGAAGAAGAGTGTCCGATGAATAACCGTTATGGATTATACTGATTCACACTTTTATATTACTCATCATTTGCGCAGTAGCCACAAGTATGAAAAGTGCTTGTATAAATCAGTTCCTCAATCTCTTATACACTTGCCTTTTTCACCTCTCTCCCCTTCCTCTGCCCATCATTTTCAACGTCTTTGCTCCCTGCTACTCTTCACTCATCTCACCGATGCTTTTTTTTCTCTATAGAATGTGTGACTAATCAAAGCTCTCTCGGTCTCTCTCGGTCTCTCTCGGTCTCTCTCGGTCTCTCTCGGTCTCTCTCGGTCTCTCTCTTTCTCTCTCTCTCTCTCTCCCTTCTTCCTCCCTATTTTTATCTCTCTAACTCTGCCTGAATAGATGACCTACAGACACGACTAAAATTGTGGACCCACCATTTTGTTGAACCTCAATGATAGTTCTAAAATTGAAGGGACTGAACCTCGTTGATAGTGCATGCCCAGCTGATCATTGAATCAGACACTCAATAAACTGAAGGAATTCTTCAGGTCCATCAACTTCTCTCCCCTCTCTTCCTCTCTCAAAGAGCCTTTCACTCATACACTGCACCTCATTCTGCCACCACCCTCTTATTGTGAATGAGATGAATGTGCCACTGTGGCCTGTGTTGATGCTGATCCTGCTGATGAATTTTAAAGCCATCATTTTGATCGACCTGCCACTTTAGCAGGTGTCTGCTTTCACATTCACCGACCAACATGGGGCTTTCTTTATCAGTGTGCTGCTATTGTTGCTAGTTTTATAAACATTCCCATGAAGCTCATGCAGTGAAGAATACAAATCTCAAAAAGAAAATCTTTCCTATCTTCTAAACTTGTGCAGATAACAAGCAGGTTAATTCATTCCTTCAATCGTTTTTCATTTCTCGTGGCTGGCTTCCAATATTCATGCTGATATTTTTCAAATACAAGTCGTAATTTGAGTTTGTACCATGAGTAATTCAATCACGCCTACTAATTCCGCAATATCATGGTTTGACCAATTTACATTAAACAAAGATTATTGTATGTGTTTGACTTGCATTGATCCTTGTAGAAAAACGAACAAATATTTTACAAGAGGGCGTATGGTTGTTGTATATCTCAACACGTCGCTCTTGTGGCATCATCAAGAAAGATCCATCCAATTTAAGTTCCACTTCGTCACACAACACCCTGACTTTCACAAATATCACCACTTCATCATATAGCTGCTTCACAATGCTGGACTTCCCAATCAAATGCCATCATTGGTGAACCGTACATATGGGAACTGCTATGGTTGAAAGAGAAGGCTCACCACCTTCTTTTTGTGGCATTCCGGAATGCAAACAAATATTTCTACCCTTAAGCAGCACTGACAACATCCTGTAGGTAAATATTTCCATTGTCTGCCACTGGAAGAGAGTCAGTCTCTTGTACTTGAACTCACCATGCCGAGAAGTTAAAGAGACTAATTCTATTCCAGTGGCTGTTGCTTATGTGCAGTAGGAACTCCTGTGTCTTTCACAGACTTTGCTCACTGCAGATTGCACATTAAGTCAGGAGTACCATTTTAACTCTAGAGTGTTTATCAGTGAGTATCGGGGAGTGTTTTAGGCAAAAAGAAAAATTGAAAAAAGGTTGGATTTATTTATTTATTTAATCTTACCACTCTATAATGCCTAAGCCTTTGGAGCTATGTGAAAGGTAATATTATATGATCACCCACCCTATTCCATCATGGGTGTAGGGAAGTGTTTTAGGCCCTCACTAAAAAAACATATAATTTTTTTTTTTGATTTCTTCAAAATGCCAATAAGATTAGAACAGCACCAGGCAACACCGGGTACCCCTGCGGGTCGAGTGATAAACGAGCAAGAGCAGATCCGGTCTCAGGTGACATTTCACCCCTTTCTTAGAGTGTTTCCTCAGGACAATAGACCCCAAGCTTCAGCATGTGTCCACTTTCATTCCCAAGCCAGCATTTAGTTTCCTGTCACTTGCCAGTGCAGTGACAGGTCAATTTAGGAGTGTTTTCAATTTTCCGACCTTAAGTTTTAAAAAATGCCAATCATATTATCGATTATCTGCTTTGCTCTTTATATTTACTCGTGATCTGGTATTGGATGTATGGGGGTGAGTAAATGTGTGTGTTCGTTCTTGTTTTTGTGTTTTCGGGGCACAAATAGCTTGGTTTCTATCCAACTTGGACATGGTGGCGTATGGGTTGCGCGTTGGCTGTAGTTTCTGTGCGGTGTTGTACATGTGTTGGTGTGGTGTTGTGGACTGAGCGTTGTTGTTTTTTGCTCAGATTGTTCCTCTGTTTGCACCATCCAGTTTTTGCCATTAATATCGGTGGTGTGTATTGTGTGGATTTGTCCACAGTCTCCCCAGTTAGACCACCCTCTCGGCTCTTGATGTTCCACGCCTCCAGTACCTATCTGTGCCGTTTGTTTGGACATCATGTCAAGGACATGGGTCTCATCCAAGTTAAATTTGTGGTCAAATTGCATGCAATGATGCACTATGGCTGACTTTGTCACCTTTCCAAGCCTAATTTCTCTATTATATTAATCTCCTTTCCAGTTTCACCAATGTAGAGTTGGTCACAGTCTCTGCATGATGAATGGTAAACCACTCCTGATTTGTCGCTGGTTGATACCCTGTCCTTTCGCCCTGAAATGACATTATGGATTGTGCATGGAAGCTTATCTGCCACACCAATCCATGGGCTGTGTACTATCTTGCCAATCCCAAGTGTCTGTCTGTTCTGCTCTGCCTGTTTTGGTTGTTTCAGAGTAGGGAGTATCCCTTTGCTCTCTGCATGATTGAGCATGACTCCTTTAAATAATCTAATTTATTTGATTACATCGACAGTTTGCAACCGCCTCCAACAGATTACTTGATCTTAACTCTCAAATCCAAATCACCCACAAATGTAGTGCAGCAGCTCAGACATGGACTGTCATCTTTCATAGTCGACGCAATCAAAAAAAATTATTACAGTTTTTTTATGCCTCTGCAGATGAAGCCGCCAAAGGCATTAGGTTTTTGGGTTGTTTTTACGTGATAGGTTTCTGTTACCGTGCTATTTAAACGGCTGAAGGGATCCAAGTCAAATTTGGTACAAGTATATAATTCATAAAATTAGTCGTCTGCCTGCCTGTGTTCACATTTTTGCAATGAGCACTAGGCCGTCCACCACCAAATTTGGCGCACAGACCAAGTCTGACCCGGGGATTGTCCAAAGGGTATTTTCATCCACCACCTCAGCCTTTAAGACCCCAAAGACCTTTAGACCCCTAATATTCTTGAGACCTTGAAGACCCTGAAAACCCACAAGACTCCAAGGACCCTCAAGACCCTTTAAGACCTCAAAGACCAATAAGACACTTAAGATCCTTAAGACCCATAAAGACTCCAAAGACCCTTGAGAGTTTGTTTGTCCATGAAGTCTTGTGACTATATGTCGATTAATTATGTACTGTTTGAATGCCAGTTGTACCCTAACTACACATACAGTGTGGCCACAAGTCTTGTCACCCTTTGTAAAAATTGTGACATTACCTTTTATCATTTTAGTTTATAACACTAAAAGGTTCTTATACCACATACATTATCAGTATTCTTTTACTTTATTACACATTTTACATCATACGAGTAGATTACCCATCCCATGGACTGTGGCAGAGGTGGTGGTGGTCACGTGGTTTTGTTGTTCTTTATGGTTCTGAGATCGGCAATCGTGATTTCGTTCCTTTTTAGCATTCCAATTTTTTCCAAATGAGGCATTGATCCCTGAGTGGCTTTTATGGGGTTGTAATTGAAGATAGTCATGCGGAGACACCGAATATGTTGTCACAGCAATTTTTTTTGAAAATGTAGTACAGTAACAGACGATAATGAGCGACTATGTACATTTTCGCTCATGAGCTAAAAAGTATAGCGATCCGGAGTTGTGTATACTAAGTATAATATAGCTGAGTTTCCTGGTCCGTTGATGCTTCATCGAGGAGGAGATAACAAACACTTAGCTCCATTAGAGTAAAAACCTGCCGTCACTGGTCTGTTCTGTGGTAGACACATGATAGCACTGGACCAATCATGTTTGGTGATGTACCTTGGGCTGCACAGCTAATATTCGGCGGCCTCAGCTTCACTTTTTACCCACCCCCTAATTCTTGCTCATTTACTCATGATAGCGAGCTCGAAAGTATAGCAATGCAGAGTCATGTATACTAAGTACAATATAGCTGAGTTTCATGAACCGTTGATGCTTTTTCTAGGAGGAGATAACAAACACTTAGCTCCATTATAGTATAGATGACACAAGTCTTAAGTGTCCATTGGATCCGTTTGTGCTCCAGCAGAGATTAATAATTTTGCGTCATGTCCTGTGGGATATTTTCCCAGAGCATTTGTGGGGTGATGAGATTAAAAGCAAATCTCACTGATTGTTTAAGGTCATCAGTAGTATTCACTCCATCTGAAAAAGAAGTAAACAAATTAACACTCTGCACACAAAAACAATGTCACAATTTTTCAAAACACCCCGTTGAGGACTAACTGTATTTTCCCCAACAGGTGCGGTGAAAATGAGGGAGAAGGGGCCATGCCCCCCCCCTTCCTGAAGTGGTACTGTCATGGGTAGCACAACTTAAATTAACGGCATGGTCCTTATGTTTCATAAAGAGTTTGACCTGCATCTGACCATCAGTTTCTGAAAAGATTTTATAATAAATTTCCTGAATTTGAGCTGAAACCCCCCTTTTCAACCTCTTATTGGGGTGGATCCGGTTGGGGAGCACAACCTTATGAGACCTTACTGTTTTGATGTATGGTACCAAATTTGGTCCATATCTGTCATGTAGTTTGTGAGGAAAATATGTTTGAGTGAATAGGAGGGAATAGGAGAGGGAGGCTTTGGGCCCTTCATAGGGGAGATACGGCCAAGGGGAGCACAACTTCAGGTTCGGTATGGTTCTGATGCCTCGTGGTGAGTTTAGTCTAAATCTGTTTGGTGGTTTCTAAGAAGATTCTTGAATAAAATACCAATATTTGGGGCAAAACCACCCTTTTACACCCTTTATAGGGGTGCATTCAGATGGGGAGCACAACCACGTGAGACCTTGCTGACCTGATGCATTGTACCAAATTTGGTCCATATTGATCGGGTACTTTCTGAGGAGATGTTTTTTTCAAATGTTAACGGGTGTCCAGACGGACGACGGACGGACACCGGAACCCACTCTATGAGCTTATTTCTGAGAACTACCCTAACATGGGGTGACAGGACATTGTGGCCACACTATATGTCTATTAATGACGTACGATTAGAAAGTACCTTTTAAACCGTTCAACACCCTATTTGCGATACCTATAGCTGCCTGGCATTGTGCTGCCTGCTTACCTCCCATATCTATCACCATCCCCAGATCCTTCTCCAGTGTGACACACTCCAAAATTACCCCTTGCATCCAGTAATCTCCATTTTCATTGTTCTTTCCCATCCCCAACACTTTACTCTTGCTCAGGTTAAATTCCATCTGCCAATATTTTTCCCAATCTCTGCAAGTATCAATACTTTCCTGTATCTGATCACCATCCCCTCTGCTATCCACCTTACCTGCAAGCGTTGAGTCATCTATAAAATTGGAAAGCTTACTCTTCACCCCATTATCCAAATCGCTAATGTAAATAATGAATAGTAATGGTCTGAGTACTGATCCCTGAGGTACCCATCTACTTACATCCTCCCAGCAAGACATCCTCCCATTCACAGCCACTATTTGCTCCCTATTACTAAGCCAGTTTGTAATCCAATTATCTACCTGACCAGTCACTCCACAATCCCTCACTTTGGCTAACAGCCTCTGATGTGGTACCTTATCAAATGCCTTCTTAAAGTCGAGATATACTATGTCCACTGCCGTTCCCTCATCCACCCAATCAGACACTGCTTCATAGAACTGTAAAAGATTTGTTCGACAGGAACTACCTTTGGTAAACCCATGCTGACTGCCTTTAATTAGTTTGTATTTATTTAAATGGTTCCTCATCTGGTCCTTAATTAATGTCTACAACACCTTCCCCACAACTGAAGTCAAACTAACAGGTCTCCAGTTTCCCAATTCTTCTCTGGATTCTTTCTTAAATAATGGTGTTACATTTGTTACTTTCCAATCCTCTGGAGTCAGGTACCTGTCCTGAATCCAGGGAACTATTGAAAATATCCGTTAACATCTCGCTTACCTGCAGAGCCACTTCCAGCAATACTCTCTGGTGCATATTATCTGGACCCGGAGCACTATCTTCTCTTAGATTACCGAGCTGTTCCTTTACTTCCTCCACTCCAACCTGGATCTTCTGTAAAAGCCCTTCCTCACTTCCTTGATAGATACTCTCAGCTATTGGAAATTCTCCTGACTGTTCTTGTGTAAAAGTTGAAGAAAAATACCTGTTAAGCCTGCCATCACACCTTCATCACGAACCACTCTCCCGGTGCTTTTCCTCAATGGGCCCACATTCATCCTAACCTGTTCTTTTCCTCTGATATACTTAAATAATGCTTTGCTATTATGTTTAATATTCTTAGCCATGTCCTTTTCATACTCTCTTTAGGCTTGCCAAGTTATTTTCTAAGCTTGCCTCTGTTTACTTCGATAGTGATACAAATTTAACTCCAGTCCTGTTATTTTAAACTGAATAAAAGCCTTCTGCTTCTCCTTAATAGAAGCATTCCTTATCTCACTACTCAACCACACTGGTCTCTTTCTGCTTCTAGTTTTACACCTCATTGGAATGTACTTACTCTGCACTTTACACATTTGCTCTTCGAAGGTTTCCCATTTTTCTGATGCTGCTTGTCTGATTGCTTGTTTCTCCTCATCCACATCACCCAACTCTCTCCTCATACCCTCATGGTTTGCCATCCTGAAATATAATAGCCTTACCCGACTATCCTGAACCGTAACCCTTAACAAAATCTTTGCACATACAGTGTTATGGTCACTTGCTCATCAATGCTCCCCAACCACCACCTCCTCCACCATATTGGGATCGTTACTGAAAAGGAGGTCTAACACTGCACACCCCCTAGTGGGCTTATCTACAAACTGGGTTAAAAACAATCCTGGAAAAAAACTAGGAAATCCTCATCTGCTCTGTCCTTTCCCTGTTCCTGGACTCAATTTATCCCTGGCAAGTTGAAATCCCACACAATCAATACTCCTCTTGATATATATATATATATATATATATATATATATATATATATATATATATATATATATATATATATATATATATATATATATATATATATATTTCAAGTCCCGTTGGGCCACTGAATTAATACACACCAGGGGGTTGACTCAGCCTGTCATCCTTCCGAGGTTGGCGAAATGAGTACCAGTATACTGGGCTGGTGTATACCCCGGTTAAAATAGGTGTACCATATCCCTGTGTCGTAAGAGGTGACCAGGGTTGCGTCAGGAAGGGCATCCGGCATAAAATATGTGCCAAATCACTATGCGGATCATACGGATGATCCGCTGTGGTGACCCCTAACGGGAGCAGCCGAAAGAAGAAGAAGAAGAAGAAGAAGAAGAAGAAGAAATATATATATATATATATATATATATATATATATATATATATATATATATATATATATATATATGTATGTATTTATACAACCACACACACACATAAAGGTGGATACTTCGAGACCTGGGAGGGCTCAGTTTCACCTTCTGAAATCCGCAGATGGAGAGAACAACCAAACACACACACATCCATACATTATCCTTTAGCTGTTGTACCGCAAATTTATGTCCAGTTTCAGCCTTTGCCAACTTAACGTGAACAGCATGTGGCATGTGCCACACAAACACTATTAAGACAGTGCATAATGGGCAATAGGTACATCATGCACTGCATTCACCTACAGATGGATCTTGATGCTGCTGTTAACGTGCTGCTCTTGACCTTGCAGAGAGTCGTACGTGGGCGGAGGCAGCAGTGCTGTTTGTGTGCAGTTTGGCAATTGGGTGATGCACACAAAATGCCAAGAAATATATGTAGACCGATTGATAGATAGAGAGATACTCGAGGTCCACCAGACAGCAAGCTGTGTGTGCATACCTGAATGTCACTTTCTCTAATGCTGGAGACGATTATGTGTCTGACTTGATATCCTTTCATCATCCATTTGTTCACTAACCAATCTTTACTGAGCTGCTCTTTTTTGTGCTCTAAGTGCTTCGAAATTCGTCACAGACAAACTTTCTCTTATTCTTGCCTTATTTTCTCAATTTCTTCCTGCTTCTTTTTGTAACTTGTCTCAAGAAGTCACCCTTTTCACAATTGAAATGCAGCTTCTGATTAATTTTGGCTTGTCTGTGGATACATGGCCTGAAGAAAGAATGGATCGATTTTTATGTGAAAAAGACTTTTTTAAAAAAAAAATCTAATTTTGGTCCATGAATCAATGATGAAATAAATGTACAGTGTTTAAAAATTGAGATTGTAGGTCACAGCTGCCAATGACGGAGCAAACACACTTACAATTCATACCGGCACGGCATAAACTCCATGTCAATGGCGCGATAAAAAGTCGTGCGTTAGCGCGCGCATCAATGTGCATAACATTCACAATACGTACTGAAGTTGCAAGCGCAGATTTCTTGTCATTGGTAAATGTTATATTATTTCACACCACGAACCCATTGTTCGTTTCACACAAGCTTCAATCAAACTCCACCACTGACACAGCACATCAACCCGCCATTTGCCTTCTTCGCTTCTCCCTTTCATTCCTTCTCTGCCTTCTCCACCTTCATTTCTTGCCACATCACTACTTCATTCCTTCACATGATCCCCCTTATACCAGAACACCATATTCCTCTCATTCATGTTTTAATACGTGTGTATTTAGAATTAAACAACCACATAACACATAAAGTTAATAAAGATCGATTTCAAAGCATGAACATATTAATTCTGTATGATGGTCATCTCCCCAATTTACAATTAAATCTAAAAATCTGTAATGTAATCCTGTAGGTATAAAGGAAGGGGATCTGGCCCATTGTGGCATTGCCTCCGGACATGCCACGGAGGGTCACTTGCTGGCTTTGCCTCGGCCTTCGGGGAAGTCACCAATATCCTCCGTTTTGTCCTCTCCCCACAACTGTGAATGAATTTTTCCGATAAATCATCGAACTTGTGATATGCTGCGCATTGTTTTCTGTCCACCTCGTTGAAGAAAAGCACTGCTGCGACTACACCACCTTACTGCTGCTACTGCATCTATGAGTGTGTGGATCATAGGTGGTACTTAGCTTATTATGTTTTGCTTGTTGCAGAAGAGCTGCATCAACCAGTGTATATTATGGGTTGAAGCGTGCCGCTTGGCATTCGCATCTGTTTGATAACCCAGTCTCGGTCCATGGAATTTTGGAATACAAGTTTGTTGATCCTAGTTGGAAGGTAAGGGATTTGGGGGGCATTTCTCTTCCCCCAAAAAATGCCGCTGTAGATATCCCTGTGACACCATGTGGTGTTGTATGATAGTTTAGCAGAAATTTGAAGAGTTCCTGATGCCAATGATACTGTATCAATAGGAGTGGTAGAAATAAGGTGTGATGCCTGGTGTTGGCTTAATGGTAAGGGTGGTGGGCTTGGGATCCTCGGATCCTGAGTTCAAATCCCACTCATTGTTGAATTAATACCAGGAGGGATTGACTCTGCCTGTCATCCTTCCAAGGTTGGCAAAATGAATGCCAGCTTGCAGGTATCCTATGTCAGAGTGGTAACTTGTCCAAGATTGTGTGCAATCGCCAAGGAGACTGCTTAGGCAGCACCAACGCTCTGCACAGAGTATGGTCCCGATGGATGGATAGATAGATATACTCTCATTAACATCGAATATGGTTGGGCAAGGTTAGCGTTTCCAGAATTGTGAGGCTAGATGACCCGCGTTACCTCTTCAGTCCTGATTATTAGTCCCCTACCATTTTCACCAGAGGGGACTATAGGTTTGCTGTACATCCCTCCATCCATTCGTCCCACCTGTGGTTTTTTCGGTATTTTTTGCTATACCCTTTAACATATTCAACTGATACTTGGTACATTGCCTTATTGTTATAATAAGGTCCATAACAAGTTCATGTTTCAGTGCGTTTCATCAATTTTTCAGAGATGCCCTTTTTGGACTTAGAAAATATCACATCGGTTGGGGACATGTATTGAAAAGTAATTCTCACTCTTGTTTCAGTCTCGCATGCTTCCACACTAGAGGACAAATTGGCCAACGGTTCAGTAGGTAATTCCAAATTAAAATGTTCAGTGTACTGAGCAAAAAGACTGATAACGGTGTATACACACAGGGGTGTACTTTCCCCCACCTTTCATGATGGGGACATACCCCACCTCTCACCCTCCCCCCCCCAGCCCCAACCTTATGCTTTTTTGGTGCAGTATCCATCAGAGCAAATATTAACTGGGTGGGCTGTCATGCTTTACACAACTTACTCATGGATATTCGAGACATTAAAGTCATGATTATATTATATTGTGCAGTAAGGAGGGAATATCATGGATTCATATTTAATCTTTAATTTCTCTAGAAAATATCAAATCAATCAATGCATAATCTTAGCATTATTTGCACAAAATAGTTGTTGGGGTCTCCTTTCCCGAGTACTGGTGAAATAGACTTTTTTTTTTTAACCTCCCCCTGAAAAATTAACAAACTTCCTTTGAGGTTACCCAGAAACATCATAAGGCATAGAGACGGGGATGTACGAGTGTGTGGAGGACTGCTACACCTACCTACAGCTTTTCTGATTAATATTTTGGAGTTGTAAAAGCTTCTGTCCCTTGCAGTTTTTCAGATGCCCATTCATGTAAGAGAAGGGTGCTTCAAATGTCTATCCAATTGGTCAAATAAATAGGGAAGCTTCATGGGAATTTGCGGTGCTGCTCATACTGAACATTTGCATCGAGATTCAACAATCAACCCAATAACTCCTTATGAAATCCACTCGACTTGTAAGTTTACGCTACCTTAAACCGAGACAGTGAATGTCAATTTCCACAAACTCACCCTACAAGCGTGCACCTAATATAGTCTGTCAGTTCAGCTGGGAAAACAATTTTGTGCTTTGTCTGCCATGGGCCGTACCGGCCTTTGTTCGGCGTTCTCTCTGTGGCAGCCCTTCTGATTGAACTGCCATTATTACAGCAGAATTGCTGGGAAATGTGGATCCTGGCTCTCGCCATGCCGCATGCGAGCCTTGTGCCGTGGCTCGACGGGCACGTGTCTGGCATGTTAAGTGTGTGCACCCAGTCCTCTGTTTCCTTTCACCCTACACTCAGCTTTCCTCTTGTGTTAGCTGTCAGGGAATGGTCATTAGGCTTTGTAATTGTGAATATAAATTTATCATTGACTTCCAACATTTTTAATTCGATGAAAAATTATTGTTCGGGAAACCGTGTAACTCGTCATTTGGAATCATCCAGTCGAAACAATAGCCAGTCTTTTATACATAATTATTATCTGATAATACACAACTATTGAGAACAATGGCTGCGTGTTCTCTGAAAATGTCTTCATGCTAATTTTTGTCACGTGACCAGTCGAATAATTTCAAATAGAAATTTCGACACACATGCAATAATCTATGTTTTTTTTATATTCTCAAGCGAGCAGCTTCGAATAGGTTTTGCGATTATTTATTTTCCAATGTTTTACAAATGTAACAATTATTGCTTCATTTCCTTTTGTAATGACATACCATTTCGTGTAAAGATGTTTTGATGTCTTGTAAACAAGGAACAATCAATGTAATATGTTTATGAAAATGGCTGAATTTTCCATCCACCCTTGACTTGATTCCCTTTTTGTTACTCCTTTCCTTTTTCTCTGAGTCGTTTAAATTTCCATACCCTCTGCTTCTTCCCTTATCCCCCTCCCATTCCTTTTATCAATTTGTTTTCCTTCTCGTACCTAATTGTAGACAGCTCCTAATGTAACCTTTGTAACATCACATGATCTGCACCTCTGTTCTTTCATCCCTTCCGCCCTCCCCAATTCTTCCAGCAATCACTTCCTTGTGAAACTCTGAGTATGCAGGCTTCATGCTCAACTCCACACTTTTCTTCCTCTCTCCTCCCAATTGTGAAGTCTTCCTTGGTCTCTTCAATCTCACTCTTTCCTAAACTAGGACTTCAAACTGTCAGTGCACTACCATCTCAGGTAATCCACCTTCCCTTCCCATGATGTTTTCTACACCAAATAACCCTTCCTTTAATCCACCACCATCTTCTTACAGGTGGTTGTCCCCTCTCCTTTCTCCTACTACTCAGTCATCCCTTTACTTGCTGCATCCACATTTTGTCAGTCCCACATGTAACCTCACTCTTCCATGAGCTGAGACTTTATATCCTAAAATATTCTCTTGTGCCATTCCAACTAACCTGTGGTTCAGAGCTAAAATAAGCCACAATGACAATCACATTCTGAAAGCAGCTACCATTGTCTAATTAATTAATCCTCGACTCATGATGGGGTGCAAATACCAGTTCCCCAGTTCATAATATCAATGTAATTGGAAACAGGAATCTACAGCCTTTGATTTAACCTTAACACCCCTTATAAGTATCTCACTGGCAAACCAGAAAGCCATGTCTCCACTTCCATCACGTTAACTTTTAAAAGGATATGATCTTATCTTACATTATAGACTATAAGATTAATTAGGGAGATTCTTGAAGCCTCATGGAGGTCACATCAGGGGTTTAGAAATCAGGATTAGATTTAATGAGGTAAGATGCTCAATACGTCATTTGAACTCTCACATGGTACCAGCTCAAAGCTTTACACTTTGTGAAACACACTGTCATGGTATCCTACTATAATAAACAAGGCAGTTCTCTGTATGTATATATAGGTACAGACCACCCTTTCTCGATCAATAAATATTCTGGATTCTTTTATTTTTGATGAATAACAAAACTCTTGCTCTTACCAGCAAACAACCACAATCCCTCTTGCGTACATTGGTGGAAGATCATAGATTCGGTTTGTGATCTACACAATTGCAAATCTCCACCACGAGGTCAGGTGTAAAGTGAAAGAACCAGGAGCTTTTATTTGCTGAAACAAATGGCTTCAGAATCGTTCTTCTTTTGGGGAAGCAGTTGTAGTATTCTTAAATAATTGTCTTTGTTATTACCCTCGCCGAAGGAGAGGGGTTTGTCTGTTTATTGGTTTGTCCACACAGAACTTTTGTGTTTTTCTCCGCAACTGCTTGTCAGATTGAGATGACATTTTCACCATTGATGCAACT
>NC_140970.1:77167819-77242819 GCF_056783735.1 Eptatretus burgeri
AACACCGACAAGTGAGGACAACATCATGGCATCCTTTGATATTAAAAGCTTGTTCACGAATGTACCATTGACGGAGACGATTGAGATATGCGCACATTTGCTGTATCACACCGATCTGGAACAACCGATGATCTCGGAACACGTCTTTGTGGAATTAATGAACACAACAACAAGGGAGGTGGAATTCAGTTTTAACAACATGATGTATGTTCAAATGGATGGTGTTGTGGACATGGGTTCTCCATGAGGCCCAGCTCTTGCAAATATATTTGTGGGCTATCACGAAATTCAGAAACTGACTGCTCGGCAAAGGGGTCGATTCCCCCATCATATACTATCGGTATGTTGATGACATTTTTGCTTTGTTTGAGTCTCAGACGGCATGTGCAATTTCAAGGCATGGCTCAACACTCTCCATCCAGCACTGAAGTTTACCACGGAGCTGGAATCGTCAAACACGTTCCCGTTTTTGGACGTGTTGGTTGATAGATCCAACCTTGGTTTCACAACATCCGTCTACCGGAAGTGAACTTTCACAGGGCAGTATACTCGGTGGGACTCCTCCAGCTCCAGGAGATACAAAATTGCCTTGATCAATATCCTGGTTAACAGAGCACAGAGGATTTGTTCACCTTGTAATCTTCCTGCTGAAATTGGCAAAATCATGAATATACTCAGTGAGTGGTTATCCTGAGCACATCTTTGAGAGATACAAACACAAGTTTCTAAACACGACAAAAAAATCAGAAGATTGGTCTGGACAAATTTCCAGTCGATATCAGGATGCCCTGGAAAGGGCAATCATCATGAATATTTGAAGTACAAATCAAACATATTGTATTCAACACGTTTCGGGCTGTGCAACCCCGAGTAATGTTCACCTCTCGCCATTTGCTGACGTCAGTCAACAAGGATGTGCTTCCCACCTCACAAACCAGTAATGTTATTTATGAGTTTAAGTGCCGATGTGAAGTTCGGAACGTGGGCCACACAACACTAAGATTGGCTGATCGGATCAAACAACACGTCCCCCTGGCGATTCGAAGAAAGACTGAGAGGGTTAGAACACAACCAGTGTGAGCATCTAGAAATATCCAGGCACCACTGGTCACTGTACCTGCTTATCTGCCATTGCACAGCACCTGGTTGTCAACCCTATCTGTGTAGCCCAGTACAATGCAGATATGTTGAGGATATTGAGCCGAGGTCGGCGCTCGTTTCATTTACGTATGTTGGAAGCAACTTTCATCCTTACCACCGATCCAATACTATGTCGACAAAACGAATTTGTATGATCTCTGTGTCTCTTTCAGCATGGAAAGATGAAGGGAAGTACGGTAACAAATGGTGAATGGACCTTTGGGGAAACCCATCCCCCCTCTCTCCAGGATGCGGTTGCAAATGTCAATCATCGATGAACTCTGCTCCAGCCAATGGGAGCTTGAGGTGAAGATGATGAGCCGACCAATGGGCATTCGGATTAACCGTGACGTCATTACGGTTGAACCAATCACTGTCTACCTTATTGTGACTTGCGTATAAAGCATGCGCCTTCACTTCCTCCTTCACTTGCTGCGATTTTTACCCTGAAGAGTGCAGCACGAAAAAGTTTTGGTCACTATTATGTCGTGTTTGTTTGTGTGTGTATACACACACACACCCACACACACATATATATTGTTATATATATATATATATATATATATATATATATATATATATATATATATATATATATATATATATATATTGTTATATATATATATATATATATATATATATTGTTATATATATATATATATATATATATATATTGTTATATATAACAATATATATATATATATATATATATATATATATATATATATATATATATATATATATATATATATATATATATATATATATATATATATATATATATATTTTGTTATATATATATATATATATATTGTTATATATATATTGTTATATATATTATATATATATATATATATTGTTATATATATTGTTATATATATATATATATATATATATATATATATATATATATATATATATATATATATATATATATTGTTATATATATATATATATATATATATATATATATATATATATATATATTGATATATATATATATATATATATATATATATATATATATATTGTTATATATATATATATATATTGTTATATATATATATTGTTATATATATATATATATATATATATATATATATATATATATATATTGATATATATATATATATATATATATATTGTTATATATATATATATATATTGTTATATATATATATTGTTATATATATTTATATATATACATATATATATATATATATATATATATATATATATATATATATATATATATATATATTGTTATATATATATATATATATTGTTATATATATATATATATTGTTATATATATATATATTGTTATATATATATATATTGTTATATATATATATATATATATTGTTATATATATATATATATATATATTGTTATATATATATATATATATTGTTATATATATATATATATTGTTATATATATATATATTGTTATATATATATATATATATATTGTTATATATATATGTATATTGTTATATATATATATATGTACGTACATACATACATACATACATACATACATGCGGTGGACAAGAAAAACCCCGGAAATATCTTGGTAAATGAGGGACACCAAGTATCTTGAAAACCACTTCCACACAGGTGTTGTCCATGTATTAATTAAGCAAATGACATCCCAGCATGATTGGGGTCATGTATGAAAATGCTGCACTAGCCTGGTTGCCTATTATTGTGGCTCTCATGGCTGGTAGAGAAGATGTCAGTGACTTTAAAAGTAGAGTGAATGTTGGGGTGCATTTGGCAGGAGCTTCAGTGAAAAAGACAGCTCAACGTGCTGATGTTTCATGAACAACAGTGTCTAAGTTATGTCAGCATACAACTCCAAGGGAAAAACATCATCAGCAAGGGGCAACAGTGGGTGGAAGCACATATTCCAGGATCATGATATCCATGCATTAATTTGAAGTGCAAGTCAAAGCAGGTGAGCAACAGCAGATATATTAACTGTAAAATTCAACCTGTGATACGAGCAGCTAGTTTTATCAAAAATGGTCTGCCAAGAACTCCACAGAGCGGGATACCTGAGTCAGTTTGCAGTATACGAACCGCTCATCACACCTGGCAATGCACGTTTCTGAGTCCACTTGTGCAAAGAACATCGACAATGGATTCCCAAGCAGTGGAGAAATGTGATTTGATCAGATTAACCATCCCTCACCTTGTTATCAACAAACAGACGAGTGCACATGTGGCACCAATGTAAAGAACTTTACAACCCTGAGTGTTTGGTTCCAACAGTGAAGGGTTATGGTTGCTCTGTAATGTTGTGTAGCACATTTTCCTGTCATGGTTTGGGTGCAGTCATTCCCTTAGAACAGTGGTTCCCAAACTTTTTTGTCCATGACCCAAAATTTGAAATCACATTTGCCTCACAACCCAAATGATACTGGTACCTAGTGTACCTATGATAAAAATTGTCAGAGAAAATGCTTTTGACATGAACCCCCCCCTCAAAAACTGAGATTTTGAGGGGGTGTTAAAGTTTGGGTCACGACCGTGGGTTTGGGAACCCCTACCTTAGAAGGCAAGGTCAAATCCAATCTCTACTTAATGGTACCAAGTGATCATCTTCACCCCATGTTGCAGCATTTCTTTTCTGCTAGGAGGGGTGTCTTCCAGGATGACAATGCTCCCATCCACAGAGCACTTGTGGTCACCAAATTGTTTGAAGGGCATGAAACTGATGTTAACTATATGTCTTGGCCTTCTCAGTCTCCAGATCTGAACCCAATTGAGCATTTATGGGATATTCTGGAATGACACCTGAGACAGCATTTTCCATATCCATCAAAGAGGTGTGGGTTGATTGACTTTCTCATGGAAGAATGGTGCCACATTCCTTCTGCAGAAGTAAAGACGTTGGTGGACTCTATGCATGGCACATAAAGGCCATACTGGTCACACGTGGTGGCCCAATGCCCGAGTGACTTTCCAGTGCTGTTTCCATTAATTTTTTTGTCCACTGCCTGTACGTACATACCATTACATTACATTAATCATGTTAGATATATACGACCATTTCATGCATACATTTATACATACCTCATACATACATAAATTGGTAAGCATGAATGGAAAAGCTGTTGCAATAACGGCTCACTGCAACACAGTGCGTAACACCTGCTTCAGGCAAATGGGTCAGTAGTTTGCAGAGCACTAGCCAGGTGGGAGAAGGGAGAGAGAGAGAAACTAAACGGAAATGTCTTTCTCTTGGGGTTGAACCCCCGTGTGGTTCAACCATCTGGCTGTCGGCAGGGGCACCTTCATGCTTGGCACTTCTACAATTAAAGCGTTGCTATCCAAGTCTGTCCCAGATTTTCTCCAAAGGTTGTACAACCTGTGGCCTGCCTCTCCGGTATGTTTCACTTGCAAAGACAGCACCTCGACTTGTGGAGTACTTTTCTTGATCTGTACTTGATGATGTGGTTAAGTTATAAGTGGGGAGCTGCGCACTGCTGTGGTTTTTATTACTCTGCTGGCATGCACCTTGCAACAGCAGATGTGCTGCATGTCTTCTGCAACTTTTAATTTGAGAAAGATTAAATGCAAAAACGTAAATTAATCGGATATTGTGCCAAACGTTCAAAATTATACTGAAAAGGACTGAACTAGTTTGATAAGTGGCAACAGAGTTTTCCCAATAACATTAGAGTTCAAGAATAGTGACTTCTTGGGCTGCCAGGATGTCCTCGAGGTGAGCACACTCACCTCTCAGCTGTCTTGCCTGGGTATGAATCTCGGCACAGCTATAACTATCATCCCATTGTTTCATAGGCAAAGTGATTCATAAAGGTATGTGCCATCCCTCGGATGGACATCAAACAGGTTGTCCCATCTGCCATCATTAGTTGGTGGACATTAAAGATTCCACGGTGTCATTCACGAAGAGTAGGCGAGCTATCGCAGGCACCATGAACAAATTCCAAATTCCTGTCCTAACCTTGTCCGAATGTTTGCCAGCCAGCCAGCCTGGCATTGCCAGCCAGTTCGTGAATATTTTTTTCGGGCCAGCCGGCCCAATATTTCCCTGGCCAACCCACAAGAACGTGGGAATAATTGTGGTCATTGAATAAGCATAAGTTGAACAGCGACTTCTCTTGATGCAAATTGGGTAAAACCATAATGGAAAACGCAATTTCTGATGTTGCACCTCATTCTTATTCAAACCACCAGCTGTGTGCATGGGCATCAGCAAAAATCTCTGCCAGTGGGACGTTGGCTTAAATTCTTTCATTAAAAAAGCCCAGTTGTGAGGAATAAAAATGACAAAGATTAATTGTTATGTCGAGTTTGGTTGCCCGAAAAGGGATCATTCTGCAGAGCGCTGCTTTGAAAATGGACTCGCACGGAGATAAATGTCATCCACCCATGATGTGCACACAGTCTCTTCTGGATTGTTTGCACAAAAATTTTGTCCATTTCGATCAGGTGAACCTGTTTTGCACTTCCAAAACTGCCAGTGATTACGTGAGAGAATCACCACTACATGACTCCACTGTCAATTGCTTCATGTTGAGGTCGCTCGTTGGAGAAGAGGTGACAGTACGTGTTTCCTCACTTGGGTAGAGAGTCATTTGGAGTTGAGTGCTTTGGCGGTGATATCGTCACGTTCGGTGATGAAAATTTTGAGTGGACCCGAGACCGTTTTTTGAGTTTGTCCCACTACAGCCATTATTGCAGTTTTCCTTACTGCTCGTTGTGAGTGAAATGAGGTGACCTGCTGCATTTCAGCTGAAATTGATTACCGGGAAAGATGTGACGGCTTGTCTTCCTTAACTACTTCCAATTCTGGCAACGCAGCTTATTTTTCCATCGTGAGATGTGGAAAAAACAGAAACGGACATTAAGGGCCCTCGCTGCAGTTTACTGGCGCGTTTTGCACCTGCCACCTACAACCAGCCGACACATATTTCGTGTCTAATTTCCGAGCATGGGAAATTATGAGCGGAATCGCTTGGATGTAATGGGTACCCTGCACTTTAACAAGGTCTTCTATGGCAAGTCTATCATTTGTTTGTCCGTCTGATAGCCAAATGCATCGAGTTTATTTTATGCTCCGCACAACGCACGGCGTGCGCTGATTTCCCCCGGGAGTGAACTCGAGGGGGCTTCCCCTTGCCACCACCTCCTGCTTTGCCAATTTTCTTCAGTTTCTCCATACTAATACACTTTCATCTAAACCCGCGACTATACTCGTTTTATTGTTTCCACATGCGAATAGATCACGTTCTGTTGCATATGGTGGCAAATAAATAAATGATAGATTACAAACTCTTCAGCACAACGTCGTTAAAGGTATGGGGCGTGCTCCAAAGAATTGCAGATGAAGAAACGAGGTCGATAAAATGTGCAAGGATCTTGTTATATTATTTCCCGAAATGATCTCTAAGTTCTGTGAAAGAAAAATACAGTCTATATTTATCATTTAACCAATTCATCCAATCGTGGGATAATAATCTGGTATTTCCGAGTTTGCTTCCCAGGTAGACAACGATGCCAGACAGACTCTCATGACTAAACACCTTTCCAGTTTTGCCGACAGTGAGCCAGATTTAGTCTGGTGTCGTTGTCTACCTGGGCCATGATATGGCATTGATGCCCTGTTGCTGCGCCCAATGTTGTTTGGACAAAATAATCGATTTTCTTGTTTGTTGAATGTCTCGTTGAAAGCATGCAAAGCAGAATTTTAAAAGAACAAAACCTGGAGGGTTGTCTCATAAATACTGCATCAGATATTGCTCCATACATCATTACAACAAAGACTATAAAATTTGTACATGCTGCTTCTTTCTTGATGCTCAGCATTTATAAGGACAGAGCATGGACAAACAATGCTGAGAAGACAATATCAAACCACCCACGAAACCCTTGTCAAGAAACTTCTTCAGCAGCACCAACACTCGAAAAAAAGAGTACTTCGACTTGTGGAGTCGAATATATACTGTGTGTGTGTGTGTGTGTGTGTGTGTGTGTGTGTGTGTGTGTGTGTGTGTGTGTGTGTGTGTGTGTGTGTGTGTGTGTGTGTGTGTGTGTGTGTGTGTGTGTGTGTGTGTGTGTGTGTGTGAACATAAATGTAGGAATATACATAAACACATATAAATGTAGATAGATAGATAGATATAAATATAAATATGTATATATTTTTTTCTATACATATAGATATAGATGTATATACATAATTTTTCTATACATATAGATATATAAATATATATATATATATATATATATATATATATATATATGTATACACTGATGAGCCAAAACATAATGACCACTGACAGGTGAAGTGAATAACATTGATTATCTTGTTACAATGGCACCTGTCAAGGGGTGGGATATATTAGGCAGCAAGGGAACAGTCAGTTCTTGAAGTTGAATTGTTGGATACAGGAAAAATGGGCAGGAGTAAAGACCTGAGCGACTTTGACAAGGGCCAAATTGTTACGGCCAGACGACTGGGTCAGAGCCTCTCTGAAACGGCAAGGCTTGTGGGGTGCTCCTAGTCAGCAGTGGTGAGTACCTACTGACAGTGGTCCGAGGAGGGACAAACCTCAAACTGGTGACAGGGTGTTGGGCGCCCAAGGCTCATCGATGCGTGAGGGCAACGAAGGCTATCCCGTCTGGTCCGAACTAACAGAAGGTCTACTGTGGCACAAGTCACAGAAAATTTTAATGATGGTCACGGGAGGAATGTGTCACAATCCACAGTGCATCGCACCCTGCTGCATATGGGACTGCGTCACCACAGACCAGTCAGATTGCCAATGATGACTCCTGTCCACCATCAAAAGTGCCTACAATGGGCACGTGAGCATCGAAACTGGACTTTGGAGCAGTGGAAGAAGGTCGCCTGGTCCGATGAGTCCTGTTTTCTTTTAGATCACGTGGATGGCCGTGTATGTGTGCGCCGTTTACCTGAGGAAGTGATGGCACCAGGATGCACTGTTGGAAGAGAACAAGCCGTGGAGGGAGTGTGATGCTCTGGGCAATGTTCTGCTGGGAAACCCTGGGTCTGGCCATTCATGTGGACATCAATTTTACACATGTCACCTCCCTCAACATTGTTGCAGACCAGGTACAACCTTCATGGCAATGGTATTCTCTGATGGCAGTGGCCTCTTTCAGCAGGATAATGTGCCATGCCACACTGCACACATTGTTCGGGAATGGTTTGAGGAACATTATGAAGTATTCACGGTGTTGCCCTGGTCTCCAAATTCTCCAGATCTCAATCCGATTGAGCATCTGTGGGATGTGCTGGACCGACAAGTCCGATCCACAGCGGCTCCACCTCGCAACTTCCAGGACTTGAGGGATCTACTGCTAATGTTTTGGTGCCAGATTCCACAGGACACCTTCAGGGGTCTTGTGGAGTCCATGCCTCTGCAGTTCGGCGCTGTTTTGGAGTCACACGGAGGACCAACATCATATTAAGCAGGAGGTCATAATGTTTTGGCTCATCAGTGGATATATATATATATATATATATATATATATATATATATATATATATATATATATATATATTCTGAGAGGTGATGTGGATTTTTTAAACCCACCTTGTTGTGATCGTTGTCCTCCTGAAGGATTCCAACTGGCCGATTGTGGAATCCTATTTGACTTCAGACAGAATTTAACGTTTGTCCGATTTGGTTATAAAATCCTACAAAAACCCTATCGACACTGATAAAACTGATGTCCACATAAGTCCTTCCTTGTGAAACAACTTATCTTCTAATTATACACCATACACTTCTCACCCTTGTACAATGAACTTAAGAATCCCCATTGATTGCAATATTATTTGGTTCTATTTCATTTATTCTTACTTTAGTTAACAGTTAGACAAACCTGATTCAATTCACTTCTACATTACATCAGAGAGTTTTATTCTAACTTGGTACTTGGTCAGTTCCAAGGAGTACAAGCCACTGAGATACGATACTTCCTCACGTGCTTGCACTGAAAACAATTTACCTTTCAACGCATTTTATACTTTCATGAGAGAGAGGTTGGGAGATATTCACCCAGACTGTAGATGTGTCCTTTAGATGAAAAGCCACTTCGTACATTTCTAAGCAAAGGTTCATTTATCAGCTCGGTCACTCTGCTCCAGAACAACACATTTCTTATCATTTAGGGCAAAAAGTCTTTTGGCCAGAAATAACAGCCAATTCAACTTGCAGCATAAAAGTTACATTTCTGAAACTCCATTTGTTACAATTTAAAATACATTAATATAAATTTTTCCCCCACAGGGGGATCAATTATAAATCAAAAGAGGTGGTGTTAACATTGTATAGGAATTTAGTGAGACCACGTCTGGAATATTGTGTGCAATTTTGGTCACCACAGTTCCGGAAGGACATTGATGCCATAGAGAGGGTTCAGCACAGGGCTGCTAGATTGATTCCATGCCTAGCTGGACTCAGCTATGAGGAGCGGCTGAAGGAGACAGGGCTTTATACACTAGAAAGGAGGTGGTTATGAGGAGATATGATTGAGATGTTCAAGATAATAAAATGTATAGATAAGATAAGTACAGATTAATTATTCCACAGAGTCGACATTGATAGGACCAGGGGCCATAGCCTGAGAGTGAAGAAGAGGAGAGTTAAGACGGTAGCAAGGCAGGGGACTTTCACTCAGAGAGTAGTTAATGCATGGAGTGGTCTCACTGGAAATGTGGTGGCAGCAGAAAAAGTTGGTTAGTTTAAATTAGAATGAGATAGGTACCTGGAAGTTATGGAGATAGAGGGGTATGGGGATGTTGGCAGGACTTTTAGGTAGCTTGAGCTTTCATGGGTCATTATGTGGGTGTGTACGGAGAGCTGTTGGTGGTGGTCTCATTGAGGGGTGTAGTATGGTTGATGTGTTTTTTAACCAGGCCGATGCCCCCGCCCCTGAGTGGGAAATATATATATATATATATATATATATATATATATATATATATATATATATATATATATATATATATATATATATATATATATATATATATATATATATATACACACAAAAACTTCTAAAAAAAAAAAAAAACATTTTGTGTTTTTCACCAAGCCCATGCCCCCTCCCCTGAGGGGACGAAAAGGAAAAAAACAAAAAAAACCTACATAAACTACAAAACTACAAAAAACATCCCAAAAATCACAAACAAAAAAAAACATGAGATCATTAATTAAAAATTTTTTTTGCATTTTCATCCTTGGATCTTTTTTTGATGGGTTGGTGTGGTGCTCGCACAGGCATGATGGGCTGAATGGCTCTGTGTTGGATTTCCATGTTATTTCCTGTTATATATATATATATATATATATATATATATATATATATATATATATATATATATATATATATATATATATATATATATATATATATATATATATATATATATATATACACATACTGTATATGTATGAAATGATTAAAAGTTCGGTGGCACTGCTCTTTTAACAGAAGTTGCAAAGAAAACAGGCAACTGGTTGTATTTTTTTCATAAAAATAAATTGTTGTGAATATACTGGGTGAAAATGATGGGTGTGGTGGGGGGGGTGGAGTATGTTATCTAATGCTGACAAATCTTATCAAATTTCCAGATTTAAAATGGTCCTTAATTAATTATCATGTGGCTCCTGAACGGCAATACTAAGTGCAAACAAACCCTAACATTAATGGATGGTCCTTCGTCCATCCTTATTGGTGTAAATCGGAGTAGCAGATGTTGAGAAAGCTCATGATCATTCTGTTTCGATTCAAATCTCATTTCAAAGCATAGTGTGATCCACTTACCCCTGTGTAATTATGAGAATACTCGCTCGTTATTGATGAGCAAACACCGGATTAATGAAAATTAATCAATTTGTACCAATGCAGAGTAGAAATGTCACCCCACCAAAGGTGTGGTTGACCGTCTTTCATCCCATTTCCTCACTTCCTCAATCCTCTTGATTTTTTTCCCTCCTCCTTCAGTTCTCCGGAGGGTGGTGGTGGTGGGGGGGGGGGAGAGGTTTCAAGGGTTTCTTTGGAGTTCTGATTTCATACTCAGTAATAACCATCATCTCGATATATTCATCGATGCTCATTTTTAATGCAGAGAATTTCTTCTTGTGGAAACATAATTTGGTGGAGGATTGTGTAATTATGTCATTTTCACTCCAAGGCAAACAGTCGAGGATACAAGTAGGGATTGTAATTCAGAAGATGTTATTTAGGCTCATTTTGAATTATAAATGCATTAAAACAATGCATAAATGCATTTAGGCAATCAAGGAATATATGTGCATGCGAGGTTATTAATATCCATAAAAAAGTTTTTTGAAAGAAAGTTTTCATTCCAGAACAAAGCCATCATAAATACCAATGCACGTGATAACAAGGCCGAGCTGAGCCGGCCTTTCCACGACATGCAAAACACTTGTGAGACATTAAATCATCGTTTGTTCCCCTTCTGCTGAGGTTTGCACAATGTAAAATTTCTCAGAAATCATTCGAGTCGTATTTTCAACTTCATTTCCTTGCCCTTTACACACCATTAAACTACTCCAAAAGTGGTTCATAAAACTGGATACAAGGTGTATGTACATACAGTACCATGGCAATCTGGGCACTTCATATATTTTTATCAATAGTCTTCTTCAAAACAGAATTCTAAAGTTCTTTAGTATTATGAAACAGAGGAAACAGTACTATGAAGTCAATTCTTATTTATCTAACAAGCAAAGCCCCTTCTTCCTCCTGCCTCACTCACTGATATAAAAATGATTATTATTTTCTTGGTGGGATATAAAATTTCAATTTTGCATTCTGATGTAACTCAAACCTAAGATTCCAGAAAAAAAATAACAAAACTTAAATGTAAATGCCAGTTTACGAAAGTCGGCAGGATGAGACTTGCTCCTACTCACTGAGCGTCATGTGACCAAAGAAAATGGGATGTCATGTCACCTGCCCAAAACCCCTATGCCACCCTCCCCTGCACATGATCCTGCCCACCAGTTCCATTATGTGCTGAATTCCTGCTCTCACATAGTGGAGTGGGGGGGTTTTTTTGTTTGTTTTTTTGGATACCATGTCGAGGATCATGTAAAGAGCTAAAACACAGAACATATAACAAGGCAGGAGACAAGACGGGTGGGAGAGAGAATCACAGAATAGTGGGGAATAGAGACAATTGGAGATCTGTGGAAGGGAGAGGGTTGGGGCGGGGTACACGGAGTAAACAAGATGGTACTACAAGGAATTTCAGGAAGGAAAGCAGGGAATTTGAAGGAGGTGGGTTTGGGGTGGATTAACGGCGGTAGAAAAGATCTCGGTTTTGGATGGGGGAAGATAAGAGGTCGTGGTGAACAGCTGTTTTGAAGGCCACGGGGGAAGAATGGGATTGAAGAGAGTGTGGGAGTTTATTCCAAAGGCAGGAAAAAAGAGGAATGAAAGAGTGAAGGTGAGCAGTAATTCTTGACATTGGCAGTTTCACCAGAAGGGGGTTTTTGGCAGAACTTGAGCGCCCTGTAGAAATATAGGGGGGACAGATCACAGACAGAGCAGGTTTCCAGAAGGGTGGGGGTGGGTTCCAGATGGTCCTTTCGGAGAGACATAGTGAGTGTGTGAGATTTGTCAGGATTGAAAGACATATTCCAAGTGTTTGACCAGCTTGTGATTTTATCCAGGTCTGCAGAGAGTGAAGAGGCTGCTGCCTTCTGATCAGAGGGATGAGAGATGGTATGGCAGAGGGTGGAGTCATCAGCAAAGAGATAAAGAGGATTTTCCAGAGTGTCTGATCGATCATTGATGAAAATCAGAAAAAGTACAGGGCCAAGAACACTGCCTTGATGAACTCCAGCTTGGACAGGAAGAGGAGATGAGATAACTCAATTAAGAGCCACATATTGTCTGCGAGCCATGAGTGGAGATTGTGTTGGATACCATAAGAAGAGAGCTTGGTGAGCAGTGCGGGGTGCCAGACCATGTCGAAAGCTCACGATATGTCGAGGAAGATGGCTCTGATCTCGTGTTTGGAATTTAGGACCTCCATACATTTTTTGGGAAAGCAGAAGCAGCATGTCCAGGGTTAAATGACCTGGTCTAAATCCAAATTGATGATCGGCAATCAAAACATTGGAGAAGAGGAAGGATTTGATGTTGGAAACGATGATGGATTCCAGAAGCTTGCTGATGATTGGTGAAAGGCTGATTGGTCTGTAGTTGCAGGGATCAGTTTTTGCACCTTTTTATGTCGAGTGGATATTATTTGCTGATTTCCAAGCAGATGGCAGATGACCTTGAGTAAATGAGTGGGCAAATAGAACAGAGAGAGGGTGAGCAAGATAAGAGCAGCAAAGCAGTTTGTTAGAACATGAGAGCTGATGCCGCCTGTACCGGTTGCAGAATCTGCATCGAGGTTTGACAGCAAGCTCTTTACATTTGACAGCAAGGTTTGGTTTTCAACATCCACAACATTGTCCTGGGGGTCCAATAAGCTCTTCAAGGAGTTTGCCCTTGTATAATTATCACACTTATTGGTTGAGAGATGCTACTTTTCCATTTGCAATTTGTCCTTCCTTCATGGTCAGGGATCTCCGAGCTTGCTTTGGCAAAGGGTAAAAGCATGGCTTCGAAAGCCTTATGGTTTCAAAATAGTTCTGGTTTGAGATTCGTTTTGAATGTCAACATCATCAGTTTGCATTTTTGCTCCAACACCCAACAAGTTTTTTTATGTAACTTTGGCATGGGCAACAAATAGTGAATGCATCGTACACAGAATTCCATAATGATGTAACAGCATACGCCTTGCTCATAATTGTCCCGAACCAAGATTCTGATAGGGATGATATGAAATAGCTCTACTGGATATTAAGAGTGATGTGCGTAAGTACAAAACTATAGCAAATTCTCCCAAGTATTGCTCCAAACACGCACAGCTGATTATATTGCAAAATTCGGGTCAGGACCCAAAGTAAGGTCTAATGCGACTTATTTAAAAAAAAACATTTTTGGAGAAAATTACCTCTAACGATGCTTAGGGTGGTGCATGCCCCACTAATGTACAGCAAAATCACTGATTGAGTGCTTCCTGGTTCATCATCTTCTGGTGATGCTTCCAAAATTCCACCCCAAGGGCTCTAGGCAGGTCGAGCCCATCTCTTTGGGGACTTGGGTAATACGAGCACCGCAGACAATGAGTATTTAACGGGCCTCACACTCACCTTGGTCTTGCCCAAGGGCGATGACGTGATGGAGGAATAAAAATCTCAAAGTAATAATATTTTCAAATTTTGTGAAATTGCTGTGGACTGAAAAACGGACTGCGGTTTTCGACATTCCCATTGAAGTGCTAAGGCTATTGCGATTTCGTTTCCAAGCAAAATTGCAGGAATGGTTTTGTGAAATGAATGAAATTGTGAGGACTATCGAAAGCCAGATTATTATGATTCACTAATGGTCAATACACACCGATGAAAACGCTTTTATTGTTATGATGATGGAAACTGTTGGAGTATTTGAAGAGGACGTTTAGAACAGGACATACTGCACAGGAAACTCAGAAAGAGGAAATTATCTGTCCCATTGAGAATATAACGAAATTATAACTTGTGTTTAATACAGAATACAGGTGATTATGGGCCACGTTATCACCAGGGAGCTGATTTGGGGTGAAGTGGGAGTGCAATGTAGATATTACCTGAACAACATTTTCTTCTCATTGGGGAATGGCTATGCTCTTATTAAATTTCATTCAATTTTTGCTTTGAAGGAAAGATGCAGAACACAAAGACAACCTCATGCAAACTGCAAAATAATTTGTCTTGCTGATTAGGTTGACTGAACAAGCAGTCTTGGCATTCTGTCTCATCTCAGGTGGCTCAACAGTAATTGATTTGGTTAAGGCTGGTTAATTGCACCTGCCATCATTAGGTGAGAGATGTAACACGGGACGATTTGTTATTCCCTTACCACTCTGAAAGGCATCAGACCTCCCACAATCCGTCGTGAACATTTCCATGACTGAGAATTTACCTGGGAAGAGGTCAATACGATGCTGAAGCAAGCCTTCAATCAGGGTAGGGATTCAGAATTTGTATATTCTACACAGAGGATGCATTAGGTGCACAAGATGGATACAGAAGAAAACTCCAAGGAGATAAAATTGGAAGGAGTGATTTGGGTGGAGTTAATGAGGGAAGAAAAGGTCATGGTTTTGGATTGGGGACAACCTGAGATGGTGGTGAACAGCTGTCTTGAAGACTTGGAGGGAAGGATGAGATTGCAGAGACTGTAGAAGTTGATTCCACAGGTGGGAAAGAAGAACAAATGAGTGGAGGTAAGCAGTGATGCCGAGTTGAGGTAGTTTCACCAGAAAGGGGTTGATGGTGGACCATGTGAGTCTTGCAGAAACTTGGGGGAGAGGGGACAAAACATGGAAAGAGCAGAGGGTGCTAGACCAGAAAGAAGGCAGTAGAAGACAGACAGACCACTGACCTGTCTGTGATGGCAAGTTGATAAGTGCAGAGTCAGCTTCATCACGGGAGATTCCAATGATCTTGAAGGCCTTGAATTCTACAGTGTAAAGCTAAGCAAGACATGAGGCAGGGGAGCCAGCCCAGAGAGAAGAGCAGTACTCCATCAAGCTGTGCATAAAGGCCTTGTCGGTGGATATGAGTTCAGGTGTGCCATGGAGGGTGCCCAGTCAGCGGCTGGCTTTAGAGGCCAACTTTTAAATGTGGTTTGTCCAAGAAATATAATGGCTGATAGTGAGAGCCAGGAGTTTGAATGAATGAACTTCCTCTTGAAGAGGATTGTTAAAGTAAACAGGAGGGTTTACTAGATGATCCTTTCGGAAAGAGATGGTGAGAGTGTAAGATTTCTCAGGATTGAAAGACATATTCCAAGCATTTGACCAGCTTGTGATTTTTCTCAAGGTCTGAAGAGAAGGAAGAGGCTGCCTGAAGGATGAAGAATGTCATGGCAGAGTGTGGAGTCATCAACAAATAGAAGAAGAGGGTTTTCCAGAGAGTCAGAGAGATCATTGATGGAGTTGAATCGGACTGGGCCCAGAACACTACCTTGAGGAACTCCAGCTTTGACAGGGATAGGAGATGAAAGGATTCCATTGAGTGCTACACGTTGGCTATGAGAGTAGAGAAGGTCATTAAGCCATGTAGGGACTTGGCATTGGTCTTGCTGTCTATCTCATCAACCTTCCAAGATCACACACTCCTTCTCCATATCTATATGATCATGTCAATAACTCAACGTAAGTTCTTGTATCTCATGTGTATGGATTGGGAATCTGTCACTGTTGACAGGGAATCCTATCTATAACTGCCCATTCATATTAACTTCAACCAACCAGAAGTCAATACTCCAAGAAGGAACATGTCAATCCCAATCATATTTCTCAACATTTGCCTGTCATGTCTGATTGGCATGGTCACTGTGTGTCGTTCATATTTTTGTGCCGACCAGTTACCGCAGACTTATCTTGCTCGCCTTTGAGCTATCTCATCTGTGCTTGATTCCCAATCCAAAAATAAACTGTTCTCCTGGTGCTTCACAGATCATCTTCATCAATATATATATATATATATATATATATATATATATATATATATATATATATATATATATATATATATATATGCCATCTGTCAGTTGGAACATTGGACCAGTGTCCATGAGAAATATCCCACCATGTCTTTCATAATCAGGTCAGGTATGGGAGCATGTACTGGAGCAGTGCATTGCTGCCTTCACTTTCCACTGGTACTCCAGTGGCCTCCATCTGGCCATCCCCCAGGCAGATGTCTGGCCCATCCTCGTCTCCTTGTGATGCCGATCAACCTGCTGCAACCACGAGGTATGTGGTCAGCCCGTTGGCCTCCTCCACTCATGAGGCTCCCTCGCTGAGAGAATCTGGTGAGCAGGATCAGCGTCAAGAAAATGAGCCACATGTCCATACAACCGCATCTGACGCTCATGGACTATGCAGATCACAAATCTCATCTGAATCTCTCAGTAACCTTTCCTTGGACACAAAGTCTGACCAGCGATAGCTAGGGAATCTCTGAACAGACCTGGTTCCAAAGGAGTTAAGTCTCCATCTCAAATCCTTGGTCAGTGTCCAAGTCTCACATCTGTAGAGCAAGACTGAAAGCCCCAAGGACTTAAAGACTCAGACTTTCATCCTCCTGCATTGGTACTGGCAGGGCCACACCCTATGATCCAGTAAATCCATGACTCCACAGGCCTGACCCAGATGTCTATCGACCTCTCGCTCACAACATGCAGAGACATGACTATCACTGCCAAGGTAAGTGAATCTCTCCGTGACCTCAACATCCTCACCACAAACAGGTACAGACAAGATAGCAGCATCAAATATGTCATTGAATGCCTGGATCTTAGTTTTGACCCAGAATAGATGACAAATGGGGTTTCTGGGACGCCCATTCAAATGAATGGGGGAAAAGAGAAAAACTTTCTGACTCAAGCCCCAAAAGCTCAAAATAGGAGACTGATTTTCTCCCCACCTATCCCCTTCCCTCCCATACAAGCAAATGTAAAATTGAGACTCATTTTCTCCCCACCTGTCCCCTTCCCTCCCATACAAGCAAATGTAAAATTGAGAATCATTTTCTCCCCACCTATCCCCTTCTCTCCCACACAAGCAAATGTAAAATTGAGACTGATTTTCTCCCCACCTATCCCCTTCTCTCCCATACAAGCAAATGTAAAATTGAGCCTGATTTTCTCCCCACCTATCCCCTTCCCTCCCATACAAGCAAATGTAAAATTGAGACTCATTTTCTCCCCACCTGTCCCCTTCCCTCCCATACAAGCAAATGTAAAATTGAGACTATGAAAGATTGAGACTTACTGATTAAAGCACTTCTCCCCCCCCCCCAACATAATCACAGTCCTTTTATATTTTCATTCCACTCAAAGAGCGAACCAACGAATATTTGCCCATGTTCTACTTCAGGGAATAACTTCATTTTCTTATAACATTCATTTCCATCGAGTATATCCGCTTTATCTCTTCAAGCACAAAAGAAAGGGAAGTTCACTATCCTTCCTTCAGTTCTGTAAAATGGGGAAGTGACTTTAAGAGTACAGTCATGTTGTGAAAATGAGGAAGTATTCTGTGCCCATGTCTCTCATGTTTATATCTTAACTCATCAGAGCACAAAAAGAACAAAGTTTAGCTAAAAGCAAAGCAAAAACAGCTTTTAAACGTAGGTTTTCTCAAAATTATTCAAAGCAAGTTGTTTCATTTTCGTGTTAAAATGAGTCAGTCTAGAGTCAGCCAAGCTGCCTCGCACAAACCAAGCCAAAAAAATTCGGATCATTTCCTATGTGGGACACACCCTGAAAAAACCCCATAGTTTTCATATTCCATTGACATCATCAAGTTGCCTATTTTAACCAACTTGTGTGCCGAGTGTATTTTATTTCGAATATGGAGCGTTCAGATTATTACTACAACCTTGCAGATCAATCGTTTTCACAAGATGAAAGGTGAGATCCTTGTTTTATATTGAATTTTATATATTCATTATTTGTTGTTTTATACAGAATTATATCACAACACAGCCAATAATTATTGTATGTCTTTTTCTAACAGGTTGTCCCAATAAGAACATCATTGATAACTGATCTGGAACAGGAGGTGTTTGCATATCAAAAGGAATGGCAAAAAATGAATGACTTCCTTAAAGATATTCAATCATACAGAAGAGAATTGAATGACATTTTTGTTGCTGGCAAGAAGTTCTCTCACATCCTCGAACCTTGAATGAGTCGAGTGAAAGGGAAGAAATTGTGTGTCTGTGTGTGTGTGTGTGTGTGTGTGTGTGTGTGTGTGTGTGTGTGTGTGTGTGTGTGTGTGTGTGTGTGTGTGTGTGTGTGTGTGTGTGTGTGTGTGTGTGTGTGTGTGTGTGTGTGTGTGTGTGTGTGTCTGTGTCTGTGTGTGTGTTTCTGTGTCTTTGTGTGTCTCTCTCTCTCTCTCTCTCTCTCTCTCTCTCTCTCTCTCTCTCTCTCTCTCTCTCTCTCTCTCTCTCTCTCTCTCTCTCTCTCTCTCTCTCTCTCTCTCTCTGTCTCTGTCTCTTTCTCTGTCTCTGCCTCTGTCTCTCTCTCTCTCTCTGTCTCTCTCTGTCTCTCTCTCTGTCTCTGTCTCTGACTCTCTCTCTGTCTCTGTCTCTCTCTCTCTCTCTGTCTCTCTCTCTGTCTCTCTCTCTCTCTCTCTCTGTCTCTCTCTCTCTCTCTCTCTCTCTCTCTCTCTCTCTCTCTCTCTCTCTCTCTCTCTCTCTCTCTCTCTCTCTCTCTCTCTCTCTCTCTCTCTCTCTCTCTCTCTCTCTCTCTCTCTCTCTCTCTCTCTCTCTCTCTCTCTCTCTCTCTCTCTCTCTCTCTCTCTCTCTCTCTCTCTCTCTCTCTCTCTCTCTCTCTCTCTCTCTCTCTCTCTCTCTCTCTCTCTCTCTCTCTCTCTCTCTCTCTCTCTCTCTCTCTCTCTCTCTCTCTCTCTCTCTCTCTCTCTGTCTCTGTCTCTCTCTCTCTCTCTCTCTCTCTCTCTCTCTCTCTCTCTCTCTCTCTCTCTCTCTCTCTCTCTCTCTCTCTCTCTCTCTCTCTCTCTCTCTCTCTCTCTCTCTCTCTCTCTCTCTCTCTCTCTCTCTCTGTCTCTGTCTCTGTCTCTGTCTCTGTCTCTGTCTCTGTCTCTGTCTCTCTCTCTCTCTCTCTCTCTCTCTCTCTCTCTCTCTCTCTCTCTGTCTCTGTCTCTGTCTCTGTCTCTGTCTCTGTCTCTGTCTCTCTCTCTCTCTCTCTCTCTCTCTCTCTCTCTCTCTCTCTCTCTCTCTCTCTCTCTCTCTCTCTCTCTCTCTCTCTCTCTCTCTCTCTCTCTCTCTCTCTCTCTCTGTCTCTCTGTCTCTCTGTCTCTCTCTCTCTCTCTCTCTCTCTCTCTCTCTCTCTCTCTCTCTCTCTCTCTCTCTCTCTCTCTCTCTCTCTCTCTCTCTCTCTCTCTCTCTCTCTCTCTCTCTCTCTCTCTCTCTCTCTCTCTCTCTCTCTCTCTCTCTCTCTCTCTCTCTCTCTCTCTCTCTCTCTCTCTCTCTCTCTCTCTCTCTCTCTCTCTCTCTCTCTCTCTCTCTCTCTCTCTCTCTCTCTTTCCCTGTCTACATCTCTCTTCAGTGTTGACTCATTATTATTTTTTTCTTTTTTTCAGTTTAAATACCTGTCTGGATGAACCAAACACGCAACTTAATCTTCTGGAGGAATCTGACACGACACTCAATCTTCTGGAGGTAAATGTTATATTTATTATTTTATTAAGATCATAATATAATCATCTTTATATGCCCTAATTGTTCGTTCCTCCGTTTTGAACAGAATATGTTGACCAAGTTTCAAAATCACAAACCATCAGACTGCTGTAAAAGAAGATTTTGTTTAATACTTTTACTTTTGTTTAATTATAAATGCTTCCCTTATAATTATCTGATTTTGAATTACAAAAAAAGAATAAAGGTGATGTAAAGTGGGGGGGTAGGTGCGCTCCCTTAACGACCCACCGCCCCCTCCATCCCTCTCCCCTCCCCTTGTGTGTGTGGGGAAGGGTGGGGGTGGGTCAAAGCTGGGGGTGTACATGGGGGTGGGGCTTGTGTGGGTGGAGCTTGTGTGGGTGGGGCTTGTGTGGGTGGCCCTTTGGTGGGTGGAGCTTGTGTGGGTGGATCTTGTGTACGTGGCCCTTTGGTGGGTGGAGCTTGTGTGTGTGGATCTTGTGTGGGTGGGCCTTTGGTGGGTGGAGCTTGTGTGGGTGGAGCTTGTGTGCGTGGGCCTTTGGTGGGTGGAGCTTGTGTGGGTGGAGATTGTGTGGCTGGGGCTTGTTTGGGTGGAGCTGGTGTGGGTGGGGCTTGTGTAGGTGGGGCTTGTTTGTGTGGAGCTTGTGTGGGTAGAGCTTGTGTGGGTGGGGCTTGTGTGGGTGGGGCTTGTGTGGGTGGGGCTTGTGTGGGTGGAGCTTGTGTGGGTGGGGCTTGTGTGGGTGGAGTTGTGTGGATGTGGCTTGTGTGGGTGGAGCAATTTTTTTTAATTAAATAAACATGTTGTGTGTGGGAACTAATAAACGAATCACTAATTATGTGGATATGATGGATTTGAGGAGAAGCAAAAATTTAAAAATGGCCGAGATAAGGATTTAAAAATCTTCGAGAGGTAGAAAATGTCATCCACCATAGTTAGTTAGGAAATGGATTGGGGCATATGACCAGGAAGGATGACATCAATGTTTGTCCCAAAAATGGTCCTTTTTAACCCTTTTTCTGTCAAAATTCGATTTCCCAAAAATCAGTGATTTTCGGGGTAGAGAAAGAAGATTTGCTCATAAAATGCTCATTTTTGAGGCTAGAATGTTTATTTACCACTTAAAATGAAGCATTTGATGTGCTCTACAGGATAAAATATGAAAATTTTCCAAAATTTTATGTAAGGGGTCAGCAGCAGTCCAAAAGGGCAAATGGCCCTTCCACCCCGAAAACTGGGCCCTTTTTCAGAACGGCCCCCCAAATCACAACTTCTGGTCGAACTGTAGACAACCTTCACCATTCTTCAGCATCTGGACATATTCAGCATCTGGACATCAGGACATATTCATATTCAATGAGATCCTTCTGACAAAGTCCACCACAAAGACAGGCAATGATACAAGCCCCTATTGTCTTCAAGCAGCCACATCTTGTCTCGTACCATCCGGCTTTGCAGGAACAAGTGACCAGGTCAGCGCATTTTTGGGGAATGGGATCCAGTGTTATAAGTTTTGGTTTCAGTTTCCCCTTTCAAGGATCCATCCACAACTCATGGGAGGAGGACACTCTGGGTTTGGCACTTTTGCGTTCTTCCAAATGAAGGTTTGGTAATTTGCTCGGTCTCAGTGCAACTGGAGCACATCCTGTAATGGTGGTAATGATTCCACAGAGCTCTTGCCCTTTACAAACATCTTCATTCTTACTTCGTTTATTGAGGAGATGCTCCCATACCCATAGAGATGGCATATGAAATGTTCTGCATAATTCCTGGCTTCATCGGTCAGCTCGGGGGACTCTCCAAACTGTGTCATTAAGCCTGGCTCTTTCTCATAGACTTTCCATGTTCTTCGTTTAGGTTTTCTAGACAACTGACTTGTGTCACAGACCGATACCGAATGGTATGCAATGCCATTGTCCATAGTCAGAGGTGGATAGTCAATGGCATGAACGGGGATGTCTTTTGGCTTCTGTGAAGTTCCACAACTCATCCATACTTCGGTAGGAAGGTGTTTACGGTGGCCGACAGCAAGAACAAGGACATTCGTGTCACGACACTGGATAACAATATGGTTGTACCCAACATCAGTTGCCTCTTTCGCATGGAGTATTAGCCTTGTATCTGCTTCCTCATGGTTCGATTTCAGCTGTGAGATGTTATCTCTGCTCAAGGACTAAACACCACTGGCATCCTCAAACCTCCCAGCGATAACAAGCTCATGACCTTGTGACAAGTCACTGGCATTTCTGATAAGTTCACTGCTTAGAAATGAAGCTAACTCTGCTTTGTTTCTTGAATGACTGCTGAACTGCTTCCAGTTCTGGGACAACTTCACACATCTAGAATTGATCACCCTTCTTATTGGTCTCATCATACCTGCATGATTTGAACGCATTCCATCTTTGATGGACGTCTCAAAATATCTGTCAAACAATACATCTACTCGGGAATACCCCAATGTTAATTTCCGTTTCAAACTGTTGGTGAATACATCTGCCAGATCCCCGAATGTATTGGTCTTTTCTGACTTGCCAATGGCCTGAATGATGGCTGGTCCATCAATCAGGAGACAAGTGGGGGCATCACTGTATGGTAGATGATCCATTGTCTTGACAGTTGTTTTCACAATGAGGATGTCTATGAGATCAGATTTGTTGGTGGACAGAAGTTTGTGATCGGTTTTTGTGAGTGCAAGTGGAACTGGAGAGAGTTCATGTTTGAGAATGTTCTCCAAGTTAACGTTCCTCCCGCTATCTGAGGCTATGAGTAACCGATGGAAAATATCACTTTCTGCTTTGACTTCAACCACTTTGTCCTTTTGAACAGTGACTTTCACTTTGTACATTGTAGCAAGAGTTTGAGCTTTGTTCTGAGGTAACCTTGAATAAAAGTCTGTGGACTTTTCAATGAGACGTGATTTGATGAAGTCTTGTATTAGGGTCACACCCTTCTTCTCAACGGACAGTAGCCTGTCCCTCACATCATCAGGGGCCACATCACCTGTGGACAAACACACGAGGTCTTCAGTTGTGTTGGAAAAAACCCTAAGATGTTTGAATTCACTGACAAGTTTAGCTATGTCTGATTGATCAGGTCGTATGCCTGCTGGACCAGTGTCCCTGTGGCTAAAGTCATCATTGCTGTCTGTCTGCTGTAGGTTGTAGAGAGAAAGGGTATCATCAGCAATCCGAGAACGTTCATTGTATGTTAAACACCATCTGTCCCGTATTGATTCAAGGTGGGTTATGCCTACAATTCCTCCATTGACCTTGGCAATCCGATTGATATGCTCTTGTGCCTAATCACTTGGTATTTGGCAGAATTTGCTGCTTGCTGTCTTTATTGAAAACCATCCTGCCATGTCGTGTACCTCTGGTGCTGTGGTAACAAGGTTTCACATATCAGCCAGATAAACTGGACCCCACCGAGCATAGTTTGTGTGGTCATACAGAGCAAACTAGGGTAACATTCTTGAAAACATCTCCAGATGCAGTTCCCAGTTGCCCTCTCGCTCAGCCCAAATTGATCCCATCAGAATGGCAACCATTTCCATGTATTGTCTCCAGTAGGTAAACGTTGGACAATTCCTATGTCAAGAATCAAACTCCTCCAGCAGACCGAAGATTCTGGAAGTTGACTCAACGAGCTTTTCGAAACACTTGGTTGCTTCATCAGCATCCTGGTCCATGAACTTGTTTATGACACAGTCCACTTGTGTCCTTAAACTGTCCTCCAGAACATTGCCATTCAGACTTGTCCAATTCTCCAATTCTGGCCACAATATTCCCCAAAGGGCTTCGAATGTTAGTTTATGTCATCACACGATTTTGTTATAAGCGTGGCCCGATAGCAAGTGCACAGTAGAATTTTCCCCGAAAACCCCACTTTCTACCCAAATGTCCTGGAGTCCAGAGGCTTCCATTTGCTGGCTGATATCTTTCATGAAGTTCATTGTTGTGTGAAAGCCTCCTAACCGAATGATCACATCACAGAATTCATTCTCATGAAGCCAAATTAGTTATTTTGCTCTGCCGTAAAAGGACTGATCAAAGGTTATGACTCTGTGTGTTTTCCCCTAACTTTTCTAATATTAGTTTGCACCTAGAAATGACTGTATACAATGTGTCCATGTCATCAGCTGGGGCTGGAATGATTGGCATATGACCGACTGTTGTAACCTCAGACTCAAATGGGGAAATTACATGGTTAAAACCTGTCCATGCAGGAATCTTTTGTTCATTCGTTTTACTTAAACGACACAGAATCCATGCAATGTCCTTTGCCTTAGCGGCTGTCAGGGAATCTCTGCTTGGGTTGTACCATTCCATAGCCACCAAAGGGAATATTGGTGCAGGGCGTTGATTACTTCGATAGCCTGAGGGGAAAATCTCATGGAAATCCTCTGGAAAGGATGGGCCAAAGCTCCTTTGTTTTCCAATATCTTTGCTCGGGGTATGTTCGTCTATGTCTTGTGAGCGATCTACATGGTTTTCTGTAGAGCCATACTGAAAGGCAGCACACTGAGTGGCATTGAACATGCCTTTGCCATCAAGTATTTCTAGCTTGATATTAATGTTGTCTCCGGCGAACTGAGTGAACTTGCCAGACACTAGATTTGGTGGAACAACCAACTTTCCATTTTCCTTCCATCTTTCCACCTCACTATTTGCGATAGAAGTGTCAATTTTTTCAACCGTTTCATAACTAATACAGTGACCTGCAGCATAGAGAAGTTGAACCAGAGACTTGTTTCTCGTGGCATGGTGGATTGTGGAAGCTATTCCTACATGCTTTGGTGTGAGAGTTCTTCCTCCTGAGGATACATAGACAATATCTTGTGCAATACTTAATATCTTTTCACGTTGTTCCACTTTCTGATTGCTACCTATTATCATGCTCAACAACATAAACAGATTTGTGGGAACACAATTTTCTATGTGTTTCTGGTCTATATCATCATTGTACACACTTTAAATCTGACCTAATTGTACACACTTTAATTGTGGGATTGTACGCACTTTAAATCTGACCTAATTTTCAAACTTACATGGTGCATACTTCTAAGAAACTCTGTGTCAAGATTTGCCACAGTCAGTGTTTTCAAAAGTTTGTGTTCAGCTTCTTTGTCTGCAAGTTCTGAAACATTTTCTCTTAATGTCCTCATAATAGATTCTGTTGGAGTACTAGGTAAAATCAGTAAGGAATCACATTTATGCTCATGTGCTATGAATTCTATCTTGTCTCCGAAATGTTCCTGAATCTTCAATCTAAATTGTCGCATCACATTATTGCTCTCTGCATTTTTTGATATGGTTTCAGGCTGCGTCGCAGTCACTAATTCACAGTACCAATTCCACACAGTTTTAACCGAATAAATGGTCCCTTTCTTTATTCCACTCTCCAGTTCTTCTATTACACAGTTAAAACATGCTTGGTTCAGTGTCCGCAGCGACGAATCAACGCACATTTTAGATTTTTCGAAATTCAACTGCTGTTTTACAAACTTAGAATAACACGTCAGGTGGTATTTACCCTCAGAAGCCACAAGGTCTGAAATACCTGAGAGGCGGTACTGCACCAAGAGATGATTTTTTTGAACCCTTGATGATTTTCTCCGATGTTTCTAGAGTTTGTACTTGATTGAGGGTACCTGCTGGTTCTTGACAAAATATGCATTTGTCCCATTGCATTCGTCAAACATCACTCCTTGATAAGACTCTGGTCGTCTTATCGTTGGGATCCCCTGTATTTGCCGTCGGGCATGAGGGTGTGTTAGCCTTTTGGAATATAGTTTTCAACTTTTCTAAATGAAGTGAACTCGTAAAACATGAAAACAGTCTTTCTGCCACTTCAGTTTCTTGGATTCGTTGTCTAAGTCAATTGCACTGTTCAGAACATCAGTGTATTATTCACATCTGTACTTGATTCTTGTCTCCAATGTTTCTTTAAACCTGGCTAATCCTTTCGTGGTAGCTTCTCTTCGGTCTATACCAGGCTGCACTTTATAACAAATAGCACACTTCTCAAACACGAAACCACATGGTCGTTTGCGTTTGCGAATGTTCAGTGTTGACTACATAACCTGCATAGCAAAGAACATCGATTAGAATCTCTGAGGCCAATGCTAATAAATGACTTTACCAGCATGAATAACCCCACCTTTAATGGGCAAAGAGCCTGATCAGTAAAGCTAACAATGATGAATGCATCTTTCATTTTACATTTGGTGATAAATTCATCATTGAGATGGCCCCTTTTTCAGATTCAAAACAATGCACATGTGTTGACACACAACCTATTACAGCCTTATTGTTTTGGTATATCTTATCAGGTTACCTTTTTATCTCTCGTGAAACACTATAGTTTGTTATGTCTCATGAGGTCTACTTCATTTGACTTGTCAATGAATATCAAGGAATTGGGAGGGATTAAATCAATGATTTTGATGAAATGTCAAACTTCATTTACAGTGCTGCCATCTTTTTTCAAGACTAGGACCGGAGGGACTATCTCAAAGGTTTCGAAAAGACATGAAGAAAAACAAAAGGATACCTCAGTCTATGGAGGAAGATTTAAAATACTGTAGATTACTTGAGTTTCTGGCCTTTTATTTTTCTAACCAGACCCAATCTCAGGCTGGGGTATGAAGGGTGGGGGTAGAAGGGTCACAATATTCCGATCTCCCCTTATGGCTGAAGATAGGAGCGGGTGAGGGAGGGGGGGTAGAAGCGTCACAATATTCTAACCACCCCAGGCCCATCATATATCATCATTTAGAATAGGCAACTTGTCACTCAGGTCCAAATATTGAGCATTATTCATGTATTATTTTGTTCATTAGTGAGCACTGTGTCCTGAAAAATGTTGGAATTCGCTTCATGGCAAAAAGGGTACAAGTTCAAACCCCCAGTAATCACTCCCTGATTGACCTATCATGCTCAAAACTTCCCCAAAACGACCTGAATATATCCACATGCTGAAGAATGGTGAAGGTTGTCTACAGTTCTCCCAGAAGTTGTGATTAGGGGGGCCGTTCAGAAAAAGGGCCCAGTTTTCGGGGTGGAAGGGCCATTTGCCCTTTTGGACTGCTGCTGACCCCTTACAGTAACATTTTGTAACTTTTTCATATTATATCCTGTAGAGCACATCAAATGCTTCATTTAAGTGGTAAATAAACATTCTAGCATCAAAAGTGAGCATTTTATGAGCAAATTTTCTTTCTCTACCCCGAAAATCACTGATTTTTGAGAAATCGAATTTTGACAGAAAAAGGGTTAAAAAGGGCCATTTTTGGGACAAAATCGATGTCATCCTACCTGGTCATATGCCCCAACCCATTTCCTAACTAACTATTGTGGATGACATTTTCTACCTCTCAATGATTTTTAAATCCTAATTTGTTGAGGATGTGGCCTCTCCACGAATGTGGATGTGACTTTTGTGGGTGGGGTTTGCATGGATGTGCCTTATATGGGTGGGGCCTGTGTGGATGTAGCTCTTGTGAGTGGGGCTTGTGTGGATGTGGCTTGTGTGGGCAGACTCAAAAAGGGGCAGGAGTTTTAAAAAGGGGCGGAGTCAAAAAAAATTCAATCTATCTTTGCCTTTTGTAATTCCTGTGAATAAAATGAACCTAAAATGTCTTCCCCCTTTAAATCACATAATTTGTAAGTCCAAGGGTTTTTTTCAATTCATCTTTGTCTTTTGTAATTCCTGTGAATAAAATGAACCTAAAATTTCTTACCCCTTTAAATCACATAATTTGTAAGTCCAAGGAACTGTACCAACGACATCAACAATTTTTAAAAGTTCATTTGTCCATCACTTGGAATAACCTTTTTCAAAATGAGATTTCCACCTGTATATTCTTGCTATATCACCAACTTTGAACTTAGGCTTTCTGACATTAATCTCTTTTTCATATTTTAATTTTGTAAATGTTTCTGATGGCTTCGTTTTCCTTGAGGTATGAATCGTGTCATTGTACTTATCAACAATGTCCTGAATTAAAGATAACCATTGTGGAGAACAGAGTTGAGTGAATTTTTTCTATAGTCGCTCTTTTAAAGTGTGATTAAAATGCTCAATAACAACCACTTTTCCTTCATTAAAGGTGCTGTATAATGTAATGTTGTTATTTTTGTTGTAGAACTCATGTAATTATATAATGTAAACAATGTAATTCATAAATGTTTTGTTGTCGAACTCTGTACCCTCATCAGTCCACAATTTTTTAGGTTTTCGCTTACTTTTATTAAATATCTGTTGGAAGGCAAACATGAGTGTATTCCCGGTTTTGTTTTTCAAAGGGAGAACCCACGCATATCTACTCCTCAAATCAATAATGGTTAAAGCATACTTGTACCCCTTATCATAATTGAGTTCGATTAAATCAGCGGACCAGATATAATCAACTTCCTTGGCATAAACCTTCCTTCTATGAAACTTTGTGATTATTGGTTTATGTAATTCATCAGCTGATTGCTCTTCAATCTTAATGACATCATTAGAACCTATACGTTTTTTGAATTTCCAAGTCCAAGTTTCAATTTAGCACTGATCATCTTCTTCACAATGAACCTATGAACTTTTTCTCTCAAGGTTGGATTTTGTATCAGAGACAAATTATACAACATTTCTCTGTCAGCTTCATGTTTTTCTTCCAACGTTGTGCTATTTCCATACTCAATATCGTGTCTCATGCACACTTCATCAACCCTATTGATAGGTTTGCTCCATGGTTTAGGATTGTCAGCCTCATCTAATCTTTTATTCAAGTTTGTTCCTGGACCACAGAAAGAATACCCTGGTAGATGTAATTCCCCTGGTATTACAGTTGTTGTAAATTTACTTCCTGATAAAATCTTTTGTATATCTCCCACTTATTTGTGTTTGGGGAATTCACTCTTTTTTGAACCACACACCGAACATGTACCTTTTTGTATAACCCTATTATTTTTACTTTTAACATACGAGATATTTTTACTCTTGGTTTTCTTTTTACATTTTAGACAACAACTCATTTATTTATGTGAAAAATTCTGACAGAGTGTGAAAACCTTTTTACTTTCCAACATGCACACTTGAATCTTAATTTTTAAAACATAAAGAATCCTCAGAAATGTCTTCACTCTCTCCTCCATTTATTTAAGAAAGAAAATGTAAAACTTTAAACAAAGTCAATTACACCAACATCATCAATAATATAATCTTTTCCTTCTTTCTCTTCTTCATCTCCACTTTCTCGTTTCAATGTTCTCCCTGAAACCGATGTTAATAGTCTTGATGCATATATTTCTAATAGACTTGCCAATTCTTTGTTTTCCTCCTCGGTGCGTTGAGATTTATTTATTTTCTGAAATAACTTTGATCTTTTTTTAATCTCACTGGTTTCCATATTTTTATATTTATTTATTTATTCTCGCTCTTTCCTCCCTCACCCTCTCCTCCTTCTCTCTCGTCTCCCTCTCCTTCTTCTCTCTCTTCTCCCTCTCCTCCTCTCTCTTCTCCCTTTCCTCCTTCTCTCTTGTCTTCCTCATCCCTGACTATCCTTGAACCACTTTCACACGACAGAATATCATACATATATTCATCTGGATTCTGTGATACTCTTAAATCCACAATTATTTTTCTCATAATAGGAAACCAATAAGATTTGTTGATGATTTCTGAAAGAGTTTTATATTAATACACCTTTAGAAGTTCATTTTTATTTAATATTTTCATCAAATCTCTATTTGTGGGATTTTTAACATCAGTATAAGGCCAGTTCTTTATTGAAAAATGGCCGTGTGCATGTTCCAATTCATAAGGAATGTAAAATCGAACACCCTTTTCTTGTCGGTATCTTTGAATGCAAAAATTATAATTTTCTTGAAGCCTTCTTGCTGTCATTTTTGTATCAGAAATATATGACAGATTAATATGATGATAATATAATTAAACTGGATTAATATGATGATAACATCACATAATACCACCCCATCTTCCGGTTGTTAAATCAGTTTGTATTCCTCGACTTTGTATAATTATACAATTTCCTTCCTTCTTTGTCATATAAACTATTGCTTCACCATCATATAATTTCCTATTCCTGAAATCGTGTATTTGTTGTTTGCAAAATGTGCTTCCACATATCTCCTGATTCTTACCAAAAGATAATATTCTTCTTTACGACATTGATAAAAATTGTGTATATCTTTGAGGTTGAATGAAAAAGACCAATTATATCCTAAATCATACATATTATACCTCCATTTCTCTATTCTCATATTAACTATTCTTCCTTCTTTATAAAATTCAATACAAAGCAGAAAATTGAATTTAATAAGAAAAGGTTCATGGTTTATTGAACCAGGTGTTGTGGTTGTAAATTCTACTCCTTTAACAAAACGTGCCGTTTTATGTAAGGATATGTATTGTGATAAATCACTTCATCTCACCAAGTCATTCGTGTCAGTCGGGCTTGGATTATTAATTTATTAATTTATAAGCATTTTTCATCTTAATATTTTTTGCTATACAATATTTCTGTCATTCAGCCTGTGCCTTTGTGTAATAATTTGATAAATCAATATCCAGTTCTTGGGATACACCAAAGATAGAACCATCTTTTCCAACGTAAGTCATTTATATTAGATTAAAAATAATGTCATTAAAAAATTGTTTTGTTGACTTGAAATAACACGTATAGACATAATTGAGCACAACACTTGGAATTTAATTCTTGGGCTTGATTACTTCAATTCTTTTATTACTTCAACAGGTGGTGGAAGACCAAAACTATCAAAATAATGTTTGTCATGACTGTTAAAAATACAAACCCAATGAGAACCGTTCCCATTATTGTCTTCTAAGTTCATAATAATATTATTTGTATGTTTAGACACGTTTGTTAATTCATCTCTCAAACAAATAACCACATTAAGCATTTTTAATTTCATACAATATTTGATAAGTTCTAATATAAATTTGATGATGTGTTCTTTCCAAATTCCTAAAACCACTCATCAATGCTCATTTATTTATTTGAAAGATATAATCCATTACCTCCTTTTGTTAATTTTACACCTGCTTGTGCGATAGAAGAAAGCATATCTCCAACTAACAATCTTGCTTTATCAGGCAGACTTTCAACTTTTTCAGCAAAATCTACAATTACACCACTTCCACTAATTTGTTTCTCCTACTCTTTGTTCTGTCTTTCAAATTCTTTTTGATCCCAGAGTTGAGCCTTCCTTTCGTTTGCAGTTTTCACCGCTGCTGAAATACCACCCGTCAATGCTCCAGCCACACTTAAACCAGCAAATAAAGGAATTAGAAATGGTAGAAATCCTCCACTCGTCTCTCTTATTGAATATTTCTTCAACATTTGTTTTGACATTTTAATTTTAAGTGAGCAATTATCGTTCAAGATTTTCACCTGCACTCTTGTGAGAAAAACATCAATTCTTACTGCTCCTTTTCTCTGAATTGTTTTAACGTTAATCATACAAGGCTTTTGATTTTGAATACAAGATGATAGTTTATGAAGATTGATTTGATTAACATATACCCCAGTTGGCACTTTACGACTCATTTATTTATCAAAAAAATTATGAGACTAATAATAACACCATTATCTGTATTAATCTGTAATTAATTTTTCTTCCAAAAGCAAACAATATGGATCAACTTCTTCACTCTCTCCTCTTTCAATGTATGGGGAAGTATCCACTCGATTAGACTTTATAGTTTCCTTTTGAGCACTCAGGTCAATTGCATAGATTGCATACAGACTTTTAAATGCTGTCATATCCAAAATGGGTTCTTTATTTCCATTGCTTTCACGCACCTTTTGGTAATACTTGTATGTTTCAGCATAATCATTTTTTTCCCAATTAATTTCCAATCTATCTCGTGGATAAAATGTTCCATCTCGAGAAATGCAAAGTTGTTTCACCTTGGCATTATCACTCAACTCATTATTCTTACCAGGAGCAGTATCACCATCTGCTTTTTCTAAAATGAGCCACAGAAATCGTGGCTTTCCTTCCAGAACACCCAAATTCCACGTGTAAGTGGTTTGGTTCAGTTTAACGTGTTGGCATCTTCTTTTAAGATATGATACATTGAGTGGTTTCTTTGAGTCAACTCTTCTATTCAACATCTCTTCTGTTTTAAGATTAGGAGTATATTCACTAATATATCAACTAATTTCATCAATTAGAAATTTATTCTGATCAGCAAAAGCATGAGGAGGGTGTTTGGATATGGACACCCAGCAGGATTAAAAACAAAATCTGTCAAAGGGCAGAGGAGCTCCTTGTGAGCCAACGGCCATCCATATCTAGTGCCCAACTGTGTCTGCGGACGTCCTCCTGCAGTTGGGTCACTTTTTATGAGGAGGTTGGTGGCAGGATTTGCACTCCGGCCACCGTAAAACCCTTCATTCTGCAAAACGCAAAAACGCAAAAAAATCTGAAAACCCATTCCGTGGGAGTACCTCCTGTGCAGCTTCCCTTCGCAGGGCAGCTCACCGAATGACGGGATTGGGGCAAAGCCTTCAGGACCCCCAATCCTTTATGATAGGAGGGAAACCACGGGGTAACATCCCTGGGTCAGATTGCGGGAGAGTGTGTCGGAGTGGTGCTGAGGTATCGTCCACCAGACGGCGGTCTCCTTGGGTTAACCTGAGGCGGTCCCTTCGGGTGGGTGCCTGGAATGTCCTATCCCTGAGAGGATGATCACTTGTCTCTGTTATCATCTGAGCTCAAGCGTTTGGACATCGGGATTGCAGCTCTCTCTCTGAGGTTCGGAGACCGGATTGCAACGAGATCATGGTGAGTGGTTACACCTACTATTGGTCTGGTCGCTCTGATGGTTACCATACCCAAGGAGTTGCTGTAGCTGTGTCCAATAAGCTGACCCCAATGATAATTGAGGTAACACCGGTCAACGAGCGTATTATGAGATTAAGGATTCGTCACTCCTTAGGTGTCATTTCCCTGGTCTCTGTTTATGCTCCGACTGAGGCGAGTGATCTCACCGTGAAAGTTGCATTCTACGCCATGCTCGAGTCTGTGGTTGATCAGTGCCCCAGACGAGATACACTTCTAGTCTTGGGGGATTTCAATGCTTCGACTGGAACTGATAGGGATGGTTATGAGACATGTGTTGGTCCCCATGGGTCAGGAACTATGAATCAGAATAGCACTAAGTTCCTTGACTTTGCAAGAAGTCATGGACTTAGGGTGGCTGGTTCATGGTTTCAGTGCCCACAAGCTTATCGCTGGACTTGGTATTCCAACGCTGGCGGTGTGGCAAAGGAGATTGACCATGTCCTCATTGACGGTCGTTGGAGGATGATCCAGAACTGCAGGGTCTACCGGAGTGCTCAGTTCCTCAATACTGACGACAGGCTTGTTGTAGCAACTCTAAAGCTGCACCTTAAATCCTGGAGAATGGTACCATCACAGCCTAGGCTGGATGTTGGCAAGCTCAGGGATAAGAGAGTGATTGAGGAGTTTGCGAACAGGCTGAGTGGACACTTGGGGGGTCTGGGTGCTTTGGGGGGTCCTGAAGAGTTGTGGAGTGCCTTCAAGACCACCGTCCTTGATGTTGCCGGTAGATGTCTTGGAGCTCACCGCAGGGCAAAGAAGAATTTTGTCTCTCAAGGGACACTGGATACCATTGACCAGAGTCGCAGGGCCAGGCTGAATGGCAGAGCTGAGCTGTTCAGGGAGCTGAGGCATAAAACTGTACGTGCACTGAGGGTGGACAAGGAGGCCTATGTGAGAGGAATCTGTGAGGGGGTAGAGCATCACCTGTGGACAGGTGATTCTCGTCCCGCTTACAGGGGAATTCACGCATTGCGTTCATCCAAGCCCATCCCTTGGAGCACTGCAGTTCGAGCAGAGAGTGGTAGGCTCTTGACAGAGGAGTCTGAAGTGAAGGCTCGCTGGGCCGGTTACTTTGAGCGGTTGTACCAGGCTGATCCCCCAGCTGTCGAGTTGGACGTCAAGGGTGTTACAATCCCTGTTGCTGACCCTCGAATCAACTGTGGTCCACCTTCGCTTGTGGAAACACGGGCTGCGGTGAACCAGTTGAAACAGGGCAAAGCTCCAGGGATCTGTGGCATCCATGCTGAACTTCTCAAGGCTGGTGGAAATGTTGCACTCGTGTCGTTGCATGCAGTTTTGTGCTCTGCCTGGAACACAGGCATCATCCCAACTGACTGGAAGAGGGGCCTTGTTGTCCCTCTCTGGAAAGGGAAGGGTGATCGCCAAGACTGCAACAACTACCGAGGGGTGACGCTGCTCTCAGTGCCGGGCAAGGTCTTTGCTCGGATAATTCTTGATAGGGTTCGCCACCATCTGCTTGAGCACCAGCATCCAGAGCAGTCAGGCTTTACACCAAAGAGGTCAACGATTGACCGTATCCTTTCCCTTCGTGTCCTCACCGAACGCAGACGAGAGTTTCGGCAGGGGCTGCTTGCAGCCTATGTTGATCTCTGTAAAGCATTCGATTCAGTGAATCGGGATGTCCTCTGGAGGATTCTTGGTCTTCGTGGGGTGCCACCAAAACTGATCGATCTGATGTCTGAACTCTACTCTGGTACTGAGAGTGCTGTGAAGTGTGGCGGTACCATCTCTGACTTATTTCCAGTTGTTACTGGAGTTCGTCAGGGGTGTGGACTGGCCCCCACACTTTTCAGCACTTGTATGGACTGGATTTTAGGGAGGATGTCGGAGAGATCAAGCTGCGGTGCATCGTTTGGGAATGTCAAGATCTCGGACCTTGATTTTGCAGATGATGCAGTCATTTTTGCGGAGACTTTAGATATCCTTTTGGGGGCCCACGAGGTGCTGAAAGAGGAGTCGGAGACGCTGGGATTACGGGTTTCTTGGGTCAAAACTAAGATCCAGGCTTTCAGTGACATCTTGGATGCTGCTGTCCTGTCTGTGTCTGTTTGTGGTGAGGATGTTGAGGTCGTGGAGAGATTCACTTACCTTGGCAGTGATATTCATGTCTCTGCTGGCTGTGAGTCAGAGGTCAATAGACGTCTGGGTCGGGCCTGGGGAGTCATGGATTCACTGGATCATGGGGTGTGGCGCTGCCGGTACCTGTGCGGGAGGACGAAAGTCCGAGTCTTCAGGTCCTTGGTACTTCCAGTCTTGCTCTATGGATGCGAGACTTGGACTCTGACCAAGGATCTGAGACAGAGACTTAATTCCTTTGGTACCAGGTCTCTTCGGAGAATCCTTGGCTATCGCTGGTCGGATTTTGTGTCCAACGAGCGGTTGCTGAGAGAGACTTGGATGAGAATTGTTACCTGCATAGTCTGTGAGCGTCAGTTGCGGCTGTATGGACATGTGGCTCGTTTTCCTGGCGCTGATCCTGCTCACCAGATTCTCTCAGCGAGGGAGTCTCATGAGTGGAGGAGGCCAGTGGGCCGACCACCTGCCTCGTGGTTGCAGCAGGTTGACCATCATCTCAAGGAGATGGGGATGGGCCTGGCATCTTCCTGGGGGATGGCCAGATGGAGGCCCCTGGAGTACCGGCGGAAAGTGGACGCAGCGACGCGCTGTTCTGGCACATGCTCCCATACCTGACCTGACAAAAGCATGAGCCACACCCAAAAACAATCTATTTTCATTATCATTCCTTTCCATTTGAAATCTAATTTTAAGACCATACAGAACTTTATCATGATCACAAAATTCCAATATACCTTTAAGAGGAACTGCCACTGTGAAACTATTACCTGTTTTTGTATCATCATTATACATTCCTTTTCTTTGACTATATCCAGGGTCTGTGTTTGTTCCCGTTGACAAATTGGGAATAAAACCTTCGACAGCCCCCTCTCCCATTCTATCACTAGATGAATATAGTGTAAATTTCATCATTTCAGTTGGAGCAGAGACATAATCAACCACTTTAACTTCTTGTGTTCCAATATACAAACGAACACTATCAAACATTTTTCAGAAGAAATCATTTACGAGTGTAGCGTTTGTGGTATTCACAGCCTTAGTGAATGTAAATTTACACAAGAAACTTTCGGCTTGATTCAAATAAGTTTGCTGATTATTTATTTCAAAACTTTTTGTTCCATTTGTATTCCAGTCTGTTGCAGTTATGGCATTTACCTTGAAGTAGTCTTCTTTTTCAGCGGAGTTTGAGATGACAATGGTAACATCCAAATCATTGATACTATCAATTGCTTCCATACTTGTATTTATTTGGGAAAAAAGATGTTTAAACTTTTGAAACCCTGACCCAAGTGTTTGAATTATTTTCTGTCATTGTTGAGGAGACAACTGAGTTTTGCCTTTCTTAATTTCTTTTATTGCTTGCAATTTATGAGATTCCTTTGGGGCATCTTTTATACTCTTTATAGCACCCACTACATTTCCCACAGCAGAAGGAGTTGAACCAATTAGGTCTTTGTGTTTAATAATAGTTGAACCTATACCCAGTAGAGTATCAATTATCCCATCTCCTTTTTTTCTAAATTGATGTCTTTGTCTCTTCGGTTTATAGTATCCTATATCAAGATACATGCTGTCTCCCTTGTAGTCTGGGGAAAGGAATATCCCATCCCCTGTAATTATTTTATATTTTCCAAACTTGTGTTTCCTCACAATAACCATCGTATTTATTTTTTGGAAAACTTCATGTAGGTGAATGCTGATGGATATAATTTCTCCATTAAAATAAATCATGCGATTATCTTGGTTATCCTAAAATTTACTCTCTATATGATTTTCCTGACACAGGTAGATAAACCAGATTTTGGGGTTCCATATTGAATTTATAATCAATTGGGGTTGAGTATGCACTGAATTAAAATATTGTATTTGTTCTTATTCCATCATTATAAGTGCCATCAATCAAATCACAGTGAATTAATACCGAATTTATGCCTGAGGATATTTGAATGACATTATCACTGGAAAACATCCCATTAGTTTCAATCTTTTTTGAGGAGAAACTCAACAACTCTCTAAATGAATTATCAATTGTGAAATCAACCTTGGAGTTATTTTTTAAGTTTAATCATTGATTTTGGAGTATGTTTTTGAATATCTATAACAATATTTTTTGGTTCATCACCCTGTTCTTTCATAAGTCGAGCAATTTCGGAAGATATTTGAGAAATCTCATATGCTCCGAGTGAAACTGTTATCGTTTTGTATCCACTTCCTCGATGATAACTAAACTTGTCATTTTTCTTGGTGATATCAAACAAGGTATGATAAGTTTCCATGGCCAATAAAGACGCCTCATATTCTTTTGTTGCGTCAAGTTGTCGTGGGTATGGGAATGAAGATGTGTGGTCGCTTGTTGTGAAATTAAAACTTAGGATTGTGCTTCTCATCTTATCTCATATGGGATAAAATGTCTTTGTATTGACATTTAGTAATTATTTTCATGTACATCAACTGGTCTAAAATGGCTGATGCTTCATTAAAACAATTATTTCCAGCCTTCTGACCTAACAACAAAAACAGTCCATTAACTCATTGTGATGTGTCATTCGGAAGAACACTAACACCTGAACAAAGCCTACTTAAAGCCTGAATAATGTGTTTCTCCTCATTCTTCCTACTTTTACCAGATATACTAACCCTATAATTAAGATTGTCCAGCTGATCACTATATACTCTATCATCCTTATTTTCCATTTTCAATGGTTTATCAAAATACTTTGATTCCTCCCTCACAGTTGAACCTTGTTTTCCATCTTTTGTTAGAATAAACATTAATCTCGGAGTGAGTTTAACAGGAGGTTGAGCAGAACTCAAGAACCTTAATTCATCATTAAATATCAATCCCTTTTCTTGAACAAGATTAAATATTGCTGGTTGTTCTGTTGGAATGAGTCCTGCTTTGGTTTTTGAAACCGCTGAATATTCATTGTTTTGAAGAGCCTTCACAATATAATCAGGGGGCTGATTAATCTCTTCCAGTTGTTGAAATAATTCATCATATTCTAATTCTCCTACATGCTCTAATTCTTCCTCCGTCATTTGACTGAAATCTTTTAACATTTTAATTTTTTAGGAGTGTATTCTATTGTGGGGACTGTGGAAGCATCTATAATTTTTTCTTGGAAAGTTTTTAAAAGTGGTTTAAAAAATGTATCTTGTTTTCTTTCAAATGCTTCTTCATCCGTTAGTTTCTGCCTGCGTTTCTTCTTTATGTCTTCCTGTTGTTTTACAACTTTTGAAACAAACTCTTGATGCTCCTTAAATCTTCTTGCTCTTTCTTTTGCATCCATTTATTTATTGGAAAATATCATTCACTGAATTATAAAGGTCAACAGCGAAATTTTCCTTTTCTTCATCATTAAAGTAGATGTGTTCAAATAAATCCTTTTCTTTAAATATTTCATCAAATTCTTAATTAACATTAATACGAGTTGTAATTTCTTCTTCACTAATACTTGTATCTCTGCTTTTGATACTGTTGCGGGGCCGGGGGGTCGACTGTGAGCGTGACCGCTCTGATGGAGCCGCGAGCCGGCTCGACCGATCGCCCGGAATGTAAAGGTCGTTGCCCCGGATAACTCCGGAACTGATGGGTCCCCTATCAGACCGATCTTCGCCAATGGATAGGACTACGTGGGGTAGGGTCGATTGCCAACTTCAATTTACCTAAGTACCCACATGGTCCAACTACCGGGGAAGTTCACCCTCGGCTGACTTTGTCCGAATCGAGTCGCTATCGCCGAGTTGGATCCGGCATAACCGAGCAGAATTACCAAAGTCGGACCGGACCAAATGAACAAGTTACGAACACTAATCCTCAAACATGCGTCATGTCGAGCCAACGAAAGAAACACAGAACGAGCTGTTACATTCAACAATGGGGGTATTTATTAATAATAATGGGGAACTAGGGAACATGTAAGAGCAGATTTAAACCGACAATACGAAATGCAATCATTTACAGCACACAAAGCACTTAACAGTTCTCTACTTGTTAGACGGGCCCACGGACACACATACACCCAATAAATGGTGGCTGATGCCTTTAATACGGACTTCAGCTCGGAGGTACAGATGAGCTGAAGCCCAGGGTCTGCCTCGGACCTTTCCACCTCGTGTGGTCTTCAAGCTGTTCGGACCGGGCACCAGCATGGGCAAGCTGGATCCAATCACTGCGAGCCGCGATCTTTTCCGAGCTCCGGCGGATCCCCTCACGCTCCGGACCACGTGCTGGTGAGACGAGGCGCCGATCCTTCCTGACCCGATGCGTGACTTCCCCAAAGAACCACCGACCAAGATGAGGCCAAGGAGTCGCACCAGGCCGGGAACCAAGCAGAGGCGACGAAGAGCTCCACGAACAAAAAAGAGCCAGCCGAACCAGACCACAAAGCAGAGCAACAGCCACCTGAAGAACAACTCCCCGACAAGAACCAACTCGAGCCAAGCAGAGGGTCCCTTTCTTATTCCTCTTCGCCCCGCCCCGCTTCGCTTCGGCGTGACTCATGTGCCCTCGTGCGCCCCCCCCCCCGCAACCATGGGTGGGGGCTGTTTACCTTGCTGAATCTCGTGACGAACCGTCCCAACCGTCATTCCCGTTTACGCTGCTGAGTCAGCTGTTGAATCACGAGACGCTGTTGAATGTTGAATCACGGGACGGGAGGGTTCTTCTTTGTTGTTCTGACCTAACTATTAAAATAAATCACAGCGCATTTCCATAGATTTTCCCATTAAACAATGGAAGGCGAGCTATGTATAGAACATGTACCTACCGAGATAACTGAGCTAAAGGACCTGAATGATGAGTGCAATAATGGTTTCCAGATTCGCAACAATACGTTTGCGTTGAGTTTATTCATCAACATCAAAACCGAAAGATAAAATCTTAATCCCATTACCACTCAGATGTTTAATAATTTCTCTCATTCCTTCTGGATTAGTTTGTAACATCCCAAGACCCCCAGATTTTAGTTTCTATAACTCACTCTTACAATGTGAATATTTTGCTGTACCAAGAGAAACCTCCTCAAATATTTGACCTTCATGCCTCAATCGCATATATTACTCTTCTGAAATATAGTAATAATCTTCACCTTCTACTTCTCCAGGTCTTATTGCTCTAGTTGTTGTTGATACGATACGAACTACATGGTGCTTTTTAAGAAAATTCACAATATTCTCACTTGTATTATTCGAGAACCTTAGTTTATGATAATTTTTTCCAGAAGCAGATTTACCACAAGATTTATAATAACAGTTGAAATTTATATATATAATTGTTCATAAAATAACAAATATATCCCTTAATATCTCATCTTGTTTCACAACAATATATTTATATTTTTCAGTCATGTGCTTCATATAATCCCCAAATTCCTTTTTACGACATAATGTAGAACAATTGTCTCTCCAAAAATTGTTTATATCTATTGAATTTAACTCGAATTAAATAAAAGTTTTAGCATTGCTTCTTATTGAGCGACGAGGGAGTTGAAAGTATGATTGAGTAAGATAAATACAATTACAAGAAAAATGTCTCCCTCTTGTGTAGTAACTATCCATTACCATTTGGTTTCTCTCATTAACACAACCATCAAAGATAACGAGGTTCTTATTTGATTTATCCAAATCTTGGGGAGAAGGTATATCATCCATATTATCACTTCGAATACAAGTAATCGGCTTTGATTCATTTTTATATCTCTGTGTATCACAAAATAGTTGTATTATATCTTCAATGTTTTGATCATTTCGTTTGTTTTGAAGTTTAAATAAACCGATTATATCTTCATTTTGAAGACCAGCATTAAAACCTTGTGAGAGTAGTTGATACTCAGATTGAAAACTCAACTTTGTGAAAATGATGAAATTATCATAATCTAAAAAGTTGGGAGTAAGGAGCATCTTTAAAAGTAAGCAGGTTTTTCCACATCCGCTTGAACCAACTATGAGACATCTTAATGAATTTGGAAGATTTGTATGGTTGTTAAATTTTATCTTATTTCCCCAAATGGGAAAAAAAATCATTCCTTTATATATTTGGAAAACACGTTATTAAATTTTGTATTGGCTTTTTTGGAAACTCTATGTTTTATACGAAGTTCAGGTTTAATTTCAAGATAATCCATTATTTTATTTATATAATACCTTGTGTTGATATTGTTGCAGGGCCGGATTCGGCCACGAGCACGACCGCTAGATGGAGCTGCAGAGTCAGATCGACCGATCACCCGTAATTTAGATCGTACTTCTTCAGTGAAGTCCGAAGAGTATGGGTCCCTTATTGGACTGAAGTTCGCCAATAGACAGACCATGTGGGGTGGGGTCGATTGCCAATTTCAATTTACCTAAATTCCCACGTGGTCCAAACTAACGTGGAAATTCACCCTCGACAGCACCCAGATGGAACGAGCCGCATAGCATACTCGAACTACGTGCGATCCAAGCGGTTTGATCACCGAGATCCATCGGTCCCAAATATCCCGTTACAACGGCAACAGCCTGGCTAATTTCCAAACACGCAGCACGCTAAGTCAATTAAAGAATATACACGAATGAGCTGAAACATTTAACAATCAGGGAACTTATTCACAATAATGATTGGGGAACAAGGGAAGCACGCAAGAGCAGAGTTACACCGAATATTAATAAATGCACGTATATACAAGCAAAAAGCACTTATACAATTTATTACTTATCTGATTGGCGCCACGAACACACATACGCGCACACCCTAAGAATCGGACCAAATGGTCTTTATTGAGGCCTGTCTCGGACCTGTCCACCTCGTGCGCTCTTCAAGGACCAGGTCCTCGGGGCAGGACTGGACCCCCAGCACGATCCGGACAATCCAGACGCCCGCACGACCAGTCTCCGGGCGAAGGAAGTCGGCAGGGCGAAAGCTGGCGGGAGAAGACCTGCTGTCGCACCGACCACTCCGTGCGCGGACGCTTTCAGAACTCCCTTGCACGCAGATGTCCACTTCTTGCCAGAACTCTCAGAACCCGTGCGAGCACTTCTTGCCAGGACAAGAACAACCACGAATGCGCAGACCGCGCCAGATCCAGAACAACAGAACGCGCAGACCACGCCTATAATTATACCCACCTCTTCAGAGGGGGGGGCGGAGCCGCCTCCTCGTGACCCTCCCTCTCACTGGCTGGTTTTGACATGCAAATCACTCTTCATCTCTCTCACTGGCCAAAATGGGCGGCAAGGTCCTTTATTGGCCCAGGGGCGTGGTGACATCACACGGTGCCCTTTCCTCCTGTCGCGGGATCTGATTGGCCGGGTGACGGTCACCCCACTCGTTGCATGCTGATTGGTCGAGGGCCGCCGCGCGGATCCTCCTTGAACTCCGCCCACCATGATGTCGGCCAGATCGAGGGGAAGGAAGCAAAGTGAAGGTGAAGGTGATGCGGTGTCGTCGGCATTGATGTTGGTGGAAAAATAAACGAAAAGAAAACCTGACTATTAAAATAACTCCACAGTGCAGGAACATTTAATTACCCATGAGACCAGGAACGGGACCCTAACTGGCAACATGTACTTACCGATATAACTGATCTATAGGACATATATGTTGTGTGCTCATGGCTTCCAGATTCGCAACAATATTTCTCTGAAAATGACAATCGTTAATAATATAAATCATCAATCCACAAAACATGGTCGTCATTTGTTCAGCCTCTTCTCTTGTAAGAAAAGGTGTATTGTCACCCTCATACTTTACATTCATTTCTTGAATCAATCTTGTAAAGTAATTCATTTTTGGTGTAAATCTCAAAGAATTATATTCCTTTTTATATTTTTTATGATCATTAATTAGAAGATAATCACAGAACATATGTTGTTTATAGGCTTTTGACTCTGTGTTTAATCCCTGTCTTGCACACGCAGGACAATTCTCAAATTTGTCATGTGGAGAATCAGGAAATTCAAGAGGCTCAAAATCTAGTAAACTATTCATATTTATAAGGTAAAACTTTACTTCAACTAAAATTAATCTTAGGTGTCATCTTCAGTACTTACATTGGTGCTTTCACAATCTTCGATAAAACTACTTTCATAACTATCATTTGAACACAAACTCTCGGAATCACAACTGTCTTCTGTTCCAACAGAGATACTCTCATCTCTCATAATCTTCAAAATCATCAGTCGAATAATGACACATATTTAATGAGTAAAAAACACATTACCATCTATATCTATATACTTTTTTCATGAACAGATTCAACTCCTACATTTTTTATATTAAAGGTGATTTTGAAATGGTCCTGAATGACAATTGAATGAAATGTCATTTCACCAAGTATATTAACATCCTTTATTTCATCAGGATTTACATCTTTAAGGTTGTTGAAAAAAATACAAATTTCTCCTTGCATATTACAGATTGTCTTATCTTTTCTTTCTAAAGCTTCATCCATAAGGTTTTTCTTTTTTTTTATACTGTATCTTGTGTCATTGCTTTGTCTCATTTTGAATATATTGCCAGAAGGTGAGGAGAAACTTTTGTTAGAACTACTTTAATTGATGTTCTTCCAGATATACTGAAAGCCCTTCCACTGAAGGAAATTGAAGAACTCATATTACTCACCATAATTGTTTTTATCCAATAGTTGTTATATTTATCTTTATTCAATTTTACATCCTCGACATATTTCTCAGTATATTTTACAAATGAAAAGTTTGATTGAAACTTGTCTTTTGTGTCTTGATACATTGTATTTATTAAGTGAAAAAAGTTGGAGGATAAAATGGTTTTAAGCACAGATTCACCGATAAATTATACAGAATTTTCATCAAGAAAATATTATTTTAAGCAAAGTTTTGTTTTATAAATATGGTGAATACAACGTACTGTGTTGTTTGTAATCATGAATATAAATGTTATAAAAAAAACACCTTCAAACCAACAAACACACATTCAATCTTTTCAGACAAATATCTCCACTTGACCCAGAAACAAAACATTGTGATAGATGTGATAATGATATTCTTTTTAAAAAAAAGTAAAATAAACACCTTCAATCCATGCAAGCAGTAGAACAATGAAGAAAGGGAAGGTGCCACTAAATTCTCCATTGAAAACACTGATGGGGCATTTAAAGGACATATAAAAATAAGATTGTTTCGCTTTCAAAACCCTGGACCATCTTCAATCAAGGAAGCTGTTGATATGGTAAAACCAAATATTGAAATTATAATTAAAAACACATTAAGTGAAATGAAAACTTTTAAGTTTTATATGGGAGTAAAATTGAAATTGGTAAGAGAAAGAGATGAAACTACTCCCTATATGAGGTCAAACCCTCACTTTATCTCATCATTTCAAGATTTTGTAAGATGTGTTGTTTACGATGAACTCCAGAGACAATAACAACATGTTGATAACACTGCAGTAGGTAGTGGATTTGCGATTACAAAAATAATCTTTTTAGATGTACACATCTTAAAATCAGATCATCTTCAAGCTTCTTCTTATATTGATTTACCAAAAGAGATAAAACTTAAGAAAGCAGTTCTTAATATTCTAAACAAAGATAATAAATGTTTAATATGGTCTGTTCTTGCTCACTTACATCCTCCACAATGTAAATCTGAAAGGGTTGAACATTACAAGAAATACAAGAATACATTAAATGTTAAAGATTTAAAGTTTCCAATGTCCAATGAGAGATATTCCTAAATTTGAGAAAATGAATAATCTATCTGTTAATGCAAAAGGATTAACGGATACAAACAAAGTTCAGATATTAAAAATTTCAAACATCGATAAAAATGATGAAACACACATTGACCTTCTCTACCTTACTTCAAAGGAAAAATCACATTATGTTTTCATCAAAAATTTATTAAGATTAACCAAATCACAACTATACAAGAGAAAATGTAAAACATATCCTTGTAAAAGATGTCTCAACTTCCTTTCACACAAAAGAATGATTAAATCAACATTCGAAATATTGTGGTAATCATAAATCAACCGTAATCAATTTACCAAAAGCAGGTTCAAACATATCATTCAAAGATTTTTACAAATCTATAAAACATCCGTTTGTGATATATGCTGATTTTGAAAGTATCCTTGAAAAGATAGATAGTTTCTTCAAATCCAAATAAATCATACACAAATAAATATCAAAAACATACTCCTTGTGGTTTCTGTTATTATATCAAATCATCTGTTGGTGATGATTACAACAAGTTAGAACTTTATAGAAGAGAAGATGCTTCAAAGAAGTTTGTAAGACAGTTGGAAAAAGACTGCATAAGACGAAGAGAAATAATGATTAAAGCCTATAAACCAATGTCATTAACAAAGAGATGAAAATATGGAATTTAGAAAGAACAGTATCTGTCATATTTGTGAGGAGAAAATTGAGGGAGAGGTCAAAGTTCAGGATCATTGTCATCTTACTGTAAAATATAGAGTTCCAGCTCATTCCCGTTGTCCTGACTTTCTTCACAACAATGCTCACGATGACACACATCTATTTATAAATGAACTTTCAAAGACATCTGGAGATATTTCTGCCATTCCTAACACAGATCAAAAATACATCTCATTCACAAAAACAATTCATACATCCCCCATCAACCATATCAGATTTCTTGACACATACAAGTTTATGGCAAGTCCATTATCTAACTTAGCATCAAATATTAAAAACTTACCAAATCTTAAATCACATTTCTCAAATCAAGAAGAGATTGAACTCTTATCACAAAAGGGAATATATCCGTATAACGACATGGATTAATTTGAGAAGTTTAAAGAAACACAACTTCCTTCAATGGAAAGTTTATATGGCAAGATGAATAAAACTCATATTTCCGATAGAGATTATACACAAGCTAAAAAAGGTTTGGGAGAAGTTTAATACAAGGAATCTTGGAGAATATCATGATTTGTATCTTAAAACTGATGTATTGTTATTGGCTGATGTGTTTGAAACTTTTAGAACAGTCTGTTATAATAAAAATTCTTATGGATTAGACCCCGCTCACTATTACACAACCCTGGGTTTGGCTTGGAGTGCTATGTTAAAAATGGCAAAACAGAATTTGAAATTAATCAGTGATATAGATATGCTTTTAATGATAGAGAAGGCTAAAAGAGGAGGAATATCTCAAATATGTTCCAAGAGATATGCCAAAGCAATTAACAAATATCTTCCTGATTATAATAAGAATGAGGACAACTCTTATCTGATGTATTATGATGCTAACAATTTGTATGAGTGGGCTATGTCTCAATCTTTACCTTATGGAAAACGTAAATGGGTTAAAGAGAAATATTGTGAAAAAGTTTTGCAAGACATTGTTGTCTCCTCTCAGAAAGAATTTGATGAAGCTGAAGTTGGATATTATTTTGAGGTTGATTTAAAATATCCAGAAGAACTTCATCACAAACATAAAGACCTACCTCATGCCCCTGATTAAAAAAAGTCCAAGAAAAGAATGGTTAAGTGATTACCAACAGTCATTTAATATAAAAGGTAAATCTCCAGAAAAACTACTTACTACATTAAATGATAAAGAAAGTTATGTTTTTCATCAAAGGAACTTGAGACAATATTTATCTGCTGGGTTGAGAGTGAGGAAAATTCATCGGATTTTGAAATTGAAACAAAGTCATTGGTTAAAGAAGTGTATTGATTGTAATACAAAAAGGACAACAGAAGCAAAAACAGATTTTGAGAAGGACTTTTGTAAATTAATGAATAATGCTGTTTGGAAAGACTATGGAAAATGTTAGGCATCGACAAAAATATAAGACTTGCTACATCTTGGAAACAGGCTTCAAAGTTAATTAATCGACCAAGTTTTGAGCGAGCGGAAGTGTTTTCAGAGAACTTTTGTGCTATTAATTTGAAAAAAAGAGAGTATTGAAATGGATAAACCTATTTATATATGAACATCAATTCTTGACTTGTCAAAGTAGTTAATGTATGACTACAGTAATACAGTAATCACAGTAATTACTATAATAATTTAAAATCAAAATATAAGGATAATGTGTCATTTTTATTTATGGATACAGATAGTTTTATATTAGAAATTAAGACAAGTGATGCTTATGAGGATATGATTGATAATATTGATATATATGATACAAGTAATTATAAGTCAGGTGATGTGTTGTTTTCATCAACGAATAAAAAGGTTATTGGTAAGTTTAAAGATGAATTGGGTGGGAAGGTCATGAGTGACTTTATAGGATTGAGATCAAATTGTCATGCTTTCATGTATATTGATAATAGTAACATTGAAAGGTGTGATAAGAAGCTTAAGGGAATAAAGAAAAATATAATCAAGGAAACAATAAACTTTAAACATTATTACAACTGTTTAACCTGAAAGAAGGAAGAGTACAGAAAAATGAATACAATAAGAAGTTATAAACATCAATTATTTGCAGAAGAGGTAAATAAGAAAGCATTAGGAGCTTTTGATGATAAAATATATATTTTAGAGAATGGAATCAATAGTCTCCCTCATAGTTATAAGTATAAGTGTTAAGATATTGGGTTGGGAATTTTAACAGACTTCCGCCATCTTTTTACTGATTTATAAATGATAGAACCAAGCAATAACCAAACAAAAGAGTGGAGATGTAATCAGCCTTGGTATTTAAATGGGAAACATAAAGAAAGTGAGAAATATCAAATAAGACTTATTGAATAAATAACCGGGGTAAAGTAGATAAAGCAAATAAGCGGATAAATTTAATTTCAAATAAGTTGGAGGATGTAAAGAAAAAAATTAATATCCTTGAATGGACTGAAAACTTTGATGGTTATCAATTGAACAATGGAAAAACAATTTACTGCAATCTCAAAATTATATGTGGCTCAGGAGGTGGTCAAATAAGAGCATTAAGAGAAGTTTATCATTTCATTTCTGCACAACAAAGATACTTAAACCAAGAACCAAGTTCCAAGTTATTCTTTGTGAATATACTCGATGGAAATGAATGTTTTAAGAAAATTAAGTTATTCACTGAAGTAGAACATGGACAAATATTCGTTGGTTCGCTCTTTGAGTGGAATGAAAATATGAAAGGGAAGAAGTGCTTTCATCAGTAAGTCTCAATCTTTCATGGTCTCAATTTTACATTTGCTTGTATGGGAGGGAAGGGGATTGGTGGGGAGAAAATCAGTCTCCTATTTTGAGCTTTTGGGGCTTGAGTCAGAAAGTTTTTCCGTTATCCCCCATTCATTTGAATGGGTGTCCCAGAAACCCCATTTATCATCTACTACGCAGGACATCAGCAATCCAATTGGCTCTGACTCCTCATTCAGCAACTTGAGAGCCCCCATAAGGATATCCAGTGCTCCACAAAGATGACCGCATCATCTGCGAAATCAAGGTCAGAGTTATTGACATTCCAAAACGATGTACCGCAGCTTCATCTCTATGAAATCCTTCTCAGAATCCAGTCCATATCAGCACTGAAAAGTGTGGTGGCCCAGTACACACCCCTGACGAACTCCAGTAACAACTGCAAACAAGTCAAGGATGGAACCACCATATCTCACAGAACTCTCAGTACCAGAGTACAGTTCAGAAATCAGTTCGATCAGTTTTGGTTGCAACCCACAAAGACATAGAATCCTCCAGAAGGCATCCGGATTCACTGCATGAAATGCTTTGTGGGAAGGGGGTAGGGGTGGGGGGAAAGTTTCCTTCTGTATCCATCCTGTCCAGCCCATTCCTCCCCACACCCATTGTTTGTCAAAATCTCCCTCAATTTTGTCCTGCAACTCTACTGTTGGTTCTCTCTCTCTCTCTCTCTCTCTCTCTCTCTCTCTCTCTCTCTCTCTCTCTCTCTCTCTCTCTCTCTCTCTCTCTCTCTCTCTCTCTCTCTCTCTCTCTCTCTCTCTCTCTCTCTCTTTCTCTTTCTCTTTCTCTTTCTCTTTCTCTTTCTCTTTCTCTTTCTCTTTCTCTTTCTCTTTCTCTTTCTCTTTCTCTTTCTCTTTCTCTTTCTCTTTCTCTTTCTCTTTCTCTTTCTCTTTCTCTTTCTCTTTCTCTTTCTCTTTCTCTTTCTCTTTCTCTTTCTCTTTCTCTCTCTCTCTCTCTCTCTCCTTTTCCTTCTGTCCTGTTGTGTCCTGATTTATTCATTGCTTTACCTCTTCAACGACATTTGACGCTGTCTTCCAAAAATTCTGTTATAGGTTGGAAACCATTGTGCAGGCTTGGTAGGCCGAACTGTCTCTTTCTGTGTTGAATTTCCTTGGAAGGGAACTCCTCTATTATATATTGCGAACCATGGTGTCTATCCATGCATTTGTCTTTCTCCGATTTATGGTGACCATCTCCTGCGCTATGTTTCAAAGACTCAACCTTCCCCTTTGAATGATGTGAGAACACGCATGAATAATGTTTATCTGCCAAATTTTATTTCATAATCAGGATATTTTGCCCTCTTTTTAAGCAACCAACCTCCACTGCCTGATGTTACATCACTATTTTGTGGTGGGCAGTATAAGTAGCTCAAGAGCTTTGGATCTGAGTGAAACCAAGAGTGCAGCACAATTGACCTTTTTTTAAAGTCGAGGAAATAATTTTAATTGATAGATTGACTTAAACTTTTGCTGTCATTGGGGGTGCATACTTTTGCTTGCTTTTCCTATCACTGGGGATGGATACTTTTGCTCGTTATTCAATAATTTGAAATGGCAGTTGTTCCTCATAATAATAATAATTGTGACAAAGTATTTTCTTCATGGTCTCTGATGAGATAATGTACCTCGCTCTATACAGAGCATCGGTTCAGCCGAAGCACTTTCTTGCCTGGAGTCGCAATCCCAGACAAGTCTCCACTCAGACACAGAAAATCAGGGCAATTATTTTGATTTTTGGCCATGGTGCTGGGTCACCACTTCAACACAGGAAGTCAGGACAAGATTTCGTAATTTGGCCAGGGTGTCAGTGATAAGTCGTCTACTCTTAATGAAAAACACCATGGGTTTTTTTAATGTTCACTAACTAATTACGGTGGATGGGACTCCCAGTTCAATGTTCATCCGAGAGGTGGCACACACATTGATGAATCTTCCCGCCTGTGAAAATCCAGAATGACAGTTTATACCTGGGCCGGGATTCGAACCCAGGCCAGACAGCTCATATGTGAGTGACTATATCTGTCGAAACAGTAATAATTGGCATTTGAGCAATGTGTTAGATGCAGATCTTGTTGGCAGCATGTGTGCCACGATTAAACCCTTCCACGGTGATGAAAGTTCCATTAACAGCCTCGGGGATTTTCACGATGTGAAATGACCTCCAGCCAACCGGCCACCCTGTAAGACTTTTCAATTGTTTGGCCCGAGATGGAAAGGCTGTTTACGTTGTTTAAACCCCAGCTGCAACATGTGCAGCCAATTTGCGAGCCATTCGGTGTGATTATACTCGTGTTTTGCACTGGCTTATTGGCAGATATCCTGAAAACCTCTGGGGGTAAAAAGTAGGGGGTTTGTTAAGATCCTAAGCTGGAAAATGTCAGAATATTAATTTGTGCACATATTAAAATTCACTACTCCCTGCAAGTATATCAAATAATAATTTTTGAGTTTACAATTAAAACAATAGTTTACTCTATTATCGATGATTCAAGCACCCACATAAATTTACATCCCATCATTTACAATCACTCTGACATTGCAAAGTTTGCATGGATCTGATTTACACTACATTCCTGAGCTTTGAGCAGAGATTGATGTAATGTGCACTTCTTGTCCAGTCTGAGCCAATTCCATTGGTCGGGTTGAGTGGGATCATTATGGGATTAATATCCACAACGACTACAAGGAGAGGTTGTAAGAAATTGGATTTTTCCTTATACACCTGCTTTTGCATATTAGAATTCTGCAGTTCCTAGTCGTGTAATAATTTTTGATAATTGCATTTTGTTTCCATTGCTAATCTCCATTGCAGTATAATATGTAAAAATGAGATGGATTTACAAACACCTCATATTTGGATAATATTATTGCAAACTTGGAGGTTCTTAGAGATTTTAGTCTGAATTGAAGTGGCCCAAGCTTTACAGGTACATCTCACATCATCAAATGTGTGGAGACCCAAAAGATCATGTTTCGTGAAATAAACGAGGGCCCGTACCTTTACTGAGGCAGGTAAATCATTCGCGCTTGCCTGCAGGTCCAGACAGAGAAGATTCCCTTCACAGGTCTCCACACAAAGCATGAAAGACATTTTTCAAGTGGCCCACCAACTTGGCTCATCATACGTTTTAGCAGAGTTGAGAGCATGATGCAGCCTACAAGGACATCTTGCACTGCAGGCGTCGCTCTCCAATGACGTCCTACTGGGCACAAGGACTGCTTGCATTGATGGCAGTTGTGGTCAGAGGCAAAGCCGATGTAATCACAGGGGTTGTTTCGACAATGCATTCTTCTCAAGCCTATCATGATGCACTCAATACTTTCTTAAGAAAGCGAATATTACCAGTTGACTAGATATATGAAAGGTTCATTTTATTTGAAGTTCAGAACATTCACTAGTAAGTAATAGTGGGGCCCCATAGCTGAAATATTCACAGAAATTGTGCATTTTGTGATAAAACACCAAACTTGGCAGAAAGACAGACTAATATATTACAAACAAATCTGGATACTGGGGCATCGCAGATTTGGCCACTGACAGCCATGGCAATCATCTTATGAAATGGCTACCAGTGGTTGCAATGAATTCACTGACCTGCTGAACTCAGGATAAGATGGTGGAAATAAAGGCTCTCTCTCTCAGGCTCTCTCTCTCTCTGGCTCTCTCTCTCTCTCTCTCTCTGGCTCTCTCTCTCTCTCTCTGGCTCTCTCTCTCTCTCTGGCTCTCTCTCTGGCTCTCTCTCTCTCTCTGCCTCTCTCTCTCTCTCTCTCTCTCTCTCTCTCTCTCTCTCTCTCTCTCTCTCTCTCTCTCTCTCTCTCTCTCTCTCTCTCTCTCTCTCTCTCTCTCTCTCTCTCTCTCTCTCTCTCTCTCTCTCTCTCTCTCTCTCTCTCTCTCTCTCTCTCTCTCTCTCTCTCTCTCTCTCTCTCTCTCTCTCTCTCTCTCTCCCTCTCTCTCTCCCTCTCGGTCACCCTCTCGCTCTCGCTCTCGCTCTCGCTCTCGCTCTCGCTCTCGCTCTCGCTCTCGCTCTCGCTCTCGCTCTCGCTCTCGCTCTCGCTCTCGCTCTCGCTCTCGCTCTCGCTCTCGCTCTCTCTGGCTCTCTCTCTCTCTCTTCATCATTGGTTGGGACGTGGCTATGCCACTAATGCAGTGTGAATCTATCGATGATCCTCCTTACCAGTACACTGGTGCTCATTTTGCCGACTTCGGAAGGATGACAAGCTGAGTCAACCTCCTGGTGTATTTTTCATTCAGCAGCCAACGGGGCTTGAACTCAGGACCTTAGTATCCCAAGCCGCCACCCTAACCACTAAGCCAACACCAAGCTTGCCTGAAATAAAGGCTAATTACCCCAAAGGCACGACCCGATGCGGCCCAGACCTACTCCGAGCTTGTTACCTGCAAACGCAAGGAGGGTTGTGTGAAGCGCTACAAGTGCAGAAAGGCTGCATTTGGTTGTGTGTGTGTGTGTGTGTGTGTGTGTGTGTGTGTGTGTGTGTGTGTGTGTGTGTGTGTGTGTGTGTGTGTGTGTGTGTGTGTGTGTGTGTGTGTGTGTTTTTGCAGAATTTACACCTTGGCCTCCAGTGAGACATGATGAGAACCATGACTGTGGCAATGGTGAGGCATGAGGTTCTGAACAGAATTTACTACAACATCTGATGAGGACTGAACTCGATATTCAATGCCATATTGAGATGTTTGACATTGTTTGACTGATCTATCGAATGCTTTTTTGGACGTTGTACTTTTGTTGTGTGCCAACTATGCCACAGTAAGTTTTTTATTTTTTTATTTTTTGGAAGATGAACATGATTGATAGCTCGACCTCGATTTATAGTTTCTGCTCATAATTTAGGCCTTCCGTTAGACATGGGTTAATAGAAATGTAAGCACAAAATAGTTTCATTTTTCTTTGCTTTGATAATTTCCATTCACCTCATCTGATTATGCTCTTCATGGTAATCAGGATAGGTCAGCTGACTGGCTTGATGGGCTTCATATGTCATTAATAAAACAAGGTTATTTGATCATGGATAATGACATTTCTTTACCACTGTGTCACCAAAATATCCATTTTATAACCCCACATAGTCCAATGACTGATTATCAATGATTAATAATAATCTCTTAGGACTTATCATTGTCTCATTACCCCGACTGAAGTCATCAACTGCTGAATTAAGTTGTTCTTCATCGTTACCATATTGCTTGACAGCCATCTTGGACGATGGCTTCCATGGTCGTTTGGGGTCAAATCTGCAATGCCCCAATATCGAGATATGATCCATATATACTCATCTATCTCTGTTCCTAATTTTGTGCTTTTATCACAAAATGCACAATGGGATTTCTATGGCGCCCAACCATAAGAAATGTGACACCCATGTGAATAATGCAGATAAAAACATTTTTAATCATTCATTTACGTCTCAATTGGAATAGGTCCAACTCGGCAGACATGACCACGACTGGCCTCATCCAGGTGCTCATCAAATTTGCTGCATTGAGCCACAAGACTCTGCAGAATCATTGGCCAAACGCGTCAGCATAACATGATTCAATATGAGTGTTTTATTGAAAAATGGAGCAGCTTGTTCAACTCGTATTATCAACCAGGGCAAGACCTTTTTTGTAATAAGGTAACACCAAGGCTGTAAAATGTGATATATTTAAGGGGGGAAAATGCAATGACACAGATCTTTCATTTCTTACATACTGTGAGAGGAACATTTAGATCTACATTGTGCACAACCCGAATTGCATCTCACTCATCATTTTCATGATTAACTGCTTTGAAGCAACAGTTTGCGGCACACTGTTACATCCTGGATTCGAATTGAGAATCCTCTTATTGAAGTTACTAGAAACACCTGCTTCCTTTCCGAGTGGAGCCAGCGAGGGGGGGGGGAGTGGGGGGATGATTGGGGAAGTGGGGTAAATATTTGTTCATGCAATGGCTAGTAATCCCGCCTTCTCTCCAGTAGGACTTGCAATGTGTCACGTGTAAAGGTGAAAATGTTGTCGTCTCTCCACCCTTGCAGTTGCCTATAGTATCGTAGGATTTGAAGGGAAGCTTTTCGACAATTGTGTTTTTATGATGAGTCAATCAGAGTCGAACAGACCTGGATTATTTTGTATTGCAAATTAGATATCATGGAAAGATGCTTAATATAATCGCTCAGCTCGTGGTGTTGAGCTGTCGATTGAATCTGGGATTGATCCTCTATTGGGTCGGACTTCTCAAAACATTCCTTCTGATACACAGCACAGTATTGACAGAGCTGCTGCTTTTCAAAGAACGCTACTCTTTGGATGTAGATTTAAAGCAGGCTGTCCCATCTACATTCAAAGTTGTGAAGGTTAATGGCCCATAACAATTTTTTGATTCTAACAAGCACCCCACCATGATTTGTTAGGTATAGAGATGGTTCCCTCCCTGCAGGATGAGCAATCAGGTTTCCTGCATGCTCAAAAGCAACACGTTGTTTTGGATATTGTTCTCTCTTCTGCTCTTAAATCTAGGCCAACATCCCTCAAGGTCATCTTCTGGGACAAATCCATTCACTTGTCTAAATCAATGACCTCTCTTCATGGCTGGAAAATTCATTGTATCACTTTTCAGATGACTACACTCCATACAGGATAATTCCAGGCACACTTAACCTGCATCCACGAGGACCTGCTGGCGAATCGCTCAATTTATTTATATCGTCATCCTCTGAGAAAGGAATAGTCTCTGGAGACCCTGGACTTCACCATCACCTACAACCTTTCTTCAACAGATCATAACTCCAAGCTGACCTCCACAGCAGCAATTCTCTCCAGGGCCAACCCCTTCCTCTGCCATCCTCATGCATAACAGGTTACAAGGTTTTAATCCAAAGTGTGATTTCATATGTGGCTTCTCCATCTGGATTGGTGCAGATGCTTTCCCTTACCTCCTTCCCCTCACCTCACCCATTTACCTCTCACTCCTCCCCACACCTTTGTGGCTGTAGAATAAAAGGCATTATATGTCATTGACATGTCTCTCAAAGTCTGCTTCTTACTCACTGCAGGCATGTTGCTGACCTTGTCGTCTTATGGTTTTTTCATAGCTCAATCCGGTCTTCTTTCTCGATCCTTCTTACCTTCAGGTCACACTTATTCTACCAGAGACTTTTATACTATTTTCCTCCCAACTCTAAACTTGTTGCTCAACTCCATTCATTCATCCCTTTTTTCTCTCATATGTGGAACTATCTTCTCGAGTCTGATGTGTGCATAAGTTTTAACTCCAGGATTGCAAGTTTTTCACCCACCACCACTATATTCAGCTCTCTCCCATTTTCCACCTCTTTATAACACTTGTGGAGACCCTGTCCCCCTTTCACCCAAAACTACATTTCTCACACTGTCATGCATCCGTGTATTATTTTCCTCCTGTTAACCCTGCATCTCGCTTTGTGTCAGCCCTTCCCAGACTTCCACCACAGCTGTAAAGACATTCACAAATAGTACACACATGAGAATCCCAATGCTACACACCATTTCAGTGACTGGAGTGGTTTCATCGCTTGTTGGTGAATCATCAGCGACAGGAATGCATATGAACAAGGCTCCCAAGCATGTATCACGTGTAAACGTCCAAAAGCAATCAACCTTTCAATAAAAATCAAAGATCCACCCACATCTCTCACCTGTGAATGGAGGGAATAACCAATGAGCTCTCACCTAATCAATTAACCCCAGGTGGCTAGGATTATATAAATAAATCTACTCCCAGACTCTCATATGCCTGGTGTTTGCTTAATGGTTAGGGTGGTGGGCTTGGAATCCTAGGATCCTGAGTTCAAATCCCACTTGGTTGTTGAATTAATACCAGGTGGGGGTTGACTCTGCCTGTCATTCATCCTTCTGAGGTCGGCAGAATGAGTGCCAGCTTGCTGGTATACTGTGTTGGAGTGGTGATCCGTCCAGGATTGTGTCCAATAGCCAAGGAGTCTGCTTCGGCAGCACCAACGCTCTGCACAGAGTATGGTCCCAATGGTTCGATCTGTGACCTGCTACAGGTACCATGTAAACCTGTACTAACCTGTTCCATGGTCGGGTTGTCGGCGACTAAACCGTCTCCCCCACCAGGTTTTCTGGTGAGGAGGGTGTTTGGATATGGACACCCAGCAGGATTAAAAACAAAACCTGTCAAAGGGCGGAGGAGCTCCTTGTGAGCCAACGGCCATCCATATCTAGTGCCCAACTGTGTCTGCGGACGTCCTCCTGCAGTTGGGTTACTTCTTATTAGGAGGTTGGTGGCAGGATTTGCACTCCAGCCACCGTAAAACGCTTCATTCCGCAAAACGCAAAAACGCTAAAAAATCTGAAAACCCACTCCGTGGGAGTACCTCCTGTGCAGCTTCCCTTCGCAGGGCAGCTCACCGGATGATGGGATTGGGGCAAAGCCTTGGGACCCCCAATCTTTGATAGGAGGAAACCACGGGTAACATCCCTGGGTCAGATTGCGGGAGAGTGTGTCGGAGTGGTGCTGAGGTGTCGTCCACCAGACGGCGGTCTCCTTGGGTTAACCTGAGGCGGTCTCTTCGGGTGGGTGCCTGGAATGTCCTATCCCCTAAGAGAGGATGATCACCTGTCTCTGTTATCATCTGAGCTCAAGCGTTTGGACATCGGGATTGCAGCTCTCTCTGAGGTTCGGAGACCGGATTGCGGCGAGATAATGGTGGGTGGTTACACCTACTATTGGTCTGGTCGCTCTGATGGTTACCATACCCAAGGAGTTGCTGTAGCTGTGTCCAATAAGCTGACCCCAATGATAATTGAGGTAACACCGGTCAACGAGCGTATTATGAGATTAAGGATTCGTCACTCCTTAGAGGTGTCATTTCCCTGGTCTCTATTTATGCTCCCACTGAGGCGAGTGATCTCACCGTGAAGGATGCATTCTACGCCACACTCGAGTCTGTGGTTGATCAGTGCCCCAGACGAGATACACTTCTAGTCTTGGGGATTTCAATGCATCGACTGGAACTGATAGGGACGGTTATGAGGTGTGTGTTGGTCCCCATGGGTCAGGAACTATGAACCAGAATAGCACTAAGTTCCTTGACTTTGCAAGAAGTCATGGACTTAGGGTGGCTGGTTCATGGTTTTCAGCGCCCACAAGCTCATCGCTGGACTTGGTATTCCAACGCTGGCGGTGTGGCAAGAGGAGATTGACCATGTCCTCATTGACGGTCGTTGGAGGATGATCCAGAACTGCAGGGTCTACCGGAGTGCTCAGTTCCTCAATACTGACCACAGGCTTGTTGTAGCAACTCTAAAGCTGCACCTTAAATCCTGGAGAATGGTACCATCCCAGCCTAGGCTGGATGTTGCCAAGCTCAGGGATGAGAGAGTAGCTGAGGAGTTTTTGAACAGGCTGAGTGGACACTTGGGGGGTCTGGGTGCTTTGGGGGGTCCTGAAGAGTTGTGGAGCACCTTCAAGACCACCGTCCTTGATGTTGCCGGTGGATGCCTTGGAGTTCACCGCAGGGCAAAGAAGAATTTTGTCTCTCAAGGGACACTGGATACCATTGACCAGAGTCGCAGGGCCAGGCTGAATGGCAGAGCTGAGCTGTTCAGGGAGCTGAGGCGTAAAACTGTACGTGCACTGAGGGTGGACAAGGAGGCCTATGTGCGAGGAATCTGTGAGGGGGTAGAGCATCACCTGTGGACAGGTGATTCTCGTCCAGCAATTCGCGCATTACGTTCATCCAAGCCCATCCTTCGGAGCACTGCAGTTCGAGCAGAGAGTGGTAGGCTCTTGACAGAGGAGTCTGAAGTGAAGGCCCGCTGGGCCGGTTACTTTGAGCGGTTGTACCAGGCTGATCCCCCAGCTGTCGAGTTGGACGTCAAGGGTGTTACAATCCCTGTTGCTGACCCTCGAATCAACTGTGGTCCACCATCGCTTGTGGAAACACGGGCTGCGGTGAACCAGTTGAAACGGGGCAAAGCTCCAGGGATCTGTGGCATCCATGCTGAACTTCTCAAGGCTGGTGGAAATGCTGCACTCGCGTCGTTGCATGCAGTTTTGTGCTCTGCCTGGAACACAGGCATCATCCCAACTGACTGGAAGAGGGGCCTTGTTGTCCCTCTCTGGAAAGAGAAGGGTGATCGCCAAGACTGCAACAACTACCGAGGGGTGACGCTGCTCTCAGTGCCGGGCAAGGTCTTTGCTCGGATAATTCTTGATAGGGTTTGCCACCATCTGCTTGAGCACCAGCGTCCAGAGCAGTCAGGCTTTACACCAAAGAGGTCAACGATTGACCGTATCCTTGCTCTTCGTGTCCTCACTGAACGCAGACGAGAGTTTCGGCAGGGGCTGCTTGCAGCCTATGTTGATCTCTGTAAAGCGTTCGATTCAGTGAATCGGGATGTCCTCTGGAGGATTCTTGGTCTTCGTGGGGTGCCACCGAAACTGATCGATCTGATGTCTGAACTCTACTCTGGTACTGAGAGTGCTGTGAAGTGTGGTGGTACCGCCTCTGACTTATTTCCAGTTGTTACTGGAGTTCGTCAGGGATGTGTACTTGCCCCCACACTTTTCAGCACTTGTATGGACTGGATTTTTGGGAGGATGTCGGAGAGATCAAGTTGCGGTGCATCGTTTGGCAATGTCAAGATCTCGGACCTTGATTTTGCAGATGATGCAGTCATCTTTGCGGAGACTTTAGACATCCTCTTGGGGGCCCTCGAGGTGCTGAATGAGAAGTCGGAGCCGTTGGGATTACGGATTTCTTGGGTCAAAACAAAGATCCAGGCTTTCGGTGACATCTTGGGTGCTGCTGTCCTGTCTGTGTCTGTTTGTGGTGAGGATGTTGAGGTCGTGGATAGATTCACTTACCTTGGCAGTGATATTCATGACTCCGCAGGTTGTGCGCCGGAGGTCAATGAGCGTCTGGGTCGGGCCTGGGGAGTGATGGATTCACTGGGTCATGGGGTGTGGCGCTGCCGGTACCTGTGCGGGAGGACGAAAGTCCGAGGTGTCAGGTCCTTGTTACTTCCAGTCTTGCTCTATGGGTGCGAGACTTGGACTTTGACCAAGGATCTGAGACGGAGACTTAATTCCTTTGGTACCAGGTCTCTTCGGAGAATCCTTGGCTATCGCTGGTCGGATTTTGTGTCCAACGAGCGGTTGCTGAGAGAGACTCGGATGAGATTTGTTACCTGCATAGTCCGTGAGCGTCAGCTGCGGCTGTATGGACATGTGGCTCGTTTTCCTGACGCTGATCCTGCTCACCAGATTCTCTCAGCGAGGGAGTCTCATGAGTGGAGGAGGCCAGTGGGCCGACCACGTGCCTCATGGTTGCAGCAGGTTGACCATCATCTCAAGGAGATGGGGATGGGCCTGGCATCTGCCTGGGGGATGGCCAGACGGAGGCCCCTGGAGTACCGGCGGAAAGTGGACGCAGCGACGCGCTGTTCTGGCACATGCTCCCATACCTGACCTGACCTGATGGGATGGATACTCTTCCAGCTGAGGAAGCTGCATAAAGCGACCAAGAAAGGCTTCCGAGGTAAACCCTAGAGGGATTCTCGTGTGTATGCACTGTTTGTGAATGTCTTTACAGCTGTGGAGGAACTCTGGGAAGGGTTTGAAACAGCAAAGGGCTTACTTTGGTCGCCTTTCTTGGTTCCTTTATGCAGCTTTATGCAGCATGGGAATCGATTTCTTTATATAATCCTCGCCACCTGGGTTAATTGATTAGATGACAGCTGATTGATTATTCCCTCTACTCACAAGTGAGAGATGTGGGTGGGTCTTTGTTTTTCATATATCTTGACAGTTCCATCCATCCATCCATCCATTGGGACCATACTCTGTGCAGAGCGTTGTTGCTGCCGAAGCAGTCTCCTTGGCTATTGGGCACAATCCTGGACGGGTCGCCACTGCCACAGTATACCAGCAAGCTGGCACTCATTTTGCCGACCTCGGAAGGAAGACAGGTCGAGTTAACCCCACCTGGTATTATTTCAACAGCTGAGCGGGATTTGAACTCAGGACCCTGGGATCCCAAGCCCGCCACCCTCACCATGAAGCCAACACCAGGCATATTGACAATTGAACAGCAAGATATTGTGAAAACGCCTGAAACCTGGTGTTGTGCTGCATGTGACATGAGTCAAGGCGACATCTTTTTCACTGAGGGTTGCACAGTGTCTCATGCCGGAAGATAGGTGAATTAGAAGCAGTGAAAATGACCTCCTCACAGGGGAAGAAAGGTTCTGTTGTTTGGAACCAAGAGCTCCTTTACACAAATATAGAGATTGGAAGTCATGGAGAAAAATGTCAATGCTGTGGCTTCAGCCATTGATAGTTCAGAGCATTTGTTTCTGTGATTATTAAAAGTATCAAGCAATAAGACAAGATTTAACAACGCAGAGCCTCGCTGAGGTATGTAGACATCATTTAAAGGCAGCATTTGTCTCGCAAATCCTGTATGTGTGATGTAAATTTTTTTAACACCTTGGAATGAAACGATATAGATGACAGTAAATCTCGATGTGGCTGAACACGCCCTCAATAACATGTGCAGTGTGCACCTAATGTGGAAATAATCCGCATTCAGGATCTAAACTCAACTTGCGGTTAAATCATTATTTAACAAATTTGTTGAACTGTTTCGAAGGTTGACTGCAAGGCCTGAGAAAAATATTCTGAATGTTATCGTGAAGCACAATTATCTGTGGCCACAGATGCTCCACAGTACACACACACACACACACACACACACACCAAACCAGAAAAGGTGTCCCCAACCCACCCAGCAAAAATATTGCGAGGACAGGTGCGAATGGGGGTTTTTTTCAGGTGTACTGTGAAATCTGAGGTGCTCGTTTCCACCTCATGAAAGCTGAGTTTTCCAAAACATATTCGTCATGTTTTATGTTGTGTCAGTCGTATTAGTGTTGCTATTGTGTCCCATGCACTATTTCATGTGAACTCGTTCGTTGTTTTGTGCTACTTCTTTCGTTCATTTCATATTATCAAGGCCTAAACGGCCTTCCGTCGGATAGAAAGTGTATCAAGAGCTATCGTGCTTTTATCCTGGGAATATTCCTGGATATCTTGCTTCTGTTTCCTCAACACTCTCCTTGCTTCAAACAATCAAAACAAACAAAAAATGTTTTTTATATATATATATATATATATATATATATATATATATATATATATATATATATATATATACTTTCACTCCATAACGTTTCTCATTTCTACTTGAATTTCCTTCTGCTCCTGGTTCCCACCCAGAGGGGGAAGGGGAGCTCTATCTTTTCTCAAAATTGAATCGACGTTAAATATAAACACTTTTTATTTAAAAAAAAAAAAAAACTTTTTAACAATGTATTTGAACCCTTTTATCTCCTTTATAACTCCTACACAAGTTCTTCTTCTCCACCACAATATATGTATCATCAAGGTTTGCTTGCTCTGTACCTGGTCCACCAACCTCTCGCACCACCCACACCCTTCCCACCATCCACCTGTCCCCTGCCCATACACTACCGCATTTCTCCATGTGTTTAACAATCTTATCTGCCATCCCATGATTGTTATCTCCATTCGTCAAAGATGGGAATTTGGAATCAGAAAAAGCAACTACCCCCACCCACCCCCTCAAAGCTTCATGACCCCCATTCTGCATCACTCTTCACCCCACCCTCATGAAGGATATAATCATTGATATCATTTCGAGGGAGACAAAAATGATTGCTAAGATGTCATAATAAGAAAAAGAGGCTTGCCTGGGCCATGAAGAACCGCCAGTGGACTACTTAAAACTGGAAGAAGGTCAAAATTTGAAGAATCAAAATTCAAAAGAATCAAAATTTGAAATCTTCGGTTCATCACGCAGGGTTTTTGTACGCTGTCGAGTCGATGAAAGGATGGTTCCTCAGTGTGTGACGCCAACTGTCAAATATGGAGGAGGAAGCGTGATGATCTGGGGCTCTTTTTCTGGATCCAGAGTCGGTGACTGGCACCCTGAACCAAAAGGGCTACCACAGAATTTTGCAGCACCATGCACTATCCTCTTGTCAACACCTAGTTGGTCACGGCTTCATCCTACAGCAAGATAACAACCCAAAACATACCTCCAGGCTATGTCAGAACTACCTTAGAAGAAAAGAACAAGACGGTGGGCTTCAAATTATGGAATGGCCAGCACGATATCTCAAAAAGTCATGGACGGATTTAGCCGAAACTTGGTGGACAGGTTGGGTGTGTGGCAGGGACGAAATTATTCAATTTTGGTGAAGATTTCAATCCAGATATGTGAACTATTTAATTTTTTAAGTGATTCTTCACTATTGAGGGATTGGGCCAATTTCAAAAATGTATTGGGCCTGATATGTTCTCGTGGATCAGGCATTATATGGTGGAGGTATGCGCTCTACCAAGTGCCCTTGTAGTTTATTTTATTTCCCTGCTCCTACTTGGGCTCCGACCCACCAGCATGTGCTCCATCCATGGCCATTAGCTCCCTTTAATCCTATCTTTCCCTTCTTTCCCCATTCCTCCCACCCTCCCCAACCTTCCTTTATCTCCCCGATCATCCTTTCTTCACCTTACTCAATAATCATTTTCTCACTTTTAAACCCCCATGTGTGTATCATAAACAGATGGTGGAAAACTATAATCTTTATAAAGACTAGAGCCGGTCTGCGTCAGCAGTTGTCTTGGAAGAAGCTCTCAGATCAGAAACGTCGCTTCACCTTCCTTCACACGGCAGCTCGCATACGTTTCTCAACGTTTACTTGAGAAGATACATTGTCCTCATTAAGTACCTAACCTTTCACTCATCCCAAATACACGTTTGGTATTTAACTTCATCCACATTGTGGATCATTTTAGTTGAGAAAAGTGATATTATCATGAAGTGTTTTACATGTGCAATTAATCCATTATTGGCAGATCTTTTGAAATCTCGGATCCTTTAAAGCTCTCTCACCGCAGCGGCTTCTCGCAGCCTTGGTTTCCATTGCACAAACAGCCAGTTCGTTTCACTCAGAATCCTCCCAGGTCCTGGACACCGAATCACTTAAGAGTCACTGATGTGTGACTGACAGGAGCCCAGGCCAGCAGGGCCTGCTTCCGTGACAGCCCCATGATTGCAGCCATTTGTTCAGACCACATAAAACCGGCCCGTACATCACATAGGCTGTAGTAATGCAATCAGAGGATTCACACGTGCAATGCAATTCATCTCTTTCACTAATGTCACTCGGGCAGACATAACGAGCTAGTATCCGTGTTGGGTTTGTTTTTGTTTTTCTTCCTACCAACTTTCCTTTTTGATCATTGGTCTTGCTAAGCTTTGGAAATTTCTTTCAAAGTTTTCCTGAGTTTTTGGAATTCAAAGTTTGGTGTCAATGAATCTTGTTAATAAACACAGAATGAAAACTTGAAGGGCACTCGGTAGAGCGCATCCCTCCGACACGTAATAACTGATCCACGAGAACATATCGGGCCCAATACATTTTTGAAATATCGTGCTATACAATACTTTATCGTTTTTGGCCCCATCTCTCAATGGTGAAGAATCATTTAAAAAAATTAAATAATTCTCGTATCAAGATCCGGAATCAGATGTTAACCAAAGTCGAATCACTTTGTCGTGGTCACACACCCAACCTGTCCACCAAGTTTCATCGAGAATCCGTCCACAACTTTTTGAGATATCCTGCACACAGACAAACAGACAGAGAGGGGTGAAAACATAACCTCCTTCACCTTCGTTGGTTGAGGTATCCAGCAGGGCACTCGGTGGAAGGCATACTTCTGGCAAGCTGATTAGTTTACGTTTTGTATCCCACTGAAAAGCCGGATCTTGATTCGGACCTGAACTAAAATTTCATCGACTTGTTCTTGTCACCGAACCAGCTCAACCAAAAAGTTTTGTCCGAATCCGTCCCTAACTATTTGAGATATCCTGCTGTATGTTGTCTCAATGGTGGAAAATCACTTTAAAAAATTATCGGTTCAGCATTGGGATCTTCACCAAAATCGAATCAATTCTTCCTTGTTACATACCCAACCTGCCCACCAAGTTTCGAACAAATCCGTCCACAACTTTTTGAGATATTTTGTTCGCAAACAGACAGACAGGTGTGAAAACATAACCTCCTTCCACATTCGGTGGTGGAGGTAAAAAAAAAAATAGAACAGACATGTGAACTAATGAGAGACGGTTTTGTTTTCTTTATAATTAATCACAAGTGAGAGAAAATAAGTCTCGATTAGAAGAAAATATAACCTGCTGCTTTTTTCTCCCAATATATTCATTTTATTGTCTCGTGAAGCTGACAGGATGGCCTCGCCGACAGGTATGTGCACTTACCTGTTAAGCTGTCTTGTTTGAATGTCAACCCAACTATAAACTACCACCCTGGTGTTTCTCATGCAGGGCAAACCATCATTGTGTGTACCATCCATCAAATGGATGTTGAGTCAGATGACCCGTCTGTCAGCACTGATGGTTGATCGACGTTAAAGATCCCCTGGTGTCTTTCGTGAAAAGTAGGCGAGTCGTGGTCAGCACTCTGAACACAAAACAAATTCCTTCCTTAAACTGTGGCTGGAAAGTGGTGCATTCTTCCTGGAGCTTCCTTGACACCAGGATACACTGCTTTGCTATCAGTGTGGTTGATGTCCCGGCAACAACTCCGACACTTCAAATAAATTCACATTCTCAGGTTATTTACATGTCACGTGTGAATGGCTGTGTTCGATTACGAAGGGCAACCATGAATGGTTTGATTGAGAAAGTGTTCAAAAGAGGAACACAAACGTTACAAACAAATATCTCTGTTGACCTGTAAACTAAAGGATTTGATGAAAATAAGTTCCAGCAAGGCTTTAGTTCAAGTAAAGTTTCAATGCATTTCAAATTACAAGAAGTAAAAAAGTGATGTTCACTTTTTGAGATAGAGTTGGATATGTTGTGATTCCTATTGTTAAGATTAGATGTTTCCAGAATAATAATTAGCTCTCCGAATGTTATAAGTGAGCTGGGTTTTGGCATTTGCCTTTCGGAAGTGCACGATGCATCATCGTGTGAATGTGAAAGTAATAAGCTGAAAAAAAAAAGACAGTGTTGAGAAGCTTACAAGGATGAGAGTGAAAATGTTTCCAGCTTGAATTCATGGTGGGGAATTGAAAGAAAATGATCTTTTCACTGGCAGAAAAGGGAGAATAAAGATTGCCTAGTTTGCAAGGTGCTGGAAAAAAAGAGTTGATGTGTGTGTGAAATGGTTAGACACAGGACTCAGTGGTGTTGTGGTTAAGGTATCCGCTTCGAGTCTGGGAGGTCGGTGGTGCAATTCGGACCTTGCCCGAGTCGTACCAAAGACTGTAAGATCGTATATGCTGCCTCCTTGCCTGACATTCAGCATTTAGAGGATAGAGCACAGATAAACCCCATTGTGGGGGGGGGGAGGGAGTGTTCTCTTAAGGCAGACAGGGGTGTGGAAAAGTTTATTTTGAATTGCCCTGCTGACGAGAGAGAAAAGTGACGTCACAAGATGGTGTCGCTGACACCCATCGGACTTTATGAAGTTACATCACTTAGTTCAACGTCACATGGCTATATTTGTCTCAAGTCAGGTCCAGTGTTGTCTAACGACTGTCTGAACGTGTGTACATGATTTGTGTGATGGCTCCTCCATGAGCCTAAAGGCCCGGTCACACCTTGACGTTTTAGCCAACGTATGCCGATTTTTGAATTTTTTTTTCTAAAACGCTGGCACACGTTGAATACGTTATGGGTAAGTTTTGATAACATTGAGAGCACGCTGGCATACGTCGTAGTACGTTGCCATACGTCGTTGTACGTTGGCTTTAAACGTTGTACTTTTAGGTTGTCCTCAATTTTTTTCATGCTTGAAATTTCACGACGTATGCCGGCGTATGACTCACACGTTCCGCTACGCTGGCCACAAGTTGTAGGCACGGTCTGCGATCGTTGACAGACGTCAACACATGCTACTTGTAAGTTAATCATAAGTTGAGACACGCCGAGGTAATGTTTAGCATACCCGAAACTTATTTCTAACCTATGATTAACGTGTTGTTGGCACGTTACGCGATCGTTGCCACACATCGACAGACGTTACTTTTAAGTTACTCATAGGCTGAAAGACGTCGGTATAATGGATCGTCCTTGCGTCAGCGTCCACGGCCACGGCCAGGACACTTATTTGCAGCATTCTTCAAACTTTTCTTCGGCATGACGAGGATGTTCACACTTCGATGTCTAGCTTGGCTATGATTCCAATTGTCCATCGGCAGCGTCTATTTAAAATAGTCAAGTTTGAGCGTTTTAACACGTTCAGAAGAAACGCTTCAAATTTCCAAACCCCAGCGTCAAAAAAAAACAAAAAAAAAACAAAGGCGAGTGACAGCAATTTAAATCGTTCATTGTAAACAATGAAACTAGCTGAGTGGTACCGTTTAAAAGTCGTTGAGTGTAAAAAAAATCAAATTGTTGAGCGCAAGCGTCTACTTTCAATAGTGGGGTTTGAGCAATTTAGCACGTTCAACAGAAACGATTAAAATTTCCAAACCCCAGCGTCAAAAAACAAAGGCGAGTGACAGCAATTTAAATCGTTCATTGTAAACAATGAAACTAGCTGAGTGGTACCGTTTAAAAGTAGTTGAGTGTAAAAAAAATCCAATTGTTGAGCGCAAGCGTCTACTTTCAATAGTGGAGATGCAGCCATTTAAATCGTTGAGTGGCAGCCTATGAACCTACCCGTGGACACGCGGACGCAAGGACGATCCATCATAACCCACACCCTCCCCCTCACACTCACCTACTACTGCCAACATGAACAAACTACTACTAATACTTATACTAATACTAATATTGATACTGATACTGATACTGTTACTGCTGACGTGGACATCGACTCAAAAAGGAACTCGAAAACACTGTTGGGTTCCCCTTTTATGAACACCATTTTTATATACCAATTCCCAAAACCGCTGGGAACACGTCTTTATATGGCAGTTGTAAGCTAGAAACACATTCATTTTTTTTTTTTGTCGACCGGAAGACGTCATTGGAATACGTCTACATACGTCGATGTGTGTTGGGACTACGTAAAGAATTGGTTCAAAGCACGTCAAACATAAGTTAGAAATAAGTTTCGCGTAAAAAAGAAATTACCGCGACGTGTTTCGACTTATGAGTAGCTTATAAGTAGCCTTTGTGGACGTGTGTAAGCGTCCACATATCGTGTGTAAAACCTATCCCCATCGCATGCGGAACGTGTGTCATACGTCGAGTACGTTGTAAAATTTTGAACATGTTCAAAATTTCTTGACGTACTCTACTTACTACGACTTATGATAGCGTATTTAGCGTTCTACTCGCGCATACCAAACTTACCCATACCGTATTCGACGTGCCCCAACGTTTTAGAGACACTTTTTGTTACGTCGGCATACGCTGGCAAGATTGCCAAGGTGTGACCGCGATTTTGACCCTTCCATTTCTACGGCAGTTATGATTTGAATCGTTGTGCGTCAGCCTTTTAATAGGCTACGTCACGACATCGTCGGCGATGCGTGCAACGCGCTATGCCTGAGTTGGACTATCGTTGGGCATCGGTTGTGTAGGCCGACAACAGGTTCAGCATTCGTTGGTATAAGTTATCTATAACACAACGAAACGTTCTGTGTAGTTACCAATGCGTTATACATAAGACCAAGTCGCTATGAATACGTCCGAATCTTTCAAAAAAAACATCAAAAGTTCAACGTAAGCCAGCGTTTTACATACATTTTAATACGTTGCCATCGCTGGCTAAAACGTCAAGGTGTGACCGGGCCTTTACACCCGTTTAAAAAAAAATTATTATTATTATGATAGTAATAAAAAGCGAGCTGTAAGGAATGTTGGAAACTTACTTTTAAAGAGAGGATAATTTGAAACTAGACCTCAATGCATGAATGATAGCAAATAGCTCACCAACACTGGAGGAGGCTGACCATTTCAAAAAAGGTTCACTGCGGCACAATGGTTATTTTCGTTCGTGTAGATGCATTTTTGAAAAAGCCAACATCGTGACAAATGAAATTACAAATCAGTAGCTGCATCAAAGTGCCTGAAAAGTAGATTTCATTGAAATCGGTGCAGAGAGCACCGAATGCAAGGAAATAAAACTTTGGAAGTAATTGAAAAAAGGGCTGCAGGATGGTATCCATTTAAATATATAAGATTTATTTGTAAAATGAAACATCCATACATGTTTGAAAATCATGAAGGATAATAATTAATATATTGCAGATGGGGCATTGTAAAGTGTGTGTTCTTGCACATAAAGGGCAAATAGATTAAAGTAGAGATGCAGAGTTTACAAGTTTCTATGAAGTAGATCAAGGTTGAGGTGGATGTTGAACTTGAATTCTAGTTCGTCCGCACGTCGTGCCACGTATTCAATTAGGGAGTCAAAAAAAAGGATGCTCGGTTTTATTAATACCATGGTTACAATGGCAGGAGAAAAGAAATATTGGAATTGGACAGAAAACTTAATGTTATGGTCATATCAGCACAAAGAAAGAAAGGCCTGCTGATTTGTGAAGCGAGGAAAGGAACAGGTGAAGAAAATTTTGGGATAAAAGAGTAAAATTGCAAAACTGCCTGAAGGTGGTGGAATGATTGAAAGTTATATTTTGAAGTGAAAAATAGAATATCCATTCGAGAAAAGCTAACTTTTTATTGCGTACAAAATCAAGGCTCAGGTAACAGCAATGAGATGGAAGGTAGAAGGGCAGACAATGGAGAAACCAAAGGACATTACAAGCAAGGGAATGAACAAACAGAAAAAGAAGAGAATGGAGGGAAAGAAACAGTAACCTGCAATTAACAGGGTCGAGTTTGTGGAAGGGTTAATTGGGGTAGAAAAAAAGTTGAAGCCAAAAAAAGGAAAGTTGGGATTGAACTGATTCAGGAAGTTGGTTCCACAAGCAGGACAAAAGAAGAAGGAAGAATTGGAGTTGAACGGTAATCCTGGATGCTTGAAGGTTTACAATGAAGAGGTTGCAATGTGTCCAAGCGATGCTGACCCATGTCCTGGTGGTGTGAGCCCCTTTTGGGTCTGATAACAGAATATAAAAGGTAAACGGGCTAGAAAGAATGAAAGAAATCGGGAAAGTTGCATGAAGATAGAAGAGTATTCAAAATGGAATATGTAGGAGGAAAACAGGCAATCATTTTCATTATTTTCAAAAAACAAAAGACAGGCAACCAAAAGGGAATGTTAGGCAGACAGAAATACATTTTTTTGGTGTACAGAGATGTCAGCCATGGAAGAGCTAAATGACAGGGGACAGCAGGTTTAAAGACTTGCATATGGTTAAAGGGGACCGGGGTGACAAAGATATCGCACAAGGGTCTAGGAGTGTGAGAAAGGGAGTGGGAGGGTTGGTGACATAAGAAGATGGTAGGATTTGGTATGGGAGAAAGCAATGAGGTGACGACGGGCAGCACTCTTAAAGGACAAGAGGGAGAGGTATGAGACAACAGTCACAGGCAGATAGCTCCTGGGATGATAGAATAGAGGAATGTAGGTGAGCCTTCGGTTTAGAATTAGGGAGCGTAACCAGGTGTGGGATTCTGTATGAAGTACGTGTGTGACCTTGGCAAGCTGAAGGGGGACGGAGGTACTATCGCATTCAATGAAAGTAAAGTGAAAATTGAACGACAGACCATCAATCATGCTACCTTCTTCACTTTCTCCTCTCTTAATGACAATATGTTCCTTTCCATATATACAAGAAAGGTTTCTGCAAATATTTTGTTTGAGAAATCCGAGAATGCATCTATATGCGCTCCCGCATCTTTTGTCGGTCCTGTCATGCAGCACTCCTTGAAAATTGCAGTAAGTTTTATGGTACACGACGCAGCACGAATGCAGCAGTGGGAGCCGTAATTTACGCGCCTCAAATTTATCCTCCACTGATTTCATGCTTGAGGAACTTTGATTGGAATAATGCAGTGCGTTTCACAACATAGCGGCAAAAGACAAACCAATCCTCACTCTTGGATATAAAATTCTGATTGCCAGTAATTGTGTTTTGCTCTCACCGATTTGCAAAAATGCACAATTTACGTAAGAAGATTTCACAACTAGGCCAAATATGGAATTATTGCCTTTTTAATTTGAAACATAAACCAAGCACACTTTATAATCCATGTAGAATAATAATGTAATATCATTAGTTATACAGGATTGATAGAAATTCTATATAGTTATCAGGATGGAAGCAAAACACCAAGAAAGGCAAGCTGAAAGGGTGTGAACCCTTGTTGTTCCACGGATGTGAAGTGTAACCATTCAAATTGCTATCCCCATATGCCCTCATCCTCCATTCTTATGCAGCAGTAAACGCTGAAAAGAACATTAATGGCAGAATACTGAACAAGATTTATGGACATGATTTGGCCTTGCCACATTTCACAACAATTCTTGATAACTCACATGGAACTGCTGGTGGCATCTGCTGAGAAGTTAAGTTCTCTCCCGTATTCCTTTCTAAAACATTCGGCTCACGTGATATCTGTGTGGAATATGGATCACTTATGATACAGACTGAGACTTGCAAGAACTGATATAAAACATCAAATCCAGCTATATTCCATCATTTGGAATTTCATTTTTTATTTTCACAATGATCTTTTTCCATTTCCATCTGAGAAAATTGCTCATTTTGTTGGGCTCCCAAGATTATATATATATATATATATATATATTATATATATATATATATATATATATATATATATATATATATATATATATATATATATATATATATTATATTGTTACAGTTTCCGGAGACCCCGCGAGACACATACTACCATATATGGAATCCCTAACAGTGGAAACTGTCGTAATTTTGTTTTATTAAATTTTAAATTACCCCTCCCCATCTTAGAATGATGTTGAAGAGAATTATGTATGGTGAATGTAGTTGGAATTATCCCATTGTACTTTTCCTCATTCTCAAATACTTATTCTCAAACTCCGTTCATATACCTCATTTTCAAAGATGTAGTCTCAAACCTTTATTATCAAACTCCATTCTCAAGCACTTCTAAACACTTTACAGATTCAAACCACGTACAACATCCATTCCACAAACCACACCACAAACCACACAAATGCATCTAGCAGTGGCACTTCAATGGTGTGCGTCCAGCATGGTGCCATCTTCAGCACAGCGGATTCGGGCTCTTCGTTAACATCAGACCCATTGTTCTGTCCTTGCCACTTCACCAAGCTACCATCCCTGTCCTTCCCCTGCCTCTGAGACATCAAAGGCCTGCCCCCCCCCACCCAACCCCTGCCCGTGCTCCTGCAGCCAATCACAATAACTGGATCACAGAGCACCAGCCAACCAGAGTGGCTGGATCGTGAAAGGTGGACGTGGGAGAAGACACGGGTGAGGGCAATAAAATGCCTGGCAAAGCAGTTCACAGTCCAGTTCATCTCTCAGAGTTCAGTTGGGAGGTCAGAGTGGAGAGTTGGCTCAAAGAGTTCTGTGGAGTTCACAGTTCTAAGAATGAAGTTGGTTTCTGGAGGAGTTCTCAGAGTTTGGAGTTTGTTTGGAGAGTGGAGAATCTCAGTCTGAGAACCACGCCAAGTGCCGTGCCTGGGAAATGCAATGGGGGTAACGAACGCTGTGCAGAACGCAGCACTGAGAATGCAGCGGAACGGACGCCGAGAGTACCAAGTGGGATGGGTGTGGAGACTCAGGCTTCAAAGCATGGTTACCACCTCCTCACTGACATTAACTCCTATGCTGACTTCATTAAAACCAACCACAAACTCTCCAGCATAAGGAGATTAAAGAGTGTTTCTCCTCAGAGCTAACTTTTCTCTCTACATGTTTAAAGCCGCTGTCACACCTTGACGTTTTAGCCAGCATATGGCAATGTATCAAAATGTATGTAAAACGCTGGCGTACGCTGAACTATTGATGTTTTTTTTTAATTTTTGGGGGTATAATAACGTGTTAGACGTATGCATAACGTATTAGTAACGTAAACAGAACGTTTTAATCACATATAGATAACTTATTCCAACGAATGCTGAGCGTGTTGTCGGCGTTCACAACCTATGCCCAACGATAGTCTAACTTATGCATAACGCGCAGCAGCGTATCGCCGATGATCACGTGGCGTAGGCTATTCATAGGCTGCGGCTCAATGATTCAAATCTTAACCGCACTAGACATCGAAGTGTGAAGCCGCTGTCACACCTTGACATTTTAGCCATCGTATGCCGACGTATGAAAAATTTGCCGAACCAAGCTGGCACACGTCGAATACGTTATGGGTAAGTTTTGTATACATTAAGGGCATGCTGGCATACATCGTAGTACACTGGCATACGTCATTGTATGCCGAGTACGTCGAGAATTTTCAGCATGTTGAAAATTTCTCGACGTACTCGACATATGACACACATTCCGCATACGCTGGCATAAGTTGTAGGCATGCTACACGGTCGTTGACACACGTCGACATAGTTACTTGTATGTTACTCATTAGTCGAAACACGTTTAGGTAATGGTTAGCATCAGTGTTCCAGACTCCCTGGTTGTTTTTTTTTTCTTCGGTATTACGGTTATGATTTAAGTCGTTGAGTGGCAGCCTTTTAATTATATTATATTACAACCGCACTAGAAATCGAAGTGTCAACATCACCGTCATACCGAAGAAAAAAATTTTAAAAACAAAAATAAAAACAGGGAGTCTGGAACATTGACGCGAACCATTACCTTGACGTGTTTCGACTTATGAGTACCTTACAAGTAACGTGTGTCAACGATCGCGTAACGTGCCTACAACACATTACTCATAGGTTAGAAATAAGTTTCGGGTACGCAAAACATTACCTTGACGTGTTTCGACTTATGAGTAACTGACAAGTACCGTGTGTCGACGTGTGTCAACGATCGCGTAATGTGCCTACGACGTATGCCAGCGTTCTACGACGTATGCCAGCATGCTCTTAACGTATACAAACTTACCCATAACTTATTTGACATGTGCCGGCGTTTTAGCCCAATTCTGCATACATCAGGCATACGTTGGCGAAATTGTCAAGGTGTGACAGGGCCTTCACACATGTATCTTACATCCTTGCATCTTCCAGCTCATACACCTCATTGACTCAACTTGGTTTTGCAGAGTATCAACAGAGTCCACAATAGTCCTTTTCAGGACTCGCAGTACACTCACCTGCATACACCGCACATCTTACCCACACCTCTCATTCACCTGCATACACCGTACATCTCACCCTCACCTGCCCCACACCCCTTGTTCATTAGCACGTGAGCTGTACGGCTCATGTCCGGTTGAGGCCGGAGTCGACATCATACCCTACTGACTTCACTTCTCTGTCTATCAATCTTCCTTATCTTCTTCTCCCGGAATGCTTGAGGCCCAGGTGTTTGTAAAATATTGTGATAAGATGACTGACTCAGGGGCGTATGTGCTTGGAGGTAAGAAATTTCTTGTGTGACACTGCCTGCTTGTAAATATGTGCCTTTGATAAATCTTCAAAACCATTTTCCACACTGCCCGATCATCTCTTTCCATTGGTTAGACCATAGTGTGCAATAGTGATAGGGAGTTCTGCCCCGCCATTTCGTTATGGTTTAACAGTAGCCAGTATTTCACTAACGGTATCACTCGGCCTTTCTAATTGGTAACAGTGGAGCTCTGAGAAGCACAGTCCTTATCTGGGGTGATTAATTTTCCGGGAATGCAAAGCAGGATTTGGATGCTGGACATTACCTAAATTAAGCACCTCAGATGGCATCTGTGTTTGCTTAGTAACCCACCATATTGCAGAGTTATCTGTAGCTCATTGGCTTCACATCGGCCAGGAAGTGGGTCCACGTGCTCCCGACGTGACCTCTGATCCTATTACAAATATATATATATATATATATATATATATATATATATATATATATATATATATATATATATATATATATATATATATATATATATATATATATATATATATATATATATATATATATATATATATATATATTTGCGGGCCGGGGGTCGGGTGAGAACACCACGAGGGTGGGAAAGCTATCTCGGCTCCCACCAGACTCCCTGGAATTGTAGGCCATCGCACATGGATAATTCCATGATGCAGCGGGTTGCTTAACCGTCCGTGGATGCCAATAACTCAACACCATGACCTAGGGTCCTCCCGTCTTTGGGTTAATCGTGTTACGGAATTAATCACGTGATTTAATTACCGGGGAACACGCCCTCGGTACGCCTTGTCTGAACCGGATCACTCTACCGGATCGGATCACTTTACCGGATCGGATCACTTTACCGGAT
>NC_140970.1:77247819-77257819 GCF_056783735.1 Eptatretus burgeri
GTGGCGGTTGTGGTGAAGCGGCGTTGTGGTTGGTGGTTGTTGTTGTGATGGCTGTTGAGACGTGGTTGGTGGTGGTAATAATGGCGGTTGGTCCAAAATAAAGATAGTAAAAGAAAAACGGCTATCCTGAAGAGTCGCAGCCAGCATGAATGACATTTATTCCCTCTAGACAACGGGTTTGGGCCTAACTACACATATACTTACCGAGATATCTCACCTAAGGGACCTGAATGGTGGTTTGCGAATTTGGTCAACCACAGCACTACCCCCTCCCCTTTTTACAGACTCGTCCCGAGTCGTCAAATTTTCGTGTGCCAGCATGTGTAGTTTTCCCCTAGTACATTTTACCTACGGATCCCTGAGTGCGACATTCATGGTATTCGTGTCCCCAAAATAAATAACCTAAGGGCTGAGTAACTACCTAAACAAACTCACTCACACGGACGACTTAAATAAAATTGCCGGCGCTAGGACAGACATGCCGGGGGCGCACTCATATGTACAGTACATCTTAACCTTAACTTACAAATTTTACACTAAACCATGGCCCAGGATCAATGAACTCTGCAAAAGAAAAGCAGTTAGCAGGGAGCCAGGCTGCTCGCATGCAGTCTATGGCTCAAAACAATGCAGGTGACAGGGAACGTGGCTGGCTGCTCACACGCAGTCCAAGGCCTTCCCTTTTGAACTGAACGCAGTGAACCACAACAGTGCATGGGCTGCACAAACGTAGTCTCCGTGCCAGCTCAAGTGGCACACGCAATGAGCACAACGAATGGATGGATGAATGGTTTGAACTGAACGCAGTGAACCACAACGATGCATGGGCTGCACAACGCAGTCTCCGTGCCAGCTCAAGTGGCACACGCAATGAGCACAACGGATGGATGGATGGACACAAACACGGTGCACGGGCCGCCACTGCAGGCCCGTGTTGTAGCTGCCAACAGGGCAGTTCTTGCAGCTTGCAAACTGTTGCCTTGATCCTGGCGCACATGGCAATGAACAGGGGGGGGGGGGGCAAAGCAAAATTGAACGGGGCTGGTGAACGTGGGCAGTGGGCATGGCATGGCATGGTAAAGGTGAGCAGGCAAACACAGCCCGCAGAAGAAGAAGGCCGCTGCAGGCAAACACAGCCGGCAGATGAACTGGCCGGCACAGGCCTTGAAGAAGAACAGCCAGCAGATGAACTGGCCGGCACAGGCCTTGCAGCACAGCAGCTGCAGATGAAGTTGGCCAGCCTTTGCCGTTCCGTGGAGGTTGGTGGAGGGAGTGCGGTGGTGCTGGCCACTTGGAAGGCGGGCTCCGACCTACCTACCTGTCTCCCTCCCACCTATCGCCTTTGCCTGTCACTGTACATACCCACTCCCTTAATTTGTCAAACCCCAATTTAGCCCCAACTTAATTTTTTTTTTTTTAACTCCTCACTATAAATCGTCCCCTAACCCCCTTTATCGTCCTTGTTCGGCTAACCTATCCTGTCACCTCGCCTACTCCCAACCCCTACGTTCCCTTCCCGGAGGGGAACAAGGGAGAGCTGGCGTCCTGTGTCGAAGCCTCAGGATGGCCTCCCCAGAGTTCGGCGATCTAACCCAAAGTGGGTCCAGCGGCCCACAACGAGAGCGAGGGGATGGATGGTGCGGAGGGGTACACTTCCTATCTACCCTAACCATTTAACTGTTAAACTACCCGGGGCTTTCAACAAGCGCCTCTCGCTTAAACTATTGGTTCTATAAACCCAGATTCCCGTCGCCTGTGTTGGTGTCCTCACAATTTTGGGCCTCGCCCCCCAATTTTCTCTCCGTGCCCTCACACGGTCTCATGGCTGGGACACGTGGCCCCCTTTGGCAGGCACGACCCTCTGCCGAATCTCCAGCTATGGCACCCCCGGGCACTACACTGCCTCCGAGCCTACCAGCTCCCTAACACCGGGGAGTGCCCCCCATGGCACCTCCCCTGAAATGCACACGTGGCAGGCTGGCTTCCCAGGCCCCTTTCCGAGGGTCACCCGTGCCCACTACACTGCCCACGCGGCTAATGGCGCCCCGGGCCCCCGCACCAAGCAGGCGCACCCGTGCCCACTACGCTATCCCGGCCCCCCATGGGCCCTTGGCCTACCACGGCCGACTAGCCTGGTGCCCGGGGTACCCACTCAGCGATACTCACTTTTCGCAGCCACGCTCCCAGCCCGTCAACAGGGCTCCTGCACCCCTCCAAACGGGTTTCGAGCCTACACTCCCACCAACAACAAAACGACCTCCATTTTTCAATTTAACTAACCCAGCTAACTTACTTTATACTGACCCCGGGGTCCCTTGGGCGGGAGTCACTCCTCCCCCCAATCACTCATCGCACCATGCATTCCCCATTCGCTCCACTCACACAGACCGGCTGGCCTCACTCACTCACCAAGCACATGCTTCCACTTCACTCACCAACTCTTCAACACACTCACCGCTGAACTCTGCCATCCTTCTAACTACCTCCCCTAACTAACTCGTGCTCCCACGTCGTCCCTTAAACTATAGCACGTTCCTTTTAACGCTACGTAGCTAAACTACGTCCCCTCTACACATTCACAAGTCTGTCACGGTCTCCAAATAATCCCATAAATTATTTACCCAACCTACATCTGGCTACAATCCCTCTAACTAATCCATTCCACGGGCCCCATGAGGACCTACCCCTGCCCCATGGAGCCGGTCGAGCTATGCTAACCCTTCCCCCTAACTAGTTTCCATCCTGTGCCCTGGGTCAAGGGGGTCTTCCACCCCTTGCCCAGGAATCCTGTGCACCCGAAAGTGAGGCTTGCTTTTTTTTTTTTCATGCGCAGCACCAGCGCGGCAACTCGCGCACTTTGCACCTGCCCGTGACGTCATGCAGCTGCACGTGCACCTCGTCCCTCCTTGGACGGTACCATCCGGCAGGGATACCCCTCCTGCCGGATTCCAACCCCACGTGCAGCCATGGCGTCACCGTGCGCATAAAAAAAAACACAAGCCCCACGTCTCGAGGGGTTCCCCATGCGAACACATGTGCTTTGCTCGTTGGAGCTTAACACACACGATCGCGTGGAGAACCCGTCCGGTCCAAATCCATTATCCTGCCTAAACTTTGTCCGTCCGCGGGATCGGCAAATCCACCGCGTGCGTTTTCGGACCGGGACTTCACTCTCGCAAGCGAGCACGTGGTGGCCTCGTGCGTTGCACAGCACGGACCTCGTGCTCACTGCTGGGTGAACCCGGCACGGTCCCCGAAACAACTACAGCCGCCACCCGGCTTTCTTTTCTCACATGTCGCCGTCGTCGTCTCCATTCAACCCATGCACACCTGCGTGTTACGACGCTCACACTCCATTCCATTACATTCACACCGGGAGACGCGGCTGCGTGCTCCCGCATGCCAACCGACATCTCCCTCACATACCGCTCTCTCACACACACGGTCTCCCTTGCACACAGCGACCTTGCACACGGCCGTTCACTCACGCATGCGGGGGAACTCACCCGCGGTGCCTCATCAACACACCGTTCCTCACTCACACACGCGGGGGCACTCACCCGCGGTGCCTCACTCACACACGCGGGGGCACTCAACCGCGGTTCCTCATCCACACTGGCCGTTTCATCCACACACGCGGGGGCACTCACCCGCGGTTCCTCATCCACACAGGCCGTTTCATCCACACACACGTCCTCACTCACACACGGTGCCTCATCCACACACGGCGTGCTGGGAAGCACGTACTCCGGCACCATCGCCACCACACCACTCACACACGGGGTCGCTTCCACACACGGGGACGCACTCACACCTTGCACCACACACACAGGGACAACCACACTGGGGATTAGTGTCCCCACAAGGGTCTCCGGGGCCTCTATACCCCCCAAGCTCTCCGTGCACCTGTCCACAGCACTCGTCCCCTCAACCTCGCAAAGCACGACCGAACTCACCTGGTCGTGACTCGCCTCAAGGGGGCATACTCCCTCCCCTCGTTCCTGGAGGAGGCTATCCAGCTGCTCGCACTGGGTCTCCACCCAGTCCACCAGCTCACCCTCATTATCCTCCACTACCTCCGTGTGTGTGTGTGTGTGTATGTGTTTGTGTGTGTGTGTGTGTGTGTGTGTGTGTGTGTGTGTGTGTGTGTGTGTGTGTGTGTGTGTGTGTGTGTGTGTGTGTGTGTGTGTGTGTGTGTGTGTGTGTGTGTGTGTGTGTGTGTGTGTGTGTGTGTGTGTGTGTGTGTGTGTGTGTGTGTGTGTGTGTGCGCGCGTCTCTAAACCCGTCATTATCATGCAGTCTCTCCTCTATTTTTTCTGTCTCCCGTGTCTTTATACATTTTCTCTCCTGGTTCCTTTTTTCTGTCTCTTCCTGGTTCCTTTTTCCTTCCCATCTGAGTCGTTCTTTCTCTCTGAGCCCCATTAGCTGTTCGTTCTCCCTCCGTAGCTCCTCAATATCCGTTGACTCCAATCTCACTCTCCGTTTTAGTTGTTCAATTTCACACTCATATAGTTGTTGTTTTCTCTCCCACTGTTCCTCCTGCTCTTTGTTTTCCAATCTCATAGTTTCTTTCAATTTGCCATTTCCTTCCTGTGTTTCATTCGCTGTTCTCTCACTACTCTTCCTCGTTTCCTCTCCTGTCCTTCCTTCTCCAGTTTCATGGTTTGCTTCATTTGGTTAATCTCCTTTTTGTGTTTCATTCGCTGCTGTCTCATTACTCTTCCTTGTTTCCTCTCCTGTCCTTCCTTCTCCAATTTCGTTGTTTGCTTCATTTGGTTAATCTCCCTTTTGTGTTTCATTTGCTGTTGTCTCATTACTCTTCCTTGTTTCCTCTCCTGTCCTTCCTTCTCCAGTTTCGTTGTTTGCTTAATTTGGTTAATCTCCTTTTTGTGTTTCATTTGCTGCTGTCTCATTACTCTTCCTAGTTTCCTCTCCTGTCTTTCCTTATCCAGTTTCATGGTTTTCTTCATTTGGTTAATCTCCTTTTTGTGTTTCATTTGCTGTTGTCTCATTACTCTTCCTTGTTTCCTCTCCTGTCCTTCCTTCTCCAGTTTCGTTGTTTGCTTAATTTGGTTCATCTCCTTTTTGTGTTTCATTTGCTGCTGTCTCATTACTCTTCCTCGTTCCCTCTCCTGTCCTTCCTTCTCCAGTTTCATGGTTTTCTTGATTTGGTTCATCTCCATTTTGTGTTTCATTCGCTGCTGTCTCATTACTCTTCCTAGTTTCCTCTCCTGTCTTTCCTTATCCAGTTTCATGGTTTTCTTCATTTGGTTAATCTCCTTTTTGTGTTTCATTTGCTATTGTCTCATTACTCTTCCTTGTTTCCTCTCCTGTCCTTCCTTCTCCAGTTTCGTTGTTTGCTTAATTTGGTTAATCTCCTTTTTGTGTTTCATTTGCTGCTGTCTCATTACTCTTCCTCGTTCCCTCTCCTGTCCTTCCTTCTCCAGTTTCATGGTTTTCTTGATTTGGTTCATCTCCATTTTGTGTTTCATTCGCTGCTGTCTCATTACTCTTCCTAGTTTCCTCTCCTGTCTTTCCTTATCCAGTTTCATGGTTTTCTTCATTTGGTTAATCTCCCTTTGTGTTTCATTTGCTGTTGTCTCATTACTCTTCCTTGTTTCCTCTCCTGTCCTTCCTTCTCCAGTTTCGTTGTTTGCTTCATTTGGTTAATCTCCTTTTTGTGTTTCATTTGCTATTGTCTCATTACTCTTCCTTGTTTCCTCTCCTGTCCTTCCTTCTCCAGTTTCGTTGTTTGCATAATTTGGTTAATCTCCTTTTTGTGTTTCATTTGCTGCTGTCTCATTACTCTTCCTCGTTCCCTCTCCTGTCCTTCCTTCTCCAGTTTCATGGTTTTCTTGATTTGGTTCATCTCCATTTTGTGTTTCATTCGCTGCTGTCTCATTACTCTTCCTAGTTTCCTCTCCTGTCTTTCCTTATCCAGTTTCATGGTTTTCTTCATTTGGTTAATCTCCTTTTTGTGTTTCATTTGCTGTTCTTTGTCTATCTCCTCGTACTCCAGCCTTTCTTTCAATTGGTCAACCTCAGATTCATGTTCTTTTTGTTTTCTATTCCATTGTTCCTCTCGTTCTTCCCTCTCCAATCTCGTTGTGTCCTTCAATCTCCTGATTTCTCCTTCCTGCTTCATTCCTTGCTCCTTTACTTTCTCCTCGTATTCAAACCTATTTTTTTCCTTTTGTCGTTCAGTTTCAAATTCATACACTTTCAGTTTTCTATTCCACTGTCTTTCTTGTTCCTCCTTCTGCAATCTCGTCATTTCTTTCAACTGACTGATTTCTTTCTCCTGTCTCATTCGTTCTTCCTTCATTACTCTTTCTTGTTCCTCATTCTTTAGTCTGGCCTTCGCTTCCAGCTGTTCGATCTGTACAGTGTGGTTTCTTAAAGTTTCATTTTCCGTTCTCTTCCTTTCCTCTTTTAACACTCTCAGTTCGTTTTGTAGTTCCCTCTCTTTGTTTTGGTGTTTCTGTAACTCAGAAACTTTCTTTTCCAATTCCTTTCTCATCTCCGCACACTCAGACTTTGCTTTGGCTTCTAACTGTTCTTCCGGCTTGCGCTTGTGGTTTTCTACCCATCTTCCCAGTTCCTCTGTCTCCGTTTTTCCCTCCAGTCCCAGCTTATCAACTCTCTTCATCATGTCTTGAAGTCTTTTCTCACACTCCACCGTTTCGACCTTCAATCCCTCCTCTGTCTCCTCCTGGCTTTCTTTTAATTTTTCTAATACCTTTACCTCGTGTCTCGTCTCACACGTCTCCCGAATTATTTTCTCGCCCGCCCCGACCGCGGGCCTGACAGCCGTTGCACTCCCCCCCAGCTCGTTCGTCCCAGCACGTGGCAGCTCCATTTTCTCGCCCGTGGTCCGCGTTTCGCTCCTCGCCATAATGCCTGCCTGCAGGCCTATGCCCATGATCTGCATCTCACCCCGCATTTCTTTCATTTGGTTTTTCGCTTCGAGCGCGTTTCCATCCATTTTTTTATTTTCCATTTGTTGCGTATTTCTCTTCATTTCGTTATTCCTTTCTTTCATTTCGTCAATTATGCTCTGCGCGAGTTCCATAACCTGCCGCATTGTCACCTGCCCTGGCCACTCCCACTGACTACATTTAGTGGTGGAGTTATATAAAAAAAAAACCGACCAGATGAACGGCATCGATGCCTTTCCCAACCTTCTGGTACGGGTTTCTCTTGCACGGTGATCTCGTCCTGAGCCATGGATTCTACATTACTATTACACATACCTAATCCACCCGGCACCCGCTCGCCTTGAGACGCCATCTTGCTTCTCTTAAAGGGTTAATTTAGCTCGCTCGTAATTTGGAGGGAATCGGGGGTCGCTCCTCTCACCCCTGGACCGATTCCCGTGAATTTAATTGGAGACAGGACAGCCCGTTTTCCCGTTCTCCGTTACCAGTGCTGTGAGGAGGGCGATGGGTTTATATCGCACGACCTGACACCAGTGTCGCTAATTCGCGCCCGCCGGCGTGCGAACGGCCACGTAACTCGAATCGCGGCACGTCGCCCACCGGACGGACAATCCAGTCGTGACCCTCTCGGACTAACACCGGGAACCAGTCACGGGTGGACCTTTCGGGCTCAACGCGATCGTGCCAATCGGCCCCCGCGTGGGATAGGGTTGCTCGCCAAATTCGACCTACCTAAGTACCCACACGGAGGGTAGACCGGGCGATCGCACCTCGCCGCAGGTCGACTTCGGACACGGGCCACTTAAGCGACCCGTTCCGTACTATCGGGATAACCGAGCGGTGTTATTCGTCGACCTCGACGGTTCGATTAATTATCGGGCGTCTTAACCCACGACCAACCCTTTACGTGAAGCAAGATGAGGATTCAATGAAAGAAATGACGAAGCGAAGCGGGAAAACAGTTCAATAATAAGCACATTTATTTCGCGATGAACGGAAAGCACACATATACAATTCCACCAAAAGCACATGGAAAAGAAGAAGACAAAAAGCAAATGCGACAATGCAGATCTAATACCGACTACGCGAGCAATTATAGGCTACTAGTATATATAACAACTAGGCTACACTTATACAATTTTACTTCACAGACGGCGCCGACAACACACATTCCCAAAGCAAAAGAAAAGAGAACCACCCTCCAGGATGAGGGGGTAGGCGGGCCTGGGGCCGAGACCGTGTCGGGCCTACCCGTCTGATGATGAGACGCGGAGCGGCGGTGGTGCCTCAACTCCGCGGGCCTCGCGGACAGTGTCTGGTAGGGGGTGGGAAGGGGGCCCCCTTTTGTCGCACTATCTCAGCGCGGGGGAAAACAGGAGGGGGTTGCTGATGCTCGGGGAAAGGAGGATTTCACAAAATCGCGGGTCCCGCGACGAGCGTCTCCACCACGACCTCGGTCGCGCCGCCGGCCTTTCTCTCCGCAGTTCCCCGAATCTGACGCGAGCACCCCCTCGTCCGCCTTCGCCGCCGCTGCCTCTCCACAGCTCCGTCCTCTTCACTCCGACTCCGCGAACTCCCAACTGCACTGAACTGACGCTTCAACTCAACTCTTCCTCCGCTTCCAACTCAACTCTTCCTCCTGCGAACTGAACTCCCTCGACTGACGAACGCGGCCCCTTATATCCCCCGTGGCCTCACTCCTTCATCTTTGACCCTCTGCCTCCGACCTTTCACCTCGCTCCCCATTGGCCCGAGGAAAAGTGGGCGTGAATGCTTTTTGATCCATGAATTTGCATATAGCGACCGCCCTCCAACGCCCTGGAGGCGGGGCCAAACCACCCCTCGCTCACCGATTGGACGGAACAAAAGTGGGCGTGAGTCGTTTTTGATCCGTTTTTCTGCGGAAAGTCTGTGATGCTTTTGAACACGCTGCACGGTGCGCGCCCTACACAAGTCCAGCATCGGTGCCCACGAGTGGCGCGAGATGACGGTGATGCGATGGTGGCGAGTTGTGACGGTAAAGGTCGTGGCGGTTGTGGTGAAGCGGCATTGTGGTTGGTGGTTGTTGTGATGGCTGTTGAGACGTGGTTGGTGGTGGTAATAATGGCGGTTGGTCCAAAATAAAGATAGTAAAAGAAAAACGGCTATCCTGAAGAGTCGCAGCCAGCATGAATGACATTTATTCCCTCTAGACAACGGGTTTGGGCCTAACTACACATATACTTACCGAGATATCTCACCTAAGGGACCTGAATGGTGGTTTGCGAATTTGGTCAACCACAACAATATATGTATGTATATATATATATATATATATATATATATATATATATATATATATATATATATATATATATATATATATATATATATATATATGTATATGTATATATATATGTATATGTATATATGTATATGTATATATATATATATATGTATATGTATATATGTATATGTATATATATATGTATATGTATATATTTATGTATATATATATATATATATATGTATGTATATATATATATATATATATATATATATATATATATATATATATATATATATGTATATATATATATATATATATATATATATATATATATATATGTGTATATATATATATATATATATATATATATATATATATATATATATATATATATGTATATATACCCGGTGTAAACACCGGATATATATGTTGTTGCAGACCTAGGGTCAGGGGCAAGGACTACAACAGGTGAATTATGTTGGGTTCCCACCAGACTCTCCAGAATCGCAGGCCGTTGCACATGAATAAGTTTGTGATGCGGCGGGTTGCTAATCGACTGTGAACGCCAATAACTTTACCACATGACTTAGGATCCTCCATCTAATACCAATTACATTAAGGTCACGTGATTTAATTACCAGGGGACACGCCCTAGGAACGCACTTGCTCAAACTGGATCACCTTACCAGATCAGATGCAGCCGAGCTGGACTTCCAAGCACGTACCAATGAGGAAACATATCATTGGGGAATGATGTCCCGGCTAAACGAGGGTGCGGACATGCCCGATCGAT
>NC_140970.1:77262819-77272819 GCF_056783735.1 Eptatretus burgeri
AAGGTCAAGCTATTCACATCTGTTGTATGGTATGGTATCGCATGGCACCAAGGACAATCCGACGTCATATGGTACTCCACAAAATAGAGTGGTGAATTATAACGATGCAGAGGTACGACGGGGTATGGGAATATTTTTCCCGTGTGTAGGAGGCATTTGTGGTCAAAGTGCTGAGGTTTGATGAGCAAGGTGCGAAATAACGTGAGGTGCCGGTTGGGAATTGGTGCGCAGATTTGAACAAAATAATGCCACGCAATTCCCATGCGCGGGTGATATCGTGTGTTGTGATGTGGTGGATCTGAACCATGGGAGGCATCGTGGTGTGCTTATTATCAATTGCCTATTGACTGGCGTGTGTGCATGCATGCCTGTTATATAGTTTGGATAAAAGGACAGGGTTAGGGTTGGAATCAGAATATGAATCAGAGTTAGTTAATAGACCTAACTACGAGACCCACGCAATGCACTTCGTCCCGTTAACTCACTGGACATGAGGGGATTACTAACTTCACAAAGACAAATGAAATAACCGCCTGGGAATCACTATGTTGGGTGCCATTGCCTTAAAGGCATGCGGTTTTGCAGAACGCAACAACATATATATATATATATATATATATATATATATATATATATATATATATATATATATATATATATATATATATATATATATATATATATTGTTGCGGTTCTGCAAAACCGTATATATTGTTGCAAATTCGCGCCCGCCGGCATGCGGATGTCCACGTCACTCGAACAGCGACCGCGTCGCCCACCGGACGGACAATTCAGTCATGACCCTCCGGGAACTATCGCCCGGAGCCAGTCACGGGTGGGCCTTTCGACTTCACCACAATCGTGCCAATCGGCCACCCGCGTAGGATAAGGTTGTTCGCCAAACTCGACCTACCTAAGTACCCACGCGGATGGTAAACCGGGCGATCGTACCTCGCCGCAGGTCGACTCCGGACACGAACCGCTTAAGCGGTCTGTTCCGTGCTACAGTGAAAACCGAGAGGTGTTATCTTTGGCCTCGACGGTTCCGATTAATTACCGGGCGTATTAAGCCCACTACGAACCCTTTACGTGAAGCAGGATGGAGGGTCAATAAAGAAAAGACGAAGCGAAACGGGAAAACAGTTCACACAAAGCACATTTATTTCCCGGCACACGGAAAGCACACATATACAACCAAACAGTCAAAATGCACATGTAGCAACAAAAACAAAAGCAACAACGAAGCAGAGTTACTACCGACTACGTGCACACATGGCAACACTTATACAGTTCTACTTTACAGACGGCGCCAACACACATTTACTCAAAAGCAAAGGAAAGAAGCCACCCTCATAGACAAAGGGGCAGACGGGCCTGTAGGCCAATATGTGCGCGTGACCTGAAGGAGCGGCCAGGCCCGCGAGACCGGGGGGGGCGTGGGTCCTACCCGCGTCCTTGTGACGCGTTGGCGGACGAGCCGCAGATGTGGCTGCGTGGATGTGCCCTGACTCCGTGCTCCTTGGCGGGTTTCGTTGGCACGATGTTTGGAGTGGGTTGGGAACGGGGCACCCTTGTTGCACTATCTCAGTGCGGGGGAAAGGGGGAATTGTTGATGCCCTGGGGGAGGGAGAATGGCTGGCTGGCTTGGGTCCCATGACAAGCGATCTCACACTGCGACCTCATCGCCGACCGCCATCCTTCTTGCCTCAGACCCGAGCTCCTTTGCCTCTTCCCGCAACTCTTCTCAGCCGACTCCAGAACCCAACTCTTCCTGCCTCACCGATGACTTCGCCACCCGACTCGACTGACTTCCCCCGGCTCTCTTCCACTCTCCAACCAAAACTGCCTCACTCTGCCTTGCGCTCGCCTTCTTATAGGCCGGCAGGAGCAGCTAATATGCAAATATTCAGATCAGGATGACCTCGCAGATTTGGACGCAGCGACGTGCTGTTCTGGCACATGCTCCCATACCTGACCTGACCTGATGACCTCGGGGGCGGAGCCACGCTCGCACATTGGTCGGAGGAAACTGGGGCGTGAACCTCCCCTGATGCTAGAATTTGCATATATCGATTTCACACAGATGCGCCTGGAGGCGGGGCCAAGCCGCCCCGCGCTTGCTAATTGGATGGAGCAGAAGTGGGTGTGTAGCGTTTGTGATCCGAATTTTCCCTCGGAAAGGACGCTATTTGTGCTCGCGGCTCGGTGCGTATCGCTGAACGGGCCCAAGACAACCCGACGCTCAGTGTTCACAGGTGGTGCGGGAATGGCCGTACAAGGAGAGAGGTGAGAGAGGTGAGGGTGGTGGAGGGTTTTCGGTGGTGTTTTGATGGTTATGGTGCCGTTTGGGAATGGCGGTGATGCGATGTTTGCGGGATTGAGTTGTGAAGGTAAAGGTCGTGGCTGTTGGCGTTGTTGTTGTTGTCTGAGGGTTGGAGCGTGGTTGTAGTTGGTGACGATGGTTGGCGTGGTGGTTAAGGTGGTTGTTGTGTGATGGCGGTTGAGACGTGGTTGGTTCAAAATAAAGATAGAACAGAAAAACGGCTATCTCAAAGGATCGCAGCCCGAATGAATCACATAAATTCCCTCTATACAACGGGTTTGGGCTAACTTCACATGTACTTAGAGATATCTCACCTACGGGCCCTGAATGGTGGTTTGCGAATTTCCACAGCCGTAACAATATATACATATATATATATATATATATATATATATATATATATATATATATATATATATATATATATATATATATATATATATATATATATATATATATATATTTTTTGGACCACAGTAATAGCCAAGGAAATTATTCAGAAAGCAAAACTTTTAACAAAAATTAAACCTATATTGGTAATGTATCTTCAAACAAATGATAAGACAAATTCATACATTTTGTTTTCTCTTTTTAATATAATCACAAAATGAGGATGTCTGTCATGGCACTTTTTTAGTCCAAACAACTCACTGACTTTAAAATGTAGCTGCTGTTAACGGCATGTGATACGGCTCAAGACCAGTCAATACTGACAGCAGAATAAATATCTCAAAAGGTCAATAATATGCGGAAGCACCATTAGAACGAATGATTGCTGCAACTCTACTTCTCATACCCCTGAAGAAGCCACCAGGGAGAATCCAAAGGAAGTTGTTTCCATTCTTGGTGCAATGCAACCTCAAACTGTAGCAGAAGATACACAAGAGGATCCATGTTATTAAAACTATACACCCAATGATATCACAAATGTGCTCTATTGGATATAAATCAGGACACTTGCTGGCCAAGGCAATGTTGTGATGCCATTGTTTTTGCAAAAAGTTGGTAACTGCACGAGAATGGTGGGGGTCTAGCATTGTCGTTCATGAATACAGGTCTTGTGAGAAGTGTTTTCCAATATATCGAAAAACAATATAATCCAAAATGTCCTTTCCCTACTTGTTTACAGTCTTTGTGCAGTGACCAAATCTAATTTACAATTACCTGACATGCAGCCCCATATCTTAACAGATCCACCACCAAATAAAATGGACTCTCCAATGTTTTTCGTTGTGTTGGCTGTTATGTGTTCGGTTGCAACCAAAACCCAAATTCTACTGTCAGTCGCATGCAGGAGAAATCAAGCTCCCATCTCACCAATGGATCTTCCTCCAGGATGTGAGATTTTAATGTTGACGTGCCTGACACCATCTCAAGTAGACTGCCTTGTGTTCTTGGTTGAGAAGTGGTTGTCTCATATGTCTACTGGCTTTGTACCCTGCATGATAAAACAAGTTCCAAACAGTTCCCATGGATAATTTCAGAGGGAGATTCCATTTGTGTCTCTTCACTGTTTGTTACAAAAGGATACTTATGACCAGCATGACCAGAGCTGCATCTTCTCTGTTAGAGGTCACCCTTGGTCGTTCAGATTAAGGTCTGTCTTTCAAATCATTGGTTTGTTGTTTGGAAACAAATCTGCTGAGAGTCGAATGGAAGCCAAGTTGGCATTCAGTTTCACTGGAAGACATCCTACCATTATTCATCCATCCCAAGAATTTGCCATTTTTGCCCTTCACTAAGTCTTCCACAGCCATCGTAACACAATCCACCAATGGAAGTATGCAACGACATTGTTATCTTCTCCCTATCTTAACTTGGTGAAAAGGTTTTTTTTATTCATATGCCTTTCAGGCAGCAGATACTCAATGTGCAAAAAGAAAATTAAATTTTGTGTGTGTGTACACATGTATATCCTCGCCCTCGACTTACACAAGACAGACCAAAGCAAGACGAACTCAACAAAATGTATTTATTTACATATTTTCTCTATAATTGCAAGTCTCACGGAAGACCAAGTTTAGATTGACAGTTGGGGTAGTGGGGCAACAATAGGACCCAACCGGAAAGATAATAAACAAACAGTAACGAAAGAGACAGAGAAGGGAAGGAAACACTGAAATCAGTAAGTAAGAGAGTTAGGTTAGGAAAGATTATTGGGGTAAATAAATATCCTGTATCGAGATGGGAGATGAGACAGGTGGTAGTGCACTGCTTGGTTGAAGCTCTGGAGGAAAGACCGGAAAGGACAGCCTCTGGAAAGCAGTTCCACAGATGGGAGAAGCGAGCAAAAAGGAGTTTATGTGTGCAGTCATCTTGAATTTTGGAACTTCAATGAGTAGATGGTTACTGGAGGAACCCATGCAGCAATATCGGACAAAAGGCAGTATAAAACAGAGAATACTGACCTGCCTGCAATGTGAGAAAAAACAGACCTTGTGCTTTGGCTTCGTTGCAGGAGATTCCCATAATGTTGAGAACATTACATTACACAATATCCAGGAAAGACAGATACGATACTGGGACATCAGTACATTGAGGAGAGCAAAAATGCATTGAGATACAGACGGAAGCCTTGTGGACTATGAGTACTTTTATTTTTTCAAGAAAAGACTTGGATCACTGGAGGATGTCTGTCTGCAACTGGCTTTGGAAACCAGCTTTACTATGCAGTTGGCCCAGGAAAGGTAGTGGATGATGGTGAGGCCTCCAAGTTCAAGAGACTGAACCTATTCCAGTGGCTGAACATGGAAATAAACAGATGCTTCCAGAGCAAGAGTGAGACAGTCAGATTTTTCAGGATTAAAGGACATGTTATATTAATCAGACGAGCATCTAATCAATTCCATATCAGCAGAAAGAGACACAGCTCCACTCGGCCTAGTTGTGGAATAGAGTACTGTACAACACAATGTGGAGTCATCTGCAAAATGGAAGAGAGGGATTCCAGAGCATCGGATAGGTCATTTACAAAAATGGGGAACAAGACTGTACCCAACACACTTCCTTGTGAAACTCCACCGTCCACTGGGAGAGGGGGGGGGCTCCTTTGACAGCAACACGTTGACTGTGTGAATGGAGGAAGTCAGAAATCCAGCAATTAAGGTGGTCTTGAATGCCACAGGCAGAGAGCTCAGCAAGAAATTATTCTACCCTTGGTGAACTGACCTTGTTTCACTTCTGTTTTTTCGGAACCTTTCTGGGATACCATAAGTTGTGCCATATTCGAGTCTGGCTTCACAAGGTTTTGCTGCATACAAGGTATCCAATCCAATGTCTCGACTCTTTCAAGAGCATCAGTGCTGCAAAAGGTCTCATAGCAAGGAATATACATTTTTTTTAATATATATCTTTAGCTAGGGTACTGGAACAAATGCCCACTCGCCCACTCTTTGAAAACGATACGGTGGAAAGGAAAATATATTCAAAGCATCATTTTTTTCCTCGTACTTCTTCATAATCCTTTACATGACTATATTTGGCATTAACTTGACATATTATTTATTTCCCCCTAACTCGATTAGCAAATCGATTACCATACAAATGCGTAACACCATCTACATTCTAAACTGCACTTCTGTAACATCCGACAGCCCCATAAGGTGACTCCTTCATTTCGTCGTGTATATGCATTAGCACCTGGTTCCTGCTAGTTGCATCATTTATTTGGGCATGACTATGCTGCCGATGCAATGCCTGCTGTTTCTTGCAGATTAAAATTTCCAATCCAGATGAGGCACCAGCACGCAATGGCCTACTCTTTTCAAAAAAGTACCTGACTTTTTTACCCAACAGCAAATGTTATCAGATGGTGCTGCCCTTTTTATGTCTTCTCCCAAGGTTGGCATACATTACTAGACTGTGAAGCACCAGAATCTCTTTGTAGTCCAGTGCTGCCTCTGCACCATACCCACAACATTCAAAGTGCACATGCTTTGAGAAAATGGCTTCCATTTTACACAATGACTTACAATGCTTGGCCAACATATTCTGCAAAAATAACATGTAGTAACTAGAAGAGCACTCAGTATAGCGCATACCTCCGCCATGCAATGCCTGATCCACGAGAACATATCGGGCCCATTACATTTTTAAGATGTCGTGACATATCGTTTTTGGCCCTATCTCTCAATGGTGAAGAATCACTTTAAAAATTATTGAAGCTGGATCCGGATCTTTATCTTCACCAAAATCTAATCAGTTCGTCCTTGTCATACTTCTAACCTGTCCACTAAATTTCACCTGAATCCATCTACAACATTTTGAGATGTCCTGCACACAAAGAGACAGACAGACAGACAAACAAACAGACAGACAGGGGTGAAAAAATAACCTCCTTCCACCTTCGGTGGCAGAGGTAATAACTCATAAGAATGTGTTAATTGTAGTGGCTTTCATCAAAACAAATCTGATTTCAAAACAAGGATTATATAACAGATCAATGAGGCTTTGAATGTGTTGCTGGTTTTCTTATTGCTGCCATTGATTGGCTTTAATTAGGCTTTCTGCAAAAATATGTGTGGAATCACTTGGATGGTAATAGATTTGCCAATTGCTGTTGATTGGCATCATAGAACACAATTATTTTCAAAATTGGGAGGACAAAGTGGTGCTTACTCGAGATCGATTTAGCATAAAGCGCAACCTCGTGGTAACCTTAAATTTCTCCAGCACTTGCACTACCTGGTTTATACTTGTCATCCATACATTACATCTGTGTACTCACTATTGGCAATACCTGGAGAATCCATATGGAGTTAAAGGCAATCTACATTGACTAGAAATACACAACCGACCCATCTTTATCAGCAACTAGCTGAAGTACCCGGCGTTGCCCGGGGAAATTGAATACAATATGTATTGAAATATTTCCTGGATGACAAATTGGGGAATGTTGACCTTATGGTTTTGCATGAGTTACCAATTTTTGGCATTGCAAAATGTGCTTGGACTTGTATCAACCTGCTTCACCTTCTAAGGATGCCCAACATGCTGCTCTGGAGGCTCCAAAATGGATCATGCTTCCACATTGATCCTCAATCCGAGCCTGTGACTGCTCTGTAGTCTCAGCTGCCCTGGAGGCTGCTTGGCTTGCACGGTGATCCTAAAGCCGAGCCCGTGTCTGCTGTGTAGTCTCAGCTGACCTGGAGGCTGCTTTTCGTGCACGTTGATCCTTAACCCAAACCTGTGTCTGCTCTTGAGTCTCAAGTGACTTGTAGACTGCCATTCTCTTTGCATCCGATTTGTTTCTGGCCATTAGGAGTCTTTTTTGTTGGCATGTGGCAGTATTTAGAATGCAAGTAAGGTAGGTGGAGATATTTCTTAACAGAAGTGTTCCCTTGGAAGTTCTAGAAGTGCTCCTGTGGGTATCTTACCATGCTGATTTTCTTGACATGGTGGATTAAAGTTAAAAAAGCAAGAGAGGGATCTTACTGAAATGGGGAGGATTGGTGGAAGGGAAGAAATGTACCAAGGGAATACACAGTTTCTGTTATTGGCTTACTTATGTAATATGACCTCAACATAGATCTTCACAATACATATTACTCAGTCGCAGCAGAGTGTAAGTACCATACTCACTTGAGGCCTGAACATGGAGGTGTTATAATAAACATGTGCAAAGCAATCTTTTTAATAACAGGCACACGTGAAAACACTTTGTTAATTAAATTTGTGTTCTTGACAACAAATCACTGCAACCTCAACCTACGATCTTGACAATACAAATTACTCGCTTCTGGGGAAAAACCCGAGGCAGTCTATTGGAACAAGACCCCATCGAGGCCTGAAGGCCAATTCTATGATTTAAAAAAAAAAATCAATTTTTTTTTTTGTCCAAACATAACCTTTGACCTTCCTCTGGATGAAAAAAGAAACCATGCAAAGCTTGGTTGCACTGGTTCCTGCAGGGAGCGAATGCATAAATGAACAAACAAACACACAAACAAACTGTCTTCTTCATATCTTCGCTATTTTGCAGGCCATGCTTCTACTCCCTGCTCACCTCTTTGTCCAATCCCTGCCCAAACAGGTATCTTAAGTATAAACTTGATGGTCTCCTCCATTCGTTCTCCCCCCTCTTCTCTCGTCTGTGTAACTGTCTTCCTAGGTCTGTTGTTTTGAGCTCTTCGCTCCAGGATTTCAAGTCTTTTACTCACCACGACCTCATGGTCTCTCTCACTTCTACCTCTGAACTTTACAATCCCTGCTGAGACCATTCCCCTCGTGCACCCACAATCTCTCCTCTTGTGCTGTGATACATCCCTGTGTTATTGTCTGTCTTTTTCCTTTCTCTCCATTTTGCTTCTGCCAGCCACTCTTCTGTAAGCATCGATACCTTGATTTGAAAAATACAATCCTGCTTGCATGTGTGTTTCTTGGTTTGATTCTCAGAAGAATTGAGTCTCACCACAAAGTGCAATCCAAGTGCAGTGTCGGCAAGAGTGTATGGAGGGACTGGAAAGAAATGTTGGATCCTCAAGCATGGCATCCTTCAAAAGGAAAATTTCATTCTTTGCAACCTACATCCTCCACTCATCGCCCCCACTCCCTCTCTCCCTTAGATGTGTGTGTGTGTGTGTGTGTGTGTGTGTGTGTGTGTGTGTGTGTGTGTGTGTGTGTGTGTGTGTGTGTGTGTGTGTGTGTGCATGCGTGCGTGTGTGTGTGCGCGCCTGCATGCGCAACCATTATCTCGGACATGTATGGACCTATTTTATTCGCACTTAGCACAAAGACAACAAATGATTGCTTACATCTGCACGTCATTTTTTTCAAGATCAGATCCAAGGTGGCCGACTGGTGGCCATTTTGTCACTTAAATGTGTCCCCAACCATTTCTCAGACATGCATCGTGCGATTTTGTTCAAACTTGGCAAAATCACAGTATATGAGGCATGCATGTGCAGCTCACTTTATTTAGTGATCTGATCAAAGATAGCCGACTGGTAGACTGGCAGCCATGTTAGTTGTACATAAATATGGTCTCGTCCAGTGTTTCTCGAGGTGGGGCGCGGCAATATTTTGGTGGGGCATGAGGATTCAGAATTAATGAATCAATATATGATCGCTTTCATAGCTTTGCTATGAGTTCCCTTCTTGATTGACTCAGCCATTTCTGGTGGATTTATCTGAAGTACCAGAGCAAATTCCAAGAGGAGTTATGCGAGTTGCAACAAGATGAGTCTGTGAAAACTCTTTTCAAGATTATAGGAAGCATGATGTGGCTGTCTGAGGAGAACGAAAAGAAATACCCAAACTCGACTACTTTGGCAAGGGAAGTATTGATAAATTTTCCAACATCTTAGTTAGTCGAATGTGGATTTAGTGTTGTTACCGATTTGCTGCAAGCTCAGAGAAATCGACTGGAAATCACGAAACGTGGTGATTTAAGGCTGAAACTGACAAAATTGGTTCCTCGAATCAAACAAATCTGCAGCCAGCGTCAAGGGCAGGGCTCCCATTGAAGTGAGTCGCAATTGAATAAAATTTGCAATAAAGTTTTAATAAAGCCTTTGGAATACATATGCAGTATATACTATAGTGTCTCCAATCACGGTGCGGCATACGATTTTTTTGAAAATCAAAGTGGGGCGTGGGATAAAAAAAGGTTGAGAAATACTGCTCTAGTCATTTAACTCAACACAGAACAATTACTAAAACAACAGGGGTAATGCATTT
>NC_140970.1:77287819-77300319 GCF_056783735.1 Eptatretus burgeri
TATATATATATATATATACATATATATACATACATATATATATATATATATATATATATATATATATACATATATATATATATATATATATATATATATACATATATATACATATATATACATATATATATATATATATATATATATATACATATATATATATATATATATATATATACATATATATACATATATATATATATATATATATATACATATATATATATATATATATATATATATATATATATATATATATATATATATATATATATATATACATATATATATATATATATATATATATATATATATATATATATATATATATATATATATATATATATATATATATATATATATATATACATATATATACATATATATATATATATACATATATATATATATATATATATATACATATATATATATATATATATATATATACATATATATATATATATATATATATATATATATATATATATATATATATATATATATATATATATATACATATATATATTAAGGCTTTTTTGACCATACCCTCATTTAACCACAAAACAAAAAACGTCAATTTTGGTTCTAGTATGCGGTTTGTTTTCACCACACAGGATAACATTTTGTGGTATTATACATCAGAGATCATTATAAAACAATGCATGGTGTGACAGAACATGGACTAAACATATTATAACCTATTAATATTCATTATTTGGCTCCCATACAGTATGTTTACTTCTGAACAACACAAAAATAATTTCTAAACACGAACATGAATGACGTCATAAATTTACTCCTAATGACGACAGTTTCCAGCACAATAACAGAGTACGAGCTGTACATTTAAGGCTCACCTCACAGCACTTGCACAAACCCCTGCAGGCTTTGTGACATCCACAGTGAATCAGTTCATGACAGGACATTGATGCCTCAGATAAGGTGGTCCACACTGGTGTCCATCTGTCATCTTTCCAATTCCATCCCCAATCAGCTGGGCTTGGCAGGACTGGACTGGGCAACAATGCTTGTCCCCAGATGTAGCCTGCTTGGAAGGTCGCTCTCTTGATGTATTCACAAAGTGCATCCTGGCTCGGAGGGATGTTTTCAAGGGGCCTGGAGCTTTGGGGAAAAAGTTTTTGACCTGCTTTATTGACTCGGCTCATTGAACACGTGCAGCGATACAAAAGTATCCGAGACTGCCCATGGATTTGTTGATAGATTACAGAACACCGGTGTAACAGCTGACATTGCCTTCTGTGTGCCATATGCTGATTTTTTGCCTCGTCCACAGAAGGCTGGCAGTGTCACACCCAGTGAAAGCATGGAAGAATTGCAAAGCAGTGCGAATGTTGGAGCTCAAGTTGCTGGGAATATGTACAGGTATATACCTTAAATTCTTCCCCCACTCCAAAGGAATTCCATAGTTCCTGAAGAATGAGTTTTGTCATGTTGGAGACACAAAGAACGACAATATCTGTATCAAGAATTCTTATCATCACTCAGCTATGTCCTTTCTTAGCTGCATGAGCTGTGCGAAGTCATGTATCGCCATCTTCATGATTGTGTGGTGCAAGTCCATCCTTGTCAAGAGAAGTGGCACTGATGATGGCTTCATTAAATGTACTTCTAAGTTGTTTGCTTTCAATAACCAATGCTTTCACATGCTTTGCCAACAACACAAACAGTTTGACTTTGTTTTCATCCCTTCGTTGGAAGCTCTGCCAATTTACAGGAAGCGTTCCATGGCTGACAACTCGTCGATGCAAACCACGTCCACACATTTCTCTCGTACCTTGTTTTCGACTGTTGGGTGAATATCTGTCTGAAATAACATCGAGGTGTTTAACAGATTGTGCTTGTGACACAACATAAGTGCTGAAAACATTTCTGGCATAATCCTCATATGTTTTATGATGGTGTTGGCTTGATGGTTGGGGTGGTGGGCTTTGGATCCTAGGGTCCTGAGTTCAAATCCCGCTCAGCTGTTGAATTAATACCAGGTGGGGTTAACTCGGCCTGTCATCCTTCCGAGGTTGGCAAAATGGTTGCCAGCATGCTGGTGTACTGTGTCAGAGTGGCAACCCATCCAGGATTGTGCCCAATAGCCAAGGAGACTGCTTAAGCAGCATCAACGCTCTGCACAGAGTATGGTCCCAATCTCCTCCTCCTCCTCATATGTTTTGCACTTTCCAGTAGGCAGCATGTTGACTATAACCACTCCATCCATTATCTTGACATCAGCTTCAGGTGGCTGAACTGGTGTGTCCTTCTCCAGACACCGGAGGAGATCCGATTTGTGACCTATATGAAGTTTTCCTCCTGAAAAGAAAGATGGTGGACATGCATGATTCTCTTCCTTGAAGAATTCCCTCAAGTTCCCATCTCTGGACTGACATGATATATAAGTGTGAAAATTGGCTGCAGTCATTCGTCAAAAATGAGATTTTCTCTTTGGAACAAAGTTTTTGAAATGGTGTCCCAAATAGAGGAAGGTTGTTTTTGCGTATTGTGTCTGTAATCAGTTTAAAATAGACCTTCAAAATCTGCTGTATGCATTTATCATACTGTGACTTTCCTATCTGATGAGCATTCTTGACAGATCCAACTACAATGTCTGGCTTGATATTGTTATGGTTGTGGGGTCGGTCGAGGAATTTAATGGGGAATTTAGCACTGAATGGAGTACAGTAGTTTCGTCTTTGGACGTGTAGGAGGCATCTCAATGTGATTGAGTAGGGAACCTGTGAACTTAAGTGTTACGTGTCACCTCACGAGGGGGTGGTGTCATGTTAATTAGCTGGGGTTTAAGAATAAGGTTCTGCAGTGTGTAATCGCCCCTCTGTGATTTTTCCCTATATGTTTTTTATTTCAAGATCGGCAATAAAGGTTGCGTTTCCATTCCAAGTTTCACAAAGACCAGCTCTCGTCCAAGCTAAGTACAAGAATAGTTGAAAGGAATGGTATTCTTTTTATTCTATGTTCCCTTTGTCTGTATTTGAATCTGTGTGAGGAGGTGCCTCGACTGGAGGATTTACTGACTTCATTGTTATCATTACCTGTTGAATTATTGTCCCTTTTAAATATTTGTTTATTTTCATTAAATGTATTCCTTTTAAGAAACTGTAGCCGTGTATTTGTAATGGGGTTCGAGTATAACCCCCCCCCCCATTTCCCCCTCCCCCAACCCTCAGCCATTGCCCTTCGAGCATGTGTGATAATCTCCGAGGATCAACGTGTCGGCCTCCTATTAATAAGGAACCGCTTGGCCGTCCGGAAGCTCGCGGTGTTAACCACCCGTCACCACAAATTGGGTTGGGGGTTCACCTGGGCCGGCCATCCCCGTGACAATATCTTTGTTGTCCAAAATCAGTAGATCCATATTATCCTCCAAGAATGGATTTCCCATTTCATTGATGGTGGTCACAAGTATATTGACATCCTTAGCAAAGGAATTTTGAACACCAGGAACCTGTCCGTGATGGCATTGGTCCTCCACAAACCAGGCGTTGTCTCAATTTATGCAGGTTCTACTGTAAGATTATCAAATTGTGCACTATCTGGTGTGAACTAGATCATATAATTTGATCATTAAAACATCTTTCAACTCTTCTGGTTTTGTTAATTTGCAAAAGTATTCATCACACATTTCAAAAAGCCATTTTATCCGATCACGTACAAGATGCCAGGTGGGTCTTCGTTTTATTTGAATCTACATATCAGAAAGTATGTACTTATACACCAAATTCGCTGCTTCCATCACGATTTGAACAATTGCTATTAGATATGATGATATGATATGATGATATTAGATATGATGAACAATTGCTATAAGATATGATATTAGATATGATGGTTATCCACTGGACTATTATAGTTGGGCGAATTGCTTTCTGCACACCAACCACACTCTTAGACTGCAAAGAAATGTATCCTGGTTTCAAAGTATACCCGAGAAAACCACAACACTTGCCATCCGCAGTTCAAGCAGGAATTTTTAATTTGTCCAGGGTGCCGACAATGACTCCCCTAATCTTCATCGAAAGACAGTGGGATATTTAACCACCAATAACTAATGCTAGCACGTGGGACACCCGGCTTAACGTCCATCAGAGTGAGGACGTACTTTGTGAGGCACAGCCCTGGCTGTGAAGCACCAGTCTGACAGTTTATAGTCGAGTCGGGAATCACACCCAGACTAGAGACAGATCAAAGGTATGTTTTGCAAATAAAGGATTGCTGCCATGGCAACGTTGATCATGTCATTCGTCCTAACATGTGTTTGATGGATTAAATGGCATTTCCTGTGTATGTTTCGTTCCATGGAATTGGTAAATAAAGAGCTCAAGGTAGGGTAAGATGCACTGAAGAACACTCCCTGTCCTTACCATAATGTGTGGCTGTGAAATGCTTATGTATGTGCAATCACTGTGCCTGACATGCCTATACATTAAATAACAGGTCATTATTTTTTTTTAGCTTCATCACATACTTTTATGGAAACGTGGCCTGGTGTTTCCTCAATAGTTCAGGTGGCTTGCTTAAGATCTTAGGGTCTTGTGTTTGTGTCGTGACATAACGCCAGGTGGGTTGACTCAGCCGATTCCGAGGTCAGCAAAATGAGTATCAGCTCATTGGAAACAGTGCATCAGTGGCACAGCCATGCTTCCAGAAGATGACGCAACCAGCAGCCACAGGCTGCATCTAAAACGATAACATCCAAATTGTGCTCATCACACGTTGCTTTGTAATACAAACAATTTCAACACATCATCTCACCATTGATATTTTCATTTCTTGTAGGTCAGGTCGTGAGTACTGTGTTGAAATGTGAGGGTGAAACGAAATTTATTTATTCATTTATTCATTTGCAGCCTGTAACTGATTGGCTGCATCATTTTTGGAGGCACAACTGTGCTACTGATACAGTGCCCCTGATATCAGTAATCTAATACTCATTTTACCAACTTCAGAAGGATGACAGGCTGAGTAAACCCACCTGGTATTAATTAAACGACCAACAGGGAGGGTCTTGAACTCAATAACCTCAGATTTTAAGCCAATACCTTACCAGTTAACCCAGCACCAGGCTTGTGAAATTAACCGTTGTTTCGTGATAATGTTAACAATATATTTGTCTCATTTCTCAGGCAATGGAAGTTTGAATATCATGATTTAAAATCATTCACCGAAGCCTAACAAATATGTCAGTCATATACGAATTGAATGAATCCTATTTATGTAGCATTAGCATGTGCTTTGTATACTTCTGTGGATAACCGTTTGCTCAAGAGGTTATCACTTAATTGCACTTCTAAATTGCCAAACTTTTTAAAGGATTGTGTTCTTAACTTGTGGTTGCAGTAACACTGTAATATTTCTGATAATAACTTACTTCCCAGCTGCATGTGAACCCCTCCGACCTTCCAGCAATTGCCTGAGGACCCGAACCGTGACATGTTGGATTGTTTGTGTACATATTCTCTGCACGTACCCACTCCGTGGCAATGTTACATTAACCTCTGCTCACCATCTCCCAGCTGGAGCTGAAGAAATGACCCGATAAGAATACCAGGGAGAGAATACTTCAATCATGTGTTGAGCTGATGGTTTCACATGAGATCCCAATGGTGAGTCCTGTGCTTAGTGAGCACCAAAGGGAAAACTGCTTTTCTAAACCACCAGTTGAACCCGACTTTCCTTCGAGGCAGGAGGGAGGTCCTTCAACACATGTTGCGAAGGCATACCCTGGGCCAACGATTTTCGGGTCCCTTGAGCGGTCACCTCTGCCTGCCTGCAGACAGTAGTTACAGGAAACGCTTTAGGTACCAAGAAAATTCACATTCCTGGAAATTCTCACGACTGTTTTGAATGTACTATTGTATGCCCTTTTGAACTAAACAGAGATATGTAGCTGTTAGAAAAATACATTGATATACTGAATAAATCACAAAACCAGGCAAACATATGATGGGTCGACAAATTGACATGGAAAGCGACCAAGGCTCGAGTTAACATCTGATGATGGAGGTTCAATGTAACAAATTTGAGTGGAGGTTCAAGTTAAAAACTTACAATCTGCTGATGTGATTCACTCTCAAGTGTAAAATTGCCTGATGAAATGAGTCAGGTTCCATTTAACCCTTTCCTGCCAGGTTCTTCATGAATAACCCACACCATGAAATTTATATATTGCTGCACACGTTTAGTCAAAATATTTGGTCAGTGTCAATGGAAGAAAGGGAAAAAAAGTGCATGATAGTTGAACTCAATGAATCTGAGACTTTTTAAATGCCTCTAGTATTTAGATAAACCAAGTTGCTTGCTGTTTAATGCACCTGCACGAGAGAATAGTCACACGTCACAGTACATGCGGAGTTAATACCAGCGTGACAACCGCATCGTGCACGGACTGCTGGCTGGCACATTAAACGTGGAGAAGAGAGAATTGAAGAGTGATTCATTCCTTGTAAGGCCATGGAGAGGAATGGGCATGGAGGAGAGGAGGAAGACCCGATAAGCATGCTATTGAAAAAAGTTTCCTAAAGGCAGGACTTTGTAGAACTCTTCAAATAGTGGAAGGAAGGGAGTTAAGGGAAAAGGGTAAAAAGTCAGGAATTGATTAGGTGAGGCTGGAGAGGAAGAATATATGATAAAACACACATGGGAACATTCCATATTAAAATTATTTTTTGTGAGAAACAGAAAAACCTTGATTTAAAGTTGTGATAAAAGTTCTATGCTTCATTTACTGTCATTATCATGTTGTCATAACTGGCATGTAAAGTGTATTTTTTTTTCAACAAGAAAAGTTGTACAATGTTGTTTTAAAGGAGAAAAGAAAGTCTCCCCTGCTTATTTTCTTTCTTTCTTTTTTCCTTATTTATTTACTGATTTGATATCTTATGCAGTGTGTCCTGAAGTTATGTCAGGATACCAGACATGATGGGATCTTGGGACTGGTCTGATATACAAAATACATGATGGCGATCAAAACGTGTTTGGGGCAAGGCATTTTATATTAGTCCAGGAAAAGTGAAATGTATATATTTGATCCGATGTACCTCACTCTGTGTTACAGAGCGTTGGTTCTGCCAAAGCAGTTTCTAGGCCTGGAGTCATGTTAGGTGGTTTTCCATCCTCCTCCCAGCAGTAGACAAGACAAGAATTTGACCATGGTGACAGCAAAAGCTCACATATTCTTTGTGAAGGACAATGTGGGATATTTAACATCCATCATCTAATGTCAGTAGATGTGACACCCAGTTTAACATCCATCTGAGGAATGGCAAATACACTGATGAATCATCCTGCCTGTGAAACACCAGGATTGCAGTTTATAGTCTGGTCAGGATTCAAACCCAGACGAGACAGCTTAGAGGTGAGTGTCTGTACATCTAGGCCATCCTGATATACAGTGTATGTATATATATATATATATATATATATATATATATATATATATATATATATATATATATATATATATATATATATATATATATATATATATATATATATTTATATATATATAGATATATATTTATATATACAGTGTGTATATATGTATATATATATATATATATATATATATATATATATATATATATATATATATATATATATATATATATATATATTGTTGCGGGCCGGGATCCGGTGGCGAATATGACCACGAGGTGGGGGAAGTTACGTCTCCCACAAGCCTCCTGAAATTTTAGGCCGTTGCTCACGGATAATTCCTTGAGGCAGCGGGTCGCTTAACCGACCGTGGACGCCAATAACTCAACTGCGCGACAATAACTGTTTTTGTGTTGAACCAATTTACCTCATTAACCATGCGGTTTTGACTACCGGGAAACCACGCCCTCGATACGCCTTGCCCGATCCGGATCACTCTACCAACTACCAACTCTACCAACCACCTTTCCAGATCGAATGCAGCCGAGTGGAACTACCAAGGACTAGAATGAACAGAATATCAGGAATAAAGACTCGGTTTAAACTCAGATCCGAACCATGCTGGACCAATGAAGGAAAAGACAAAAACGAACTGGGAACATTTCTACAATAATTTATTTACAATCAACTTACAAAATAAGGACACAGAGCAGACTTATCGTGAGAATGCAGGCGAGATTTACAATGATCAAATCTCTCTCTCTCTCTCTCTCTCTCTCTCTCTCTCTCTCTCTCTCTCTCTCTCTCTCTCTCTCTCTCTCTCTCTCTCTCTCTCTCTCTCTCTGTGTCTCTGTCTCTGTCTCTGTCTCTGTCTCTGTCTCTGTCTCTGTCTCTGTCTCTGTCTCTGTCTCTGTCTCTGTCTCTGTGTCTGTCTGTCTGTCTGTCTGTCTGTCTGTCTCTCTCTCTGTCTCTCTCTCTGTCTCTCTCTCTGTCTCTCTCTCTGTCTCTCTCTCTGTCTCTCTCTCTCTCTCTCTCTCTCTCTCTCTCTCTCTCTCTGTCTGTCTGTCCCCTTTAACTGCACTATCAGCAGTTGGTATAAAAAGACCCTACTGGCTGAACTAGTCGAGGAGCGTGTGGCTGGTTCACCTTCGGAGAAACAAAATTCAACTGGAGACCCCAATAATAAGGAATTCTTCAACCTTGAGAAAGCCGTCAAGACCTCTTGGCAGATTCACAGTTTACACTCTTCGAATGGTGTTCTGACTTCCCAGAGTGGCATTAAACACTCAATGCAGGATTTCTACTCAAATCTGCTTACACCAAGAACTGTGGACAAAATGATGATAAACGAGGTGATTGAACTTCTCCCATACCTTTCTCAAGAACAACAACAGCAACTCGAATGTGACATTTCGTTTGAGGAGCTCACTGCGGCATCAAAACTGCTTGAGGACGGCAAAGCCCCCGGACTTGACGGACTCCCTGCTGAATTTGGCCAAGCTTTTCGGAATATTCTGGGTCCTGCTCTAATGGAGACCCTGCTTGAGAGCCAAGATCAGGGTGAATTGCCCCTGAGCTGCAGGAGAGCTGTTTTGTGTCTCCTCCCAAAGAAAGGGGATTTCCAGCAGATTACAAACTGGCGGCCTGTGTCATTGCTCAACACTGATTATAAGATTGTGTCAAAAGTGCTTGCAATGCGTCTAAAAATGTCATCTCTCTCCTGATTGGAAATGACCAAACGTATTGCATTCCTGAACAATCCATCTATGACTATTTTTTTGCTTTGAGATTTAATTGCCATTAGTCAAATCGTGCCTCATGGTTTTGGGTTGTTACTCCTGGATCAGGAAAAAGCTTTTGACAGTGTGGATCATTCGTTCTTATTTGCAGTTCTTACTAGAGCAGGTTTTGGGGAAAAATTCATCTCTTGCATCAAACTTTTGTACAGGAGTGTATCATGCCTGCTGAAAGTAAATAATAGTTTGTGTCATCCCTTTCCTTTTCAGCGAGGTATCCATCAGGGTTGTCCACTGTCAGGCATGTTGTACACACTTTCTGTTGAACCCCTACTGGCTCTCCTTCACACCTCCTTGTCTGGGCTATCCTTGTCAAACAGTTCGAACATTGTTACTTCAGCTTGTGCAGATGACCTGTGTGTTGTGGTAAAAAACCCAAAAGATGTCAGTGAGCTATCCTGTTGTCTTGCCAAATTTGAACTTGCCTCATCAGCAAGAGTAAATTGGAACAAGAGTGTAGCTCTTTGGCTGTACCCAAATACACTCTCATCACACTCTTCATGTGCACTTCTCACAACTCTTCCAGGAGGAATGTTATGGAAAACGGATGGGTTTAAATACTTAGGAATACATGTGGGAACTACGAGATATATGCAAAGGAATTGGGATGGGTTCCTTGATAACATTAAGCAGAAACTATCAAGGTGGAAAGGAATGCTCCAGTTCTTGTCACTTAAGGCACGGGTAACGATCATGAATAACCTGATACTACCAACCGTATGGCGCAAGGTCATCGCACTCCAGCCTCCTCAAGTTGTGATCAGAAGCATTCAGAAGAGCCTGATTGATTTTTTTTTCTGGGGAGGCCACCACTGGCTCAAGCCAGATGTATTGTGCAGGCCACGAATGTCTGGTAGCCAAAACTTGGTGCATATCCCTAGTCGAATAATGTCTCTTCGACTCATGGTAATAAAACGTCTACAATATGGTGAAGTAGTGGCCTGACATCCTCTCACCAATACCTTGCTTCAGCAAACAGGTGGATTGGACTATGACCGGGAACTTTTCCTCATAGACCTAAAGCAGGTTGATAGAGCTCGGCTCCCTGCATTTCATCAATCTCTTCTGAACGCTTGGCAAACTCTTGGAGTATAGCGGTTAGAGATCTCCTATGATGCCAGGAAATTTGTGCATGAGCTACTATTCCAAAACTTATTATTGGCTGGAATATCTACCAGCCGATCCTTCATAAAGTACTTTACAAATAGTGGAATAAATAAAGTGTGAGATCTTATGGAGCCTTGCTTGAAACAATGGTTGCCTGTTGGCTCGGTTTCTAAAAAAATTGGATTGCATTCAATGAGAGTAGTGGGTGAGGTCACGAGGATAGTAACCCAGACTTTTCTCCATTGAAATATTGGGTGGAATGGGGAAAGTGAAGAAGTAGATTTTCACCAAAATTTTCTTGAACTTTCAATCACTGCCCAAAAACACCAAGACGTGTTCTCTTCAAACAGTGACAAGTCTGATGTGTTCACATCATGGGGAAAAAAACAATATATGGAATTTGTTGAGAAGTGTGTTTGCAGGGCTCTACGCCACTGTTAAGAAACCATTGGAAAGAGACTTTACCTGCAGGAGCTTTCCTTACTCCCAATTGGAAGGTGATGTATAGATCTCCGACCTTTGGTCGCACGGGAGACTTAAATTGGAGACTGGTCCATCACGCCCTGGCCACACAGGTTTTACGACAGAAGTTTTACCCCTCTGTGTCTAATCCATGCCCCTTTTGTATGAGTATTGAAAATCTGAATCATGCGTTTATTGAATGCAAGAGGTTGTCACCTCTGTGTCTGTATCTGAGTCGCATTTTTTGTAAATTTAAAATTGTTTTTATCCTTTCCAATCTTTATTTATGGGCTCGCTTTCAATACTGGAAACAAATCTGTGGTTTTGCTTTTGAATTTTTTCTTGGAATTGCTAAGCTTGCAATTTATAAGACCAGAAAAGCCAAATTGGTGAATAAGTAAAATGAAAATGCACTTTTTTGTTTCAAAGGCATGGTATCTGGTCGTATAAAACTAGAACATGCATATCATGTAAACATGGGTAGTCTTCTGGTATTTGAAGATTTATGGTGCAATGGTGGTGTCTTGTGTAAATGTGTTGAGAATGAAGTTCACATTTTTTTGTGAATTGTAACAATATTATTGATCCTTGAACTTTCATTGTTTTTCTGACTCTGCTTGAGCACCTGTAGTTAAAGAATGGTACTTGATTCTCATGTGTTGATGCTTTTATGAACCTCAGGCAAATGGTGCCTCAAGATTTTTTCTTTGTTTAAATTTGCCTTGTAAAATGTTTTAGACTTTTATAATAAAAGGACATAAAAGTCTAAAGTCTCTCCGCTCTCTCCGCTCTCTCCACTCTCTCTTTGCTCTCTCCCTGCTCTCTCCCAGCTCTCTCCCCCCTCTTTCCCCCCTCTCTCTCCCCCCTTTTTCCCCTCTCTCTCCCCTCTCTCTCTCATAATGGACTTGATATAAACTTGAATGTGTCAAGAAATCTGATATGAGTTATGGGAGATGTAGGGATTGTTTGTGTGAATGAGATGTAATTGTAGTTAGTATTAAGAATGGCTGAAATGCCTCCACTGGTTTTACTCAATTCATTTATAAAAAGATGTGTGTCATAGTGAGCATTGTTGTGAAGAAATACTGCAATGAAGGAGGGAATTTTAAAATTGAGATTATACCTCTGATGAGCCAGACCTCTATACCGTATTTACCGGTGAGATGGCAATGGTCTCTTACCTTTCGACCTTCACTAATTTTCTCCTCACAAATATGACAGGCAGCCTGTGGTTGTTTAAATTTCCTTTTCTCTTCTTTTGTTAAGGACATTAGTTCGTATGTTTTTTTCCATTACCTGAGATAATTGAATAGTCTTTTTCCAGTCGTTTCACAAACTCCTTCGAGGCATCTTCTCTTCTGTAAAGTTCTAACTTCTACTCATCACCAACAGATGATATGATATAATAACAGAAACCACAAGGAGTATGTTTTTGATTTTTATTTGTGAAGGATTGATTTGAATTTGGAGAAACAGTGTTTATCTTCATGAGGATACTTTCTAAATCGGCATACATCACAAACAGATGTTTTATAGATGTGTGTGTGTGTGTGTGTGTGTGTGTGTGTGTGTGTGTGTGTGTGTGTGTGTGTGTGTGTGTGTGTGTGTGTGTGTGTGTGTGTGTGTGTGTGTGTGTGTGTGTGTGTGTGTGTGTGTGTGTGTGTGTGTGTGTTATGGCGCCTGTCCTTTTTTACGTTAAGATTGCAGAAGAATTATATTGGGATAGGTCTG
>NC_140970.1:77305319-77327819 GCF_056783735.1 Eptatretus burgeri
AATTATGATTGGTGGAAATCATGACATCACAGAAAATCTGTAATGTAAATCTCTGCAACTACATGTGGAGAGGCGAACATAGCAAGCCGATCCAGGCGTGTGTGTGTGTGTGTCTGTCTGTCTGTCTGTCTGTCTGTCTGTCTGTCTGTCTGTCTGTCTGTGTGTGTGTGTGTGTGTGTGTGTGTGTGTGTGTGTGTGTGTGTGTGTGTGTGTGTGTGTGTGTGTGTGTGTGTGTGTGTGTGTGTGTGTGTGTGTGTGTGTGTGTGTGTGTGTGTGTGACCGCTGTTTCTCGACAACCACTGGTCCGATCTAATTGAAACTTGCCAGCTATATTGCTGGGGTCCTGAGTATGTGCCTTTTCAAGGTTTGATATTAATCGGACAAGTGCTTCCCAAGTTATGGCCATTTATTTACCAACCAATGAAAGGACACGTTGCTGTGTTGGCGTGGCTGCGTCGGCCGGTGCGCGGCCGGCCGACGATGACGTCACCTGCCGTGCCGGTTACGATGGGGATCGGTGCCTCAGTTACCTTGGCATAGGAGTGGCAATGATCAATGGCAGCGAATGTCAAGGCAAGCAAAGACGGGGAGGTAAACTTGATTTTAATTTGGATTTTAATTAACTCTGTGTGTGGAAGTGTACTTCAATACAAGCGATAATTCGTGGAATGCAGTGAACATTCCATACGGGCACGCACCACTTCCGGATAATGATGACTTTCTGTATTCTAAAATAATTTCTCGATTTCTTATGCGCATTTATAGATAAACACAATGCCCCAATCCAGTCGTCGTTTACGAGAGCGAAGGAACGGCCTGTGAGTTTTTGCTTCTGGCTCGAGGTTTGAAAGTTTTTTTTTTTTTTTTTGCACGTACGGGCACGTACTAGTTGTGTCAAATGAACCAATTAAGGTCCGAATTTGAACCAAGGATCAGCACTTTCATTGCGTAAAATGAACCAAAGTACCAATTTGAACTCAAGATTGGCACTTTCATTCTGTAAAATGAACTAAAAAAGCAAATTATTACTGTTTATATACAGTCATGATTTGCTTAACACTGGACCACAGAACGCACATTCGTTATGTCGCTCTTTGTCCTGGAGAAAGTTTTTAGGAAATAAAAATCCATAACATGCAGTGCTCGCTGAGTAACCACACTCATTGCCATTGTTACCTTCGCCCACGGAAGGTGGATGGAGGTTTTGTTTTCACTTCTGTCTGTCTGTCTGTCTGTTTGTTTGTTTGTTTGTTTATGTGCAGGATATCTGAAAAATAATTTGGACGGATTCGGATGAAACTTGGTGGATAAGTTCAGTGTGTGACAAGGACAAATTGATTTGATTGTGGTGAATATCTGAATCTGGATTCAGATAAGAGAGTTTTTTTTTTATTTCTAGCGTGATTCTTCGCCATTGAGACATGGGGCCAGAAACGATGATATATGGCATGATGTTTCAAAAGGTTGTGGACAGATTATGACAAAACTTGGTGGATGAGTTGGTTAAATGACAAGAACAAGCCGGTTCGATTTTGGTTCAAGCCCGGAGCCAGATCCGGCCTATCAGTGGGATACAAAACGTGATCTGCTCAGCCTGGCAGGGGTATACGCTCTCCCCTCTGCCGTTCTAGTTTGTACTGTACGCAATGCTCTGAGCCAATCAGCGCTATTTACGCCACCTTCAATTTGCAGCAGGATAAGCCTCCTTGCCCTCATCTCCCACTGCTGCAGTGTCGGAGGTCCAGTCAGAGTGATGGCAATTATTATTTTTTATTGATGTTTGTACATAATTCATGTTTTTGTTAATACTTACTGATGTTATTATAGGAAAAAGTATGCTATAAACAATGATGTGATGACCCCCTTTAGTGCATTTTAGCGCTCTCTTCTCTCAGAACACAGCCTGAGCACTAAGCGAGGTTTCACTGTAGATGCAATCGGCTGGCGATCATCAATCGCCCTGGATTCATCAGGACATTTTGTGTTTTCAGAATTGAGCGTATTGTAAGACTTTAGTGTATTTCTTTACAAAATTATATACAAATTAGGGCCTAGGTTTTTCACACGAACAATCGGGACAGACTTATTCTTCTGAGACTTTCCTGTTATATGGAACCAATATTTTCCACCTAAAATGCCAAATTGTCTTAAATTAATTAGCAAACCCAGGTTCCTTTGATCAGCAGAAGAGACGAGCGGATTCCAGCACACTTGACTGTAAAGCACCTGCTGACAGTATGCTGTTTGCCATCATCTGTTATTCATCATGAAGAACCACTGTTCTGCTCATAAGTTCACTGCACACTTGGCTTCCCCAGATTTCCTCATAAGATTGCATCAATGTTTCCATGTTGCCAATTCCCTTCTTTCCTCACTCTTCCTCTCCATCCTCCTCTCTCCTGAACTTGTGGGACTGGATGAAGGGAAACCACGAGACTAATCTAATATGTACTATTTACTTATTTACAATGACTATTTCATCTGGATCGACCTACCATCAGACACAAAAGCGAAGTGATGCCATTGCACCAAGGTACCAATTTGAACTGCACAAATGAATTAAATATTGAAAGTGTTCTTTCACTCCCTGGACAAAAATAATTGCAATGTGGAGGTGACACTGGATTGGACACCTTCACATAGTCACCAGGTGTTGATCTTGTGGACATGTTGCTTGTGATCTTGTGCACTGCTGAACCTCTCCATGATTTTTGCGAATGTTGCGTGTCTGGAGCTTTCCACGACAGGTTCAGTGCATTGGTGATCCCTGTGAGCGTTTCTCATTTTGCAATCACAGTTCCACTTCATAGCAGGTATTTTCCCCCCTACGTTTTTGCTTATTGAAAGTGAACCAGAGAGGGTGTCTTGATGGACACCATCAATTAAGCTTCCACCTTTAGGGAGATGAGGTGCATAAGCTCCAATCATCACCTCCCTTGAGAAGTCCTGTCGCTTTTTGTGCTTACCCATACTGTAACATGAATGACATCTTCACTATAACTTTTTATTGTATCCACCCATCGGGTGACGTCAAACTGCAGTGACTCATTACACGGAGATTCTCAAAGATGGAATAATTCATTTTTGTTTTTTTGGCGAGTGCTTGTACAACCAGAGGAGAGATATGACTCCACCTGGCGAGTCTCAGGTTGAGTGATGTTTGAAGAATGATCTAAAAATGCAACAAGCAGAAACTGATCAAGGGTAAGAAACTGAGGTTGGTGTGTTAATTGGTACTTTCAATGATCTGAACAAGTCTTTCAATACTGTCGTTTTCATTACTGAAAAAGGTTGCTTGGGCTAGGGAAGAGTAAGGTATTACTTTCCAGGTTGGTGTTCATAAGGTGATTTCATTATTGGTTGTATGTGTTTTAAGCTGTGGCCAAGGTTGAATTAAATGCTTTCTCACAAAAAAGCAACATGTCCCCACATGCTTCCTCTCTGCCTCACACACCTCCATCAGCCCACTGTTCCCTCTGAGCACCTCATATCATGAAATGTAAAGCGTCTTTAACGACCCTTTATGGCATGCCTTGGGGGAAATTACACTGGCTTTCATCATTTGTGCAAATGCTTTGGAACTGCTGATTTAGGAACGACCACTCTCCTCGGATTCCCAGTGATGCTTGGTGTTGGATTCCAGAGAGAGAGACCTGCCCAAGGCTGTTTGGCTCAGTAGATGTGGGATGGAAAGACATGGATCTTCTCCAAATTTAAAATGTAATCATAAAACATGGGCACAGGCAATAATACTTCCAAAAAGAACCTTTCACAAAAGCTAGTTTGGTATCTCCTCAGAGAGACAACCTGCTTCACAACCACCCACCCACCCACCCACTGCAATCCACATGTAGATCAGGAACGAATATACTTTCATTGTGCCCCATGCTGTTTTTTTTTTTCCTTTTGCCAAAGGGAATTATCGTAAAGTGCTTAAGATGCATCGTTTGGAGTAAAATAATGTGGGAATGTATGTGTGTAATGCTGCATGGTTCACTTTGTAATGTAGCACAGGTATCATGAAAGGCTTACGAGAAATCGAGGTCAAGAATGCTGTGCTGATAATGAACGATGCACGGTAAATTAGAGCAAATGTTTATGGCAAACCGTGGAAAACAAGCCACTGGGTGAACTTGCTGCGAAAATCGACCAATACTAGTGTAATCAAAACATTATATATACTACCCACAAGTGAAGTGCACAATGTTTAAATGCACTCAGGTTCCCATTACTCACAATTAAAAGGGCCTCAGATACAGGTGTGCTTACAGCCACATTCTTCACATTGCTCACACACTGTGTATAAAATTGAAGAGGAGACAAATTGGTCCTCGGTTATTTATGGTGAGTGGCTCGGAGGGTGGATGCGTAAAGCCGTATTGAATTGTCCTCACTGGTATTGGTTCGACTCCCATAGTCCCATGTCTACTCTCAAGCCTGGCCAACATCCGAGATGGCTGTTATCGGGTATATTTCCTCATAGAAACCCACAGTAGTGCTCCAACTATCTTCATAAGGCCGTGGAGACCTCCACAACAATCATCATTTAATGCACTTGAACATCAGTCTGTCACTTTGGTTAAAACTATTTATCCGCAACGCATGCGAAGTGAAAAGCAGGGTTTAGCAATTGGTTCACTTTGTCCTTCTGAAAATTGTCTTTCTGTCAACAAACGTCGGTTTATGATTGAGGAACAACTTAATTTCAATTGAATGTAATATTTTGAACACTAATTGGAAAATGAACCTGTAGTTTAACAGTACTTTAGCTCTGAATTTGATCTTATTGAGCATGCGCAGAGAGGAGTGAGACAATTGTTTTACTCTGTCTGCCTGTCTGGCAGTCAAAAAAAAAATTGAAAACCATTCAAACAGGAAACTTACTGTTTTTAGGGACGTCATAAAGGAAACAAACAACAGGCATGGGTAATTAATTTAACGTGTTAAATAAGGTGGTGTAAAAGGACGATGCATCAACAGCGGTAAACTTCTGAAAAAAGTTGTTTTTTTTAATTTTCAGCAGCCTTTAAAACCTTTATTTAATTTCAATTGAATTATATACTGTAGAACACAAATTGTATTATTGGCACTTCCAAAATCTTCCAGTTTAGCAGCACTTGGACAACATATTACACCGTCTCGACCAATCAAATGTGCCGCTCATACTTTTAGCGTTCAGGAATATCAAGATTCAGATAAAATGGCAGCTCAAAGGAAATATAGATTGTGCACTTGGAAAAGCAAAGCAACATTTTAAAAGACCCGAATCATGTCCTTTTTCTCAAGACTGCATGGGGTAATGTGTTCTATAAACTCTCTAGTTTTTATTGTACAGTATTTGTTTCTATTTTTCATGGTTTTGTGTTCTTGCTGGCTGGGGTGCGGTGATGGTGGTGTATATGTATGCACATGTAGTTGCTCTGTGCGAATGCATGTACACCTCTGTTGGCCCACCTCAGTGTACCTTTGCAAGGTTGAGGGGCTGAAATGGTGATGATACTGAGGACTTTAACTGAAGACCCAGTCAGTGAGGCATGCTTGTGACCCAAGTGTGTTTTCAACATACACACACTAGCAAATACAACCCGTCGCTTCGCTTACAGAAATACGAAAAGAAGGGGGACAGAGAAAGAGGCTAGAGATGTGGGAGAGCGAGAGCGAGAGAGAGAGAGAGAGAGAGAGAGAGGTGGGGGGGAGGAGTGGGGGAGCAAGGAGGTGGGAGGGGAGAGTGAGGATGTGGAGTCGAGATTGAGGCTGGGGGAGGGGAGAGGAGGGAGGGCAAGGAGCAGTGGGAGAGAGGAAGGTGCAGAGGGAGAGAAGGGGGAGCGAGGAGGGGGAAGTAGGGAGGGGTAGGGGGTGTTCTAGGCTTGCGTTTGGTAGTGGGACTTAAAGGTAGGGAGGGGGGTTGACTTGCATTTGGGAGGGGGATTTGAGGGGAAGCAGGTGGGATGGTCCCATCTGCCAGCATTAGTATGGAATTTAACAAAATTAGGTATGTTAAAACCACATTCAAACAGGATAGCAAAACCACCCATCACTTTCAAACAGCATGTACCATTTTTTAAGGGATTATAACATGGGATTCTCTTTGAGGTATGTGACTTGAACTGCGACTGCCACCCTGTTTACCCACTCTGGAACTGAATCTCACCGAAGAGGTCACACACTGTCCTGACCCGTCACTTCCGAAAAGAACATGCAAACTGGACAAACGAACACCCTTCCAGCAGCTGGACCTGCTGCCAAGTCCAAGCTCTCAATCCAAACCCTGAAACTCAGCTCAGGTCAAGAGACCATAGAGCCCATTGTACCCTAGTTGCAATGCTTATAAATGCCCGGAGACACCAGTGTTTCATGCCTTTATTTAATTTCAGCGCACATTTTACAATCAAAATGTGATTAGTCCCAGAATCTCTCAACGCGAGTCGAATCCCAAAATTCAAACTGTGGAATCAAACCCAACAGCAGCCCAGACTGCCAAAAAAAGTACCCATCCACCCAACCAACACACTCCCCGGCACTTCGGGCTCAAAACACAACACAAACACCTGTGGGAAGTTATCACAACTACCCATTGTTTATCACTTCATGAAAGTTGGAAGAGGGGTCAGAGAGGGAGGGGTGGGGGGCGGTGAAGACAAATGAAGAGTTGGAGGGAAGGGATTCATGGATGGATGGAAAGTGGATTCACAGCAAGTTCCACAGTTGTTCATGAACACATGAAACTCCAATCTCACAGAGTGAAGACGAGGTGTAAGGAATGAATGACTGTGTTTATATCTGTTGTTCCTTCATCTGGGCTTAAGCACTCAAGCCAGCACTCCAACAATACGGTTGATAAGGAATGGCAGGCTTGGCAAGCGATTGGCAATCATCTGTCAGTCATATTTTTCTCCTCCCAGTAATGCTCGGAGTGTCAAACCATTTCTGAATTGACCGGATGAACGCTATTTTTAGCAGTTGGAACTGCTGCAAAAGTCAAATGTGCAGCTTAAAATTTTGAAATTCAGCTCAGATTAAGAGATTTTAGAGGTTATTACATGTGCGGAAATGAAATAAAGCCATGAACACTGGAGTCATTGGGTATTTATAAGCATTGTAATGGATCCAGCAATTTGCAGGTATGATGATCAGGCATTTGATGAGTGAGGAAAGTGAAAAAAACTTTATCGTTAAGAAATCATTGCATTCTGTTCCAAGTCAAGGCATTGTTGAGCAGGCCAAAAAATAAATTGCGAATAACGACCCCAGTGATGGACAGTCAGGTGACCAAGGATGACGCCTTCATAAAGGATAATTAAATATGGCCATTAATTATCTTCAAAAGGGGTGTTTAAATTAGCCTAAACACCCAATTTTCATTCACGAGAAGCTCCCGCTCCCTACGGGAGCCATCATGGAAGTCATATTATTACATTTGTGCCTATTTTACTCCAAGGAGTACTAAACCAGAATTACATACCCCAAAAATGGTTGCGATCGGTTCAGCCCTTTTTGCGGTACATGGGAACCTGGGAACAGACAGACGGTGAATTATAGTAAGATGCACTCCCTTGAAGTTCCCTTCGTAGGTATGCAAAGATTCAGGTTGCTAGGTTTCATGGTTTTAGCATTTTGTGGGAGACACACTGACACACACACACACACACACACACACACACACACACACACACACACACACACACACACTGACACACACACACACTGACACACACACACACACACTGACACACACACACACACACACACACACACACACACACACACACACACACACTTATTACTATCTATATAAAAAAATAATTATGTACATATATATCCATCTTACATATTCTCCGCCAGTCTGTCTGTCTGTACTGGTGTCTGACCTTTCAGAGAAGGGCTTCAAAATCAAATTGCCATCATTTTGCTCACTCTGCATAGCTCTGAGGATCCATTGGCCTCTCGTGTACATTTTAAGACTGAATCAACTCGTCTTATTTCGTTAAACTAGCTGGAGTACCCAGCGTTGCCCGAGGAAAAAAATAGGAATAAGAGGGGTAAATTGGGGTGCTTAATATATATCACATTTATATATACATTTAATTTGGACACATTTTCACATTTCTTTGTCGTTATCAGCATTCGTTATCAGTGCTCATGAGGCTGTCATGGAGGTTTTCGTAGTTATCAGCAAGCAAGTTATTTTGCTCCCGGCGGATAAAGCTCAGTCGCTCTGTCTCAATCTTGCAGTAGACATCGACCAGAAATTATTGAAAGAGTCGTTGCATCTGCAGTATGTGGTTGCCCTCTCTTACCATGATGTGGTAGATGCAGTACTGCAGCTGTGTAAGTTTTCGTCCATCCTGTCCAGTTGCAGTCCTGGCCACCAGATGGAGGCTGTAGCCATCTGTTCCATATGGGAACACTATGGGATACTGGAGTGCATCATAAGATGCATGCAGCTCACTGATCCATTTAAGTGCACCATCGCGAAGTCTGAGGACAATGTCTCTGGGTTCTGTTGGCTCATTTTCCTTTAGGATGGTGACTTCTGCTGCAGACTGGGCATTGTAGCGGCGTGTGTGCTCTCCTTGCAGTCGCTTGTTCTCTCCCATGATGATCTGGCACTCTTCAGAGTTGCCTCCTTCTGCAAGTACATCTCTTGCAGTCTTGAGTTCACGGACCAGATGGTTATTCTCGTGAAACCACTTGTGAGCATCTCAAGGATGTGTGCTTTGAGGCCGCTGTACTTCCTGGCAGCCAGTTCTTTGGTGTGTGAGTTCAGGAAGTACACCTATAGGAAATTTGGCTGGCCCTCTTCAGGCGGGAGCAAGCTGCCAATGCGGTGAACACTTGTCCTTTGATCCGGAAGCTCGGGTTCCAGCCCTGGACTTCAGCTTCCTTGTGCCCGAAGCTCGTCATCGCAAAGCTGCCATTATACGTCCGAATGTTGTCAAGGAAGTGCTTGCTGAGTGGACCTTCACCTTGGAGAAGTTCCTCCAGCAAGGGAGGAAGGGTAGGAGAGGGCTCAAGGACGACCTTGCCATTGCTGCAGCACACACCTTTGGTCTCTCACTTGAACTTGGAAGCAGAGCAGTGGGTGCAGACTTGGTCCATTCGGCTGATGTCTGCATGAGTTGTTGGGTCAGCCGGGTCATACGTGAATGTCACCCTGTTGGATTGTGCTCTTGTGCCCGGGCCAGTGCTCGTGTTTCTACAGTGCGGTGACGCATTGCCTCAAGTCTTGCATCACACTCTTCCTCAGTCTCATTTGCTCGCCGCTGTTGTTGCTGATGAACCTGTTCATTGAGCCTGGCTGATCGCTCCTCTTCAGTCTCATTTTGTCGCTGCTGCTGTTGCCGCTGTGTCTGTTCATTGAACCAGGGCATCTTGCTCCTCTTCAGTCTCCTGTTGTGTCTTAGTGTGTTTTCGCTTCGCTTGCAGCCGCCTTGGGACCAATGGAGCTCTTCCTTTTTCGGGACATCAAAAATCAGAAAGTCAAATTTTGATCAGAAGCTTTGTAAACGTTCACTGGTCTGTCCATCCACTCGTCTGTCTTTGTCTTATTTTGATCAGGTTGTGAATACAAAAAGTCACGACACGGAAAATCAATCAATTGCGGCAGAAAAGTTTAAACGGCCAAAAAAAAATGGACGAATTTTTTTCCCATTTATTTAAAACATCGAAGGTGTGCTGTAGTACCTCTGAGATGTGCTGATTCCGAATATGCCTTTAGTTTTGCTCTGTGATGCGTAGTTCTCGAGTTATAAGAGAGAGAGAGAGAGAGAGAGAGAGAGAGAGAGAGAGAGAGAGAGAGAGAGAGAGAGAGAGAGAGAGAGAGAGACAGAGAGAGAGAGAGACAGAGAGAGAGAGAGACAGAGAGACAGAGAGACAGAGAGACAGAGAGACAGAGAGACAGAGAGACAGAGACAGAGACAGAGACAGAGACAGAGACAGAGACAGAGACAGAGACAGAGACAGAGACAGAGACAGAGAGAGACAGAGACAGAGACACCCAGAGGGAGAGGGAGAGGGAGAGACCATTTTGAAGAAACAAATGTACATTTTGATTACAACTCATGCAGAGAAAACAAGGGAATACACGTTTTATTTGGAGCGATTGTGACAGTCGTCTATTACACATTGCCCAAAGAAGATACCTTTTCATAATGCAGAGGAAAGAAAATAGTGGTCTTTAATTTTTTTTTAATCTCTTGGGACTTTTCAAGGCTGAAGAGTGTGCAAGTACAGGATTTATCAAGAAACTGTATTTCACTTGTTCATGGACATCTAGCTTACATATTATATGAAGTAAATAAACATTAGAGGCAACAAAAAGCGGGTTGGTCATGAAATGCCTGGGTATGTAATGAATGAGTTCGGAGGATGGGGAAATTCCTGAGAGATATTTTTTCGTTCTTCGTTTATAAGTTATGTACATGTACACTTTGAAATGTGCACTTACACTCAAAAGTTATATAAAATGTGCACGTACACTTTTGTACACTCATCAGCACCACTGAGATGATGTATCTATCGATAATTCCAGCAGTGTGTGTGTGTGTGTGTGTGTGTGTGTGTGTGTGTGTGTGTGTGTGTGTGTGTGTGTGTGTGTGTGTGTGTGTGTGCGCGCGCGCATGCGTGCGTGCGTGCGTGCGTGCGTGCGTGCGTGCGTGCGTGCGTGCGTGCGTCTGTGACCGCTGTTTCTCGACAACCACTGGTCCGATCTAATTGAAACTTGCCAGGTATATTGCTAGGGACCTGAGGATGTGCCTTTTCAAGTTTTGATGTTAATTGGACAAGTGCTTCCCAAGTTATGGCCATTTATTTACCAACCAGTGGCATGACACATTGCTGCGGCCATTTATTTACCAACCAATGACACGTTGCAGCGTAGGCGTTGCTGGGTAGGCATGGCTGCGTAGGCCGGTGCTCAGCTGGCCGACGATGACGTCACGGGCCGTGCCGGTTACATGGCAGCGAATGTCATGGCAAGGAAAAACAGGGAGGTAAGCTTGATTTTAATTTGGATTTTAATTAATTATTTGTGTGGAAGTGTGGTTGTCGCGAGAACACGAGAGTGAAGGAACGGCCTGTGTGGTTGTCGCGAGGACGCGAGAGCGAAGGAACGGCCTGTGTAGTTGTCGTTTCTGGCTTTGAATTTTTTTCTCTCTCTCTTCTCTTCTCTTCTCTTCTCTTCTCTTCTCTTCTCTTCTCTTCTCTTCTCTTCTCTTCTCTTCTCTTCTCTTCTCTTCTCTTCTCTTTGTGTTTTTCTTTTCGATGACATTGCGAAAAGGCAAAATACGTTGGTGCTAATTGAATAATTGGCCATTAAAACTAAATTGCGAATAATCGTAACTGTGATATGCGAACTTCCGGACAGTGAGGACTTAACTTCCGGACTTCCGGATAGTGACGACTTACTGTATTCTTTCTTTCTCGATTTCTGTACTTTCTCGATTTTCTTAAACACAATGCCCCAATCCAGTCGTCGTTTACGACAGCGAAGGAACGGCATGTGTGGTTGTTTGAAAGTTTGTTTGTTTTTTTTTTTGGTTTGCACGTACGGTCACACACGTACAGCCATGCACGTATGGCCACGCACATACGGGCACGTGAAAGCGAAGGAACGGCCTGTGTGGTTGTTGTTTCTGGCATGCGGTTTGAAAGTTTTTTTTGGGGGGGGGGGGTTGCACATACGGCCACGCACCTACGGGCATGCACTAGTATTTTTAAATGTAAAACAACGCTTTGAAAACTGAACAAGAAAAAGAATCGTGATTCATATTTGAAGTCTTTAATGTAAAATAAAAAACTGTCCTTTTGTCGCTGTTTTATATGTATACTGTCGAGATATCCAGGGGTGTGTTCAGTTACCAAACTGCTAGTTAGCGATTGCCAAGCCAGTCGTTCCTTTTCAATGGTTTTGAATCGAGTGCTTGCTTGAGTGCGTAAGCCACTTAGTGAGCACTAAGTGAATTCTTCTTTTCTTGTACAGGTTGGGAGATGGTTGAGAGGGAGAGAGAGAGAGAGAGAAAGAGAGAGAGAGAGAGAGAGAGAGAGAGAGAGAGAGAGAGAGAGAGAGAGAGAGAGAGAGAGAGAGAGAGAGAGAGAGAGAGAGAGAGAGAGAGAGAGAGAGAGAGAGAGAGAGAGAGAGAGGGAGAGAGAGAGAGAGAGAAAGAGAGAGATTAGAGATAGAGATAGAGATAGAGATAGAGATAGAGATAGATGACGATGAGAGGGAGGTCGTCCAATATCTCTCTTCTCTTCTCTTCTCTTCTCTTCTCTTCTCTTCTCTTCTCTTCTCTTCTCTTCTCTTCTCTTCTCTCTCTCGGTTTCTCATCACCTCTTGTTGAACCATCTCCCTCACACTGCCAGCACATGATCATGCCACCATCTATATATCCCTGCTGCTAATGCTACTGAGCATGCACTCAGTGAATGCTGCATTATTCGCCGACCTCCACACCAAGAGCAGCTATCCTCCTGCAACTACCCCCCACACCCTCAAGCTTGCTGGCGATGGAAGCACATCATACATTGCCCAAAAATAAAATTCAACAGTATTAGCTCCATCCTCCCAATCTCTTGCTGTTTTAATGTCCTCACCTGCACACTCACCCACCGAGTCTAAGCACCTTGCTGTGCATGTCCAACTGCCTTCACATATCTCCTCTCTTCCTCCTTTCTTCTCACGTCCCTCTCAACCATCTTCCTCCTTTCTTCACACCTCCCTCTCAACCATTTTCCTCCTTTCTTTCACACATGCCTTTCCCCGTACATCATGCTTTATCCACCTCAAGCCCTGCTTCCCGTGATGCACCATTCCCATCACCTCCTCCTGTTGCAACGGTTCCTCCATTTCATCCATCTCTGCTCTTGCATTCCACTTCCAACTTGCCTTCTTCTCTGGGAGAGCATTCTTTAAGGCCCTGTCACACCTTGAAGTTTTAGCCAGCGTATGGCAACGTATCAAAATGTATCTAAAACCCTGGCGTATGCTGAACTATTGATGTTTTTTTTCAGTTTTGGGCGTATAATAACGAGTTGGATGTATGCATAACGTATTAGTAATGTACACAGAACGTTTCGATAACTTATAGATAACTTATACCAACGAATGATTAGCGTGTTGTCGGCGTTCACAACCTATGCCCAACGATAGTCTAACTTATGCATAGCGCGGCAGCGTATCGCCGACGATCACGTGGCGTAGCCTATTAATAGGCTGCTGCTCAACGATTTAAATCATAACCGCACTAGACATCGAAGTGTGAACATCACCGTCATGCCGAAGAAGAAAAAAAAAAACCATGGAGTCTGGAACACCGACGGGTTCCTCCTGTGAAGCCCATTTTTATATACCAATTCCCCTAAACGCTGCCAATACGCCATTATACGGTAGCTGTAAGTTAGAAACACATTCAGTAAGTTATGTGGTCGTCCGGAAGACGTCAAATGTGTCTACATACGTCAAGATGCATTGGAGATACGTTACACATAGGTTCAAAGCACGTTACTCATAGGTTAGAAATAAGTTTCGGGTACGCTAAACATTACCTCGACATGTTTCGACTTATGAGTAACTTACAAGTAACGTGTGTCGACGTGTTAATGATCGCGTAACGTGCCTACAGGTTATGGCCAGCGTATGCGGAATGTGTGCGTCATACTCTGGCATACGTCGTAAAATTTTCAACATGCTGAAAATTTGTCGACGTACTCAGCGTCCTACGACATATGCCTGCGTGCTTCGGCATGCTTCAGCGTGCTCTTAACGTATACAAAACTTACCCATAACGTATTCGACGTGTGCCAGCATATTCGGCAAATTTTTCATACGTCGGCATACGCTGGCTAAAACGGCTTTACCACTGGATCACTTGAATCTCACACCATCATGAACTCCTGCACCCTCACCAACTTATGCTCCTCGGTTATCGAAGTTCAAGGGAGCCAGAGTTTTCCACACTGACCGTAGAAAGCAATATTCGTCAAACAACGTGACACTCCCAGCCACATCCTCACAAGCCTACTCACCAATTTCTCACCTCCACCATCTACGCTACCACATCTTCGCCACTCGCCATTCAGTAGGCCCTGTGTGGTTACGATCTCCGGGAATAAACAAAAACCAACAACGATGCTCGGGGGTTTTCCCGCCTGTTTCTCCCTTCGAAATTCTCTGTGCTCGGTGTGGGGGAAGTGCGATCCGAGCCGGGGGTCAAAGGTGAGAAAAGGTGGGGGCCTCTTTTTGGGGGAATAATTCCCTGGGTATGAGCCAAGACTGACTCCCCCGACCCCCGCACGGCGCGGGGTGGAGGGAGAGCGAGAGGTCATGCCCCCCTTCAAGAGGCGGGGCCGAAAACGGGGCGGAGCGAAGGGCGGAGCCCCGCGCTACAAAAGGCGGACAGGACGGACCTTGAGTAGTTGTTGGTCGAGAGTTGGTCGAGAATGGTTGGTCGAGAGTTGGTCGAGTTGGTTCTTCGAAGCTTCCTGTCTACTTGTCTTGTCGGGGAAAGAGTTCTGCGCCCGCGGCTTGGCGAGCGGCCTGTCACGAAGGCACGGACGGGAGACGCGGCAGCGCCGGTTGTGAGGTGGACCTGCGCGTCCGGACGAGGAGTGCCGGAGAGGGTTCGCCGGCCGCGAGAGAGGTCAGGGCCAGGCGCGACCACGCTGACGGTCGTGGGAGAGGGGCTCACCGGCCACAAAAAGGGAAGTCGCGACTTCTTTTTCCTTTTCCTTTGCTTTTTGTGGAAATGTCTGTGGGTGGCGCCGTCCGTCAAGTAGTATTGTTTTAAGTGTTGTCGTGTGTTCGCGTATTCGGTCGTAGCTCTGCATTGTTGTTATGGTTTTAAATTGATATATGTGCATTTCTGATTCTGTTTGGCTGTATATGTGTGCTCTGTGTCTGTGTGAATAAAGTGCTTGTGTGAACTTGTTCCCCGTTTCGCTGCGTCCTTCCCTTTGTTGAATCTCCATCTTGCTTCACGTAAAGGGTTCGTAGTGGGCTTAATACGCCCGATAAGTAATCGGAACCGTCGAGGCCGACGATAACACCGCTCGGTTATCCTGATAGTATGGAACGGACCGCTTCAGCGGCCCGTGTCCGGAGTCGACCTGCGGCGAGGTGCGATCGCCCGGTTTTCCATCCGCGTGGGTACTTAGGTAGGTCGAGTTTGGCGAACAACCCTATCCCATGCGGGTGGCCGATTGGCACGATCGTGGTGAGGCCGAAAGGCCCACCCGTGACTAGCTCCCGGCGTTAGTCTGAGAGGGTCACGACAGAATTGTCCGTCTGGTGGGCGACGTGCCGCGATTCGAGTCACGTGGCCGATCGCACGCCGGCGGGTGCGAATTCGCAACAATATCTTCAACTTTCCCAGCAAACGACAACCATCAACCCTCCTCAAAGAGATATCCCTCCACCTCTCAAAGACATCAACCCTCCACCTCTCAGAAGCTTGTTCCTTAACTCCTCCACTCCACCCTTCCCACATCATTCAACTCCACCGCCTTCCCAAGCTCTTCACCAGGGGCCTCCACCAATGACGGTACCACCTTGCTCCCAGCTCAAACATATGAAAGTGATCCACCACCCCTCATCTAACCACAACACTCCTCGACTTTCTTCCTTTAAAGCCCATCCTTGCCCACCAAATCAACCTTTCCAATCACTCCAGTACCTCTATTGTTCCATCAGCTAACTGTTGGACAACAGTCAGGTCATCCATGAATGCAAACATTGCTGGCAAGCTCTGACCAGGGGCTAGCTCTACTTCTTTCCACGTCTACGCACAGCACATATCAGCAACTCTATAACCAGCACAAAAACAAAATAGGGGAGATTGCACATCCTATCGAGGTCCCCACTTCCAACTTCAGCCATTGTTATGTCGGACTGCGTCACAAAACTACATCTAAAACTGATTATAATATGCCATCAGAAAATCCCTAAATCTTTCATCACGTCTTGTTGCACCACCAATGGCCACAACGTTCATGGCATTCATCAAAACTTCAAACAGTGTACATGAACATTTTTATACTGATCATATCTAGCAACTCGTTTTTAAATTGAAACCTGTCTGAAGCTGCACCTTACATGCCAGCAATAAGGTGATTAATTGACGAAGAATTAAATAGAATGACATTAGCCAATTTGCAAAGTTCTGAAAAAGAAACCATGCACTTGAACGTCAGTCTTTCAAATAATTTGCAGTATTTTATTTATCGACACTGGTTTCATCCGAGAACTCAATTTCATTGAAAGACGTGATTATGTGCTATTCGCTTAAATTGAAGTGGTCATAAAATCGAGTTTTTGAGAACTGTTGGTGATTTTACATCCTACATATCTCCGTTTATATGTTAATTGTGGTTAATTCCAAAAGATCAGATCAAACTCTCTTGATAAATGGGTCTTAAATCAAGGTTCAGCATCACATGTGAAGACCATAAAATTATTAACGACCAAGTAATAACGATTGCAATAAAATTGCACAATAATCCCTCAATAACTGGTTAAAAATTAGTACTTAGATTGTAAAACCCTTGTTGTATTAAGAGGGAAGTAGATGAGTCATTCCAAGTAATGACATCACACTCCACTCATTCTGCCAGCTTTCAGTGAGAGCTGCAAACAAGCCTCCGTTAGGCAGCCATTCTTTCGGTTGCTTTGCTATATCATCCCTTTTAACCCTCGGCCTTTTGAGCTGCAGGTTGAGGAATAAATAAAGCGAGGAAATAAATAACCCTCACAATGCCTTGCCAATGCTCACCCTCAGGCCTTTGCCATGGTTTGGCACATCATGCCAGCAAGGTTAAAGTCGCATATTGGAGCCGGTGGCGACAGGTGCAAACTTGTCATATCATACCTGCTGGTGGTGACAGATGCCCAACAGGGTTTTCTTCTCACACGGCTGATGTTTTTGCTTTATAGAAGAAATATCAAGGTTGAGGGAACCCAACCCGCTGGGACCTTTGTGTCTGCAGAAACAGCAAATATTCCATCGCAACACTGCGAGACCCCAGGACGAGGATTACGGTGGATTTCTTTTTGGGTCTGCATGTTTATATATCTGCCAAGAATGTCACGTGCTCGTTCAAATGCCTGCATTAGCTTGTCTTTTTTTTTCTTATTCTGTTATTCCCACCCATGTTGCACATGTCTCACAAATATCTGATAAGCTATAATTTACTCACATTAATTACATTTCGGCTGGGTTGTCCAAGGGCTATTGGTGGAATTATGATTCTGGTTGCACATAAGGCTTGAGTGATAATCCACATTTTCAGAAAAACCCATCCCTTGCAAGTTTTCTTGAATATAATGTGTAAAGCAAAAACAGAGGCCTATGTAATTTGACAGCGGAACCTTCTACCCCGTAAGCACGTTGATATGCTGAATGACATATAAAATTATCATCGATATTCCATCATTTCTCATCCTATCCCAACAGATTCGCAACTGAAACTCTTTTCACATCATATGTTTTCCTGATGTGAATCAAGTTTTCCTTAATATATCCAGAAAGAAAGTCTTGTACGAGACATAATATTGTACGAGACACAGTCCTTACTCCACCGCACTCCTGTAAAGACTAATTTATTGGCAACACAAAAAGTACGCATGGATACATGATCAAATGAGTAGGACTTTTTTGGGGTGGGGCTACACCGTCGAGGCTCGTATGAGAGCTACCACACAGAACATACAACAATGGGAGCAGGAGACAACAGCGGCAGTAGAGGGAAGCAAAAAACAGTGAGGAACAGAGACATGAGGAGATCTGTGGAAGGGAGAGGGATGGGGCAGGGAACACGGGGTATGCAAGATGGACATTACAGGGACTTCCAGGTCCTTACACGACAGAGACTTTCAGGAAGGAAAGCAGGGAATTTGAAGGAGGTGGGTTTGGAGTGGATTAGCAGGGGAAGAAAAGATCGTGGTTTTGGATGGGACAAGATAAGAGATTGTGGTCAATAACTGTTTTAAGACCTGGAGGGAAGAGTGGGATAGAAGAGAGCGTGGGAGTTTATTCGAAAGGCGGGGAAGAAGAGGAATGAAAGAGTGAAGGTGAGCTGTGATTCTTGATTTTGGTAGTTTTGCCAGAAGGGGGTTGCTGGTGTACCTTGAGCCCTGCAGAAATATGGGAGGGAGACATATGTCAGACAGAGCAGGGGGCGAAGCCAGTGAGGAGACAGTAGAAGACAGAAAGACCACATACCTCACACTGTGGGACCCAAAGTCTCACTGCAGTGAGAGAGAGAGAGAGAGAGACAGAGAGAGAGAGAGAGAGAGAGAGAGAGAGAGAGAGAGAGAGAGAGAGAGAGAGAGAGAGAGAGAGAGAGAGAGAGAGAGAGAGAGAGAGAGAGAGAGAGAGAGAGAGAGAGAGAGAGAGAGAGAGAGAGAGAGAGAGAGAGAGAGAGAGAGAGAGAGAGAGAGAGAGAGAGAGAGAGAGAGAGAGAGAGAGAGAGAGAGAGAGAGAGAGAGAGAGAGAGAGAGAGAGAGAGAGAGAGAGAGAGAGAGAGAGAGAGAGAGAGAGAGAGAGAGAGAGAGAGAGAGAGAGAGAGAGAGAGAGAGAGAGAGAGAGAGAGAGAGAGAGAGAGAGAGAGAGAGAGAGAGAGAGAGAGAGAGAGAGAGAGAGAGAGAGAGAGAGAGAGAGAGAGAGAGAGAGAGAGAGAGAGAGAGAGAGAGAGAGAGAGAGAGAGAGAGAGAGAGAGAGAGAGAGAGAGAGAGAGAGAGAGAGAGAGAGAGAGAGAGAGAGAGAGAGAGAGAGAGAGAGAGAGAGAGAGAGAGAGAGAGAGAGAGACTCAAAGACTCAGCCTCATCGCAGGAAATACCAATGATCCTAAATGCCTTGGTTTCCACAGTGTGAAGCCAAGAAAGGTGAGAGGCAGGAGCACCAGCCCAGAGGGGAGAGCAGTACTCCAACAGGCTATGGATGATAGCTTTGTATGTGGTCAGGAGCTCAGGTGTGCCAAGGAAGGCCTTTGCATGACGAAGAATTCCCAGCTTGGAAATGTCGCTTTCCCAGGAAAGATCACGGCAGATAGTGAGACCCAGAAGCTTGAATGAAAGGATTTATTCAAGAGGATTGTTGAGAAATTAGATTGTTTTTGGCAGGTGGGGGGATTCCAGATGGTCCTTTCGAAGAGACAGAGTGGGAGTGGGAGATTTGTCAGGGTTGAAAGACGTGTTTCTCATGTTGGACCAGGTTGTGATTTTATCCAGGTCTGCAGAAAGTGAAGAGGCTGCTGCCTGCCAATCTGAGGGATGACAGACGGTACAACAGAGGGTGGAGTCATCTGCAAAGAGATAAAGAGGATTTTCCAGAGAGTTGGAGAGATAATTGATGAAAAGCAGAAAAAGAACAGGCCCCAGAACACTGCCTTGAGGAACTCCAGCCTGGAGGAAGAGGGTACGAGAGAACTCCATTGAGGGCCACACTTTGGCTGCGACAGGAGAGGAAGTCTGCGAGTCATGAGTGGAGATGTCCTTGGATACCATAGGAAGAGAATTTGGTGAGCAGCGCAGGGTGCCAGACCATATCAAAGGCACGCGATGTGTTGATGGATATGGCTTTGATTTCATGCCTGGCACTGAGGATCTCCATCCATTGTTGGGAGAGCAGAAGCAGCATATCCAGGGTAGAGTGATCTGGTCTGAAACCAATTTGATGATTGGAAATCAGGCTTTGGAGAAGAAGGATTTAATGACTGAAGCGATGATGGATTCCATAACCTTCCTGATGATTGGGAGATCGCTGATTGGTCTGTAGTTGCAGGAAATTTTTTTTGCACATTTTTTATGCAGAGCGGCAATGTTTGCCGATTTCCAAGCAGATGGCAGACAACTTTGAGCAAATGAGAGGGTGAATCGAACAGAGAGAGGGTGAGCAAGAGCAGAAGAGCAGGTTTTTTAGGATACGTGGGCTGATGCCGTCTGGACCGGTTGCAGAATCTGAGTCGAGGTTTCACAGCAAGCTCTCCACCTTGTCAGGAGAAAAGGACACAGAATCCAGGAACAGCTGGGTAGGACAAGGTAAAGTGAGTGTAGATAGCTATTAGTTTGGGACAGAAGATTTAGAAAGAAACACAGAGTTTAGGCCTTTTCACGTGCAGTGTCAGCCGTGTGGCCATTTGACGTAAGGGAGGGGATGGAGGGGGAACATACATCGCAAAGGACACCACCAGGATTTGGAGGAGGGAGACAGGTTTGAGAGTTCAGACTTGAGATGAGAAGGATGTTGTTTCTGGCTCTCCTGAGGGTAGACACACACTTGCTTAGAGCTTTGTGGAAGGAACTGAGATTGCCTTCAGTTGGATGAGCCTTCCATGAGGTGAAGGCAAGTTGTTTCAGGACAACTGCCTTGCCACAAGCTTCAGAGTACCAAGGGTGGGAGGAAGGGTAGAACAACTGAAGACGAGAGGGGATAAATCTGTGCATGAGGGAGAGCAAGTTTCTTTGAAAGAATTCCCAGGACGAGTTGATGTTGGAGGAAGTACAGATGGGAAACCAGTCTAGAAGTTTGATGGCTGCTTGGAGACCTTGCCAGTCAGTTTGAGTGAAATGCCAGACTCGACGTCGCTGAGGTGGTTCTCTAATAACAGCCAGAGAGATGTTTACTTTGACAAGCATGTAGTCAGATGAACCAGTTGGAGCGGAAGAAGAAGAACAGCAGATATTTTCAGGGAAATTTGTCAAAATAAGATCCAGAAAAGATGGTGTACTGTTGGTTGAGATCCGGGTCGAGAAGTTGACAAATTGTTTCAGTCCCAATGAGTCGCAGAAGTCTTTTGCTGAAGTGCCATGGCAGGTGAGAGAGGTACCCACACTTGGCCAACTGGCATGATGACAATTGATCGCCACATATGAGGAAGAGGGAGTTGTGATGAGAAGATAGAAGTTGGTCCATGTTTTCGGAGAGTGAGATGTAAATGCAGTCGTCACTGTTTGGTGGACGGTACAGCACACATATAAGCATGAGGTGGGAGTGAAGCTGAAGCCGTAGCCAGAGGTATTCCTGGTGGTGTGGAGGAGTGAGGGCAGTGTATGGTGAGTGAGGAATGTCGACTTTGATTTGATGAAGAGAGCAACTCCACCGCCAGGATGAGGCTCAGGTCTGTCATACTGGAGGAGGGAGTAACCAGGGAGGGATACTAGGGAGTTTGAGACGTCTTGAAGGAGGAAAGTTTCTGTTAAAGAGAATATGTCTGGTTTGTCAGTGGCAACCTGTATGGAAAGATCTGTCAGGTTTGAGCAAAGGCCCCGGATGTTTGAGGTCCACACTGTTAAGGAAGAGGGAGAGGAGTGGGAGGATAGGACGAGGGAGGATGGGGAGGGTGTAAGAAGAGTTATTGAAACAGTGTGGGGGGATTGCAGAAGAGATTGGGGAGAGGCCCGGATGAGGAGGAGACAATGCTCAATGGTGATGGGTTGAGGTACAGCGGGGAGTAACAAGAGAGGGGGCAAAGGGCAGTTCAAGAGTGGAGGAGATGGAGTGATGAGATGCAAGAGAGAGGATGTGGAGAGTAGAGACCTTTTTGGATGTGAGAGGGGAAAACTTTGGGAAGGGGCAGTGAGGGGTAAGATTGGAGGGAGACAGGTGAGAGTGGAAAGTGGAGGGAGGAGGGTGAGGGGGAGTTTTTGAGAAAGGTGAGAGGGAAATTTGGAGGGGGGAGAGTGTGAAGGTTGTTTTGAGAGGGAGTGTTGAGACGGAGGGGAGACCATGAAAGCAGGCATGGCCAAGGTGCAGGAGGGCGATGGGAGATGTGGGGAGAGGGGAAAGATGAGACTTGGTTGAGGTATAGTGAAGACAGGAGCAGGCAGGGGGAGGTACAAGATTTGTGGAGTTGGGAATGAGGGGGGGGGGTGCTGAGAGGAAGGAAGGAGCATGTTTGTGGTGATGATGAGTGTACTAATTGAGAGAGTGAGATATCTGTTCGGTTGGAATGGAGCTCACAGATGTTAGAACACCACACAGTTTGGGACAACAGAGGAGGAACTGATACTGAAGCTGATATAATGTGAGGAAAAAGGTTTTTGGTGTTGTTGTATTTATTTATATTTTAAGACAGAAAACAGAGGGTATAGCTGAGCTGGATAGAAGGAGGGTGGAGGGAAAGGGGAGAAAATACAAACTGATGGTCACAAGGAGAAAATACAAAAAACATTATCGCTCACACAAACGGGAAGAAGGGTAGGCCTCAAAGAAACCCAATATGAAAATACGACGAAAACGCCACAGTTCGCACAAGTTTTAACACAAAACCGAACTTAGATACACATAGTAAACACAGAGATAACAAAATGACAGTTAAAACGCGACAAAAATGATCGGAAAACTTATCTTTGAGAAAGTCGGCAGAGACCCTGAAGAAGAACTGCCACAGTCGCTCAATAACCAGAAACTTTAGGGAATTTAGGGAATCAAAGTTGTCCTTTAGGGAAGTTGTATATCTCTGAACTGTGTTTGACACAAGAAGAGGAATGTGACTTATTATGCCTGTGTC